>NC_091993.1:98463256-99063256 GCF_044704955.1 Pristiophorus japonicus | reverse complement strand
GTGATCATACGCAACATATCCTCCGACTATCGTAGGTACACGCCTACGTCATGCAGCAACCGACCTTTTCTGCACCAACCTCCGTTACTGCAGCAAAGGCGCTGAATACAATCCGAAAGATGGCACCTGACAGTGTAGCATTTCCTTTGCACTGGAGTGTCAACTTAGATTTTTTTGTGCTCAAGTCCCACAACCTTCTGACTCAAAAGGTGAGAATGTTACCCACTGAGCCACAGCTGACACTAACTCGAGGAAATGTAACAAGCACTTTGGCATTGAGCAGTCCAAATGTTTTCCTGAAATTAAACTATCAGAATACTATTTTTTTTCCTTAAGAGTAGCACTTTCTCTAAGTTCTACTCCACTGTTTTGGCTATATAATGCAGCATTCCGTTTGCTGTGTTGGCTGCTGTTCCAGGGTGATTAGACACATTAAAAAATGAGTTTATTAAAACCTTTAGAACCCAAATTGGTCAATGCCCAAGGTCTGCCCATTTCTCGGCGGTATGCCGGCGGTACGTCGTTTCAAACTGCAGGCATATCACCGAGACCGAAGAGGACAAAATTGTTTGATTTTTTTCCGGCGTTATTTCGGTGGTATATCAGCGGTCTGCAGTGGGCGGTAGGTAAATAGCAGTCAATCCTGATCGACATTCTTTTCGATGGACGGTGGGGCACTGAACTGCACATGCGCAATTTTTCTCCCCCTTTTTTTCACAGAAGCGTTTTACCCGCGATTTTGGGGTCAGGGGTCACCCGCACATGGGCAGTGAGTTGAAGGAAGGAGAGAGAAGTTAAACCGAGGCCCCGTCTCTCATGTTGACGTAAAAGATCCCATGGCACTATTTCAAAGAAGAGTAGGGGAGTTATCCCCAATGTCTTGGCCAATATTTATCCCTCATAGAAACATAGAAAATAGGTGCAGGAGCAGGCCATTCAGCCCTTCTAGCCTGCACTGCCATTCAATGAGTTCATGGCTGAACATGAAACTTCAGTACCCCCTTCCTGCTTTCTCGCCATAACCCTTGATCCCCCGAGTAGTAAGGACTTCATCTAACTCCCTTTTGAATATATTTAGTGAATTGGCCTCAACTACTTTCTGTGGTAGAGAATTCCACAGGTTCACCACTCTCTGGGTGAAGAAGTTTCTCCTCATCTCGGTCCTAAATGGCTTACCCCTTATCCTCAGACTGTGACCCCTGGTTCTGGACTTCCCCAACATTGGGAACATTCTTTCTGCATCTAACCTGTCTAAACCCGTCAGAATTTTAAACGTTTCTATGAGGTCCCCTCTCATTCTTCTGAACTCCAGTGAATACAAGCCCAGTTGATCCAATCTTTCTTGATAGGTCAGTCCCGCCATCCCGGGAATCAGTCTGGTGAACCTTCGCTGCACTCCCTCAATAGCAAGAATGTCCTTCCTCAAGTTAGGAGACCAAAACTGTACACAATACTCCAGGTGTGGCCTCACCAAGGCCCTGTACAACTGTAGCAACACCTCCCTGCCCCTGTATTCAAATCCCCTCGCTATGAAGGCCAACATGCCATTTGCTTTCTTAACCGCCTGCTGTACCTGCATGCTAACCTTCAATGATTGATGTACCATGACACCCAGGTCTCGTTGCACCTTCCCTTTTCCTAATCTATCACCATTCAGATAATAGTCTGTCTCTCTGTTTTTACCACCAAAGTGGATAACCTCACATTTATCCACATTATACTTCATCTGCCATGCATTTGCCCACTCACCTAACCTATCCAAGTCACTCTGCAGCCTAATAGCATCCTCCTCGCAGCTCACACTGCCACCCAACTTAGTATCATCCGCAAATTTGGAGATACTGCATTTAATCCCCTCGTCTAAATCATTGGTGCTCAATCAACATAACAAAAATTAGATTATCTGGTCATTATCATTATCTGGTCTGCTATTTATGGAAGTTTGCTTGTGTGCAAATTGGCTGCTGTTTCCCACATTACATCAGTGACTACACTCCAAAAGTACTTAATTGGCTGTAAAATGCTTTGAGACGTCCGGTGGTAGTGAAAAGCGCTATAACAAATGCAATAATTTATTTTAAATTTCAAATTCAGCTAAGCACCAATGCTGAAAACTAGCTAGTGCAGCAGCTTAGCACCAGACCAATTGTGGTCCGTTTATGCATTGTGAACCCATGACCACTAGAAACTGGAGTCAAGGGATAAGGGGAGCGGGCAGGAAAGTGTAGTTGAGGCCAAGATCAGATCAGCCATGATCTTATTGAATGACGGAGCAGGCTCAAGGGGCCAAATGGCCTACTCCTGCTCCTATTTCTTATGTTCTTATGTAAATTGGTTTTAGATTAACCATGCTCATATCACACAAGACCTTTGAAGTTGGCAAGAAAGTCATTTTATTAATCTGGACAGGTTTGAGCTAAGATCTCAAAGGCAGAGGGTTAATCCATTATACAATATATTCCTCATAAATTTGCCTAAATTTGATACCTCAGTAGATCCTGATTCTAGTGCCGACACACTGCCGAAATATGCCACTTAGTAATCAGCAATTTAATTTACAATTGGAATAATTGAACTGCTGTTTTTCCCATTTATATGGTACTTATTCTTATTCATCACAGTTTTCCATGACGAGTAATTCCTAATTAAAACTGAGTAAGTAACTGATACTGATTCACAAGGAAACACAGAAAAGCAAGGCAGAGATATGTCTGTTTAGAAACTTTACAATCGCCATCGTGTCTTTCTGAATGTCCATCTTGAATGACTTTCTCATGAATTTGCTTTAAAGGCCATGGGGCAGGATTTTCGAGAGATTTGCGACCGGGTTTTCATCGTGATTTGACACTCCACGGCGAAAACTCGGTCGCACAGCCTGTACCTGTTTGTGGCGGCGCTTCCAAGTACCGCCAGGGAGAGGTGCGCCGAAGTGCAACGACTCCAATTGCGTTTGCGATCGAGTTTCGGCACTCACCCAGCCTGTACACCACCCCCCCGAACACCGACAGGTCGGTGCAGCACTGCCGGCAGCGGTAAGTCAGAAAACCTGCAAAAAAGGTAAGTTAAAGTTTTTATTAATTTTTTTGCAGCAATTACTTAGTTAAGTCTTGTAAATGTTTTTGTAATGTTTTTTGTAATGTTTTTTTTCCCCCTCCCAAGGCCAGCGCAGCGCTCCTGGCCCCGCACTAAAGTTGGCGCGGATCGCGTTTTTACAGTGAGAACACTTGTGCAACATCTCCCTTTGACCCAAAGGCCTAAAGTTAGACCTTAAAACGTTAGTGCAGTAAAAATGTAAATTTTCACTTATCGCTTGTGTTTTTGCCCAAAAACCCCCCAAACCAGAAAATCCAGCCCAGAGACTGCCAGGGAGAGGACTTGTAAAACAAAAAAAAATGTTTAACCTGATTTCTAAGTTTAAAGGTGCATTTTCAATGCAGATTATGTGAACTGCTTCTGCAAATCGTCCAGTTTCAGTTTCTTAATTGGCCACACACTCTGGGTGTTTACTTCCGCCCCACCCATCCCAAACATGTCCCCAGTTAAAATCAACCCCAAAAATGTCTACTGCCAGATTTTTTTAACCAATAGTTCCAAAGTATAAAATGGGACAACCAGTTGACTGGTGGATACTGATGATCATATATGTAGTTACTTTAGATAACATTTAGGATTGTGGAGCGAATCAGTGCAAAAGTGAAACATGCAATTCTGGCTGGCACTTTGGCATTATGTGATCTTTATCTTTAATCATTGGTGGTATTGAATTCTACTTGTGCAAACTAATACAACTATTATTGAGATGTTGTGGGACACCTGAATCACAAGTCTCATCTTCTGCTATGCCCAATAATATCTTAGTCCATTTCTACATATTATGTTATCAATGAAGTCACAAGTTGTATATTCTAGATGTGAATTTTTTGGAAAAGCAAGTTTAATATCCTATAGGATAAGCATTCTTTTATTAGTATTCTTGGGTTCTGAATAAATAGTCTTAGACCAGTGGAAATCTTTGTATTTGTCTTGATTTAGTATGATTGTGTATATACCAAACTGAAAATCTGTTCTTCATTTTAAAGGGTCTACTGATGTTGTTACAGAACCTACCAACAATCCACTGGGGTAACGAAGAAGTTGGCCTTCTCCTAGCAGAAGCGTACAGGCTTAAGTACATGTTTGCAGATGCACCAAATCACTACAGACGATAAGTGATTAGCAAAAACATTGAGAGCCAAATTTAAACTCCTTGCAGTCTTTCAGGTCAGGTGGACATCAGCTCTATCAACTGAGACAGCAAATGTTTCAACTACTGTGAAAGTAGTTTCTAATTACTTGAAGCTTTTCTTAAGCTATTATTGTAATGTACTAAATTGGAGGTAGACTGAGAGCTCCCTCAGTGTGTTCTTCATGAAGCCTTGCTAAATCTTTGATACTAGGTTATACATAATTCTTAATAGAAAAGGATTTAAAAGGCATTATATAGTGTGTTTCTGTATAATAGTTACAATGTATATGTCCTTAATTTGAACTACTGTGAGCTTATACTTAGAAAATTGGCTTAAGCGTTTGGGTTTAGTGTGCATAAAGGAGACTGGTTAAATTTTCCTCATTCTTAAGTGTAACTGGCATCCAATTCCTTGCGATAAATGAAGAATTCACAATATTTTTAATTGTGTCTTTTAAAAACATTATTTTCCTTCAAATTTTTTTTTTTAAAGTTACTGTGTTTTATTTGTTGTAAACTTTTGCTATTTCAGTGAGGCACGATCATTTAAAAATACTTTTCATTTCTACTAATCATTTTTTTTATAAGCAATAAAATGATTCATTTTTTAATGTAGAATTTGGGAAATTTGAAAAAATCTAACTATCTTTATAACTTTTTTTAAGATCTGTGTTATTATGAGCACTAATGCTGTGTTAAAACGGCCAACTGTATTGCCAATAATGTAGATTTCAAACTGTACTGAAGCCATTCAAGATTAAAATATGTTTCTCAGGTATTTCTTTTTGATTTGTGTGCCTTTTAACCTGTTTATGTAATGTTGAGAAAACATTGCGATATTTATGTTTGAAATTGCTTTGGAAAGGATTAATGACATTTCTTTTAATTCTTAATACACCTCTTTTGCCTGCTAAGAGAGCTAATATCTTGGGTATGCATTCCAGTGTTTAAGACATTTTTCATGTAACTAAAATATATATATATTTTTTTAAATATATATCTGAGACCTGAGAAGCAGATTTTTCTGTTGATGGCCCACAAATATGAGGATAGGGTGAAATCTCTGATTTTTGTTCCTTTTCCCTCTTACTGGTTTGAGGCTCTAATTTTACAGAAGTGGTGCAGAGAATTTATTCCAATTAAGCTGGCTGGAAAAGCAGCTTGGTGATACCCTGCAACCAGCAATGACCGCTATCATTCTCAGATTGCCTATTTTCAAGCATTCCCTAGGAATATGGAGAAATAGTGGGAAAATGGAGCTGAGTTACAGATCAGGAACAATCTAACAGAAGAGCAGAACAAACTGGATGGGCTGAATGGCCTATTTCTGTTCCTATATATAAGGATATCAAGGAATATGGAGAGAAAGCAGATAAATGGAGTTGAGGTACAGATCATCCAAGGCCTAATAGAATGGCAGAACAGGCTTGAGGGGCTAAATGGCCTAGTCCTTTCCCTGTGTGCATATGTTCAGGAACCACTGCTACTCACACTTTATTGACAGGAGCTGTGTTTCCTGCAGGATTAAAGCAGGCTGTATCATTATTCTGACAGCCAGGGTAGGTACCATCTGCCAGAAACCATCCCTTAATAGAAGCCTGGCCAAGATTATCACACGGGCGCATTCTTGGGAATCAAGCCTGGAACTTAAACTAGTAATTCCATGGTTGCGAGTCTGTCTACTGTTAGACTCCTGGGTCAGCTTTATTGTATTTAAATGTGATCATTTTTGGTCATGTCAGGAAAAAGTAGCATTTGTTCACTTCTACACTGAACTTGCAGTACAGGTACAACTTCCGAAATCCGGAAACCTTGGGACCAAGGCCATTCCGGTTTTCGGGTTTTTCCAGATTTCGGAGACGAAATCCGACGTCCCAAAATTTGGCTCACTCCGTAGTTAGGAAGAAAAATCTGCCCTGGAAAAACCTGCGTTGCAACCCTTGGAACAGCGGTAGGTATGAAGACCTGCAAAAAAGGTAAGTTAAAGTTTTTATTTTTTAATTCTTTTGCAGCGATTCGATAGTTAAGTATCTTGTGACTTTTATTTTTGCTTTTTGCATTTTTTTTTGGTGTGTGTGTGTATCTGTGCGTGTGACAAGGAGGTGGGGGGGGCAGGGGGGGGGATTATTTATAGAATACTGATCAGAATACCGGTGTCTGGTTTTGGGAACATTCCGGTTTTTGGAACTCCGGATTTCGGAGGTTGTACCTGTATTACTCACGTCATTGGGTGGTGTGGTTCTTCTCGAAGCATTTTCAGTGAGTAACTGCAGAGAAGAGATAGATAAGTAATGTAGGTTTGGAAGTCAACAAATAGACGTTATTACATCTTTAAAACTATGTCAGTAATTTCATATTTTGCTTTTTAGTTTGTCTGAAAATGCCAGATTTAATTGTGTTTTCCTTTTTATGTAAAGGGCAAATTATTGAAAACTACCCTGCTGTAGTTTTTGGTGTGTCTGTGTATGTGTCACTGTAAATTTTAAATAATGTAAATGGTAATTTTCACATTGAATTTCAAGCAAAAACTGCTTTAATTTCCTGCTCTCTAAAAGGAAGAGTGAATGTGCAGATTGTTTTCTGGGCAATTAGGTACGTGTGTAAATTCACCATTGTATTTACAGTCCTAACACCTGGTTCTGCTTCCATTTTTATATTCTCTTGCAAATGGTTGCATTCTAGTAAAAGTCAAGCACATGGATCAAAGCACAATTACTTTCTTTGATTAAATTTAGATGGTAGCAAGTATATCGCTTTTTTTCTCCTTCATTTATAATGTAGCTTCCCTGGCTTATCCCAGTTGCTGCTGATCTTGGAGGTGATTTATCACCAAAAGGAAGGCCAGAATTGAAAGACAAGTCAATCCAAGCTCATCTTGGTGGTTGGTTGCAGACTGTATTGGCTAAAACGTGAGAACAGATTGACTGGGGAATAGTTATATGGTGCAAGGAAGTTTTAAACAATTTTTTTAAACTGGCAAATGAACACACTGATATAATGGTGCAAATGTTTTCACTCCAGTGAGAATAATGGGACTGTTTTGACCATGTATGTGATGGTTATCCCTATGTTGTTGGGTGAAACTGAAACCCTAATAAGAAAGCAGAGGCAACAAGTGCTATTTTAGCTTTTATATACTGAAGAGTTGCTATTCACGTGATGAAAATGTGAGCAGAATCAACATATCGAGCAATTGAACTTGTGCACCCTTGCTAACTTTTCTGAACTGTACAGGTGTGATAGTAAAGCCCACAACTGTATGGCATCTGGAATTGTAAATATTAGCACTGCGTCTATGACTCTGGAATGCTTACAGCTGCACCATCAGAAACCAGAGAGATGTCGCATGGTATATCAACAGTTTCTTTGGACCTTTTGGATGTAAATGAATTTTAACTGTGACTTTCCACCTTTTCACTGTGTGATGTTTTAACATATAATATGAGCTATCAAAAGGCACGATTTGTTGTCACTTCTGTGTGCAATAGGTCCAAAAGATGAATGTTTTTTTGTGCATTGTGCAGTAGCTGTTATAGTTCTGTTTTGGAGATTACATAATACAAGATGTTCCATTAAAATAGTTTAACAAAAGACTGTAGAACCATGTGATATCACAAGCACATTCGTACAGCAGTGAAGAGATTAAATATATAAGTCCTTTGGATGACTGTCTCTGAAATATGCCAAATTATTTTGAAACCATGGTATTTTTTTTAATGCTTCTGTAGTCAGTGCTATTATGAGGCTTTAAAAATTAAATTCCTGCTCCACATCAGTCAGTTGTCTTTGATTATTATTTCATCTGTACAGCTCATTGTGCATCTGCACTTCAGTAATGTTCACCCACAGTTCATTTTCAGTGGCTTGAGCTGGAGACTAAGTTTATAAAAGCATGAAACTAATTTTGTCGTTGTAAACCCATGGTTTGGTTACAGGATAAAATGATTCTGGTCACTAACTCTAATCACGATTGCACATTCAAAGTGAATAAAGTTCCTACGTCATAATTTTTCTTTGATTAACCATGATAGCCGGTGCAGTGAGACAATTTCACAGATATTTACGATTTCCTCTGTGCAACCTATGTAACAAAATTTGAAACCAGTTTATAAAGATTCATGATTTTGCTATACATAGCTGTAATGTAAACACCTGTGAGTATGCTCACAGATTTGTGGAGCTGTTGCACAACAAAAGAGTTGTAGAGCTGTTGCATTGAGAGTGGCTTAGCCAGTCATGTGATGTTCACAAGACTCAATAAAACCCCAGTCAGTTGGATTAAGGTCATCCACGATGAGGTATGCAGTTGTGAGCCTAGTGGATGAACTGGTAATGTGTTGTGTGATTTTGTTAATAAACCAACTAGTTCTTAATAGCAATGTGTTGCTATGAATTCTTAAGCAACGAACCCATGAAGCAATTGCATTACAATAGCTACCAAGGAAATTTTGCCCCCTTATTTCTTGATAACATTTCTTTTAGCAAATGTCATCAGGATTTAATACTTGCTGCTCACTATGATATTACTTGATATTGAACAATAAGATAAATTCAGTGATCCTGCACCCCGCAATGGAGGACTATACTAAGAGAGCGTGAGTCTGAGAATGTTGTAGTCCTGTCTGCAACCCTCATTCTCTATGAATTGGGAGTGCAGGATAATTGAATTTGACTTACTGTTTATTACTTCCTGACTATAGCATAATTATTCATTCAATTAAATTTCATTCCACAAACGAGTTATCTCCATGTCAGCTCCAGGTTATCACTGTAGTGGGAAGAAGCCTTAAAGATATTTAATGCAGTCATGACCTGCCTTGAGTTCAAAATGTGAGCTCCGCCCTTTCCACAATAATGATAGTCACATGATATGTAAATCAAAGTCTGCTGACCAAATTTCCTTATAACAAAAACAAGAATGCATGCGGAAGGCTATTCATCCCATCTAGCTCATTGTTCTATAAAAACTTATGGTCCCCACATCACAGCATTAAACTGCCTCTTTAATGATGCCAGAGATTTTGCCTACACTACCCTACCCAGAAGTCTAGATATGACTCCCTCTTTGTTTGAAAAAGTTCTTCCTGAAATCAGTCTTGAAACTCTGTTATTGGTCTTATCTTCGTCCCTTTTTCCTATTTAACCTGAAATAGTGCTCAGGATTTACCTTTTCTATTCCAGTTGGTACCTTATATTTTTTTTCTAGGGACTCCTCTCAGATAGTTCTTTTGAAGACTGAAGAGTGCAAATTTTTTTTAACCTTCCTCGTAACTCTCCCTCAGACACTAGAAATTAGCCTTTTTACTCTTATTTTTCAGTGGAGAAAATGCTTTAACGTTGAATTGTAACTAGTTCATCTCATAGCCTTGGTTCAAACAAGCACCCGATATTTAATCGTTCCATCTTGTTTCTGCCAACAGCAATCAAAACTTCATCAGGTTCACTGCAGGCCGATGAAAGGTTTAAAGATGTCCTTCCCTCCACTGATTCAAAATGCACTCAATCTTCAGACATTCTTCACCATGTACAAGAAAGCAAAGACCCAGTACTCTAGAGCATTTTCTGTTAAGGGAAAGATATAACTCCCAAGATTGACTCACAGAATGCACTGATGAAAACATTGTGCGGCAGATATAAACAGCATTGAAATCATGATCTGGATGCAGAACATTGACAGCATTGGTAACCGTGTCAACTACATTAAACTAAATGTGTTTGCTCAATATACAGAACTCATGAACAATATTTATTACACAATGAGTTTGACTGATTTCTGAGTTTGCAGAGCCCAGCTGCATTTCGAACATTCAATCATACACTAAGGAACGTTAACCTAATATATCAATGCACAAGCTTCTAAAAAGGCTCCACTGATTAGCATACCAGTGGAACTGAAGACATTGATCCATATCAACATACCTTTTTTCAGGGTATCATCACTGCTACTATACCACCAGCCTGGCTTCCTTACTGTGAATGACTGCGAGGCTTTATCACCTTTCTAAGGCCTCAATTTTGCCCAGCGCTGGGTGCCGTTTTTTCAGCGGCCAGTGATTTTTTTGCTGCCGAAGCTCAGTCCAAAGATTCCCCAATGTCGGGGCGCCGGCATCTACTATCAGCACTGGTGTACGTGTAAAAGAAGGTTCAGTGCCATTTCTTTACATAAGGCAAACTTTCCCCACCCAATGAAATTTTTAAAACCGGCGCAGAGACCCTGGAAGCACCATAGGAAAAACCCTTACCTGCAGTTAGAGAATCCGCACTAGCCTGCTCCTATCCCTGGCCAAAGGGACTCCCTGTATCTTACAAATAAACTTTAAGGTAATTTAAAAACCAATTATTAACTATATGCAGGTATAAAATAAATATAAACTTACTCATACTGATGCTCCTGCGATGAAAAAAGAATGATGGCAAAAAAAATTTAAAAAATCATTACCTTTTTCCATCGATGTCCTCATTGCCCAAATTACTCCAAATAGTTAAGGGAAATCTTTTGAAACATCCAAAAATGAAGAATCAGCATACCAATCGAAGTCATCGTCTTCTGGCATCCAATGCAGCCTTCTCCTCATTCTCCTGGACGTCGAATGCAGCTGCTGCTAGCCCCCGGCCGAAGGTCCTCCACCCACGCGGCCCGCTGCTATCCCGGGCCGAAGGTCTGCACAAAGGACAGTGCAAGACACTCCAGGCTCATAGGGAAGCAGCAGTGATCTCTAATAAAGGTGGAACATTACATTAAAAAAAAAAATAATCCCACCCCAAATCTTTTATGTTTTTATGGAGTATTGAAGTGCTTAGGTGAAAAATATATGTATTAAATGTTACCAGCACAAACCTTTTATGTTTCGAAGGAGTGTTGGAGTGCTTAGGTGGACATTACATTATGTTTATTAAATATTCCCACCACAAATCTTTTGTGTTTTAATGGAGTTTCAGACTGTTAGAGTGATTAGGTGGACAATAATACTAAGGTTGTTCATGGATCCAGACTGGGTGAGGGTCACTGATACATGCACCATGGTCTTTCATTGCATTTATCAGTGACCCAGAACAAGGCAGAATCCATGAACACCTTAGTACTGGAATCTGCCCCTGTATCATTTAAACCAATAGGTTGCAAGGGGTGAGGCCATTTTATATTTTGAGTCCAGTTATCCTGTAATATTTATTAGTGCAGCATTAAAAAATGAGTTGCAGGAGTCAGGTTAAAAGTCCAAAATTAAAATGTTTATTAAACATTTGTACAGCACAGTTGTAATTAGCTTGACTTATGTTTAAACCTTCATATCTTTAAAAACTTTATTCAAAACCGTGGCAAACTTTACAAAGAACAATCAACTAAAGCAACCAAAAAACAAAGAAGCCATCTATCCTCTTCCTTAGAGCTGTGCGCCAATCCTGCCCCAGTAGATGTTGCTACCCCTGCGCATGCCCATAGTTGCAGACTTCTGCTTCCTTACCGCACCCCTCCCCCGGTAATCCCAGGTGTAATCTGTTTCTTTTCCAGCGCGGCGTTTCTTGATGCTGGGCTACAACAGGGACAGAAACAAAATGTGTCATAGTGGAATGCCTGGGTTCCTCTTCATAGTCAACCTCAGCCTCAGGATTAAGCCTTGAAATTGGTGCAGAGTGGAAAGCGCTCCTCACATTAAGGACCACCTGAGTGAGGCCGCCTAGTGCTGATACTACCTCGTTCAACCATCCTGAAAGTCTTTCCACCTGTAATGACAGTACCCCCAACTCTGTCCTCACCCCACCAAAGGCTTCCAGGAACAATCGAGATTGTTGGATGTTCTCATTGCTCATCCCCACAAGATGTCCTATGTTCTCAGAGTCCAGTGTTTCTGCATCAGGTCTGGAGTTCGCTGTCCTATGACGTCTCGCAGGTGTGGCTTGCTGTGACACACTTGTATCTGCAGCCTCAGACATCACACCTAGAAAAGTCCTCTAGCTTGATTCACTCATGAAAGGGCTTGGAATCCTCGAGGGGCTCAGCACCTCCAAATCCAGGGTAACCATCTCGTTTTCTATGACTTCTTGCTGAGTTGGAATATCTAGCGTGGCGGTTTCTTGAACATTCTCTTCAACTTCTGGTGCACCTTCTGTCTCCTCCTGATGCTCAACCTCTGCAAAACAAAAGATAGATGCTTGGTTAGCAGAATTGAGGAAGGAGAAGCGTAGGAAGCACACGCATGATGTAACATTTAGCCAACCCAGACAGTGGAATTTGCAGGGCTTACCCTCTAATGGAAAACGGCCCAGCTTCCACATTGGTTGTTGGTCTTCTCCTGTGACATTTAATCATTGACGCTATCTGTTACACTCGTAATAAATGGTCAGACTGAGTACTGTGTGTAATGAGCAAGTGTGAACTTAGCTCCTTTATTATGATTCCAGAATGCAGGTACCTCGTGGGTGGCCTGCTTATATACTGTGCTCCCAAGGGATGCTGGAATCCCTTGGGACTCCAACAGGTAGGCCCTCTGGTGGTCAGGTGTGATGCAGGTTACAAGGGGTTAAATACATAACATCACTCCCTCGTGAAGTCAACAGTACACAAGGTGAGACAATCTGGAGCTTTGTGCTCTCTTGTCGATCGTCTCGGTACAAATTCTGGTGTGGGTGAGTTGGTCAGTTCTTCACTGGGCTGTTGGGCAGCCGGGCTGCTGGGGACGATGAGTTCGGTTTCATGGTCAACTGATGGCAGTTGCCACTTGTGTGTGTGTTGGAAGGTCAAAGTTGGTGATGTCCTCTTCAGATTGTTCGTAGCTGTTGGTGAACCGCAATTTGATTTGGTCCAAGTGTTTTCTGTGCATTTGTCCATTGGTCCGTTTGACCTGAAACACCAGACTTCCCTCTTTGGCTGTGACCGTGCCAGCGAGTCATTTGGGACCATGTCGATAATTGAGCACAAACACAGGATCATTGATCTCAATAGCGCATGACAAATTTGCGCGGTCATGATGCACACTTTGTTGATGCCGCTTGTCCTCCACGTGATCATGTAGATCAGGGTGGACAAGAGAGAGCCTTGTTTTAAGCGCTCTTTTCATGAGCAGCTCAGCTGGGGGAATCCCGGTGAGTGAGTGGGGTCTGGTACGGTAGCTGAGCAGTATTTGGGACAACCGGATCTGCAGGGAGCCTTCCGACACGTGTTTTCAAGCTTTGCTTGATGGTCTGAACTGCCCGTTCTGCCTGGCCATTGGATGCAGGCTTGAACGGGGCAGATGTGACATGTTTGATCCCATTGCGGGTCATGAATTCCTTGAATTCAGCACTGGTGAAGCATGGCCCATAATTGCTGACCAGGACATCAGGCAAGCCGTGCATGGCAAATATGGCTCGTAGGCTTTCAATGGTGGCTGTGGATGTGCTTACAGACATTATTGCACATTCAATCCATTTTGAGTAAGCGTCCACGACAACCAAAAACATTTTGCCTCGGAATGGGCCTGCATTGTCTACACACACCCGACCCCGTATGATGACGCATCGCAAGCTAACACCAATCGTTTACATGGGTTATCCAGGACAAGCAGTTTGTTAGAACACTAAGTTTCTGGCTTTCTTAAAGGCAGCCTCTTGTGAATTTCCCTATACCCAGTTGTCTCCCTCGCATGTAGGGGTTCTAGCAAGGTGCTTAACCAGGTAGGAAATTACCGAAATAGTTAAGCAGCCCCAGGAAAGACCGCAGCTCCGTCATGTTCTGTGGTCGCGGCGCGTTCTTGATGGCCTCCATCTTGGCGTCGGTGGGTCTGATGTCATCTGCTGCGATTCTCCTTCCTAAGAATTCGACGTCCTGTGCCAGGAAAACACACTTTGAGCGTTTCAACCTGAACCCCACGCAATCCAACCGAATAAGATTCTTCAAGTGTTCCATGGTGTCCCGACCTGCAACCAATATGTCGTCCTGGAAGACCACTGTGCAAGGAACCGACTTTAGCAGGCTCTCCATGTTCCGCTGGAAGATCGCTGCGGCCGACCAAATCCAGAACGGGCACAAGTTGTAGATAAACAGACCTTTGTGCGTGTTCATGCAGGTGAGGCCTTTCCAAGACTCCTCCAGCTCCTGCGTCATGTAGGCCGAGGTCAGGTCCAGCTTGGTGAACGTCTTCCCTCCAGCCAGGGTCGCGAATAGGTCGTCTATCTTTGGTAGCGGGTACTGGTCCTGCAGCGAAAAATGGTTAATCATTACTTTATTGTCAGAAATTCTATTCGTACCCTCCTCCTTAAGTACCAAAACAAGCGGACTGGCCCAGTCATTGAATTCCACCAGCGCGATGATGCCTTCACATTGCAGCCTGTCCAGCTCGATTTCCACTTTTTCACGCATCATGTGCAGTACCGCTCGAGCCTTGTGGATGGGTCGCGTACCGGGAACCAAATGGATCTGCACTTTCACCCCCGACAAACTTCCAATGCCTGGCTCGAATAACGAAGGGAACTTGCTTAGAACCTGTGTACATGCGGTGTCGTCGACGGACGAAAGCGCTTGGATGTTGTCCCAGTTTCAGCGGATTTTCCTCATCCAGCTTCTGCCAAACAACGTGGGGCCATCCTCTGGCACAATCCACAGCGGGAGTTCATGTACTGCTCCATCATTGGAGACTTTGACTTCAGCACTGCCAATTACAGGGATTAGTTCCTTGGTGTAGGTCCTTAGTTTGGTATGAATGGGACTGAGCTTGGGTCTGTGTGCCTTCTTTCCCCACAGACTGTCGAAGGCCGTTTTACTCATTATGGACTGACTTGCCCCGTGTCCAGCTCCATAGACACCGGAATACCATTCAGTTCAACTTTCAAAATTATTGGTGGGCATTTCGTTGTGATTGTGTGTACCCCGTACATCTCTGCCTCTTCCAGTTCTGATCCACTGTGGATCAATCTTCCTCTGCAACGTGGTGGTTTGCAGCTCGCCTGTACATTCGTTGGAGGTGTCCCATTGTTCTGCAGCCATTGCACACACACTGCTTAAAGCGGCATTGATGGGGCCAATGATCACCTCCGCAGCACTAACAGGGTGTTAACTGTCTTGCACTAACAGGGTGTTAATTGTCTTGCGTCAGTTGAGGTCGGGCCACAGCAGCCAGCATGTACGTTCTGCCCTGTACATTTCTGCTCAAAATAGACATTACTTTATGCACAGTACTGGCTGAAACTTATTTGTTCTGTGAAATCTGCTTGGTGTTGTCGTTGGTGGACATAAATGCCTGGGCCATCGTTATGGCTTTACTCAGATTCTGAGTTTCTACAGTCAACAGTTTGCAAAGGATCGTCTCATGTCCAATGCCCAGTACAAAAAGGTCTCTGAGCACTTGTTCTAGGAATCCCTCAAACTCACAATGTCCTGCAAAGGCGCCTTAGTTCGGCAACGTAGCTCGCCACTTCCTGGCCCTCTGATCGTTGACACGTGTAGAACCTATATCTCACCAACAAAACGCATTCCTTAGGATTTAGGTGCTCCCGGACCACCGTACACGATTCTTTGTAGGTTTAGCTGGGGCCAGGAGATTCTTCATGAGGCCGTAGGTTGTTGCCCCACAGACAGTTAGGAGGATCGCCCTTCGTTTGGTCGTGTTCTCGTCCCCTTCCAGCTCGTTGGCCATGAAGTATTGGGCGAGTCTCTCCACGAAGGCCTCCAAATCAGCCCCTTCTGAGAACTCCTCCAGGATGCAACTGTTCTTTGCATTTTTGCACGGTTGTTCGTTACCTCGATGCCAATTGTTGCACTCATAATAAATGGTCAGACTGAGTACTGTGTGTAATGAGCAAGTGTGACCTTAGCTCCTTTATTAAGATCCCAGAGTGCAGGTACCTCATGGATGGCCTGCTTATATACTGTGCTCCCAAGGGATGCTGGGGTCCCTTGGGACTCAAACAGGTAGGCCCTCTGGTGGTCAGGTGTGATGCAGGTTACAAGAGGTTAAATACATAACACTATCCTCTGCTCCATCGCTGTTAGTTGCGGCCTACTTGGCGGACCTCCTCCAGTTTCTGACCGTCCTCGGTTGATCTGTGACACCATCTTCTGTAAAGATGCAACTCGAACTTTTTAAGAGAGGGTCCTGATAAACACACACACACGCGCACCCACACACACACATCACATTTACAGATGTTATTGCAGTGCATAAAAATATACATAAACTTACATTTATTTGGGCTTTTAAATATAACGTTTTACTTACAATCGCTACTTGTTCAAGGTGCTGCCACTTCGTTTTCAGCTACGCACCGGTTCTTGGGATCATGGACATTCCATTATACTCGACTGTGACCTGGTCTCAAACTTTTGCGAGTGCAGACAGTTTAAGCTTATTTTTACCAAAGCTCCCCTTGTTCTCAAGACCTCCCCATCTACTCTCGATTAAGTTTATCAGGGGCTCAGTTTCTTCTGCGCGAAATCTCTTCGCCTTACGGTTTCACCTTCTCTTCACCCTTCCATTGCAACCATCTCGTGAACGAAGCTGTATTTCCTACTTGTGACTCTGCCACAAATGGATTCTCAATGATGATCTACACAGTCCCCACACGTGCTGTTTTTTTTATACTTTCTACTGCGCATGTGAAAATGGGTATTTATTTTTTGTGTGTGCGCATGCGTAACGTGCATGCCCAGTGGGTTTAAAAAATATATATATTTTTGAGTGCGATGCGTATGCACGATTTGGTGCCCGTTTTTTTTTCATCGCATACGCTGTGCGGTTTCAGCGCACATTGGAGGCTTCACCCTGCAGATTCGGATCGGATAGCGCCAGAGGGTGCACATGTGGTGAGAAAACTCTGCATTTTTATTTTCAGCGCTGAGGGACCGAAAAAAAACGGGCATCCAGGTAAGTGAACGCCATTTTTCTTCTTTAGGGAAACTTGGGCCCATTAAATGACCTTTAAATCTGGTGTACTTGTCACTATTCTCCAGCTTTCACTTCAAAAGCTTCACCCCACCGATACCAATCTTTTGACTTAAAACAAACCTCATCAGTCTTGCCTTGGTGAGGCCACACCTGGAGTATTGTGTACAGTTTTGGTCTCCTAACTTGAGGAAGGACATTCTTGCTATTGAAGGAGTGCAGCGAAGATTCACCAGACTGATTCCTGGGATGGTGGGACTGACCTATCAAGAAAGACTGGATCAACTGGGCTTGTATTCACTGGAGTTCAGAAGAATGAGAGGGGACCTCATAGAAACGTTTAAAATTCTGACGGGTTTAGACAGGTTAGATGCAGGAAGAATGTTCCCAATGTTGGGGAAGTCCAGAACCAGGGGTCACAGTCTAAGGATAAGGGGTAAGCCATTTAGGACCGCGATGAGGAGAAACTTCTTCACCCAGAGAATGGTGAACCTGTGGAATTCTCTACCACAGAAAGTAGTTGAGGCCAATTCACTAAATATATTCAAAAGGGAGTTAGATGCAGTCCTTACTACTCGGGGGATCAAGGGGTATGGCGAGAAAGCAGGAAGGGGGTACTGAAGTTTCATGTTCAGCTATGAACTCATTGAATGGCGGTGCAGGCTAGAAGGGCTGAATGGCCTGCTCCTGCACCTATTTTCTATGTTTCCACTTCCCAAAATCATTTGAGAAAGTTAAGTGCAGATTATAATTGAAGAACCACCAGGCAATTATCAGTGCAGGGTAAGAGTCAGAATTCTCAGCCTTTTTCAGAAAGATGATGCCTAACTACAAATGTTTTCGATTGAAAACACAAAATCTATTGGCCGGTAAGATACCAAAGGCAGGTACCTACCTAATGCTATGGTACGAACCAAACCACTAATAAGATCTATTTTGCCAGTTTGGTAATTTTCAAAATTGTGATACAGGTAAGCATCTATAGTTTAAGATTATTGATTAAAAACTTTTAATACACTTGCCCTCTCCTATTTTGTTGCAAACATTCTAATCCAATTTTGCCATGCTAGTTTCTCCAGGAGATTAATATGAAACATGTTAACTACTGCTTGATGGTCTGCTGTTAATCCAAATACCAGCAAGAAAATAGCCATTGGAAGAAAATAAGTCTAAGCCCTTATGTACTATATATGTAACATAACTGAAGACATTTTGCAGTGACATGTTGATCCAACTTGGATTTGGTCCCACTCGAGCATACAGAAGGAATGAAGAATTCTATTCTCATTCTTCTGTGTGTGTATGTCTCTCGCTCACTCACACATTATATATAGTACATCAAATTCATTTTCATATTCAGTTCTGATATATCAGAATGTTGTCAGGAATTGGATTATAGGCATTCCTATTCCTGGTACAGGTATACATAAATGAGCTAGGATCATAATCATAATGCAAGGTAGCTAAACTTACTAATAGCACCAAGCTTGGGACTGTGGAGTTAGAGGAGGCATCAAAGATCTTAGAATGAGTTTGACAGGGTTGCACCTGGGCTAATCAGTAGCAAATTAAGTTCAGTATTGCCAAATCAAATTTGCATAGTGGAAGTAAAAATATGAAGCATGTATACTCTGAATGTGATAGAACTTAGCAAAGGGTAAATTGAATGATACCTCTAAGAGATATAGTTGACGTGTTTTCAACATATTCAACAGTGTTGGGCGACAAACAGGATGCTTGATTATATTGCCAGTTTGAGTTCAAATTCCAAGAAGTCATGTTGAAGCTGAACAGGGGCCCTGATCAGGCCAAATCCAGAGTATCGCATACAGTTCTGATCACCATGACATGATCGGGCTATTCAGACACTAGGGCCGGAATTTTGCGAGTCTGCTGTCAAATCAAAAAGATTGACAGCGGGTCGGTATCCCGCTGTAAACCTTCCTCCCTGTCATTTCTGAACAGATCCGACACCAAGCAGCGGGTCAGTCAATTTAGATAGTTAAAAGCTTGTTAAAAGGTAGTTGAGCAAGATTTTACCATGTACTTACCATTTTACCAGGTTTTTACTGAGTTTCCTGGAGCACGGTTATCACATCTGGTAAGTAGGTCGGGTTTTGTGTCGGCATCGAATGATGCACTAAGCTGACAGCTGCACATGGTCTATGTAAGCTCCCATTTCATAGGTCTTCAATTTCCAAGGTTAGAAGCAGTTACTTATTATATTTAGAAGACAGATTGACCTTTATAAAACTAGCAAGTGTTTGGAGCAAATTCTTTATCCAGTGTCACCTCATTGGAACAACCTCTCTCACCAGTGACAGATCGCTTCTATCATCTCAACCTCACCTGCCATCTATTCCATGCCCATGAAAAAGTCTCACCTTAGTCATCAGATTCCCAACACGATCAGCTCCAACACCAGTGTCACCAGGCACAGTGGCAGCACCAACATCCACACCAACCTTCACCACAATCAACTAATGCTGCACTGGACACAGGACATCATCACCCATGCACATTGCTGCCTGGGATGCCAGTGATGGCTCACCATGTCCAAATTTGCTTCACTTAACACTACACCCTGGCTGTCACATGATACCCCAGGTTGGCATCACCCCATACCAGAACCATAAAGCATCCCTACAATGTCCAAACCTTTCCTTTCACACTCATCACCATTGGATGGAGTGGAGTGGGTGGGGGGCGTTATGTCTTACCATTCACTGGAACTCACTAAGACACATTCAAAGGTGCAGACAAATCTGTCCAAGAAGGCAAAGTGGTGAAAAAAATGATTTAAATGCTTCACAACACATTAACAGAAACACATTAACATTTGCTAAAGTACCCAAGTGTCTACCCCTGTGTGTTGATAGTTTGAATGATTGGACAAGAATGAGGGTGAATGTGAGAGGTGGCTAGTGAGATGGGGAAATAATAATGTAGATAGTGATGGCTGGAGGTGTAAGGTAAGTTGATGTATGGATGTGTAGGAGTAGGATAGGGAAGGCAGAGTGATGGGGATGTGATGAGTGGCACAAGAGGATGTGGTTGAATGTGACTTTGCAGTAACGTTTTGTGATGTACTGTAATAATTGAACAGTTTGCGCCGCTGTAGCCAGGTCCTCCTGATGACATCCCTGCTTGTACCTTCCTGTGCAATGTGCAACCAAGCTGTGTTGATCTCCTGGGGAGGTCTCTTCCACCTATTGGAAGGGACGAGAACCCCCCCCTGCGTGCTGAGGGAGTCATGGGAGAGTCTGGGTGCAGCTGTGCACCTTTGTGCAGTGCGTGTCAGTGTTTGCAGCAGCTCATTTCTGTCGAATACTGACGGCACAACTGTCAAAATGAATGTAGACATGGCCCCTTGAAGAAAACCAGCTAATGACGCATCATCAGACCTGCTTCCTTTTTATTGGCCGGGGACCTCACAGGGCAGGCATAAGCCCAATCAGGGCAAAATCAATTAGAGGAGATTGGATGAAAACGGGAGCGAGGTTTGAGGCCGCTGTCTACTCCGGCCGCACCGCACTCGCCAAGGCTGGTGAAGTCGCGGCCTAGAAGTGTAGAGGAGAACAGCGAGGCTGATTGATCCCTGGTGTCAGATCGATGAGGAGCAACTGAATGAGGTAGGTCTCTTCAGCTTGAAAGACATGTCTTAAAGGGGACTTTAAAGAGAAATACTTAATAGAATAGAAAAATTAAACTTGAAATAATACTTTCAGATACGCTAGAGTAGCAGAGAAGAGGACACAGATTTAGTGTTGTGAAAAACAAATTTAGCACAGGTGGGAGAAGGGTGATAAATATCTGGTGCAGGTTGAGAAAAAAGTTGGTTGAGTCCACAGCATGGACACCATGAAGAAAATTGGGAAGAGGGTTGGATTGGTATTCTGGAAGGATGACATGACACAGACAGGTATAAATGAAGGTCCTTCTGTCTCGTGAAATCTTTAGCAGATAGTTCGCTAATAACAATCAACTTTATTTGCTACAGCACCAAATTTCTCCACTTTGGATTCCTGCAATAGTTAAATATTCACAGAGCATCATATTAACAAAACATGTAGATCACAATGTAGCAAACACTCATTTATATCTACTGCAACTGGCTTGGAGTTTGCTGCAGGAAGAAAATTATTATAAGCAATTTTGTGAATTTGAGATTAGCATTAGCCATAGAGCTAATCACAGATCTCAGATTCTTGTCTCATGTCTCAACAAGTAGAGAATATCAGTATTATCAGTTCAAAATGGGGATGGTTAAATATACATTTCCATCTTGCAGGGTTGGAATAAAATCAGTTTTTTTCTGAATTGATGGCAGGAGTGAAAGATTTTTGTCAAAAAAAATGTATAATTATAGAATTAGCATTGGCTCCAATCAAGGGTTAATGCATTTTGTATTTTTGCTGTTTGAAACTGTGCCAGTTTAGTAGTATGTTCATTTCTGTCTCCAACCACAGACCTGTCTTAAATACATTGGATATGTTGTAACGGCAGATCTCCCTGTGCATATCACCCTTGCTCCTTTTCTAATGGAAATGTGATTATCAACATAGTGGCAAGTTAGCAGCTCTTGCAACAAAGAAAAGTCTGTTATTACAGGGATGCTATTCCTGGTAGACTTGTGGTGGGTGTGAGATACATCCTGATAGTAATAATGGGCCCAAGTTTCGAGCCGCGCCTAGAACGGCGCAGTCCCGACCTGGACGCCCGTTTTTCGCGCCACAAAGTGCGCCTAAAAAAAACCTTCCAGATTCTCCAGCTCCCTGCAGGTCGTTTGCAGCTCGGTGCAGCGCAGCATGAGCTGTAAGGGGCGGAGCCAGATCCCTGCGCTGAAAACAGTGCCGGGACCTCTGCACATGCGCGCTACAGTGGGTGCGCATGTGCAGTAGCTCCAGGCGCCTGAAACTGTGTGGGAGGGGCCGAAGCACGCAGCCCCTAGCCCTGGCCGAATGGCCTCACTGGAGCTGCGTGAATAAGGCTCCTCCCACGGCCAGCTCCTGCTTCCTCCCGACTCGACTCCCACTTCCCCCTCCCACCCCCGGACTGGACCCGACACCGACCCGACTCCCACTTCCCTCCCCCCCCCCCCTGCCCATGTACCGGACCGGACCCGACCCGACCCCCCGGATCGGACCCGACACCGACCTGACTCCCGCTTCCCACCCGACTGGACCCGACCTCCCTCTCCCTCCCTCCCCCCGACCCGAACCAAACCAACCGACCTCCCACCACCACCCCCCCGACCCCGACCCGCGCTCCCGACCCGACCCAACGCCACCTACCTGTAAATCTGGTGCTGGGGACGGGCCCTGCCCAAAGTCTCGGGCCCGGCCAGGCCCGGCCTGTTCAGCCTCCCCCCCCCCCATCTCCTTTCCCCCCATCTCCTTCCCCCCCTTCTCCTTTCTCCACCCCCATCTCCTTTCCCCCCATCTCCTTCCCCCCTCTCTCCTTTCTCCACCCCATCTCCTTCCCCCCCTCTCCTTACCCCCGCTCCTTTCTCCCCCCTCTCCTTTCTCCTCCCCCCCTCCTTTCTCCTCCCCCTATCCTTTCTCCCCCCTCTCCTTTCCCCCCTCTCCTTTTCCCCCTTCCCCTCCTCCCCCCTTCCCTCTTCTCCTCCTTCCCCACTTCCCCCGTCTCCTCCTCCCCCTTCCCCCTCTCCCTTCTCCTCCCCTTCTCCTCCCCCCCCCCCCCACCCCCCCCATCCCCATACACCTCCATCTACCCCCCGACCCCCTCCCCTCCCCCACATCTCATTCTCCCCCTTCTCCTCCTCCCCCCTTCTCCTCCTCCCCCCTTCCCCCTTCTCCTCCTTCCCCCTTCTCCTCCTCCCCTTCCCCTTTCTCCTCCTCCCCTTCCCCCTTCCCTTCCCCTTCCCCCTTCTCCTCCTTCTTTCCTCCCCCTCCCCCACTCTCCTCCTCCCTTCCCCTTTCTCCTCCTACCCCCTTCTCCTCCTCCCCTTCCCCCTTCTCCTCCTCCCCTCCTCCTCCCCCCTCCCCCTCCCCTTCTCCTCCTCCCCCTCCCCCCTCTCTCCCCCTCCCCTTCTCCTCCTCCCCCCATCTCCTCCTCCCCCCCCATTCTCCTCCTCCCCCCAGAACCCCTTCTCCTCCTCCCCCCCCCTCCCACCAGTGACAATACCAAGCAAACTCTTAGCACACGAGTGCTGCTACAAGTACTATGAACAAAGTAATGTTGTTTTCGAATCGTAACGTACAGGGCAGGCCCCACATGCTTGCAGATGCAGGTCCACAGATGTCTCGGAGTCCACCATCAAGGGTGATGAATGCTAGTCCATTAACACCTTGTTGGCGCTGTGGGGCTGATCATCATTTGCATTCATGCCGCTTCAAAGGATACATTTGCAAGGGCTGTGAAACAATGGGACATCTCCAACGTATGTGCAGGCGAGCTGCAAACCCTGTTAATCCTGCAAACCACCATGTTGCAGAGGAGGACAGATCCACGGCGGATCATGATGAACCAGAGCCTCGGACCGAGGAGGCAGAGGTATATGGGGGTGCACACATTTACCACAAAGTGCACCTCGATAATGCTGAAGGTTGAATTAAATGGACTCCCGGTGTCAATGGAGCTGGACACGGGCGCGAGCCAGTCCATTATGAGCAAAAAGACTTTCAATAAATTGTGGTGCAGCAAGGCCTCGAGGCCAGTCCTGACTCCCATTCGCACTAAACTGAGAACTTACACAAAGGAACTGATTCCCGTAATCGACATTGCTACTGTAAAGGTCTCCTATGATGGGGCAGTGCACAAGTTACCACTCTGGGGGTACCGGGCGACGGCCCCACGCTGCTGGCAGGAGCTGGCTGGGGAAGATACGCTGGAACTGGGACGTCATCCGAGCGCTCTCGCCCATCGACGACACGTGTCTAGATCCTAAACAAGTTCCCCTCGCTGTTCGAACCAGGCATTGGGATGTTCCAAGGAGCAAAAGTGCAGATCCACCTAATTCCAGGGGCGCGACCCATCCATCACAAGGCGAGAGCAGTACCGCACATGATGAGAGAGAGGTTGGAGATCGAGCTGAACCGGCTGCAACGAGAGGGCATCATTTCGCCGATCGAATTCAACGAGTGGTCTGGTCCGATTGTTCCAATCCTCAAGGGAGACAGCACCATCAGAATCTGTGGTGATTACAAAGTAACTATCAATCGTTTCTCCCTGCAGGATCAATACCCACTACCAAAGGCAAACGGCCTTTTTGCGATGCTGGCGGGTGGCAAGACGTTCACGAAGCTGGACTTGACCTCGGCCTACATGACGCAGGAGCTGGAGGAATCATTGAAGGGCCTCACCTGCATCAACACACACAAAGGTCTCTTCATTTACAACAGATGCCAGTTTGGGATTCGATCAGCCGCTCCAATATTCCATAGAAACATGGAAAGCTTACTGAAGTCGGTCCCGCGCACCGTGGTCTTCCAGGACGACATCTTGGTTACAGGTCGGGACACAGTCGAGCATCTGCAGAACCTGGAGGAGGTCCTTAGTTGGCTTAATTGCGTGGGGCTCAGGTTAAAACGCTCGAAGTGCGTTTTCCTGGTGCCTGAAGTGGAGTTCCTGGGGAGAAGAATCACAGCGGACGGCATCAGGCCCACCAGTTCGAAGATGGAGGCAATCGAGAATGCACCAAGGCCACAGAACAGAGCTGCAGTTGTTTCTAGGACTCCTGAACTACTTTGGTAACTTCTTACTGGGTCTCAGCACATTGTTAGAACCACTGCACGCTTTACTGCGTAATGGAGACGAATGGGTATGGGGTAAAAGCCATGAAAATGCCTTTGTAAAAGCTAGAAAACTGTTATGCTCAAACAAATTGCTTGTGTTGTATGATCCATGTAAGCGTTTGGTACTAGCATGTGATGCGTTGTCATACGGTGTCGGGTGTGTATTGCAACAAGCTAATGAATCTGGGAAATTGCAACCGGTTGCTCAGGCATCCAGATGTCTGTCTAAGGTTGAGAGAGCCTACAGCATAATTGAAAAAGAAGGTCACACTTTACTTTGATCTCACAGTAGCTGGTCAGGCTCTTTATTCATACACTACAATAACAACAACAGCAAAGAAAGGCTGCACCCATCTCTCCTCCATCTTATTCTAAGTCTGCCCACTGCGTTTGGTATGGGTGACTTCATCCCTGCCTGCAGGCAGTGCGTAGCGTTCCTCGGGTTGGTACCAAGCTTATTCTTTCGAACATCTCTGGTAATGCGTAGTTCTTGATGGGGGGCGTGGGCAGGTGGTAATGAGGACGGCCCGGCTTGGGCCTCTTTAGAGGCTGGTCTGGGGATTAGAGTGGGAGTTGCAGTTGATTCTGTCAATGGCTACGGGGTTTGGGCATGTTCCCTTATTGCAGCAGCTAACTCCAACATTCCCTCCCTCATTTTCACCGACAGTGTATCAGCTACCTGCGATATTCCCTCCCTCATGTTCCCGGACAGTGTTCCCATTTCTCGTGAGACTGTTGTTACTTCTCCTGACAGTTCCGATACCTCATCACCCACCCCACTGATGGTATCCAGGAGTGATTGTGTAAGATCAATGCTCAAAGCACTCATTTCCATCATCTGAACCACATTTGTTAGATCCTGCACCTCAGGATAGCGCTGTCAAGCTCTGCTTCCACTCCTTACCCTGGGTGCGGCTCTCTGCATCCACTGGGACCCGCAGCCTCGGATGGTGGGACCCTGGTTGTTCCTTGTTGCATCCCACTGGGACCCGCAGCCTCGGACAGTGGGACCCTGGGTGTGCCTCGCTGCATCCCACTGGAATCCCCAGCTTCGGACAGTGGGAAACCATGGAATGTCCCAACACTTGTACCACTCAAGAAAGGACCTGACACAACTCAATGGGCGGCACCTGCACCACCTCCAGAGTGAATACAACAGTGGGGGCTTCATCCATCCCCACTCCCACATGCTCTTGCTCTGAAAGGTGGGATTGGAAGATGTTCTCCTCAGGCTCATCCACGTCTGAATCATCATTTGAATCGGCTTCAGCCTCGTCAGGATTGTCTTCATGTTCTGTAAAATATAACAGAACAGACAAATGGTTAGCAGCACGGGAGGGTGCAGTGTGTCATGATTAGATTCATTCAGTGCAGGCAGCAGGCTCATTTGAAGGACCATGAAGAATGATAGCACATTGCATCAATCGAAGCGTAGCTGATGGAGACATCCCCATGAACTAAAGCATGGCTAGCCCGCGCAGTACTTAAAATTTAGCAAAGCCAGACTGTGGAATTTGTAGGACTTACCCTCTCCCTCAAGTGTGGGCCCAGATTGTGCCGTGGTGGTTGCTTGTCTCCAGGCAGGACCCATCAAAGCAGCGACCCTCTCTTCCAAGGGTGTCAGTGGCTGCAGATTTGACGGGCCTCCTCCTCTTAGAGTTCTTTCCCTTTTGTTATGTGCCACCTTCCTCTGCAAAGATGAAAATATAGGGTGTCTTTCTGCTGGGTGGGACATATACAGATGGTCATATTTACATTTGCAATTCCATTGATTAAATGAAAACATTATTTACACTAGCTACTTGACCAAGGTCCTGCCACTTTGTGCACTGGCCACCATTGCACAATAATCTTCTGTAAGTTGGTTCCAGCGTTTCTTCATTTCTTTTGGTGAAACTTTTATGTGACCTCTGCTGGTGTCCAGCTCATGCCATCTGGCCTCAATTACAGTAACCAGTGCCTCCACTTCATCCTGTGAGTAATTCTTGGTCCTTGAGCTGCGTTGCATATTATATTGCAGCTCCGATTTTTCCAATGAGAATTAAAGTTCTCACACACAACTGGCTCTTTAAAAATGGACAAATTCAGACCAGGAGCTTTACTGGATATGTAGGCACATAGGAATCAAACGTCATTTGTTTTTCCACGCATGCGCAGAGGGGGAGTGGGGGGGGCATCATTTTTTCAGCGCAGACATTAGGCTCCACCCCTCGAAGCTAAAGGACAGGCTGCGCGATGCCAATTTCAAAAAATAGAATGGGGAAATTTGCTAGTTATTTTTTTGGCGTAACTCTTGCAATACGCCAAAAAACGTCATTGGGGAAAATTGAGCCCATCGACTCAAGAGACCGCTGAGTGCACTAAAGCTGTGGGACCGAGTCCAGCTGGTCATCTCACACCAGCTTGAGACCACATTTCCACCACTAGCGTTACCTGCCTCCAGTCCTACCTCAGCCTATCTGCTGCTGAATTCCTCATTCATGCCTTTGTAACCAAATGATACTCTAGCCTGCCGGCCAACCTCTCACCCTCCACCTGCCATAAACTTCACCTTATCCAAAACGCTTGCTGCCCATTTGCTATCCCACAGCAAGTTATGCTTTCTCATCATCCCCATCCTTGCTGACCTACTTTGTCTCCTAGTTTCGTCATGTTTCAAATGTTAAATTCTCATTCCTGTGTTTAAATCTTTAAATGGCCTCACCCCTCCCTATCTATGTAACCTACTCCAGCACGCTGCAAAGGCCCCGAACACTCCATTCGTCTAGCCTCGTGTGCTTGATACTTCCCCTCACCCTACCATTGCAGCCATGCCTTCAGCTTCCTCGGTCCCATCCTGGAATTCCTTCCTGAAACAACTCTGTCTACCTCCCTCACCTTTAAAACCCTCCTTAAAACCAATCTCTTTCATCAAGCTTTTGGTCACCCTCTTCTAATATTTCCTTTATTGGCTCATTCGCCATACACCACTGAAGCATTTCAAGGTGTTTTTCTATCTTAAAGGCATTATATAAATGAATCTTGTAAGAACCAGTGTCATTAAGTTATCTTTATTTTAGGTTAAAATCTCTCAATCGTACTGCCGGTTCCCTACGTGCAGGTCTCAAGCTACCAGTAGCAACTACAAAGTTAACCCCCTCTAAAGTTAACCCCCTCAGATTTGCTAAAGCCTGACACTGAGAAGGGGTCCTCCCAATGGCTGAACTTGAGTGAATCAAGCAAGTTTACTGTTGAGGTCACCACTGGTTACAAGAGAACCAAGAAGAAGCCTGAATTAATCCAAAGGCTTGCTGACCCTGTGCAACAAGCATCTATTGATTTATACACAAAAAGTGAGTATGCAGGTACAGCAAATAATCAGGAAGGCAAATGGATTGTTGGCCTTTATTGCAAGGGGGATGGAGTATAAAAGCAGAGAAGTCCAGCTACAACTGTACAGGGTATTGTTGCGGCCACACCTGGAGTACTGTGTACAGTTTTGCTCTCGGTATTTAAAGAAGGATATATTTGCTTTGGAGGCTGTTCAGAGAAGGTTCACTGGGTTGATTCCGGAGATGAGGGGCTTGACTTATGAAGCTAGGTTGAGTAGATTGGGCCTGTACTCATTGGAGTTCAAAAGGGTGAGGTGATCTTATCGAAACTTATAAGATAATGAGGGGGCTTGACAAGGTGGATGCAGAGAAGATATTTCCACTCAGAGGGGAAATTAGAACCGAGAGGGCATAGACTCAGAATAAGGGGTCGCCCATTTAAAACTGAGATGAGGAGGAATTTCTTCTCTGAGGGTTGTAAATCTGTGGAATTCTCTGCCCCAGAGAGCTATGGAGGCTGGGTCATTGGATATATTTAAGGTGGAGATAGACAGATTTTTGAGTGATTAGGGAATAGGGTGTTATGGGGAGCGGGCATAGAAGTGGAGCTGAGTCCATGATCAGATCAGTCATGATCTTATTAAAAGGTGGGGCAGGCTCCTGCTCTTATTTCTTATGTTCTTATGTTCTATACCCATTGTCTAATGTATTTGCTTTATGGGTTCTTTGCTTAAGAACCAGTTGATCCATCAGGCTCACACATTGTTAATTGATAACCCTGAGCACTTTTAGTTTAAGTGCCTCCTAGTGTTGCAGTTTATATATCAAGGACAGCTGTGGCTTCATGTTAAAGGAAGTTAATTATCTGGACAATTCCTTTTTTCAGATTTTGACTGGGGGCCTTTGACTTCTCATTCAAACCCGATGATTTATTTATTTATCCTTTCTAATCCTGTTTGATTCCATAAAATCTTAATATGCAAACCATCCTAGCAACTTACAAGTCTTATCCTGTGTCACAAGCATTGTAACTTTTTATTCCCAATTCAAGAGGAATTATCATATTCTTGTATTTCCCATCGGATTCAAGCACCTGTTTCTCTCTCCAGGCTAGACTAAATAAAGCTTAGTATGGTGCAATAAAAGATGAATTGCTGTGGGAGAATATTGTGATAAAATCAACGGAATATTTCCTTTATTCATTTACAGATGTTAATCATAAAATAAATTATTTTTACAGATGTTACATAATATTTATCAGTTGGTGTTAAAAATTGAGCATGTGATCTCTCAGGAGCTTCATATATAAACAAAGTAGGGGCCAGGATAACACATGGATTGGCCTTTCACCATTGGAGCCTGGGTTTATCTAGCTCACATTGATTGGATAAGAATCTTCCCTGTCTGCCAGAGTTAAGCTCTTATGTGAAGTGCGTTTGGTCTGTTTCAATCTAGTTTTTAGTGTGCAGGGAGTCACAGCACAAAACTGCCCCCAATTTGAAACTCGTTGTGGGTGTATAATGGGGAAAATTGGGCAGGGTGTATAATAAGGAAAGTCATGAGGAGTGTATAATGGGGAAAGTTGGGCTGGTATCTAATGGGAGGCTGCTCTGCACCACCTTGTTTACCACCCAGCAGTGAAAATCAGAATCTACCAAAGTGTTTCTCTACATATAACCATGCTATATCTGATTTAGGAACGCTTGATGCTGACATTGATGTTAGAAATAGAAAGTGTTTCTTTCCAAAACACTCCATTAGCTTGTTGAGCACAACATTCACAAAAACATAACATAAACATAAAGTAATAAAACAGAATGAACTTGTTCGAGATGCAGCCAAGCTACTGAAGAAACTTCATGTTTTTGGGTCAAGCTTCTGAAATTAATTAAAACTATTTACATCAATAATATATTATTTGCAGTTATGAAAGAAAGGAGTCTTTTGCTACATTTTAAATCCACTGGGTCAACTGGTTACCATAGAAACCCTTCAAAATTAATTTTGTGGTATTTTTAATATATCCAACTTAAATATATAATAAAACAGATCATATATGATTTCAAAATTATCAGAGCTCTCTCTGTATAAATTAAAATCTTGATAGGATTTGAGTGGCTTCTGTTTAATATTGTAAGCAAAACTAAAGCCTATTTGAGATATCATAAGCTTTCTTAATGTATCTAATGGTCCTTGTGTTACTACCCTGTTGAGAAGGGCTAATATAACGGTAATAAGAACAAAATAAATTGGAGCAGGAGTAGACCATACAGCTCATCGAGTCTGCTCCACCATTCAGTAAGATCATGGCTGAACTTCTACATCAACTTGACTTTCTCACTTTATCCCCATAATCCCCATAATATATACAAATGCAGGGAACAGCGTCAGCCCTTATACATGGCCTTCTTCGACCTTACAAAGGCCTTTGACACTGTCAACAGCGAGGGTCTATGGATCGTCCTCCTCCATTTCGGATGCCCCCAAAAATACGTCACCATACTCCGCCTGCTCCATGACGACATGCAAGCCGTGATCCTTATCAACGAATCCATCACAGACCCAATTCATATCTGGACCGGGGTCAAGCAGGGCTGCGTCATTGCCCCAACCCTCTTCTCAATCTTCCTCATTGCCATGCTCCACCTCACAGTTGATAAGCTCCCCGCTGGAGTGGAGCTAAACTACAGAACCAGTTGGAAGCTGTTCAACCTTCGCCGTCTCCAGGCCAGGTCCAAGACCACTCCAACCTCTGTCATCGAGCTACAGTACCACCTTGGGTAGCCAGATTTTATTCGTCTAAGTTTACTAAGCCTTAAATCAATGCTGTGTTGCAATACCTTCTGCAAATCAAGAGAAATATATATATATATTCTTCACAATTTAATTTTTGTGTGCAAATGGGAACTATTAAACAATAAAAGCATTTGAGACTGGAATCATTTACTTTAATAGCTTTAGACTTGAAACATTCAATTCTGTGACATAGGCCTGCCAAGTCCACACTCCAGACACATCCCTTGAGTAAATATACTTTACTGTCAAAGTAAATTCCCCACAGAAGAGAAATTTGCTTCACGTAGTTGTTCAGATGGTTTATACAGGGAAGGGCACACGATCCATTGAAAATATGCACAACCAGAGGTGTTGATGTATGCTAATGAATGTGGACTGGGAATGGCAACTTACTTCGTAATGAACCTGACACTTGCCAAGTTCTTGCACCTAACACAGCAACGACATTACTCTTGGGTAAATCAACGTTTAGTTTCCTATTCTGTGCAAAGCATGGCCATTCTTCCCTTGTCTGAGCTTGACTGCTGATTGTAAACTGCAAAATCCTACCCCAAGTTAATTACAATTTAAATAAAAAAACTCATTGGGTTGGAACAAATGCAATTACTTTATGTGACTCCTAATTGACTCTCTTTATTGCTAACACTGGGCTGTAATTGACTGGTAATGGCTTCTTGCATCCATGTTGATTAATTAATACATTCTCTAAGGATAATACCCTCTTTATCATTGCTAAAATGATCTGACAGAAGGTGTAATCCATGTTGAGATGCTGATACCATTACACACCCTTTTGTGGATTTGGAGATGTAGACTGTCCATACAAATAAAGGATGATTTCTGATTTTCCAAATGCCATTAATAAGAAAGGTTGTCTAACCAATTTAAATTCACGCTGACTTTTACTTTATAGTTGTTTATAAAGCAGTATGGGCATGGAGAGTCTATAGCTAGCAATATACAATATGTGCCAACCAGTAAGCTAGCAAAAGTTGAACAGATTCAAAAAAAATTGACACAGCACCCAAACAAAAAATGGGTCAAAAATGGCTCTGAATATAGACCTATAACTCGTGTAGCTGAATTTGACTAGGACACTTGCCGATCACACTATTTTCTTTTCAATATCACAAGTACTGAGACAAAAATCATAAAATAAAGCCAATTAATGAATTCACACATGGAAACATTAATATAATCTAAAAAAAAGTAGCTGCAACCAGTAATGGAAAAACAACTGCTTACATTCATATAACACCTTTAATATAGAGACATGTCACAATGCACTTTACAGAAGCATAATCAGACAAAAATGGATGCCAAGCCAAAGAAGTTGATATTAGGTGGGGTGACTAAAAGCTTTATCAAAAGGTGGGTTTTGAAGAGGGTCTTACAGGAAGAGAGGGGGCGAAGAAGCTGCTGGGTTTAGGGAAGCAATTCCAGAGTGTAAGGCAAGGTAGCTGAAGGCCTGGCCAGCAATGGTGGGGTGAAAGAAATGGGGGATGTACAAGTGTTTAACTGGAGGAAATTGTGGCTCATTCAGGACTAGATGTTGGGGTAAAACATCTGACAGTACAGGGGTGGTGGCGGGGTAGAGCTGGGTGTCGGCAGTGTACACGTGGCCGAGCTTTCAGCTGCCTAGACCCGAAGCTCTGCAATTCCCTAAACCTCTCTACCTCTCTCTCCTTTAAGATGCTTCTTAAAACCTACCACTTTGACCAGGCTTTTGGTCACCTGTCCTACTATGTCTTTATATAGCTTGGTGTCAAATGTTGTTTGATAATCACTCCTGGGACATTTTCCGAGGTTAACGGCGCTATATAAATGCAAGTTTTTTTGTTTCTGTATCCTCAGCGATGTGCACTACTGCGGTCAATTAGAATGTTTCATTTCCTCGCCCCCGCTGCTTAAGGTGGTGATTTGAGCTAGGGTTCGATTCCATGGACATCCGCAGCCTTTTGGCCATTCCGCATGTGTGAACCGGGACAGTGAATACTACCTAGCTTTTTGTCTGTTGGCGTCATCACACCTGATCCTCATCCATTCTCAATTGATGGCCACACAAGCGTATTGGTCAGAAACTGAAATCCTTAATGATTTTTGGCTCTCTAATCCATAGTAATATGCCAATTGTATCTCCAACAGTGCAGCTTTGGCTGGGACTGGGTTACTGAGCACAGATCAAGTATTAAACCTGGCACATTTATGATCTGGATGGCAGTGTATTTATAACAACAATAATTTCATTCATATGCAGTCCCCACCCCTGACACAGTCCCCACTTATCCCGGACAGCTGTCTATAATTGGCAAACGATGCTAACCATTGGCCATTACTGTAGGTGTCAATTACAAAGGCGCTACTTAATCCATATTAAGCGTGCCGACTAGTTTGGCCAGTTCAAGCAGCAGTTCCCACCATCTCTTTAAAATTCCGATCACAAAATTCCAGCCACTATTTTACAATCCGTTTTACCTCACTCTTTGTAATTGGAACAGCTTGCACTCATGCAACAGCAGCCTGTTGTCACCCTGGGACCTCAAGAACTCCTGTGACCTTGGGCAAGATTTTCCTGCATGAACAATGGTGAAGCTAATGGTGCTCGCTGTTATTTATAGGTAAATGGTACTTCAGACGTGGAGCAGATGCGCGGTTAAAGGCCAATATCCAAAAGCTGCTGTCCGAGTTGTGCTGCTCCACCGTTAGCTTTGCAAAAATGCCATCTTTCTGTCTGCCTTACCATTGAAATGCATTGAATGACATGAAGTTGCTGTATTTGCATGGCAGAAATGAACTAAACCTGCCACAGAATATTTACATACATTTACATGTAACATTAAGAAAGTTACGTCTTGTCATGAGTAACATAAGTATCTTTTAATGGTGTAATCACTTGAATTCCTGCCAATCAACCTCTGGCACTGAAAATTAACTATTTAAAGTGTGGAGTCTCATTCCTCCAGGTATTAATTGTTGTTGAAGATTTTAAAAATGTCATTAATTTTTCTTTTCCTTTCTGCCTCTTTTTTTCTCTCTGTCCAATCTTTCTTTCCCTCTCTATTTTTCCTTCTCGTACCTAATTGGACATTGAATTCACACACTCTAATTAACACTTCCTTCTCAGTCCTTTAGTCTGATTGGTTAATTAGATACACAGTTGATTTTCCTGTTCACTCAGCTCCCAGATGCCCAATTTCCCTCGTTGCGGTGTTATCAGCTCGCACTTTCAGCAACTCAGTGACAAACAATGTTTTAAGCAGTAGTTGTATTGTCATCAAGCTGGGTGGGCTGCACTCACCTGGATAATTCCTATCTGTCCAACCGGAACCATAGAATCACCTGCAATGGCTTCTCTTCCTGATCCTGCACTGTCACCTCTGGTGTCCCTCAAGGATCTATCCTTGGTCCCCTCCGATTTCTCATCTATATGCTGTCCCTCAGTGATATCATCGGGCAACACAACGTAAGTTTTCACATGTATGCTGATGATACCCAGCTCTCTACCTCTGCTCCACCTCTCTTGAACCCTCCACTATCTCTATGTTATCAGGCTGCTCACTGACATCCAGCACTGGATGAGTACAAATTTCCTCCAATTAAATATCAGGAAGACTGAAGCCACTGTCTTTGGTTCATGCCACAAACTCCGTTCTCTTTCCACTGATTCAATCTCTCTCCCCGGGAACTGTCTAAGGCTGACCAAGTCTGTTGGTAACCTTGGTGACATATTTTATCACGACTTGAGCTTCCTACCTCATCCATTCTATCACTAAGACAGCCCATTTTCACCATCGTAATATCGACCATCTCCGCCCTTACCTCAACTTATCTGCTGCTGAAACTCTCATCCATGCCTTTATCACCTCTAAACTTGACGATTCCAAGGCATTCCTAGGGGCCTCCCTAGTTCTACCCTCCATAAACCTGAGGTCATCGAAGCTCTGCCACTCATGTGCAAACTCGCACCAAGTCCCGCTCACCCATCTCCCCCGTGCTCGCTGACCGACATTGGCTCCCAGTTAAGCAATGCCTCGATTTAAAAATTCTCATCCTTGTTTTCAAATCGCTCCATGGCCTCACCCCTCCTTATCTCTGTAATCTCCTCCAGTCCTATAATCCCCATAGACCTCTGCGCTACATCAATTCTGGACTTTTGAACATTCCCGATTTTAAATGCTCCACCATTGATGGTCGTGCAATCAACTGCCTCGGTCCTAAGCTCCGGAACTCCCTCCCTAAACCTCTCCGCCTCTCCAATTCACTTTTCTCCTTTAAGACTCTCCTTAAAACCCCTCTTCGTCCAAGCTTTTGGTCATCTGCCCTATCATCTTATATGGCTCGGTTCAATTTTCTTTTTGATAACTCTCCTGTGAAGCACCTTGGGACGTTTTACATAAGAACATAAGAACATAAGAATTAGGAACAGGAGTAGGCCATCTAAGCCCCTCGAGCCTGCTCCGCCATTCAACAAGATAATGGCTGATCTTGCCGTGGACTCAGCTCCACTTACCCGCCCACTCCCCATAACCCTTAATTCCCTTATTGGTTAAAAATCTATCTATCAATGAGCTAGCCTCAACTGCTTCCTTGGGCAGAGAATTCCACAGATTCACAACCCTCTGGGAGAAGAAATTCCTTCTCAACTCGGTTTTAAATTGGCTCCCCCGTATTTTGAGGCCACGCCCCCTTGTTCTAGTCTCCCCAACCAGTGGAAACAACCTCTCTGCCTCTATCTTGTCTATCCCTTTCATTATTTTAAATGTTTCTATAAGATCACCCCTCATCCTTCTGAACTCCAACGAGTAAAGACCCAGTCTACTTAATCTATCATCATAAGGTAACCCCCTCATCTCCGGAATCAGCCGAGTGAATCATCTCTGTACCCCCTCCAAAGCTAGTATATCCTTCCTTAAGTAAGGTGACCAAAACTGCACACAGTACTCCAGGTGTGGCCTCACCAATACCTGTACAGCTGTAGCAGGACCTCCCTGCTTTTGTATTCCATCCCTCTCGCAATGAAGGCCAACATTCCATTCGCCTTCCTGATTACCTGCTGCACCTGCAAACTAACTTTTTGGGATTCATGCACAAGGACGAGAGGTGGGCACCGGAGGGACTGGAGTGCATCATCACGCCCGGCAACCAAATTTTAATTTGATTTTATGTTTTTAAGTTAATTTGTTTTAATTGCCGGTGCTTTTAGTGTCCCCCTCCCCTTTTATAGGGGGCACTTGGAGGGAAAAAAAAAGGAAAAAAAAAAAGCCTTGTAAATGGTTGGTGTTTCCCCCAGATCGGGGGGGAGGCACGGTTTAATGTTTTTTGTTTACTCCCAAAAAGAGTTTCATGCACAAGGACCAATGGTGGAGCTTTGGAGGCGTGGCCTAATCAGTTGGAGCCTGGCTGCCGTGAGAGAAGGAACTCCCTGCTTTAGCTCCTGTCTGGGAGGCCTGGAGTGAGCCCTGAGACCAGCCCAGGAAGAGGAGGGAAGGGCTGGCTTACTACAGTTCAACATCTGGAGGGAGAGGAAAGCAGAAAAACGTACCAACTTTATTTACTTCTACAAAGAGTTGGAGAGAGTGGGAAAAGAGCAACAACCTGTGTGGAAGGAGGGAGATTCTACAACATTCTACAGGTGGGTGTTGGTGCATTCCCCGAAAGACATTGTTGTATTGGTGGGGGGAGGAAAGAAGACCTTTCGAGGGCCGGAACATTGCGGGGGGTGTGTGTGTGTGGAAGTGTGTGTGGGGGTCTTGCTTACAGCTCGGCCTCACACACCACTGAAGCACCCCTCCCCCATTGCCTAGCCTGGGATAGCTGGAGCTACCTGGCTGAAAACTATTAATTACCCTATTAAACATCATTGGGAGTGTGTGCCTGGGTGGCTCCAGCTACCCCAGGTGAAGACATCTTCTCCCCCCACCCGAAGACCATTCTTAAAAGACTGTGTTTTTTGCCATCTGGGGAGTGCACCCCAAGAAACACCCACCCATTGCTGTGAGGGGAGACCTGCCCTCGCAACTTCCCTCTTTCCCACACCCCCTCCCTCTATCTCTCTCTCTCTGTCTCTCCCCTCTCTCTCTGAGAGCCCTTTCTTCCTAATTTTTAAAAAAACAATTAAGACAACTGAGCAGAGGGAGCAAGGCCCCTCCCCATTCGTTAACTAGGGGAAGAGGTGTGCCCCATTAAGAGCTCCCTCTGCTCAAAAACCCAACGAGGCCAATAAAGACCATTAAGGCCTGTGACTTTGGGGTGGGTGTAGCCCTTAAAGGGACCCCGTGATGGCGACCCCATCCACGCCGGTGGCAGGGCCAGCAAGGACATATGCGCAGGCGGCGTCCACATCCACGGCGCCTCCTGCGCCACCTGCTGCCCTGCCGCCATTCAGACTGATGACAAAGAAACACGGGGTCAAGAGCTACACTCACCCCACAATGAGCATTGAGGAGTGCGTGCGGGCAATGGCCGGGGTAGTCGGCCCCTCGGCCATTGTTGCAGCCTCCAAGATGTCTGGGAAGGCTGTGTTCTTCCTGGGGTCAGAGCGGGTGGTGTCCCTGGTCCTTGAAAAGGGGCTCACGGTGGGCGGGACGTTCCTGCCGGTGGACCCTCTCGAGGCCACCGCGCAGAGGGTCATCATTTCAAACGTCCCGCCCTTTGTTCCCGCTGAGCTCCTCCTCCCTCACCTACACCAACTGGGGGAGGTAAGGTCGGGGATCAACCCCATACCGCTCGGCCTCAGGGAGAGCAGCCTGCGCCATGTGTTCTCTTTCCGCCGCCAGCTCTTTGTCCGGCTGGCGCGGGAGGAGATGACCGAGGGTTACTTTAATGTGGTGCACGAGGGGACTGCCTACCGCGTCTTTTGGACGTCGGACGGCGTGCGGTGCCATGCCTGTAGGGAGGTGGGGCACGTTCGCAAGAACTGCCCCGCCTCCAAGGCCGCCAAACCACCGAAGGCGGCCAAGGCTGGCGCCGCCGCCACCCCTCCCCCTAGTAGCGTTCGCGTGCCGGGAGCCGTAGGTTCGCGGGCATCATCGGGGGCCTTTGTTTTCACGGCCTCTGGCTGGGGGGAGGGTGAGCGTCCGATCGGAAAGAAGACGCGGAGGAAGGCGAAACATCTCGAGGCGGGTCCCCTCAGTGCGCCAGAAAGTTTGACCACCGCGCTCAGCCCAACCCAGTCATCGGCAAGCGCGGGGTGTCCTGAGCCCGTGCCCGAGCCCTTGACCAATACCGCAGAGGGGCTCGGGCGCGGGCAAGATAAGAAAAAGGGGGGGACGGAGCGGGAGGCCTCGGCAGACATGGAGGTCTCCCTGCCTCCGCGCACCCCCAGGAACAAAAGGAGGCGCCGCTCCAATGAGGCGGAGGGGGAACAACATCCCTCTGCGGAGGAGTCGGTACCTGCCGCGTGTCCCGCGTCCCCCACCAGCGCCCCCAAGCTGCGCTGTAGGCGAGAGGAGTCTGTCCCCGGGGAGGGTGGGACAGTCGAGGCTGCCCAGCCTCTGCCTCCCAGGGATGGCGTGGAAGATCTGCCTGTCGTGGGGGGCGTGGGGCCAACGGAAGAATGCGTAGCCGCCGGGTCGAGCGTCCCGGGGACTGAGGCGGGCGGGGCCGTAAAGGCCGAACCTGAGCCCGCCCAGCTATTAACCAACTTCCCCCGGGTGTCGCTCGGCCCGGAAGAAACGGCAATTATGAATGATTTTAACAATTCTGTACACGTTGGGCCGGGGGGTGGCGGCGGGGAAGGGGAAGAACAACAACCCTCGCCCCCTACTTTGGAGCTGGGGTACTTGGTGGACCTGGAACATTACTTTGACCAGGTCTCTCCTTGTTCTCCGGTTCCTGGGGCGGAGGAGGAACCCCTTCCGCTGTCGCTTCCCGACCCAGCACCAATTTTAAAAGAGCCCAGTGGGGACTCCTCTGCCGACGATCCTGGGGGTGGGATCGGGGCGGAGCCAGGGCCGGATGGAGCGGCCGGGCCGTTTGCCGTATCTCGTGCGGTCGACGGGCCGGCTGCTAGCGGCGACCTCCCGGAGGAGGACGGGGACTCGGTGGAGGACGCGGGTGAAGATCTCGAGTCCATCGCCAGTGAGGCGGTGGATCTCCTCGTGCCCGCCGCTGAGTCCCCCCTCATTCCCGTAGAGGAACTCCGGGACTTTTTGGTCGAGAGCCAGGGTCGCCGCAACCGAACCCATCTGGCCCGGGAAAGATGGTCCGAGCCGGGGCTGCTCATCGCTTCCGTCCGCGTCGCCGCTAAAACCATGGCCGCAGGCGGGCCCTTATCAAAGGCGCAAGGCCTTGAGCTGTGCTGGCTCAAAAAGTTCCTCGCTGGGCTGCTGAAGGAGTGGAGGTCAACAAACGACTCCACTCCCCCCCCCCCCCACAATAGGTCAGATAGAGGTTGCACTATGCTCTCATGAAGATAACCATAGCCAGCCTCAACATCAACGGCGGCAAAGAGGCACGCCGTAGATTTAACAATTTTTCGCTCCTGCGGGAAGGGAAATATGCGGTGTGCTTCCTGCAAGAAACCCACACCGTTCCGGGAGACGAAGCCACGTGGCTCCTGGAATGGCAAGGAGAGGTCCGCATGAGCCACCTCACCGCCACTTCTAGTGGGGTGGCCATCTTGCTGGGCCCGCATTTTCAGCCGGAGATCTTGGGGGTCGAGGAGCCCGTGCCAGGCTGCTTGCTGCACGTAACGGTTCGCCTGAGGGACGTGCTGCTCCATCTCGTGAACGTGTACGCCCCTCAGCCCGGCCCGCATCAGACGCGCTTCTTCGAAGAGGTGTCCGCTCTTCTTGGCTCCGTCGGCGTTGGCGACTGCATTGTCCTCAGGGGGGATTTTAACTGCACCCTCGAGGCGAGGGACCGCTCCGGTGCCCCGCAGAGCATGACGGCGATGGGGAAGTTGAGGGACCTGGTCGGGTCCTTCGACTTGGTGGACGTCTGGCGAAATCTCCATCCCGACTCCAGCGCCTTTACTTAGGTGAGGCCTGGAGTAGGATGGTCCAGAGTCGACCGCCTTTACGTGTCTCGGGCGTACGTTTCCTGCGTCCCGGCGGCCTCCTTGCGGCCGGTGCCATGTTCGGGCCACCACCTGGTGTGGGCGGAGCTCGCTTCGCTCCGCGTACTGGCACTTTAACAACCAGCTGCTGGAGGACGTGCGGTTCCAGGACTCGTTCCGTCGTTTCTGGTCCGACTGGAGAAGGAAGCAGGGGGGCTTCCCCTCCTTGAGGCTATGGTGGGACGTGGGCAAGGCTCACGTCCGCGTCTTCTGTCAAGAGTACGTGAGGGGGTCGACCAAGAGGCGGGTGGCCAGGGGCGGGCGCCTAGAAAAAGAGGTGCTCGACCTGGAGTCCCGTCTCGGTCAAGTCGTCGGGGACCCGGCCCTGCGGACAGTGCACGAAGCGAAGAAGGCCCCGCTGAAGGACCTGCAGCTCGTCGGGTCCCGAGGCACGTTCGTGAGGCCGCGGATCCGGTTCCTGCGGGATCTGGACCGCGGCTCCCCCTTCTTCTACTCGCTGGAAAAAAGACAGAGTGTCCGTAAGCAGCTCTTGACGCTGCTGGCCGACGACGGCTCTCTCGTCTCGGATCCGAAGGGCGTCAACAACAGGGCCCATGAATATTACGGGGCCCTGTTCTCTCCGGAGCCGTCCAGCGAGGAAGCGCGTCGAGTTTTGTGGGAGGACCTGCTGAAGGTCAGCCCGGAGGGCGCCGAAAATCTGGAAGCTCCGCTAAGCCTGGCAGAGCTGACCGGCGCCCTCGACCGGCTCTCGAGGGGAAAATCCCCGGGGCTGGACGGGCTGACCGTGGAGTTCCACAGGGCGTTCTGGGACGTCCTGGGGGGCGACTACGCGCGGGTCCTGGGGGAAAGTCTGGCGACCGGGGAGATGCCCCTCTCTTGGCGCAGGGCAGTCATCGTCCTGCTGCCTAAGAAGGGGGATCTCCGCCTCCTTAAGAACTGGCGACTGGTCTCCCTCCTCAGCACGGACTACAAAATCTTCGCCAGGGCGATGTCTGCTCACCTTGGTGCCATGCTGGACCACATGATCCACCCCGACCAGTCCTACACGGTCCCGGGCCGGACAATCCACGATAACATCCATCTGGTCCGGGACCTCATCCATTATTCCCAGGAGGCTGGTCTGTCGGTCGCCTTCCTATCCCTCGACCAAGAGAAGGCGTTCGACAGGGTGGATCACGACTATCTGCTCGGAACTCTGCGCGCTTTCGGGTTCGGGACGCATTTCGTCGCCCGGATCCGACTATTGTACGCCGCCGCGGAGTGTCTGATTAAGGTGAACGGGTCCTTGACGGCGCCCCTTCGCTTTAGGAGAGGGGTGCGCCAGGGATGCCCCATGTCCAGCCAGTTATACGTCATCTGCGTGGAGCCTTTCCTGCGCCTCCTGCGGACGAGGTTGACGGGACTGGCTCTGCAAGGGCCGGGCGTGGAGGTCGTCCTCTCGGCTTACGCCGATGACGTGCTCCTCGCGGTAGAGGATCCCACTGACCTGCGGAGGATGCGTGAGTGCCAGGAGATTTACTCGGCCGCATCCTCCGCCAGAATCAACTGGGAAAAATGTTCCGGACTCCTGGTGGGTCAGTGGCGGGTGGACTCCCTGCCGGAGGAGCTCAGGCCTTTTGCCTGGAGCACGACCCATCTCCTCTATCTGGGAGTCTGCCTTAGCCCCGACGAGGAAGCCTGGCCGGCGAAATGGCAGGAGCTGGAGGCCAAGGTCACCACTCGCCTAGGGCGCTGGACAGGACTGCTCCGAGTGCTGTCCTACAGGGGTCGAGCGCTAGTCATAAACCAGCTGGTGGCCGCCATGTTGTGGTACCGGCTGGTCACTTTGACCCCTCCCCCTGCATTTGTCGCCAAGATACAGAAGAAGCTGGTGGACTTCTTCTGGAACAACAGGAAGCACTGGGTCTCTGCGGCGGTCTTGAGGCTCCCGCTTGGGGAGGGCGGTCAGTCGTTGGTGTGCGTCAGCACCCAGCTCGCGACTTTCCGTCTTCAGACCCTGCAGAGATACCTTTACGTCGAGCCCCCTCCTAGGTGGCGTGCTCTGGCGACGTATTTCTTCCGCCAGCAGCACGGCCTCAACTACGACGCACAGCTCCTGTTTGTGAGCGTGGGGGGCGTCAGGACCGCCCTCCGGGAGCTGCCTGTCTTTTACAAGGAATTCATCAGGGTCTGGAACAAAGTCTCCACCAAGCGCAGCTCTCCACCGGCTGGAGTGACGGCCGTCCTGCAGGAGCCGCTGCTCGGGAATCCATACCTTCACGACCAAGGTTTTAGTTGGTGGTCGGACGAGAGGGCTGTGGCTGGTGAGGTGACCAGAGTCGGGGACCTGCTCGATGGCGGAGGAGCGGGCTGGATGGTGCCAGACACGCTGGCGCGGCGCCTAAATTCTGCCAACGTCCGCCACGCGGCCGATGCCATCGAGTCGCTAAAAAGAGCTCTGGGCCCCGACTCCGTTAGGTGCATCGAGGAGGCTCAAGCACGTGGGGAGATCCCGTCCGAACTGACCCCCGTCCGGACGGAATTCCTCATCGGCGCCAAACCCCGGAACCTCCCTCGGGGGCCGGCGCCTCACAACTTGAGCCGCCTCGGGGAAATCCCCTCCGTGCCTTTCAGTTCCACGTGGAGGGGTTTTCCTGTACGGGCTGCTCCTGCATACTCTCAACTTTGCCATCCTCGCCTGCCGTCCGGACACGCCATGGCGTACCATCTTGCCGTCCGGAGGAGGCGGGGGTCCCCGATGGAGGGCACTCTGCGCGGGAGTCCTCCCAGTATTTATCGGGGACTTGGCCTGGAGGGTGGTGCACGGAGCAGTCCCGTGCAATAAATTTTTAAGCCGGTTCACGGGCTCCCAGGCCGCCTGCAATTTCTGCGGTCTGGAAGAGTCCGTGTTCCATGTTTTTATGGAATGCACGAGGTTGCAGCCCCTGTTTTATTATTTAAAGGGGCTGCTCCTGAAATTCTGGCTGCACGTCAGTCCCACACTCCTGATCTTTGGACACCCTGTGCGGAGGGGAGCGGGTAGGTCCGAGGGCCTCCTCGTAGGACTGCTCCTGGGCACGGCCAAGGGTGCCATCAGCCGGTATTACAAATTCAACCATACTGTGGTCACTCATTCCGAGAGGATCTTTTACTAGGAGATCGTTTATTATTCCTGTCTCATTACACAGGACCAGATCTAAGATAGCTTGCTCCCTTGTAGGTTCTGTAACATACTGTTCTAAGAAACAATCCCTTTTTGCATTCTATGAATTCCTCCTCCAGGCTTCCCCGTGCAATTTGATTTGACCAATCGATATGTAAGTTAAAATCCCCCATGATTACTGCCATTCCTTTTTCACATGCCTCCATTATTCCCTTGATTATTGTCCGCCCCACCGTGAAGTTATTATTTGGGGGCCTATAAACTATGCCCACCAGTGACTTTTTCCCCTTACTATCTCTAATCTCCACCCACAATGATTCAACATTTTATTCATTAGAGCCAATATCATCTCTCACAACTGCCCTGATATCATCCTTTATTAACAGAGCTACCCCACCTCCTTTCCCTTCTTGTCTATCTTTCCGAATTGTCAGATACCCCTGTATGTTTAATTTCCAGTCTTGGCCATCCTGCAACCATGTTTCAGTAATGGCCACCAAATCATACCCAGTTGTGATGATTTGTGCCGTCAACTCATTTGCTTTGTTTCGAATGCTGCGTGCGTTTAGGTAAAGTGTTTTAATACTAGTTTTTAAACCATGATTTTTAGTTTTGACCCTGCCTGCAGCCCCTTTATATTCATACATATTGTCCCTTCCTATCACATTGTGGTTTACACTTACCCCAGTGCTACTCTGCTCTGTTGCCTCCTACCTTTTGTATCCTTTCTTACCTTAAAGGTGCTGTATAAATATAAGTTGTGGTTGAAGAGTGCAGGGGCAAGTCTTACTAACAGCTGATGCCATTAGCTGTCTCGCTGCAGCAAAATCTGCCCCAATATCTTTCATCGGTCCAGTGTTGAGCTGGAGGAAGTTGTGAGTCAACCACAATGATGTCAGACAAGCATTTTCATAGTGAATCTTTTGATATTTACATTTTTAAACGATCTCTCAGCCCTTGGCATCATCTTACAATTTCTAAGAATTGAAGAGAGCCTGAAATCCTTTCCGGTGTTTTTTAGGATTAGAAATTTCACTGTGTCAGAATAAGCAGCCCTCCATATGTATATGGAACTAACTGCTCCTTTATTTCAGCTAACAGTGATGGAAGCAGGAAGAATGTGGCTGCCTGCTCTTACTGTGCACTTTAGGACAGTATAACTGGAGCATTAACCACCTGATTAATTCCCCAATTCTTGCTTTTACAAATGCTAATTTCAAAATTTTTTCAGTTAATAGTTCATTATTTGTTAACAATAGATAATAGTTAGCCAATATAAATGCTGTTCTTCAAGCCAATCTAAAGAGGTGATTACACCTGTGGTCACCCCAGGAAGCTTGATATGAGACCCTCATTAGCATGTACCCATGACAAATATTTTAAAACTGAAGAAGATTTGCTTTTATACTTAAGAAAATAGCATTTTATCCAAAGTTATGCTAGCAGGTTGATGAAAAAAATGTACTAGAATGGACAGTACTGATACTTATTGAACTAGCCAGTTATAACCTGGACACCAGAGAAGTAAAAGTACTTGTTAATAAGATGGTGTTTCACTACTCAAGCATTTGTACACACTTAGAAGAATGGCTTTGACATAGCACTAAAGCAAAATACTGCAGATGCTGGAATCTGGAATAAAAACAGAAAATGCTGGAAATCTCAGCAGGTCAGGCAGCATCTGTGGAGAGAAACAGAGTTACTGTTTGTGAGTGAAAACGGATTTGAGAGTTATCTGCTATCTTTTGAGCAATGGCTAAAACTCACACTAGTTATCCAATTGGGGGCTACCCCTCCAGGAGCAATGGGAGTTAAGCGGGGAAATCGAAGTGTGACATCACAGCCAAGCGGATAAGTGATTGGCTGGTGGATTGATGAGCATTTAGTCTTTTCTTTTTCATTTTATTTCCTTAGCAGTAAGAAACCTTGTCATTGTTGCCAGATTAAGTTAATTTAACGGTTAAGTCATGACAGGAGAGCCCAGACCCATGTTATGCTCCTCCTGTGCTATGTGGGAAATCAAGAAGTGTGTCCAGCTGCAGTTCCTGACGGACTGCATTGCGGCACTGGAGCTGCGCATGAACTCACTCTGGAACATCCGCGATGCTGAGGATGTCGTGAATAGCATGTTTAGTGAGTTGGTCACATGGCAGGTAAAGATTACTCAGGCAGATAGGTAATGGGTGACCATCAGGCAGAGCAATGGAAGGAAGGTAGTGCAGGAGTGCCTTGTGGTCATCTCCCTCCAAAACAGATACACCGTTTTGGGTACTGTTGGGAGAGATGACTCATCAGGCGAAGGCAGCAGCAGCCAAGTTCATGGCACCATGGGTGGCTCTGCTGCACAGGAGGGCAGGAAAAAGAGTGGGAGAGCAATAGTGGTAGGGGATTCTATTGTAAGGGGAATAGATAGGCATTTCTGTGGCTGCAATCGAGACTCCAAGATGGTATGTTGCCTCCCTAGTACAAGGGTCAAGGATGTCTCGGAGCGGCTGCAGGGCATTTTGGAGGGGGAGGGTGAACAGCTAGTTGTCATGGTGCATATAGGTACCAACAATACAGGTAAAAAATGGGATGAGGTCCTACAAACTGAATTTAGGGAGCAAGGAGTTAAATTAAAAAGTAGGACCTCAAAGGTAGTAATCTCAGGATTGTGACCAATGTCACGTGCTAGTCAGAGTAGAAATAGCAGGATAGTTAAGATGAATACGTGGCTTGAGGAATGGTGCAAGAGGGAGGGATTCAAATTCCTGGGACATTGGAAACGGTTCTGGGGGAGGTGGGACCAGTACCAACTGAACGGTCTGCACATGGACAGGACCGGAACCAATGTCTGAAGGAGAGTTTTTGCTAGTGCTGTTGGGGAGGGTTTAAAATAACATGGCAGGGGGATGGGAATCTATGCAGGGAGACTGGTGGAAGTAAAATGGGGGCAGAAGCAAAAGGTAGAAAGGATGTAAGGAAAGTTGGAGGGCAGAGAAATCAAAGGCAAAAATCAAAAAGGTCATATCACAACATAATTCTGAAAGGACAAAGAGTGTTAAAAAAAACAAGTCTGAATGCTCTGTGTCTCAATGCGAGGAGAATTCGTAATAAGGTGAATGAATTAACTGCGCAGATAGCTGTTAATGGATATGATGTAATTGGGATTACGGAGACATGGCTCCAGGATGACCAAGGCTGGGAACTCAACATCCAGGGGTATTCAATATTCAGGCAGGACAGACAGAAAGAAAAAGGAGGTGGGGCAGTGTTGCTGGTTAAAGCGAAAATTAACACAATAGTAAGGAAGGACATTAGCTTGGACGATGTGGAATCTGTATGGGTAGAGCTGCGGAATACCAAAGGGCAGAAAACGCGAGTGGGAGTTGTGTATAGACCACGAAACAGTGGTAGTGAGGTTGGGGATGGCATCAAACAGGAAATTAGGAATGCGTGCAATAAAGGTACAGCAGTTATCATGGGTGATCTTAATCTACATGTAGATTGGGCTAACCAAACTGGTAGCAACACGGTGAAGGAGGATTTCCTGGAGTGTATAACGGATGATTTTCTAGACCAATATGTCAAGGAACCAACTAGAGAGCAGGCCATCCTTGACTGGGCCTTGTGTAATGAGAGAGGATTAATTAGCAATCTTGTGTTAGGCTCCTTGGGGAAGAGTGATCATAATATGGTGGAATTCTTCATTAAGATGGAGAGTGACACAGTTAATTCAGAGACTAGGGACCTGAACTTAAAGAAAGGTAACTTCGATGGTATGAGACGTGAATTGGCTAGGATAGACTGGTGAATGATACTTAAAGGGTTTCAGGTGGATAGGCAATGGCAGACATTTAAAGATTACATGGATAAACTTCAACAATTGTACATCCCTATCTGGCATAAAAATAAAACCGGGAAGATGGCTCAACCGTGGCTAACAAGGGAAATTAGAGATAGTGTTAAATCCAAGGAAGAGGTATATAAATTGGCCAGAAAAAGTAGCAAACCTGAGGACTGGGAGAAGTATAGAATTCAGCAGAGGACGACAAAGGGTTTAATTAGGAGGGGGAAAATAGAGTACGAGAGTAAGCTTACATGGAACATAAAAACTGACTGCAAATGCTTCTATAGATATGTGAAGAGAAAAAGATTAGTGAAGACAAATGTAGGTCCCTTGCAGTCAGAATCAGGTGAATTTATAATGGGGAACAAAGAAATGGCAGACCAATTGAACAAATACTTTGGTTCTGTCTTCACTAAGGAAGACACAAATAACCTTCTGGAAATACTAGAGGACCGAGGGTCTAGTGAGAAGGAGGAACTGAAGGAAATTCTTATTCGTCAGGAAATTGTGTTAGGGAAATTGATGGGATTGAAGGCCAATAAATCCCCAGGATCTGATAGTCTGCATCCCAGAGCACTTAAGGAAGTGGCTCTAGAAATAGTGGATGCATTGGTGGTCATTTTCCAACATTCTATAGACTCTGGATCAGTTCCTATAGGTTGGAGGGGAGCTAATGTAACCCCACTTTTTAAAAAAGGAGGGAGAGAGAAAACACGGAATTATAAACCATTTAGCCTGACATCGGTAGTGGGGAAAATGTTGGAATCAATTATTAAAGACGTAATAGCAGCACATTTGGAAAGCAGTGACAGGATCGGTCCAAGTCAGCATGGATTTATAAAAGAGAAATCATGCTTTACAAATCTTCTAGAATTTTTTGAGGATGTAACTAGTAGAGTGGACAAGGGAGAACCAGTGGATGTGGTGTATTTGGACTTTCAAAAGGCTTTTGACAAGGTCCCACACATGAGATTAGTGTGAAAAATTAAAGCACATATTATTGGGGGTAATGTATTGACATGGATAGAGAACTGGTTGGCAGACAGGAACAAAGAGTAGGAATAAACGGGGCCTTTTCAGAATGGCAGGCAGTGACTAGTGGTGTACCACAAGGTTCAGTGCTGGGCTTCCAGCTATTTACAACATAGATTAATGATTTGGACGAAGGAAGTGTATGTGATATCTCCAAGTTTGCAGATGACACTAAGCTGGGTGGCAGTGTGAGCTATGAGGAGTATGCTAAGAGTTTGCAGGATGACTTGGACAGGTTAAGTGAGTGGGCAAATGCAGTATAATGTGGATAAATGTGAGGTTATCCCCTTTGGTGGCAAAAACAGGGAGGCAGAATACTATGTCAATGGTGACAGATTAGGAAAAGGGGAGAAACATAGAAAATAGGTGCCCGAGTAGGCCATTCGGCCCTTCGACCTGCACTACCATTCAATAAGATCATGGCTGATCATTCAACCTCAGTACCCCTATTCTTTATCAATATTCTTTCAGTGGGGTTTATGTGTTTCTCACCATCTAGTCAAATAATACCAAGTAATTGATTCCCTCCACCTAACTAACCCCATTCAGTAATAACATGGGGCTAGACTTTCGACTTGACATCGCCATATATTGCCCATTTCGCTTTTTAAAAAAGTGGAAAGTTGGGCTGGAACATCGCCAAAAAATTGCCGGCCCAACTTTTGTGTCACATCGCCGAGATGTTCGCCCACACGTCACCCAGCGCACCTTTCGGCACATCGCCGGGCTGATCGCTCGCCGAGAAGATCGCTGGACATCGCTGGAGAAAAGCTGCTTTTACCTGTCGTTCCTCACAGAACTCGCCACTACGGCCGCCATTTTGAATGTCAGAGGAAGTGAGAGGCTGCTTAAAGAAGGGGCTTATAATTTGTGAGTTATTTAAGGGCCTTGAAGTTACTGATTCATCCACTCACATTTATGTTCATATTTATTTTAGTACAAAGGTCATTTATAGTGATAGTAATGGTGATGGGGTCTGCAGCTTCTCTACCATTACCATGACCATCTTTAAAAAGGGGACAGGACCGACTACGTCAACTATGGAGGAATCTCCCTGATGTCAGCCACTGGGAAAGTCATTGCTCGAGTCCTCCTCAACCGTCTTCTCCCTGTGGCTGAGGAGCTCTTCCCAGAGTCACAGTGCGGATTTCGTCCCCTACGGGGCACAGCGGACATGTTTTTTACAGCGTGACAGCTGCAGGAGAAATGCAGAGAACAGCGCCAGCCCTTATACATGTCCGCCTTCGAACTTACAAAGGCCTTTGACACTGTCAACCACGAGGGTCTATGGAGCGTCCTCCTCCGTTTCGGATGTCCCCAAAAGTTCGTCACCATCCTCCGCCTGCTCCACGACGACATGCAGGTCATGATCCTTACCAACGGATCCATTGCAGACCCAATCCACGTCCGGACCAGGGTCAAACAGGGCTGCATCATCGCCACAACCCTCTTCTCAACCTTTCTCGCTGCCATGCTCCACCTCACAGTCAACAAGCTCCCCGCTGGAGTGGAACTAAACTACAGAACCAGTGGGAAGCTGTTCAACCTTCGTCGTCTCCAGGCCAGGTCCAAGACCACCCCGACCTTTGTCATCGAGTCACCGTATGCGGACAATGCCTGCGTCTGCGCACATACAAAAGCCGAACTTCAAGTCATAGTCGATGTATTTACTGAGGCATACAAAAGCATGGGCATTACGCTAAACATCCGTAAGACAAGGTCCTCCTCCAACTTGTCCCCACCTCACAGCACTGCCCCCAGTCATCAAGATCCACGGCACGGTCCTGGACAACATGGACCGTTTCCTATACCTCATAGAAACATAGAAACATCAAAAATAGGTGCAGGAGTAGGCCATTCGGCCCTTCAAGCTGCACCGCCATTCAATGAGTTCATGGCTGAACATGCAACTTCAGTACCCCATTCCTGCTTTCTCGCCATACCCCTTGATCCCCCTAGTAGTAAGGTCTACATCTAACTCCTTTTTGAATATATTTAGTGAATTGGCCTCAACAACTTTCTGTGGTAGAGAATTCCACAGGTTCACCACTCTCTGGGTGAAGAAGTTTCTCCTCATCTCGGTCCTAAATGGCTTACCCCTTATCCTTAGACTGTGACCCCTGGTTCTGGACTTCCCCAACATTGGGAACATTCTTCCTGCATCTAACCTGTCTAAACCCATCAGAATTTTAAACGTTTCTATGAGAACTCCTCTCATTCTTCTGAACTCCAGTGAATACAAGCCCAGTTGATCCAGTCTTTCTTGATATGTCAGTCCCGCCATCCCGGGAATCAGCCTGGTGAACCTTCGCTGCACTCCCTCAATAGCAAGAATGTCCTTCCTCAAGTTAGGAGACCAAACCTGTACACAATACTCCAGGTGTGGCCTCACCAAGGCCCTGTACAACTGTAGTAACACCTCCCTGCCCCTGTATTCAAATCCCCTCACTATGAAGGCCAACATGCCATTTGCTTTCTTAACCGCCTGCTGAAAATGCATGCCAACCTTCAATGACTGATGTACCATGACACCCAGGTCTCGTTGCACCTTCCCTTTTCCTAATCTGTCACCATTCAGATAATAGTCTGTCTCTCTGTTTTTACCACCAAAGTGGATAACCTCACATTTATCCACATTATACTTCATCTGCCATGCATTTGCCCACTCACCTAACCTATCCAAGTCACTCTGCAGCCTCATAGCATCCTTCTTGCAGCTCACACTGCCACCCAACTTAGTGTCATTCGCAAATTTGGAGATACTACATTTAATCCCCTCGTCTAAATCATTAATGTACAATGTAAACAGCTGGGGCCCCAGCACAGAACCTTGTGGTACCGTACTAGTCACTGCCTGCCATTCTGAAAAGTACCCATTTACTCCTACTCTTTGCTTCCTGTCTGCCAGCCAGTTCTCAATCCACGTCAGCACATTACTCCCTATCCCATGTGCTTTAACTTTGCACATTAATCTCTTGTGTGGGACCTTGTCGAAAGCCTTCTGAAAGTCCAAATATACCACATCAATTGGTTCTCCCTTGTCCACTCTACTGGAAACATCTCAAAAAATTCCAGAAGATTTGTCAAGCATGATTTCCCTTTCACAAATCCATGCTGACTTGGACCTATCATGTCACCGCTTTCCAAATGCGCTGCTATGACATCCTTAATAATTGATTCCATCATTTTAACCACTACCGATGTCAGGCTGACCGGTCTATAATTTCCTGTTTTCTCTCTCCCTCCTTTTTTAAAAAGTGGGGTTACATTGGCTACCCTCCACTCCATAGGAACTGATCCAGACTCTATGGAATGTTGGAAAATGACTGTCAATGCATCCGTTATTTCCAAGGCCACCTCCTTAAGTACTCTGGGATGCAGACCATCAGGCCCTGGGGATTTATCGGCCTTCAATCCCATCAATTTCCCCAACACAATTTCCCGACTAATAAGGATTTCCCTCAGTTCCTCCTTCTTACTAGACCCTCTGACCCCCTTTATATCCGGAAGGTTGTTTGTGTCCTCCTTAGTGAATATCAAACCAAAGTACTTGTTCAATTGGTGTGCCATTTCTTTGTACCCCGTTATGACTTCCCCTGATTCTGACTGCAGGGGACCTACGTTTGTCTTTACTAACCTTTTTCTCTTTACATATCTATGGAAATTTTTGCAGTCCGTCTTGATGTTCCTTGCAAGCTTCCTCTCGTACTCTATTTTCCCTGCCCTAATCAAACCCTTTGTCCTCCTCTGCTGAATTCTAAATTTCTCCCAGTCCCTAGGTTCACTGCTATTTCTGGCCAATTTGTATGCCACTTCCTTGGCTTTAATACTATCCCTGATTTCCCTTGATAACCACGGTTGAGCCACCTTCCCTTTTTTATTTTTACGCCAGACATGGATGTACAATTGTTGTAGTTCATCCATGCGGTCTCTAAATGTCTGCCATTGCCCATCCACAGTCAACCCCTTAAGTATCATTCACCAATCTATCCTAGCCAATTCACGCCTCATACCTTCAAAGTTACCCTTTTTTAAGTTCTGGACCATGGTCTCTGAATTAACTGTTTCATTCTCCATCCTAATGTAGAATTGCACTATATTATGGTCACTCCTTCCCAAGGGGCCTCGCACAACGAGATTGCTAATTAATCCTCTCTCATTACACAACACCCAGTCTAAGATGGCCTCCCCCCTAGTTGGTTCCTCGACATATTGGTCTAGAAAACCATCCCTTATGCACTCCAGGAAATCCTCCTGTACCGTATTGCTTCCAGTTTGGTTAGCCCAATCTATATGCATATTAAAGTCATCCATGATAACTGCTGCACCTTTATTGCATGCACCCTAATTTCCTGTTTGATGCCCTCCCCAACATCACTACTTCTGTTTGGAGGTCTGTATGCAACTCCCACTAACGTTTTTTGCCCTTTGGTGTTCTGCAGCTCTACCCATATAGATTCCACATCATCCAAGCTAATGTCCTTCCTAACTATTGCATTAATCTCCTCTTTAACCAGCAATGCTACCCCACCTCCTTTTCCTTTTATTCTATCCTTCCTGAATGTTGAATACCCATGGATGTTGAGTTCCCAGCCCTGATCATCCTGGAGCCACGTCTCTGTAATCCCAATCACATCATATCTGTTAACATCTATTTGCACAGTTAATTCATCCACCTTATTACGGATACTCCTTGCATTAAGACACAAAGCCTTCAGGCTTGTTTTTTTAACACCCTTTGTCCTTTTAGAATTATGATGTAGTGTGGCCCTTTTTATTTCTTGCCTTTGTTTACTCGGCCTTCCACTATTGTTTTTTACCTTTCTACCATCTGTTTCTGACTCGGGAGCCTCTTATCCACAAGAGCAGACATTGACGATGAGATTGAACACTGCCTCCAGTGCGCCAGTGCAGCCTTCGGCTGCCTGAAGAAAAGTGTGTTTGAAGACCAGGCCCTCAAATCTGCCACCAAGCTCATGGTCTACAGGGCTGTACTAATACCTGCCCTCCTGTATGGCTCAGAGACATGGACCATGTTCAATAGACACCTCAAGTCGCTGGAGAAATACCACCAAAGATGTCTCCGCAAGATCCTGCAAATCCCCTGGGAGGACAGATGCACCAATGTTAGCGTCCTCGACCAGGCCAACATCACCAGCATTGAAGCACTGACCACATTTGATCAGCTCCACTGGGCAGGCCAAATTGTTAGCATGCCAGATCCCAAAGCAAGTGCTCTATTCGGAACTCCTTCACGGCAAACGAACCAAAGGTGGGCAGAGATTACAAGGACACCCTTAAAGCCTCCCTGATAAAGTTCAACATCCCCAATGACACCTGGGAGTACCTGGCCAAAGACCGCCCTAAGTGGAGGAAGTGCATCCGGGAGGGCACTGAGCACCTCGAGTCTCATTGCCAAGAGCAAGCGCAGGCAGCGGAAAGAGCGTGCGGAAAACTAGTCCCACCCACCCTTTCCCTCAATGACTATCTGTCCCACCTGTGACAGGGACTGTGGTTCTCATATTGGACTGTTCAGCCACCTAAGGACTCATTTTTAAAGTGGAAGCAAGTCTTCCTTGATCCGAGGGACTGCCTATGATGATGATGAATAGTGATGGGGTCTGTAGCTTCTCTACCATTACTTGTAAATGCTCACATGCTGGAGTCTGAAGTTAGATTTAGTGAAGGGTTTAGTGAAGGGCCCAGTTGAAGAGGTGGCAGACTTTATAAGCTTCTCTGTGACCAGGGAGGCACAGACCCAGAGGGCTTTGCGTTTCTCGAGAATAGCAAACTTCCCTAAGGTGCAGGCAGCAATAGACAGTACGCCCATCACCCTGAAAGCACCTTTACGGGATGCGGAGGTGTTACGTAACCGAAAGGGATTCCACTCCCTGAATGTGCAGCTCATAATCAAATAATCATGGCAGTTAATACTAAATTTTCAGGCAGCATCCATGATGTGCACATCATGCGTGAGAGCGCTGTCTCTGAACTGGTTAACAGTCAGCCCCAAGGTCATGGTTGGATGCTGGGGGGAAAAGGATATGGCCTTGCCAGCTGGCTCATGACCCCCCTGCGTAATCCCCAGACGGAAGCTGAGAAGCGTTACAACGAAAGCCATATAGCTGCACGCAATATCAGCGAAAAGACAATTGGAGTGCTGAAGCAGCGCTTCGGATGACTGGACCACTCTGGAGGTAGCCTGCAGTACCACCCTGACCAGGTCGCTGAGTTTATTGTGGTGTACTGCATATTTTATAATCTAGCTTATAAGGAGAGGACAACAATTGCCAGATGGGGCTGCCGGAAGGAGTGGAAGCGGAAGAGGCTTGTGAGGATCTCGGGGAGGACAATTAGCCTGGCGATGAATCCATGTTCCCACCTAACAACCCTTCCCCCGCAAGACTGGAAATAACCTCGTGGGAGTTACGTGGCTGCAAAGCAGTTGCACCAGCAGCTCATAAATGAACACTTTGCATGAACTTACATTGGGGACGGTCACAGTTATAGTTACGGAAAGACAGCAGTTGCATTTGCTTTGAGTCATGTTTCATCCTTGCCTGCTCAGGCCTGGCCATTGTTTTACAACAGTTGCATTCATATTTTACCTTAACTTACATTATTAGAAGACACTACACAACAATTGTAAAGTGAAATAAAATGTTTTAATGAATTAACAAATTATATGAATTATTTAAGTGTAACACCCAGCCAGCTCCCCTCCCCCACCCCAACAGTGAACCAACAGTAAATTTAAAAAACAACAACAATGAACAATGAAAATATAACAATAACAAGAACAACAATAAAGCATCCTCCTCCCTACCTGTGGCCACGTTTCCCTCCAGGTCCTGTACCCCTCCCTGTGTCTTAACCCCACCCCGTTTAGGTCCCTGGGTACCGCGATGAGTCTGGCATGCAGCAGGCGACGGCAAGACTTCCTGCCAGGGGGCGGGTGACGGTGGCTCAATCTGCTCTGAAAACTTTTCTGATTTCCATATTAGCTATCCATATGGCCTGTGAAAGATGATATCAATTAATGGGCACCTTTCTCCTGTAACTTGTGCCTGTTAGGAACTGATTTGAGACTCTAATTCCAGCAGTCTGTGCTGGATTTAAATCCGTGTCCCAGTGTAATATATGAACCATCTGTACCATCTAGCCTTCTGCCATCCTCTTCAAATTATTTCAGCAATTTACTAAAACATTTTCCATTTCAAAATCTATTATAGCATTTATATTTTTCTTGCATACTGTTACAAATAAAAATCTGCCCTGGAGATCTTCCAATGTTCCGTGCTAGCCCTATGGTAACATTCTGTTTGGTAACACTCTGTTCACAGTCAAAAAAGGATTAAAAGACTGTAATATAGTGGGTGCGAGTCTTTTTCAAATGCTGAGACAGGCTATCGAATTGTTTGTTTGCGAAATAACATCAAAGCTAGCTCATTTGGATCATAACTACCTATTGTCTCAGCCTTTGTATTAACTTATCTAAATACACTTTGTTTTTAGAAATGCAACAATAAAAGTAATTTTTCACCAGATCCTTTCTGGTAGACAAATAGTCAAAAAATTCCAAAACGTGAAATAGACCTACTGTATCAAGAAACCAATTAGTCCATGAATATTACCTTTTCCTCTTGTATTGCAATAGCAAACAATTGTTTACTATGAGAGGGTTTACTGGAAGATATGATTCAAAATTACCTATAGGGAAGCAAATCGTGGAGGGGAAAAGGTGAAGCTGTTGTTACAATTCTTATCTGTTTGCATCAAAGGTGATTAAGTTGTGCAGAGCTGGATGCTGAAGACAAAATAGTTCCTTTGCTCAAAAACGGGGAAATTCTTGTTTCAGCAAAACAGGATTTGACAGTGCCAATACGGGGATGGATGAATATTCTGCTGTTTTCTCGATAACCTTTGAGGATTAAATATTGTCATGCAGAACTTTCTCTCGGGTGAGTAAATGGATATGCTAGAGTCCATGATTAAGTAGATTATATATGCTCTCTGGAAGATGTGGACTTCATCAGCCAAATGGCCTTTTCTCATATTTTGTATTCCTACATTACAGCAGTGGCTACGGGGTGGATTTTACAAACCCTAGCGGGTCTGTGGAGGGTGAGGTCGATAGCGGGTCCCGGCCTTACTACAGGTTCCAGCTCGCTGTGTAGAATTATTTTCCCCTGATTGGGCTTGTTAAGCCAACCCAGCGCATTTCCCGGCCAATTGAAGGAAGAGAGTCTGATGACGCCATTTGATGATGCGTCATCAGCCGGTTTCCTTAAAGGGACTATGCGCAAATTTATTTTGACATTTGTGCTGTCAGTGTTCTACATCATTGAGCTGCTGTAAACACTGATGAGCACTGCACAGAGGTACACGGCTGCACCCAAGCTTTCCCATGACTTCCTCCATATGCTTATGAGCAGAAGAGACCTCCCCAGGAGACCAATGCAACCTGGTTGCACATTGCACAGGAGGGCACAAGCAGGGATGTCGTCAGGAGGACCTGGCTGCAGTGGCACAAACCTTTCAATGACCTCAGTAGATCATGAAATGTTACTGCAAAGCAACACTCAACCTCCTCCTGCTGTGGCACATCCACATCACTCTGCCTTTCCTACCCTACTCCTGCATATCCTTACTCACACCAACTGACCTTGCACCTCCACGTATCCCTCCCTATCTACATTATCACATCCCCATCTCACTAGCCACACCTCACACTCACCCTCATCCTAGTTCAATCATACCAACTAACAACACACAAGGGTAGGCACTTTTGTGTGTTTGCCAATGTTCATGTGAAGTTTCTGTTGATGTGCTGTCAAACATTGAAATCTTTATTTTCAACACTTTTCGTTCTTGGAAAGATTTATATGCACTTTTGGAAGTGGCTTAGTGAGTTGCAGTGAGCGGTGAGACATAACTGTACTCCCCGCAATGGTAACCATAGAATCATAGAAGTTTACAGCACAGAAGGAAGCCATTTTGGTCCATCGTGTCCATGCTGGCCAACAAGAGGCTATCGAGCCTAATCCCACTTGGCACTTCAAGTGCACATCCAAGTACTTTTTAAATGTAGTGAGGGTTTCTGCCTCGACCACCCGTTCAGGCAGTGAGTTCCATACCCCCACAACCCTCTGCGTGAAGAAATTTCCCCTCAAATCCCCTCTAAACCTTCTACCAATTACTTTAAATTTATGCCCCCTGGTTGTTGACCCCCTCTACTATCCACTATATCTAGGCACCTTATAATTTTATACATCTGAGTCTGAAAGGAATAGCTTGAGAATTGTATGGATGCTTTATTGTGTTCATGTGGGTTGGTGCCAACCTGGCGCATCCTGTGAAGCATCAAGTGAAGTAAATCTGGCCATGGTGAGACCATCCCTGGCATCCCGGGCAACAATGGGGTCGGGTACTGATGCTCTCCATCCTGTCCAGCATAACTTGATTGTGGGGAAGGTTGGTGTTGTTGGTGTTCGGGCTGATCATGGTAGGATTCTGAGGACCAAGGTGAGAGCGTATAAATGCAGTGACGCTGATGGAATAGATGGCAGGTGAAGTAGAGGTGACAGAAGTGATCTGTCAATGGTGAGAGAAGTAATGCAGTCAGACTGGATGGAGATGTGTGTAAAGACTTGCAGCATTCTGAATCTGTAGTGGAAATGCAGTTTAGAGAAGCTAGTGTCTAAGGGAACATTTCTTAAATAGCTGGGAGCTTTGACTTGACATTTGAAGTTGTCAACTCGTCAGCTGAAACAAGGGTGAGTGACCTCCCACCTCAGCTTCACAGATGTGGTCTAGGCATGGCGGGAAACCAGTGGGAAAACTGCCAAATTTAAAAATCTGTGGGAAAAGCATTGTTAAGTGGCTGTAAACAACCAACTTATGACCTGAATTAGCTCCCCCACTGCTGCTTGTCAGGTCTGCTCAGCACTGGCAGACCGACATTTGGTGAAGGCATGTGGCAGCGGGTTGACAGTGGGGTTCCGACCTGTTGTAAAAAAAAACACTTTCCCATCCGACCCCCGCCCCCCACCACCCCCCCCCCCCCCCAGCTGACCCCCCCGGAAAATTCCCCCCTTCATTTCCAAAGTACTTAATTAGCTGCGTAAAGTGCTTTGAGACATCCTGAGGTTGTGAAAAGCGCTGTATAAATGCAAGTCTTTCTTTTATTGTTCTTGCTTTGTTCTGGTTGAAGGTTATGGCATTGAATATAGATATAGATGATCAAATATGCTGTCACACATTATGATTCAAGCCTTGCTGGGCCTTACATTGATATCCTGGAATGTTCACTCAATTAGTTTGGGGTAAGGAGAAAAATTCACAGTAATCTATTTATTCACTTTGCTCAGAAGATTAAATAATTTATGAAAACTCCATAATTGATATTAAATGCGTCTTGTTAGAAGGAGAAGGCGTGGATGATTGAATCAGATTTCTTTCTGTACTTTACTTTGCTTATTTTGTAAATTATGTCGCCCTGCAGTTTTTATATGGATTACACTTTGGTCTGAATCAGTTAGTAACTGCAATTTTGACACATCTGAGCAATGTATTTTGCAGACATAGAAATACATAGAAGTTACACCATAGAAACAGACCATTCGGCCCAATTAGAGCGTGTCGATGTTCACCCTCCACTTGGGCAAATAATTCTAATCACATTTACCCAGACTGCTCCTTTAGCTTTTCAAACCCTTTTTCTTCATCCACCTATCCAATCTAATCTTGAATGTTGACATAGTTTACAATAACCAATAACTCGAAGTGAATTCCACAGCTCACAACTCTCTGTGTGAACAGGTTTCTCCTGGACTCAGTCCTAAATCTCTTGTATCTGTGGCCCCTCTTTCCTGACCCCTCAACTATTGGAAACAGACTGCTTCTATCTACCCTGCCCCATCCTTTCATAATTTTAAATGCTTCTATTATATTGCCCCATAATCTGTGTTGTTCTAATGAAATCTTTCACGTCTTTCTTTGTACTTGTACTTCCTCACACCAGGCACCATCCTACTGAATCTGCATTGTACCTCTCTAAAGCCTCACTATCCTTCCTATTGTCTGGAGTCCAGTACGGCAGACAATACTCTAACTGAGGTCTTAGTTGGATTTTATGTAGGCTCATCATTATCCTTTGGTATTTATATAATATATGTCTTGAGATATAACCTAGAATTCCATTACAGCCACATCAACCTGAGGCTCCGCCCTTAGTATTCTGTGAACCTGTATCTCCAGGTCCCTCTACTCTTCCAGAGCATCATGCCTACTGCTGTTCAAAATGTAATTATTGTTGTTATTTATTTCACCAAAATGCAGTACCTCACACTTTCTGACACTGAATTCCATCTGTCACCTTTTAGCCATGCGACTGACCACGGTGGCATGTAGATGCGCAAGGGGAGTTAGAATACCTAGGCCTCAAACTTAGACCAGTGAGTGCCTTTCACACTTGCCCATACCCTGGACTCCCATGTAACAGTTTCAATCCAAGTCATTGGGTGCAGGGTACAATATTGTAACAAACTAGCAAGACAAATGACAAAAAGATCAGAAGTGGGGATGTTCGCTGATGATTGTACATTGTTCAGTTCCATTCGCAACTCCTCAGAAAATGGAACAGTCTTATGCCAGCATGCAACTAGACCTAGACGACATTCAGGCTTGGGCTGATAAGTGGCAAGTAACATTCGTGCCACACAAGTGCCAGGCAATGACCATCTCCAACAAGCGAGAGTCTAACCACCTCCCCTTGATATTCAACGGCATTACCATCACCAAATCCCCCACCATGAACATCCTGGGGGTCACCATTGACCAGAGACTTAAATGGAGCAGCGACATAAATACCGTGGCAACAAGAGCAGGTCAGAGGCTCTGTATTCTGTGGCAAGAGTCTCACTTCCTGACCAACCAAAGCCTTTTCACCATCTACAAGGCACAAGTCAGGAGTGTGATGGAATACTCTCCACTTGCCTGGATGAGTGTAACTCCAACAACACTGAAAAACCTCGACACCATCCAGGACAAAGCAGCCTGCTTGATTGGCACCCCATCCACCACCTTAAACATTCACTCCCTCCACCACCAGCACACCGTGGCTGCAGTGTGTACCATCTACAAGATGTACTGCAACAACTTACCAAAGCATCTTCAGCAGCACCTCCCAAACCCATGACCTCTACCACCTAGAAGGACAAGGGCAGCAGGTGCATGGTAGCACCATCACCTGCAAGTTCCCCTCCAAGTTACACACCATCCTGACTTGGAAATATATCAGCATTCCTTCATCATTGCTGGGTCGAAATTCTGCAACTTTCTCCCTAACAGCATTGTGGGACTTCCTTCACCACAAGGATGGCAGCGGTTCAAGAAGGCGGCTCACCACTACCATCTCAAGGTCAATTAAGAATGGGCAATAAATGCTGGCCTTGCCAGTGATGCCCACATCCTGGGAATAATTTTTAAAAATACAGAAAGGGTGGAAAAGTTACAAATTACAATATCTCTCTCCCCCCTGGTATTGACCAGTTTCCCAATTATCAAAGCTATGAGGAAGGAAAGTAAGAATACGGTAACAAAAAAAGGGAATGGATTAAATAAATTCCACTCCAGTGATTGTTATAGACACGAAAGTCCAGAAAGAGTATTTGCAGTTTATCCATTGTCTCAAAGGGCTGAATGTAGAAATAATCCAGAGTTGGACTGTTTCCTTTCAAATTCAGCAGAACGTTGTCATTCAGAAACAAATGTCAGACACAAAATGATATGAAAGGAAGTGGAAGATAGCACCAATAAGTAGATAAATTATTACATTCATTCAAAAATAGTTTGCTAGAGCAAAAGGTTATAAATATGTCAAACTTGTAATTTAACTGAATGGAGCACAAACCAATCGATGCTATCACAGAGTGCAATGCCGCGAGCAGGTATTAAAAAACAAGATGAAAACAAGGCAAGCTTCCTCGGGGGACTCGGAGGAAATTTCCATTTCAAAAAAACATCTTTAATTGGATTTTTCTAAAGAAAAAGTAGCTAATTCGTGACAAGGAAGGTTTGATTGAAGAAGACAAAAAGAACTGATTAGGAAGGGCAGCTGTGCAACCTTGGCACAATAAGCAGGTGTCTGGAGGATTGCTCCAGTAAATTCACAGTATATGAGAAAGACAAACCACATGGGTGGTTTACCCTTAATAGTGCTGATGGAAGGCAGCAGAACATTCCTCGTATCAGCTGTAATTATATTGTTACAAGCAGCGTTATATTAGTATCTGAGGGTCTCAATGCAACAGTGTTGGTGATTAAACACACACACTAACTTATGACTTGTCTGCTAATAATCTGGATCATTGATTACTTACATTATAATCTTTTTTAAAGTTTTCAATTTGCATAATCTGTTTTAGTAACAATTTTCTGATGAGAGATATAAAATGCTAAAAGTTTGGGTAGAATTTCCGCTTTAGACGCTATCGGCAATCCGGGCCCAGATAGCGCTCTCAATTGCGCTGGTTTTCAGAAGTTTTCAAACCCATTTGCATATCACGAAACGTAAAATCTTCCACGAACCAACGCAATCGGGCAGCGTTTTAAAACATAATTTTAAAATATTGCTTGATATATTTAAGAATGGTAACCTAATCCAGTTTGATTAATACAGCTGAAAATGGGTTTATCACAAAAAACAAGCATTTTTAATCAGTGTCTAGTCCACCCCCTGTGAGTAACCCGATTTTAAATAACTGAAAATGGCTTTGCAAAACTGTACAGAACCATTTACTAGTTTCATTGTTGAAAACTAGTTAGTTTCTTTTTAAATTACATAGTTTTTTATATTTAAAAGCTTTTAAAATATGTGTATTAGTGCCCTTGCACCTAAAAAAAAAGCTTAATTTTAAGAGCATCCTTGAAGACCCACAAATGGGCGCAATTAGTGGAAACTTGCCATAGTAATTAATTCAATCTGGGGGTGTGACCTGCTTCCAGTGCAATGTTTTTTAAACTCGCTCAAAAGGTCACGGCAACTTGATTTGCGCTGGATGTAATTTGTGCTTGTAATTCTTCGATCTTTCACGCTGATTTGCCTGATTTCGGGCGAATTGCATGAAAAAAACAACACAATCTAGTGGCAACTCCAGGTCTACAGACTTTAGTTATACAATACTGAACGCTCAATCAAGTGGAGTCAAATCCCAAGCTTAAATAAGTTGCCTGTCCTTATTGAGGGATTCCTATCAATAAGGGGCCATTCTACATAAAATGAAATGAAGCAGGAAGCTCCACATAAAGGCTGAGACAAAAACTGTCCGTATCAGTCCCTTGATGCGGAACCTCCTGTTTACTGATCATGGAGTGACAGCCACTTTCTCAACTGAAAGGAAGAACTTAGAGACATTAGGGTAAATTTTCACCTTCATCGCACGGGCGATAATCTGATGGAAAGGATTGTCAACCTGTTAATCAAAGCAACCTGATTTTCATCCCATTCCACTCCACCAGATTATCACCTATGAAGATGAATATTTACCCCACAAGGACTACTATGGGAACAAACGAGCTCATGGAAAATAAGATACTTTCACTTTACTTTCAAAAAAAAAATCTTCCTCAAAAATCAAAGTAATTTGTAGTGAAGTTTTTGTAAATGGAGATTTTTCATTAAAATGATTTGGTGTGTGTCTGTATATGCCGAGGAACAATTCCTGTTAACACAACACATTTAAATAGTCTAAATGCTTTCAAAGGTTTTCCAAGTGTATGTTGGTACTAAAATTACCCAATTCATTTTTAGTGGGCTTGTGATGTATGGTAAACATTTTTGTTTTAATGTGGCATTTTTTTGTTGTCGTTACAAAGCAAGTGGGGCTGTTAGGCAAAAGTACATATCTCTCAATGAAGGCAACCTTTTGTGGTGGTACACATTGACGGTCACTAACCGCATCACCACTGAGTATGTGATGTTAAACTTAACATTAGCTAGTGAACATACAAAATTAATGTACTGGAAAAGGAAGAAATTTAATGAATTGGAAATGGCTATTGTGGCCTGGCCATTGTTCATGCATTGATTTGACCAAACCTTTTTAATTTTTAACATGAATATCCTTTGAGAAGGGGTTATTGGAATGAAATAAATGGTATATTTTAATGAGCAATAATGTCAGGTTCACTCTACTTCAATATGGAGCCAACAAGTTAAAGACAAGCTGCTGTTAAAATATGTACCACGGGAAAGTTCATGTATCGTGAAACTATCTGTTCCCTATTACTAAAGTCAGGTACACTGCTGTTTGTTAACTGTGTATGAATCGAGAGGGAAATTATGTCATTCTGCATAATCTCAAATGTATCGTATCGAACAGCTCTTGAGTGGCTTCAGGAAAAGTTTGGAAAGCAGTATATGTGCATTCTTTCGGTAAAAGTCTGTCAGTGATGAGATATATAAATATTTACAGGAAAACTGAGGTGTGTGATTAGGAAGAAAGAAGTGTCTCTGACAGTAGAAGATATCTGGAGGGAAGGTACTGAGCTAGAGTGGAGAAAAAAAGGGTGGCACCAAAATAGGAGACAGAATAGGCCAAAGGAAATGATTTCTAAAAGACTGCCGAGCACTGCTTGCTTTATGTGGAAGTATTTTTTTTCATAACATAACCTCAAGCTACATATTGTCATGTCTGTCCTGTCAACGAGGAAGGCTCAATGTTTCTAGATTGTACAAGGTGAGATTCACAAAGTGACAGTTTGACAGTTAACTAGTATAAGAGAAGTAGAGGGAATATCCTGTGATGCATTTTAAGTGTATATGATTACAGGCTAATATTCATCAGGCAGACTTAGTAAAGGAATGCAACTGCAGTTTTTAATTAAAAATGTTTTACAATTTTTATTGTATTTTTGGAAATTAAGAGGGCGAAATTCAATAATGCCGCATGCGGGGCGTTAAGTTTTATATGATTGACCATTTAGCGCCTGGTGAGATGGGCTGCAAATTGTGGAAAATTGGGCACTTTGCCCTCAGAAATGCAGCGAGGCAGTATCTGAGGCACTAATAGCCTCAATGGGGTACTGCAGGGGCGCTATTACTGGGGCTGCGCACAATTTCAGCTGAATTTCATTCAGTGATAATGAGGCTGCTGTTCATTCCAGTTCTTGCACACTCTGCAAACCAGCACTTAAGGCAGCATGCAACCACCAACCATCTGTGTCTACTCACAGTCACAGCCTCATTTCACGCCTTGCCTCCATTCACAGCTATTTAACCACAGCAGGCCTATCTTCTACATACATAACTGGACTCGTACTCACACAGATTCCTTTCTTTTGCAGGCCAAGATGGCACCCAACAGGATGGAGCAGGAGCAGACTGGAGGGGGGAAGCTGAACTACGCCAGCTTTCTGACCTGGAGGAGTGGGTACTGCGTTTCATTGGTCCGCAGGTGCTGGGTTCCATAGCCATCGGAGATGTTTAGCCCGTTGGGGGTACCATTGGTATCTTAATTCCCTCTTCTCATCCCACTTCTCCATAAACAAGAAGGCCTTATCCCTTTTCACCTTCTCATTCTGTCTGCCTTCCTTGCTCCATTCCTGCTCCCCTTGTCTCACCTTAACCCGACTCTTGTGCCATTTATGCTTTCAGATAACTATGCAGCAGAATGGGCCCCCAAACTCAGTCACGAGGGAGAAGAAGAGGTGGAGGAGGAGGAGGAGCCAAGCACTGCATCACTGCTTCGCTTACCCGCAGGCACCAGCTCAGATACTGGCACTATGCAGTCATCAGAGGTTAGCTTAGGACACGGGTAGGCACATTGGTGAGCAGGCTGCAGCACAGTGAAGGGGAAATGGAAGGTCGGGAGCCATCTCCCTGGAGGGCGAGTTCTGCTGCACAGGACCCAGAAGAGGATCTCGATGGGGAGGCGTTCACACAAAGGGTGATAGCCATGCACTCCGACATGATAGGGGCAGTGGCAAGGGTGCACAAAGAGCCTGTCGCAAGTGGTAAGGAGCATGGAGGAATCTGCCTGCTGCATTGTACACAGCTCTGCACACAGCATGGAGCCCATCATTGCCAGTGTGCAGACGATGGTGGACTCCCAGAGACACTGTGCAGATCCAGACCTCAAGACGCGCGTCATGGGTGATGTGGCAGCTTTCATTGCGGCACAGGCAGAAGCAATGCAACGTCTTGGTGCTGCAATACAATCAATGGTTCCTCGCACAGATGCTCAGACTGCTCTCATACAGTCTCAGCTTGATGCCATCCAACATCATGGTGCTGTCATGCCATCTCAGCTGCATGCCACGCAAGCCCTGAAGGCTTCCATTGCCACTGGGTCAATCACAGTCGACCGGGGATCTCACAGTGTCACTGCAGCCCAGCAGTCTACTCCATCAGATTGGTGGGGTGCTGAGGTGGTGCCCCAGGGGAGTGGCACTTGCTCAATGGAGCAGGAACCTGCTGTCCTCTCTCAGGATGATAGCATTCCTGATTGCACTTATCCATGCCTTTCAACCAGCCAGCCAAGACTGCCGTCACCCAGCTTGAGGTTGTGCAGTCTGCAGCCGGGCCTTCCAAGATCTGGTCAAGACCATCTGTAGCCCATCTCTGGCCCTGACACACAGTAGCTTTCCACCAGCCATGCAGCAGCCACAGGGGTGACACTGCAGAGAAGTAGTCGAATCGGTGGACCATAAAGGGGCTATAAGGGAAATGCACAAGGGTGATTATTAAATACACAGTTATATATCTTATTGTTGTTTCATAAATGGTGATTGTAATGTTTAATGTTTGGTGTTTCTCATTCAGTGTTGGGGATTTGGTATGGAAGGGCAAATTGATGTGGTGATGGGGACGTCCACAGGAACTGGGAAGTGGGATGGAAATCAGTGGAAATGAGCTCTGATGAGACAGTTGTGGGCCTCCCTTTCAGGATCACGATGGACTTGCTGCCTCTGGCTCCTGCTCCTCCTCGTCCTCCTTTTGTTGCTCCACCTCATCCTGAGATGGTATGGCTATGCCTGGTGGCAATGGCTGTGCCCTCATGATGGCCAGGTTGTGCAACATGCAGCAGACAATGATGAACAGGGACACCTGCTCAGGCGAGTACTGCAGGACTCCTCCCGAGTGGTTGCACTCCGATGGTCTGCCCAATGATGTTCCTGGTGACAGCATAGCTCTCATTGTACGAGTGCTGGGCAGGAGTGGTGGAATTGCAGAGGGGAGTCATGAGCCAGGTGGATAGTGGATAGCCCTTGTCTCCAAGCAGCCAGCCCCGAGCTTGATTTTGGGGCTGGAACAGAGCTGGCACACTGGTCTAGCGCAGGATGAAGGCATTCACGGTCAGTATTCTGTGTGTGAGGTCGCACACGAACTGTACATTCAGTGAGTGGATAGCCTTTGGGGTTACGGAAGATCTTTAGATTGTGATGTGGTGGCCTCAAAGCACTGTGGGTGCTTTGGCGCCTTGCACCATGGGGAAGCCCGCTATCCTGGCAAAGCCACATGCACGCTCCAGCTGTTTCTCTCTGGTCATGAGGAAGGAAATGTAGTCCCTCCTCCTTCTGTACAGAGCATCTGTGACCTCGCAGATGGAGCAATGGATGTCAAATGTAAAAATTGAGAACGATGGTGACCTTGACTGTCACTGAGAGAGCCGTCCTCACTCTGATGAGAGGCTCGAGGTCTGGTTGTAGCAGATGGCAGAGCTCCCTGACCACGTCCTTCCTAAAACGCAGCCTTCACACACACTGTTCCTCAGTGAAATTGATGTAGGAGAACTGTTGCCGGAATTCCTTGGGAGTGTAAGGCCTTCTGTTGCCAGCACTGTGCACCACCTTTCTCTAGCATCATCTTGATGTGTGTCTCCCTGTGCTGCTGGATGTGGTTTTCTTTGCCTGTCCCTTTCTCCCTCTCCCTTTCCCCCTCTCCCAGTGGGGCTCGCTCTCTTTGTCGTAGCCTTTCTCTCTCCCTCTCTTGATGCCTTTCCCTCTGTAATTGGTGGCACCATTGTCTTCGTCGAAGCATCCTCTGATGATGAAGTTGGAGCAGGCAATCGGGTGTCAGCACAGCTCCCATAAAGTGACAGAAATAGCAGAGAGGGAGCAGCATCGCGGGAGGAGGTCAGCGGGTGAGCGGGACTACAAAGGGCGGCGGCTGAGAGCGAGCAGCGGCAGAGAGGGAGCAGTATCGCGAGAGGAGGTCGGCGGGTAAGAGCGAGCGAGAGAACAGCTAGCTGTAGCTTCAGCAGAGGCAGGTAGAGCAAAAAGTAATCGAGGTGTGACGTCACAGCCAAGAGGATAAATGATTGGCTGGCTGATTGGTAAGTAGTTTTTCACTTTTCTTTATCTTTTTTCTTTTTCTTATCAGTAGGAAACCTTTGTCATGGTTGCCAAATTAAGTAAATTAAGGGTTAAGTTATGCCAGTTGAGCACAGTGCCGTGCCATGCTCCTTCTGTCCCTGACGACTAGGTGTGCGGGAAGTGTGTCCAGCTGCAGCTCATGACAGACCGCATTGCGGCACTGGAGCTGTGGCTGGATTCACTCTGGAGCATCCACGATGCTGAGGATGTCGTGAATAGCACCTTTAGTGAGTTGGTCACACCGCAGGCAAAGGTTACAAATTAGAAAGGGAATGGGTGACCAGCAGGAAGAGCAGTGGAAAGAAGGTAGTGCAGAGGTCCCCTGTGGTCATCCCCCTATAAAACAGATACACAATTTTGGGTACTGTTGGAGGAGATAACTCATCAAGGGAGGGCAGCAGCAGCCAAGTTCATGGCACCATGGGTGGCTCTGCTGCACAGAGGGCAGGAAAAAGAGTGGGAGAGCTATAGTGGTAGGGGATTCTATTGTAAGCGCAATAGATAGGCTTTTCTGCGGTCACAACTGAGACTCCAGGATGGTATGTTGCCTCCCTGGTGCAAGGGTCAAGGATGTCTTGGAGCAGCTGCAGGACATTTTGGAGGGGGAGGGTGAACAGCCAGTTGTCATGTGCATATAGGTACCAACGATATAGGTAAAAAACTGGATGAGGTACTACAAGACGAATTTAGGGAGCTAGGAGTTAAATTTTAAAAGTAGGACCTCAAAGGTAGTAATCTCAGGATTGCTACCAGTGCCATGTGCTAGTCAGAGTAGAAATAGCAGGATACCTAAGATGAATACGTGTCTTGAGGAGTGGTGCAGGAGGGAGGGATTGAAATTCCTGGGACATTGGAACCGGTCTGGGGAAGGTGGGACCAGTACAAACCGGACGTCTGCACCTGGGCAGGACTGGAACCAATGTCCTCGGGGAAGTGTTTGCTCGTGCTTTTGGGGAGGGGTTAAACTAATATGGCAGGGGGATGAGAACCTATGCAGGGAGATAGAGGGAAGTAAAATGGGGGCAGAAGCAAAAGATAGAAAGAAGAAAAATGAAAGTGGAGGGCAGAGAAACCCAAGGCAAAAGTCAAATAGGGCCACATTACAGCAAAATTCTAAAGGGACAAAGTGTGTTAAAAAGACAAGCCTGAAGGCTCTGTGACTCAATGCGAGGAATATTTGTAATAAGGTGGACAAATTAGCTACGCAGGCAGCTATTAACGAATATGATATAATTGGGATTACGGAGACATGGCTCCAGGGTGACCAAGGCTGGAAACTCAACATCCAGGGGGATTCAACATTCAGGAAGGATAGACAGAAAGGAAAAGGAGGTGGGGTAGCATTGCTGGTTAAAGAGGAAATTAACGCAATAGTAAGGAAGGATATTAGCTTGGATGATGTGGAATCTGTATGGATAGAGCTGCGGAATACCAAAGGGCAGAAAACGCTAGTGGGAGTTGTGTACAGACCACCAAACAGTAGTAGTGATATATATAATATCTGTCTCTGTTTATATTACACTAAGCCCTGTCTCTGTTTATATTACGCTACACCCTGTCTCTGTTTATATTACGCTAGACACTGTTTCTGTTTATATTACGCTAGACCCTGGCGAAGGTTGGACAGGTTCCCACTGGTTCTGTAGCAGTGTGGAGGCATGTCACTACAAGGTACAGCATGAGCTGGTGCAGGAGGGCGACGGCAGCGAAGAGTGATGTCAACAAGGTCCAAGTCGGTGATTGGAGCATGGGCAGATGCAGCAGGAGCAGTGAGAGACTGTGGAGGGATGTGATCGGGTCCCAGGGGAAGCGTGAGTTTGGGGTCAGGGGCCCAGGGACAGCATGGCCCAGCCCACACTGCGATATGTGTGCGCACTAGGTCCATGCAGCAGAGCAGATCTCCAGTTGTCTTGGGTAATCCTTGTCACTGGACCAAGACTTAGCTCTGTCAAGTCTGTGTGGTGACTGGTGTCCAACAGCCACCACAAGTTTCAAAAAAAATCCCGCACAAGCATCTTCCACCCTTCAGGATGTACTTTGTGTTCTTCATTCGAAACACCTGTGAACTCATCCTTTTTTTTGGCGTGAAAGCAAGTCATCCTCGTTTTGAGGGACTGCCTAAGAGTAGTGAGGTTGGGGACAGCTTCAAACAAGAAATTAGGGATGCGTGCAATAAAAGTACAGCAGTTATCATGGGCGACTTTAATCTACATATAGATTGGGCTAACCAAACTGGTAGCAATACGGTAGAGGAGGATTTCCTGGAGTGTATTAGGGATGGTTTTCTCGACCAATATGTCGAGGAACCAACTCGAGGGCTAGCCATCCTACACTAAGTGATGTGTAATGAGAAAGGACTAATTAGCAATCTTGTTGTGCTAGGCCCCTTGGGGAAGAGTGACCATAATATGGTAGAATTGTTTATTAAGATGGAGAGTAACATAGCTAATTCAGAGACTAGGGTCCTGAACTTAAGGAAAGGCACCTTTGATGGTATGAGATGTGAATTGGCTAGAATAGACTGGAGAATGATGCTTAAAGGGTTGATGGTGGATAGGCAATGGCAAACATTTAAAGATCACATGGATGAACTTCAACAGTTGTACATCCCTGTCTGGAGTCAAAATAAAACGGGGAAGGTGGCTTAATCGTGGCTAACAAGGGAAATTAAGAATAGTGTTAAATCCACGGAAGAGGCATATAAATTGGCCAGAAAAAGCAGCAAACCTGAGAACTGGGAGAAATTTAGAATTCATCAGAGGAGGACAAAGTGTTTAATTAGGAGGGGGAAAATAGAGTATGAGAGGAAGCTTGCTGGGAACATAAAAACTGACTGCAAAAGCTTCTATAGATAAAAGAACATAATAAGAACATAAGAATTAGGAACAGGAGTAGGCCATCTAGCCCCTCAAGCCTGCTCCGCCATTCAATAAGATCATGGCTGATCGGGCCGTGGACTCAGCTCCACTTACCCGCCCGCTCCCCGTAACCCTTAATTCCCTTATTGGTTAAAAATCTATCTATCTGTGACTTGAATACATTCAATGAGCTCGCCTCAACTGCTTCCTTGGGCAGAGAATTCCACAGATTCACAACCCTCTGGGAGAAGAAATTCCTTCTCAACTCGGTTTTAAATTGGCTCCCCCGTATTTTGAGGCTGTGCCCCCTAGTTCTAGTCTCCCCGACCAGTGGAAACAACCTCTCCGCCTCTATTTTATCTATCCCTTTCATTATTTTAAATGTTTCTATAAGATCACCCCTCATCCTTCTGAACTCCAATGAGTAAAGACCCAGTCTACTCAATCTACTCAATCTATCATCATAAGGTAACCCCCTCATCTCCGGAATCAGCCTAGTGAATCGTCTCTGTACCCCCTCCAAAGCTAGTATATCCTTCCTTAAGTAAGGTGACCAAAACTGCACGCAGTACTCCAGGTACGGCTTCACCAATACCCTATACAGAAAAAGATTAGTGAAGACAAACGTGGTCCCTTGCCGTCAGAATCAGGTGAATTTATAATGGGGAATAGAGAAATGGCAGACCAATTGAAAAAATACTTTGGTTCCGTCTTAACGAAAGAAGACATGAATAACCTTCCGTAAATACTAGGGGACAGAGGATCTAGTGAGAAGGAGGAACTGAAGGAAATCCTTATTAGTCAGGAAATTGAGTTATGGAAATTGATGGGATTGAAGGCCGATAAATCCCCAGGGCCTGATCGTCTTCATCCCAGAGTACTTAAGGAAGTGGCCCTAGAAATAGTGGATGCATTGGTAATCATTTTCCAATAGGCTATCAACTCTGGATCAGTTTCTATGGACTGGAGGGTAGCTAATGTAACACCACTTTTTAAAAAAGGAGGGAGAGAGAAAACGGGGAATTATAGACTGGTTAGCCTGACATCAGTAGTGGGGAAAATGTTGGAATCAATTATTAAAGATGAAATAGCAGCGCATTTGGAAAGCAGTGACAGGATTGGTCCAAGTCAGTATGGATTTATGAAAGTGAAATCATGCTTGACAAATCTAGAATTTTTTGAGGATGTAACTATTGGAGTGAACAAGGGAGAACCAATGGATGTGGTGTATTTAGACTTTCAAAAAGCTTTTGACAAGGTCCCTCACAAGAGATTGTTGTGCAAAATTAAAGCACACGGTATTGGGGGTAATGTATTGACGTGGATAGAGAATTGGTTGGTAGACAGGAAGCAGAGAGTCGGGATAAATGGGTCCTTTTCAGAATGGCAGGCAGTGACTAGTGGGTGCCGCAGGGCTCAGTGTTGGGACCCCAGCACTTTACAATATACATCAATGATTTAGATGAAGGAATGGAGTGTAATATCTCCAAGTTTGCAGATGACACTAAGCTGGGTGGCATTGTGAGCTGTGAGGAGGATGCTAAGAGGCTGCAGGATGACTTGGACAGATTAGGTGAGTGGGCAAATGCATGGCAGATGCAATATAATGTGGATAAATGTGAGGTTATCCACTTTAGTGGCAAAAATGTGAAGGCAGAATATTATCTGAATGGCGGCAGATTAGGAAAAGGAGAGGTGCAACGAGACCTGGGTGTCATGGTACATCAGTCATTGAAAGTTGGCATGCAGGTACAGCAGGTATGCAGGTACAGCAGGTGAAGAAGGCAAATGGCATGTTGGCCTTCATAGCTAGGGGATTTGAGTATAGGAGCAGGGAGGTCATACTGCAGTTGTACAGGGTCTTGGTGAGGTCTCAACTGGAATATTGTGTTCAGTTTTGGTCTTCTAATCTGAGGAAGGATGTTCTTGCTATTGAGGGAGTGCAGCGAAGGTTCACCAGACTGATTCCCGGGATGGCTGGACTGACATATGAGGAGAGACTGGATCGACTGGGCCTGTATTCACTGGAGTTTAAAAGGATGAGAGGGGATCTCATAGAAACATATAAAATTCTGATGGGACTGTACAGGCTCGATGCAGGAAGAATGTTCCCGATGTTGGGGAAGTCCAGAACCAGGGGTCACAGTCTGAACACAAGAGGTAAGCCATTTAAGACCGAGATGAGGGGAAACTTCTTCACTCAGAGAGTTGTGAACCTGTGGAATTCTCTACTGCAGAGAGTTGTTGATGCTAGTTTGTTAGATATATTCAAGAGGGAGTTAGATATGGCTAAAGGGATCAAGGGGTATGGAGAAAAAGCAGGAAAGGGGTACTGAGGTGAATGATCAGCCATGATCGTATTGAATTGTGATGCAGGCTCGAAGGGCCGAATGGCCTACTCCTGCAACTATTTTCTATGTTTCTATGAATGTTGAAAGTGCTGTGAGTGATTCAGGGAAAAAAGCAGAAGAACCTTTGAGCAAAAAATCGCTGTGATTGGTCACCCAGCCACTCTGCCTAACTGTTGAAAACCAGAAATAACTAATGGCTGACAGAAAATGCTTTCCAAGATGGCGCCTTTAAATATCGCTGATGCATCTGGTTCCCGACTGCAACGTGACAGTTGAAGTCACCGTTGTCATTGCCAGGCACTAAGGTAGATTGCGTGGGGCAATTTTACTTCTGGGGCGGCAAGGGGGCGATGCGCATGGCGATGATATCTATTCTATTTTGCGCCCGCACTAACGGCTGACACTAAAAGGGGAAATTTCGGCCCCTAAATATCTACATAATGCTGATTACTAGGGCTAAGTCTCTACTGAATACTTGAACTGTGACGTGTATTGGGCCAATTTCGATTAATTTGTAAATTTCTCCATTCAAATTGCAGCTATTGGTACAACTCTATATCGTATGCTGATCAGTAACATTTTAAAGCTCCATCCCATATAATACCTTGTTCTCATTTCACCCCATGTGTCACTTTGTTTGCATTTCACAAGAAGTCACTTTTCTTCACTAAATTTGGAACTTGTCACTATCAATCAATCAGTCCAGTTGGAAACTAGAACTGAAGGTGTCCCTGTGTGAATATTTATTTACATCAAGAATGATTACAGCCACATTAACAGGTGTTATTTGAACTTTCAATTTCCTCTGATTTTCAGACAGTATTTAGGCAATCGAATGTAGTCACTTTTCCACTCGAAATCTGACACTTTGGGCCCAATGGATTTTCAAGTGGTGGAAGAAGTGTATGCCTCAGAGGTCTTTAAAATTATGAAAAGTTTTGATATACATACAGAGAGAGTGTTTCCACTTGTGGGGAAGAGCATAACTAGAGGCCATCAATATAAGATAGTCACCAAGAAATCAAATAGGGAATTCAGAAGAAACTTCTTTACCCAGAGAGTGATGAGAATGTGGAACTCGCTACCACAGGGAGTAGTTGAGACAAATAGTATAGGTGCATTTAAGGGGAGACTAGATAAGCATATGAGGGAGAAGGGAATAGAGGGTTATGTTGACAGAGTTAGATGAGGAAAGATGGCAAGAGGCTCGAGTGGAGCATAAATGCCGGCATGGGCTGCTTGGGCCAAATGGCCTGTCTCTGTGCCATATATTCTATGTCAGGAGTGTAAGAAATTGGATCTTTTTGTGAATCTTGTGCACTGTTCATTCATGTATTCTATGTAAAATAAACAAACTTGGGTTGAAATTATGGTTGTTATGATAGAGTGCTTTTCAGTTCACCTTTGATATCACCACTCATCTGTGCCTTTGTTACCTCTAGACTTGATTACTCCAATGCACTCCTGGCTGGCCTCCCACATTCTACCCTACGTAAACTGAAGGTCATCCAATTCTTAGCAGCCCGTGTCCTAATTCGCACCAAGTCCCACTCACCTATCACCCATGTGCTCACTAACCTACATGGTTCCCTGTTAAGCAACGCTTCGATTTCAATATTCCCATGCTTGTTTACAAATCCCTCCATGGCCTCACCCCTCCCTATCTCTGTAATCTCCTTCAGCCCCACAACCCCCCGAGATGTCTTCAAAATCTTCCCCCTTGACCATCCTTGATTATAATTGCTCAATCATTGATAGCCGTGCCTTCACCTGCCTCTGCCCCAAGCTCTGGAACTCCCTCCCTAAACCGCTCTGCTTCTCTACCTCTCTTTCCTCCTTTAAGATACTCCTTAAAACCTACGTCTTTCACTAAGCTTTGGGCCATCTGCCATAATTTCCTCTTATGTGGCTCGGTGTCAAATTTATTTGTTTTGTCTTGTAATACTCCTGTGAAGTGCCTTGGGACATTTTACTACTATAAGGGCACTATATAAATACAAGTTGTTGTTGCCAGAGAGGAGATAACACAGGGCGGCATGTGCGATATTTCAATAGCTGGTATATGGAGCAAGGATTCACTGTTATGACCTCTAGGTCATGTTATCTTAGAACTATAGAATTGTACAGCACAGGAGATCTTGCTTATAGCCTGTTCTTCCTTGCTTTCCCTGACCTGTGGATAATCACCACTCTTTCTGCTACTTCTACCAACTCACTGTCTCTCATTGGGGTTATTACCCTCTGAAACACTTGGTGCATAAATCTCTCCCTCCCTGATGTGTTGAATTGACTCTAACTCCAACAAGGTCTAAGATCTTGAGCTCAATAATTTAATTTGTAGACACTAACTGCAGTTGTGTTTGTCTGAGTTTGTTACTTGAAACTCTCACTTCCTGCAGGAAGTTCCTGTGCTGTTTATTCCTGTGTTGCTATTCCTCCAATAAATATTAGTTAAGTTTTATAAACTACCACTCCTCCTTCCACCTCTGCTTCAAATTCTCATTTTAGCCAAATTCTCATTTTGGAAATACTATTCCCGCCTCACTCCAGCACCAGCTCTCATGTGTTGCCATGACGTGTGATGTGGTCTGTTGGTTTGTTATTGTAAGCGATGTGTCTGCCTCAGTTGTGTAACTTTCAAAGCTGTTTTCAGTTTCTTTCCACGTTTGCAGTGGAGGTCCCTTTGTTACCAGGGACACAGCATACAAGGTTCCGTGTTCGAATGGTCACTATCTACAGGGTAATATGAGGAGTGATATTAATAACCAGTAATAGATTGCATATTCCAGATTGGAGGCACAGACAGATCCATCTGAGGACGCAATATTCAGCTTTCCATATCTGTTCTGCAAATCATGATTTTGCGTAATTCAGTTTCTTTTTAACAGTTGCAGTGTGTCATGTATGTAACCTCTATGTAACACCACTGCAATACTGTATATACTTAAGCAATGCACACCTTGACCACGGGGGGTGAACTTGTGAGAGACACTCCTTACCTGGTCATCCAGGTATATAAAGGGAGGTCCCACGCAGGGTCATCACTTCTTGGTCCTGTGAATAAAGGTTCAGGTCAGAGAGTGACCTTGTCCATAGAATGTGTCTCGTGTGGGTTTTGTGCCATTGAGTAAGGACTTGACATAGTGCAACATGATTTCTCTTTCCAGTAGAAGAAGCTAACCTTTCTGACGGGGCCAAAAATGCAATATAGGCTAGAGATAAAACTGTTTGAAGGTTAGCCTGTTTTTTGAAATGAGCAGCAGTTTGATCACCATCTAAAAGAGAAAAAGAAAGGCTAACATTTCAGTGTGATCCCTCATGATAACTCAGTTCTAAGGTTATTGGATCCCTTTATCACTCCTGAAATGACTTAAAAAGTAAAAGAAAGAACCATTTTACATTTATAAACTGTCCAAAATGCTTCATAGCCAATAAAATACTTTTGAAGTGTAGACATTGTTATAATGTAGGTAAGTGTGGCAGTCAATTTACGCAGCGCAAGATCCCACAACCAGCAATGAGTTACTTTTTATGGTGTCGGGATGGATAAGTATTGGCCGTTAAAATTCCCCTGGTCATCTTCAAATAGTGTCACGAGATCTTTTGTGTTCACCTCTGAGGGTAAATGGAATCCAAGCATCTCATTCGAAAGACAGCACCTCTCAGTGCAGTGCTATGTCAGTACTACACTGAAGTAGATTATATGTTCAAATCTCTGGAGTGGGGCTTGAACCCTCAACCTTCTAACTTAGAGGTGTCAATGCAATGACTACTCAAAGAATAATAGAATTATAGAATGGTACAGCACAGCAGGAGGCCATTTGGCCTATCGAGTCTCCGCCGGCTCTTTCGAAAAGCAATCCAGTTAATCCCACTCCCCCAGCTCTTTCCCCATATCACTACAGTTCTTTTCTCCTTCAAGTATTTATCCAATTCCCTTTTGAAGACTATTATTGAATTTGTATCCACCAACCCATCAGGCAGTGCATTCCAAATCCTAACCACTCGTTGAGTAAAAATGTTTTTCCTCATGGTGTCTCTGGTTCTTTTGCCAACCACCTGATATCTGTGCCCTTTGGTTATCGACCCATCGATCATTGGAAACAATTTCTCTTTATTTACTCTATCTAAACCCTTCATGATTTTAAACACCTCTATCAGATTTCCTCTTAGCCTTCTCTGCTCCAGGAAGAAAACCCCCAGCTTCTCCAGTCCATCCAGTCTATCCACCTAACTATAATCCCTCATCCCTGGGGCCATTCTAGTAAATCCCTTCTGTACCCTCTCCAAAGCCTTCACATCCTTCCTAAAGTGTGGTGCCCAGAATTGGACATACTATTCCAGCTGGGGCCAAACTAGTGTTTTATATAGGTTGAGCATAACTTCCTGGCTTTTGTGTACTCTATGCCTCTTGGTATAAAGCCCTGGATCCAGATCAGCCATGATCTTTTTGAATGGCGGAGCAGGCTTGAGGGGCCAAATGGCCTACTCCTGTTACTATTTCTTATGTCCTTATGATCCCATTTGCTTTATCAACTGCTTTGTTAACCTGTCCTGCCACCTTCAAATATTTGTGCACAAGCACCTCCAGGTCTCTCTCTTCTAGCACCCCCTTTAAAATTGTACCATTTAGTATGTATTGTCTCTCTCATTCTTCCAACCAAAATGTATTACCTCACACTTTCCTGTGTTAAATTTCAGCTGCCATGTGACCGCATTCCACCAGCCTGACTACGTCCTCTTGAAGTCACTTACTAGCTTCCTCACTGTTTACTATATTTCTGAGTTTTGTGTCATCTGCAACATTTGAAATCGTGCCCTGTACTCCCAAGTTCAAGTCATTAATGTATATCAAAAACAGCAGTGGTCCTAGTACTGAAGCTTGGGTAATGCCACTGTATTCCTCCCTCCAGTCTTAAAAACAGCCATTCACCACAACTCTCTGTTTCCTATCCCTGGCCAATTTTGTATCCATACTGCTACTGCTCCTTTTATTCCATGGGCTTTAATTTTGCTAACAAGCCGAATGTTTGGTACTTTATCAAACGCCTTTTGAAAGTCTACATACACAACATCAACTGCATTGCCCTCATCCACCCTCTCTGTTACCTCATCAAAAAACTCAATCAAGTTATTTCAACACGATTTGCCCTTAACAAATCTGTGCTGGCACTTTTTTATTAAACTATGCTTGTCCAAGTGGCTGTTAATTTTCTCCTGGATTATTGTTTCCAAAAGCTTTCCCACCACCAACGTAAAACTGACTGACCTGTAATTGTCAGATTTATCCTTCCTCCCCTTTTTTGAACAAGGGTGTAACATGTGCAATCCCCAGTCCTTTGGCACCACCCCTGTATCTGAGGAGGATTGGAAGATTGTGGCCAGCACCTTTGCAATTTCTACCCTTACTTCCCTCAGCAACCTCGGATGTAGCCTATCCACACTGGGTGACTTATCTAATTTAAGTACATCCAGCATTTCTAGTACTTCCCGTTTATCTATTTCTATCTCATCCAGTATCCCAGCAATCTCCTTTACCATAGCTTTGGCAAAGTCCTCTTCCTTGGTAAACACTGATGCAAAGTACTCATTCAGTACCTCAGCCATGCCTTCTGTCTCCACCAATAGATCTCCATTTTGGACCTAATCAGCCCCACCGCTCCTCTGACAACCCTTGTACTGTTAATATGCCTATAGAAGACCAGTGGATTCCCCTTTATGTTAGCCACCAATCTATTTGTGTACTGTTTCTTTGCCTCTCTTATTACCTTTTTCACTTCTCTGTACTATTTATATTCAAGCCCTTTGACTCCAGTTTACCCAGGCTAGATCCCTCCTCAATTCACTGAAATTAGTCCTCCTCCAGTTATGTATTTTTATTCTAGATTGCTCCTTGTCCTTCTCCATAACGAATTTAAACCTGACAGTACTATGAACAGCATTCCCAAGATGCTCCCCGACTGTGACATTCTCTACTTGATCCAATTAATTTCCCAGGACTAGATCCAACAACGCCGCCTTCTGCATTGGGCAGGAGACATACCGATCGAGAAAATTCTCCTGAACAAACTTCAAAAATTCCTTCCCTTCTCTGCCCTTATCACAATCACTGCCTCATTCAATATTAGGGTCAGCATCTCCCATTATCACTACTCTATAGTTCTTGCACATTTCAGTAATTTCTTTACAAGTCTGCTCCTCTATCTCCTTCCCACTATTTGGTGGCTGATAAAATACACCAAGTAACAAAATAGGCTAACACATATGAAATAATTAGGTCAGCATATATTCAGTCTTGCTAATTCACTATCTGCCTATGTGGGATGCCACGGGGTTGAAGAGAGATAAATACAATAGTTAATCAGTGTTGTCTTAACAATGTAGAATGCACTGCCAGTTAGGACTATTGTAGGTGCGAATTATAAAATATTTCATTTCACAAATTAACATAATGTTAGGGGTTAGATTTGCAATAAAAGGAGCTGAAGCCTGTAAAGCTGTAATGAAGACCCTGTAGCTACCTTTATTTTCATACTTACAATATCTGTAACCTTTTCAGGATAAATAATTTTTTTGATTTGAAAGATAGAATTAGGCTCCAAAATGCAAAAAAAAAAGCACCAAATGAACTGTCAAAAATCCTAACTTTCCAAGGGCTATTTTTCCCAGAAAATATACTTCATGCCTTCATCGCTCATATTCTACTTTAATAACTTCTAAATTCATCACTGCTGAAAACTGCAATGTTGTGTCCTTTAAGTTTTGTTCCTCTGCAATAGAAGCAATGGAATGTTGGATATAGCTATGGATTAAATTATGAAAAGCCCAGCTCCCACAGTACTTACAATCCAACTCTTTGTCTTCACGTGTCATGAAGCCTATGCTCGGAGCTGTTTTTGACATCGTCAGGTTTTGCTAGTATGTATGATATATTAGATGTGCATCCTTTTTATAGTAAAGATTTCCCCAAACTGGTGAAAAATGCCTCACAGATCCGTTATCTCAGACTAAAAATGTCCATTTGTGTTTATTAAAAAATAAAATTGTGAAGAAACAGGAACAAGTTAGATTTAAAATGTATAGTCCTTACATTTAATGTTGCTTTCAAAACAATATTTTTTTGAGGTGCATTTTATGTAAATGCAACCTTTGCACTCATGGAGTCCTGCAACACTGTAACAGCCTGTATATGCAATTTAACTGCATGAACTGAACTGAGGAACTTGGAAATCATATCATCTTTCTCCCCAGATTTGAGCAGCTTCTGGTCACTGAACTGTCGAGGAAGATAGATTTCAACGGTAAAAGGGCAATCTCAAGGTTACCTGACTAAAACCATTTGTACATCTTCCGGATAAAGCAAAGCTGTGAGAGTCATGGCACCATGACGACCTGGTGGGACCGCCACAACTGATAATGGCTTAGTTGTTCACAAACAGGTGGTGGGGAACCGATGAGAAATTGGAGGCATATTTATTTTCAAATGCCTGGAACAGTTGCACCTGCGTTAGACTGGGAGTACGGATAATTGAGTGCCTGGTAATCTCTATCAATTATTTCTATCTTCTGGGTGAGCTTTGCTTCCTCTAATCTTTGTTAGGCAACAGCAATTGGTTGGTCTTAAGTGACCATATGTGCCTGATTGGAAATTACAAATGAGTCCCTCTATTGTTTTGTAAAGGATCTATAATTTGATTAGCTTTAGTTCAAAGTGCTCCTGGGCAATTCAACGTTTTCACAACGTGGATAGAGAACTGGTTGGCAGACAGAAAGCAGAGAGTCTGGATAAACGGGTCCTTTTCAGAATGGCAGGCAGCGACTAGTGGGGTGCCGCAGGGCTCAGTGCTGGGACCCCAGCTATTTACAATATACATCAATGATTTAGACAAAGGAATTGAATGTAATATCTCCAAGTTTGCAGATGACACGAAGCTGGGTGGCGGTGTGAGCTGTGAGGAGGAGGCTAAAAGACGACAGGGTGACTTGGACAGGTTAGGTGAGTGGGCAAATGCATGGCAGATGCAGTACAATGTGGATAAGTGTGAGGTTATCCACTTTGATGGCAAAAACATGAAGACAGAATATTATCTGAATGGCGGCAGATTAGGAAAAGGGGAGGTGCAACGAGACCTGGGTGTCATGGTACATCAGTCATTGAAAGTTGGCATGCAGGTACAGCAGGTGATGAAGAAGGCAATGGCATGTTGGCTTTCATAGCTAGGGAATTTGAGTATAGGAGCAGGGAGATCTTATTGCAGTTGTACAGGGTCTTGGTGAGGTCTCACCTGGAATATTGTGTTCAGTTTTGGTCTCCTAATCTGAGGAAGGACGTTCTTGCTATTGAGGGAATACAGCAAAGGTTCATCAGACTGATTCCCGGGATGGCTGGACTGACATATGAGGAGAGACTGGATCGGCTGGGCCTGTATTCACTGGAGTTTAGAAGGATGAGAGGGGATCTCATAGAAACATATAAAATTCTGACTGGACTGGACAGGTTCGATGCAGGAAGAATGTTCCCAATGTTGGGGAAGTCCAGAACCAGGGGTCACAGTCTAAGGATAAGGGGTAAGCCATTTAGGACCGAGATGAGGAGAAACTTCTTCACTCAGAGAGTTGTTAACCTATGGAATTCTCTACCGCAGAGCGTTGTTGATGCCAGTTCGTTAGATATATTCAAGAGGGAGTTAGATATGGCCCTTACGGCTAAATGGATCAAGGGGTATAGAGAGAAAGCAGGAAAGGGGTACTGAGGTGAATGATCAGCCATGATCTTATTGAATGGTGGTGCAGGCTCGAAGGGACAAATGGCCTACTCCTGCACCTGTTTTCTATGTTTCTATGTAACCAGGATCAAATTCCTCAGCAACTTAGCATTGTCATGACCTCAGATGGAGGGATGTAAAGTCATATATAGAAAAGCAATAGCAACCCTTTTCAGCTAGCAGTTCACAGAAACCAATTTCGATTTGACCATTTTTATCCAGCTACAATTTTAAATAACAAGATTAAAAACAAGAATCTTTGGATTACAAATTGCTTACGAAGTATTGAAATACAAAAGTTCAACAACAATTTGCATTTATACAATGGTGTTAGCATAATACATGTCCCAAAGTATTTCACAGGAGCAAGCATAGCTGCTGAGCAGTAATAGAACTAAGAAACATGTCCAAAGGCGTGGTCAAAGAGGTAGGTTATGGGGAGGTTTTAAGGTGGGGAGAGGGGTAGCATGGAAGAGTTGATGGAAAGAAGAATTGAGACAGAAGAGTCGAGGGTGTACACAGACACATAGGGCTCGGTGAGGTTGCCATGAAAGGATTTGTAAATAAGGTCAAAGATTTTGGAAATCAATGTATTGGGAACAGGCAGCTTACTGAGGTTGGCAAGGACAGGAGTGATGGGGGTTAAGGGCTTAGCGAGGGATAGGATGCAGAAATTTCAAATGAAGGGAGTTTATTTAGAGTGGATTAAGAAGGCTAGCAAAGAGAATGTTATAGAAGTCAAGCCTGGAGGCAATGAAACTGTGACTGATGTTCCAGTGGATATAAGTTAAGGGCAGAGAATAGGAATGGGTGCACTTGGTGTTAGATAGGATATATCATTGGAAGTTCAGCTCAGGTTGCATATCATAAGGTTCAACCTAAGTAAGGAGGGTGAAACTGTGCAAGAATCGGACAATTAACAAAAACTTTTTTCCACTGTCTTTCTGCCATTTTGTTGTTTTGCACTCCTGATTCTAGTCCTGCTCAAAATTGCTTCCAGCAACAGGAGCTTCATGGTGGCAAAGTTTTCAGGTGGCATGCGAGGACTGGTATATCAGGCAGGGATCTCTCTGCTGGATCCTCACTTGATTCGTGCCATGTGCAATCTTCTGGCCAGCGTTTTAGGGAAGCCTAAAATACTCTTGGATAAAATGTGTAAGAGCGTCTTTAAAGCCCCATTTCCTATCAGGATTTACCTGATGTAGCAATTTCCTGATTTTCTTGTGCGCTCAGCTTGCTGTTATAAAATGGGAAATCATGTTCTGACCTTTCAGTAGCTGAATACTTGAAGCTGAAATGTTGCATATTTCATTACTGTAATCGAAATTCATGAAATTTGTATTAAGTTTAATGCTCTTATTTAAGTTTTTTTGAAGGCAGGATGAAAGGACAGATGTGTGGCAGGTTCCTTTGCACCAGAGGCAGAACCCCGAGCACCCACCCACACAGCTGTTTGTACAATCCCAGTCACATTTACTTAGAAATATCCGAGGAGAACTCCCTTTGCTGCCTCCCCTTCGCCAGGGAGGCAGTCACAGAGATGGACCATCTGCTGGGTCTGACATTCAGACACTGTTGACAATGCAAATATCAATGCAATGGCTGTGAAAGCGACCACAGTACTGAATTTATATGCTTCCTGCTCCTTCTAAGCTATCTCAGGAGACATGCAGCATCAGTCAATCTACAATGTGCAGATGCTTCAAACAGGTCACTGATACGTTATTCATCAAGGCAAACACCTTCATCACTTTCCCCTTGGAAAACCAACAGAAGAATGAGAAGGCACTGCAATGTTTCTGCTTTGCAAGATTCCCAAAGCCCAGGACATTATTGATGGCACCTATGTGCCCCTCTGGACTGCTATACACAATGCCTTGGTGTTCATGAACTGAAAGTGGTTCCACTCCATCAATGTCGCAGCAGTCAGTGAACAATACAGGATAATGCAGGTCAATACCAGCTTCAAAGGCAGCAGTCAGCATTCCTTTAATTTAAGGCAGTCTCTTGTGCCTAGCTTATTTAGTAGAAGTCAGACTGTAAGGACGGCTTCTGAAAGATAATGGTGTTTCATCCTGACTTATGATACCCTTGCAACAGTCAGGAATGCCAGAACTATGCAGCCACCAGCATTGTTACTAAGGTTAATAATAGGCCTCCTTAAGCAGCACATCTGATGTCTGGACCGAGCAGGAGGTGTATGGCTTTATGCTGCACACTGCATTACTTTTGCCAGCTAGAGAGGCCTAATTATGGAGCAGCTGACTAAGAAGGGCCAGCCACATTGAAAGGCAAAGTAGGACACTAACAATGACGTGCTGAAACATCTTTCCAAGCAGCAAGAGTAGCGCGCAGGTTCTCAGAGACTAAGATCTTCACTTAAGTGCCTCAGCTATCCAGTTTAGCAATGGCTTTGTGCACAAACACAGTTATTTTCTTTCTTTCCTTCCTTTTTATCTACGACCGTGTTTTTTGCAGCACTAAGCATACACTCTCTGGATAAAGTTGATGTAAAGTGCCAAAAAATATAATAGCCTAAAATGGATGAATGTATGTGTTTGGTATGTTTTACTGATAGCCAACAGGCAGGGCTGCACAGATGCAGGTGGCAAACTCCTCTGCAGGGTTATTTGGACAGACTCAAATGACTGCAGGTAATTATTATACACATTTTTAGATTCAGACCACGAAGTCTAAATCTCAGCTCTTTTGCAACTGAGAAAGAAAGCTTTCAAGCCCTCGAGCCGGCAGGTTCCTGTTCCTCCTCTGTTAGACATAGAAACAGAGAAACATAGAAAATAGGTGCAGGAGTAGGCCATACGGCCCTTCGAGCCTGCACCGCCATTCAATGAGTTCATGGCTGAACATGCAACTTCAGTACCCCATTCCTCCTTTCTTGCCATATCCCTTGATCCCCCTAGTAGTAAGGACTACATCTAACTCCTTTTTGAATATATTTAGTGAATTGGCCTCAACAACTTTCTGTGGTAGAGAATTCCACAGGTTCACCACTCTCTGGGTGAAGAAGTTTTTCCTCATCTCGGTCCTAAATGGCTTACCCCTTATCCTTAGACTGTGACCCCTGGTTCTGGACTTCCCCAAAATTGGGAACATTCTTCCTGCATCTAACCTGTCTAAACCAGTCAGAATTTTAAACATTTCTATGAGATTCCCTCTCATTCTTCTGAACTCCAGTGAATACAAGCCCAGTTGATCCAGTCTTTCTTGATATGTCAGTTCCGCCATCCCAGGAATCAGTCTGGTGAACCTTCGCTGCACTCCCTCAATAGCAAGAATGTCCTTCCTCAAGTTAGAAGACCAAACCTGTACACAATACTCCAGGTGTGGCCTCACCAAGGCCCTGTACAACTGTAGTAACACCTCCCTGCCCCTGTACTCAAATCCCCTCGCTATGAAGGCCAACATGCCATTTGCTATCTTAACCGCTTGCTGTACCTGCATGCCAACCTTCATTGACTGATGTACTATGACACCCAGGTCTCGTTGCACCTCCCCTTTTCCTAATCTGTCACCATTCAGATAATAGTCTGTCTCTCTGTTTTTACCACCAAAGTGGATAACCTCACATTTATCCATATTATACTTCATCTGCCATGCATTTGCCCACTCACCTAACCTATCCAAGTCATTCTGCAGCCTCATAGCATCCTCCTCGCAGCTCACACTGCCACCCAACTTAGTGTCATCTGCAAATTTGGAGAGACTACATTTAATCCCCTCGTCTAAGTCATTAATGTACAATGTAAACAGCTGGGGCCCCAGCACAGAACCTTGCGGTACCCCACTAGTCACTGCCTGCCATTCTGAAAAGTACCCATTTACTCCTACTCTTTGCTTCCTGTCTGCCAACCAGTTCTCGATCCACGTCAGCACACTACCCACAATCCCATGTGCTTTAACTTTGCACATTAATCTCTTGTGTGGGACCTTGTCGAAAGCCTTCTGAAAGTCCAAATACACATCAACTGGTTCTCCCTTGTCCACTCTACTGGAAACATCCTCAAAAAATTCCAGAAGATTTGTCAAGCATGATTTCCCTTTCACAAATCCATGCTGACTTGGACCTATCATGTCACCTCTTTCCAAATGCGCTGCTATGACAGCCTTAATAATTGATTCCATCATTTTCCCCACTACTGATGTCAGGCTGACCGGTCTATAATTCCCTGTTTTCTCTCTTCCCTCCTTTTTTTAAAAGTGGGGTTACATTGGCTACCCTCCACTCCATAGGAACTGATCCAGAATCTATAGAATGTTGGAAAATGACTGTCAATGCATCCGCTATTTCCAAGGCCACCTCCTTAAGTACTCTGGGATGCAGACCATCAGGCCCTGGAGATTTATCGGCCTTCAATCCCATCAATTTCCCCAACACAATTTCCCGAATAATAAAGATTTCCCTCAGTTCCTCCTTCTTACTAGACCAATGGATAAGACTTACAATGAATTGTGTACGTTGGTTCAGAACCACTTTAAACCGAAAGGAAAGCATCATCATGGCGAGGTATCGTTTCTATATGCACAATCGCTCAGAGGGTCAGGACGTGGCGGAATTTCTCGCCGACCTGAAATGTCTCGCTGGGCCCCTTTTATATCTGGAAGGTTGTTTGTGTCTTCCTTAGTGAATACCGAACCAAAGTACATACCATGATATGTTGCTGCCCATTTATGTGTGTCTTTGCTGGTACTTGAGGACAGACTCACCAACATTAGCGTCCTCGATAAGGCCAACATCCCCAGCATCGAAGCACTGACCACACTCGACCAGCTCCGTTGAGCGGGCCACTTTGTTCGCATGACTGATACAAGACTCCCAAAGCAAGTGCTCTACTCGGAACTGCTACACGGCAAGCAAGCCCCAGGTGGGCAGAGGAAACATTTCAAGGACACCCTCAAAACCTCCTTGGTAAAATCAATATCCCCACTGACCCTGTGAGTCCCTGGCCAAAGACCGCCCTCAGTGGAGGAAGAGCATTCGGAAGGGCGCTGAGCACCTCGAGTCTCGACGCCGAGAGCATGCAGAAAGCAAGCGCAGGCAGCGGAAGGAGCGTGCGGCAAATCAGTCTTCCCACCCACCCTTTTCTTCAACGACTGTCTGTCCCACCTGTGACAGAGACTTTAACTCCTGTATTGGACTCTTCAGTCACTCACTTTTAGAGCGTAAGCAAGTCTTCCTCGATTTCGAGGGACTGCTTATGACAGATGACTTGCGACAGGTGGAGTAAGTGGTGCTGGATGCTGTGTGCTGCTATCTTTTTTTGTGCCACTGGAAGCTCTGACCAGTTCTTGGGGAACTCTTGTACAAAACAGAACAAGTTGGAAGGTTAATACGTTAGAATCCTGGTTTGCAACTGTTATGTATGTTCACTGGATTTTACCTGCCACGGGAGGGTGCGACTGTTGGAGTCCTAATGGCCACTGGCAGACACGTGCAAGCCGTGTATATAATGTTGGTAGCCATGTTGAATCCTCACTTTGAGAATAAGTAAACTGGAGTAAGGTCATGCTTGAACTAGCTCATCGTACTTAGTCTCATGGAGTTATCCAATAGTTAACAATTGGCGACGAGTTAAAAATACGAACTTTCACGCAACCATGTCTGTTGGAATTTTGGAGAGATTCGTGGAAGGGGAAGAGTGGGAGGATTTCACTGATCGCCTCGACCAGTACGTCGTAGCCAATGGATTGGAAGGAACCGGTAACGCAATTAAGCGCAGGGCGGTTCTCCTCACCATTTGTGGGTCAAAGATTTATGGCCTTATGAAGAATCTACTCTCACTGACTCGACCAATGGATAAGACTTACAATGAATTGTGTACGTTGGTTCAGAACCACTTTAAACCGAAAGGAAAGCATCATCATGGCGAGGTATCGTTTCTATATGCACAATCGCTCAGAGGGTCAGGACGTGGCGGAATTTCTCGCCGACCTGAAATGTCTCGCTGGGCCGTGCAACTTCGGGGCTGCGTTGGAGGAAATGCTGCGGGACTTTTTCATGCTTGCCATTGGCCACGAGGTCATCCTTCGAAAGCTGCTGGCTGCTGAATCTCTTGTCCTGAGCAGAGCCATCACGATCGCACAGTCATGCATGTCCACGGACGAAAACTCGAATCAGATATCTTCCCAGCATCAAAACTCACCAGCAAGTACTGTGCATAAAATAATATAATCGTCAGGCAGAGCTGCACATGGCAGTGCTTATTCATCCGCGTTCGTACGACCTGTAACTGCTCAAGGTCCGCCATCGAGGGTGAATCAAATCTCGCCTGTTGGCATTGCGGGGGCTATCATCGGGCCCAACAATGCTGATTCAAGCAATGCATGTGCAAAGGTTGTGCAACAATGGGGCACCTTCGGCGAATGTGTCCGCAACCGAGCAAGCGTGCTGCGACACACCACGTGGCTGAGGATGATCGATCAAGCGGCACAGGCAACTCAACCCGAGGTACAGGACGAAGAAGTGTATGGGGTATATTCTTTTACCAAAAGTCCTCCGATAATGCTGGAATTTAAATTAAATGGGGTTCCAGTATCCATGGAATTGGACACGGTGCGAGTCAGTCAATAATGAGCCAGAGGGCTTTCGAAAAGCTGTGAGACACTAAGGTAAAAAGACTGAAACTGAGCCAAATCAATACGAAGCTGCGTATCTACACCAAAGAGCTCATACCAGTCATTGGCAGCATGGCAGTAAAGGTATCGTACTTTGGAGCTGTGAATGATTTATCATTGTGGATTGTTCCAGGCAATGGCAGGAGTTGGCCTGAGAAAATGAAATGGAACTGGAACGATATTAAAGCCTTACCAGTGGATGACGTTTCATGTGCTCAAGTGCTGAGCAAGTTTCCCTCATTGTTCTAACCAGGCATTGGCAACTTCACGGGAGCCAAGGTGCAGATCCACCTCGGCCTGGATGCAAGATCCGTCCATCACAAAGCTCGGGCGGTTCCGTACATGATGAGGGAGAAGGTCGAGATTGAACTGGACAGACTTCATCGGGAAGGAATCATATCACCAGTCGAGTTCAGCGAATGGACCAGTTCAATTGTCCCGGTGTTGAAAAGTGATGGCACAGTCAGGATCTGCGGCGACTACAAGGTAACAATCAACCGAGTCTCGATACAGGATCAGTATCCGTTACCCAAGGCTGACGACCTGTTTGCAATGCTAGCGGGAGGGAAGTCGTTCACCAAATTGGACCTGACCTCCGCTTACATGACACAGGAGCTGGTCAAATCTTTGAAAAAACTGACGTGCTTCAACACGCACAAAGGACTGTTTATATACCACAGATGCCCTTTCAGAATTCGCTCGGCAGCAGCCATATTTCAGAGAAACATGGAGAGTTTGCTGAAGTCGGTCCCGAGAACCGCCGTGTTCCAAGATGACATCCTGATCACCGGTCGCGACGCCACCGAATACCTGCACAAGCTAGAAGAGGTTCTATGTCGTCTGGACAGAGTGGGACTCAGGTTAAAACGCTCCAAGTGTGTTTTCATGACACCAGAAGTGGAATTCCTGGGGAGAAAGATTGCAGCAGACGGCATCAGGCCCGCGGACTCGAAGACAGAGGCCATCAAGCATGCACCCAGACCCCAGAGTGTGATGGAGCTGCGCTCGTTCCTGGGTCTTCTCAACTATTTCGGTAACTTTCTACCAAGTTTGAGCACAGTGCCAGAGTCCTTGCACATGTTGCTGAGAAAGGGTAATGACTGGGTTGGGGCAACTCTCAAGACAGAACCTTTGAGAAGGCCAGGAACCTGCTATGTTCCAATAAATTACTGGAACACTATGACCCATGTAAGCAGTTAGTGCTGGCCTGCGACGCCTCATCATATGGGGTCGGTTGTGTGCTCCAGCAAGCCAATGTATCAGGCAAACTCCAACCAGTTGCATACGCATCCAGAAGTCTGTCTAAGGCTGAAAGAGCCTATAGTATGGTAGAGAAAGAGGCTTTAGCATGTGTATATGGGGTTAGGAAAATGCACCAATACCTGTTTGGGCTTCGGTTTGAGCTTGAAACAGACCACAAGCTGCTCATTTCATTGTTTTCTGAGAGCAAAGGTATAAACACCAATGCCTCATCTCACATCCAAAGATGGGCACTGACATTATCCACTTATGATTATGTCATCCGCCACAAACCAGGCACTGAAAACTGTGCTGATGCACTTAGCCAGCTACCATTGCCCACAACTGGGGTGGAAATGCCGCAGCCCGCAGATTTGTTGCTGGTCATGGATGCCTTCGAGAGCGAGGGGTCACCCATCACGGCTTGCCAAATTAGGACCTGGACCAGCCAGGATCCTGGAGTGTCAAGCGTAAAAAGGTGTGTCCTAAATGGAAATTGGTCTGCCATTCCCAGGGAAATGTAGGATGAAATTAAGCCTTATAGCTGCCGCAAAGATGAATTGTCTGTTCAGTCTGATTGTCTGTTATGGGATAATCGTGTTGTTGTGCCAAAAAAAGGCAGGGAAACTTTTGTGCGAGATTTATACAGTACCCACCCAGGCATTGTCCTGATGAAGGCCATTGCCAGGTCTCACGTTTGGTGGCCCGGCATTGACTCGGACTTGGAGTCATGGATGCATAAGTGCAACACTTGCATGCAACTGAGTAACGCACCTGTGGAGGTTCCGCTGAGTATGTGGTCATGGCCATCCAAACCATGGTCAAGGATCCACATAGACTTTGCTGGCTCCTTTCTCGGCAAAATGTTTTTAGTGGTAGTGGACGCTTACTCCAAATGGATTGAATGCGTAATCATGTCATCCAGCACGTCCACAGCCACTATTGGAAGCCTCCAGGCCATGTTTGCCACCTATGGCCCGCCCGACATCTTTGTCAGCGACAAAGGACATGTTTCACTAGTTCAGAGTTCCACGAGTTTATGACCCGTAATGGCATCAAGTATTTCAGGTCTGCCCCTTTCAAACCCGCGATCTAACAGTCAAGCGGAGCGGCCTGTCCAAACCATTAAGCAGAGCCTAAAATGTGTGACCCACGGCTCCCTACAGACATGCTTGTCCCGCATTCTGCTCAATTACCGGACGAGACCCCACTCGCTCACCGGGGTCCCTCCTGCCGAGCTGTTAATGAAGAGAGGCCTCAAAACCAGGCTCTCCTTTGTACACCCGGATCTCAATGATCATGTCGAAACCAGAAGGCAACAGCAGCCATGGTACCACGATCGCGCGGCCGTATCACGTGACATTGCTGTTCATGACCCTATGTTTGTCCTGAATTGTCATGTATTCAACCAGCATTGTAACCCATGTATAATCTGACCTAAGTTGTACACTGTGAGAACAATGATTACTAGGTGGTGAACTTGTGGGAGACACTCCTAACCTGGACCTTCAGGTATAAAAGAGGAAGCTCCACCCACTTCCATTATTTGAGTGCTAAGGAATAAAGGACAGGTCACAGACTGACCTCTCAAGCATGGGCCTTGTGTGCATTTATACTGTATAGTAAGGACGTATCAATGGTCATGGTCCAAAGTGGGTTGCTGGCATGGTTTTGGCCAAGGAGGGGAACGGGGTGTTTGTAGTCAAACTGTTAAATGGCCAAAAGTGCAAGAGGCACATCGACCAAACCAAACAGCGATTCACAGACAACCCAGAACAAATTGAAGATGACATCATCATTGACCAACCAACACACATCCAATTATCAGTTGACCCTTGTGTCATTCACGAAGACAATCTTACCATGCCCGACAGTCCTGTCAGACCGACTGCTCCGCAATGCAGCAGCATCATCATAGGCGGTCCCTTGGTATTGAGGAAGATTTGCTTCCACTCCTAAAGTGAGTTCTTTGGTGGCTGAACAGTCCAACACGAGAGCCACAGACTCTGTCACAGGTGGGACAGATATTGTGGCACTGATTTACCACACGCTCCTTCCACTGTCTGTGCTTGACCTCTTCATGCTCACAGCGTTGAGATTCGAGGAACTCAACGCCCTCCCGGATGTACTTTCTCCACTTAGGGCGGTCTTCGGCCAGGGTCTCCCAGGTATCAGTGGTGATGTTGCACTTCACCAGGTAGCTTTGAGGGTGTCCTTGTAACATTTCCGCTGCCCACCTGTGGCTCGTTTGTCATGAAGGAGCTCCGTGTAGAGCAATTACTTAGGGAGTCTTGTGTCTGGCATGCGAACTATGTGGCCTGTCCAGCAAAGCTGATGGAGAGTGGTTGGTGCTTCAATACTGGGGATGTTAGCCTGAGCGAGGACACTGATGTTGGTGCGTCTGTCCTCCCAGGGAATTTGCAGGATCTTGCGGAGACATCGGTGATATATCTCCAGCAACTTGATGTGTCTTCTGTACATCGTCCATGCCTCTGATCCATACAGGAGGGCGGATATTACTACAGCCCTGTAGACCATGAGCTTGGCGGTAGGTTTGAGGGCCTGGTCTTCAAACACTCTTTTCCTCAGGCGGCCGAAGGCTGCACTGGCACACTGAAGGCGATGTTGAATCTCCACATCAATGTATGCCTTTGTCGATAAGAGGCTCCCGAGATGTGGGAAGTGGTCCGCATTGTCGAGGGCCGCGCCGCCAATCTTGATGACTGGGGGGCAGTGCTGTGCGGTGGGGACAGGCTGGTGGAGGACCTTTGTCTTACGGATGTTAAGCATGACGCCCATGCTTTCATATGCCTCGGTGAATACATCGACTATATCCTGGAGTTCAGCCTCAGAATGTGCGCAGATGCAGGCGTCGTCCGCATACTGCAGTTCAACGACAGAGGTTGGGGTGATCGTGGACCTGGCCTGGAGAAGGCGTAGGTTAAACAGCTTCCCACTGATTCTGTAGTTTAGTTCCACTCCAGCAGAGGCTTGTTGACTGTGAGGTGGAGCATGGCAGCGAGGAAGATTGAGAAGAGGGTTGGAGTGATGACGCAGCCCTGTTTGACCCTGGTCCGGATGTGGAATGGGTCTGTAATGGATCCGTTGGTAAGGATCACCGCCTGCATGTCATCGTGGAGCAGGCGAAGGATGTTGACAAACTTTCGGGGGCATCCAAAATGGAGCAGGATGCTCCATAAGCCCTCACGGTCGACAGTGTCAAAGGCCTTTGTAAGATCAAAAAAGGCCATGTATAAGGGCTGGCCCTGCTCCCTACATTTTTCCTGCAGTTGTCATGCTGCAAAGATCATGTCCATTTTTCCCCATAAGGGACGAAATCTGCACTGTGACTCCGGGAGGAGCTCCTCGGCCATAGGAAGAAGACGGTTGAGGAGAACTCTAGCGACAACATTCCCAGTGGTTGATAGCAGTGAGATTCCCCTGTAGTTGCCGCAGACGGATTTGTTCCCCTTTTTTAAAAAATGGACACGATCACTGCAACTCTGAGATCACCTGGCATGCTTTCCTCCCTCCAAATGAGAGAGATGAGGTCATATATCCGCGCCAGCAGCACCTCTCCGCCATATTTTAGCGCCTCAGCAGGGATTCCAACCGCTCCCATAGGCTTGTTATTCTTGAGCTGTTTTATGGCTTTTCCTACCTCGTGCAGCATTGGGGTTTCACTGAGGGGGTGGCGGGTCGCATGCTGCGTGATGGAGTTGAGAACACTTGAGTCAAAGGCAGAGTCTCGATTGAGGAGATCTTCAAAGTGCTCCTTCCAGCGGGCCCTGACAGCCTCGGTGTCCTTGATGAGTGTTTCCTCGTTTTTGGCCAGGAGTGGGTTGGGGCCTTTGGAGTTTGGACCGTACGTGGCCATGACTGCAATGAAGAATCCTCGCTTGTCGTGGCTGTTGGCTAGTTGTTGTCTCACCTGCGCTTTCTCCATCCACCACCTGTTCTTTAGGACCTGGGTTTTTTGTTGGACCTCAGCCTTCAACCATCTGTAACGTTGCTTTGTATCTCCCGAGTTGGATTGTTGCTTGAGGCTCAGAAATGCTCTGCGCTTACGATCTATTAGCTCTTGGATCTCCTGATCGTTTTCATCAAACCAGTCCTGGTGTTTTCTGGATGAGTAACCAAGTGTCTCTTCACAGGCACTGGTTATGGAGGCCTGGAGGACCTCGTACTCAATGCCCACGTACTGTGGGCATTGAGCACCTCAGGGTCATCAAGGTATGCCAGAATGGTTGTGAGGCGCTGGCTATATAGGGCTCTCTTAGCTGGGTCTTTAAGTGCCCCAGTATTAACTTTTCTGCGGCACTGCTTCTGCTGTCCTCTCTGCTTTGGGGCTATGTTAATATTGATGCAATGGGTCAAAGCAGCAATGGTTACTAACTCATCCAAGCTTGGGTTCGAACTGAGAAGATCAACCAGGGAGCGGAAGGCCCTGGACTGTCTCAACTTGTAAATACAACATGTACCAAGGGCTTTGGGGGGAATGATGTTATGTATGTTAACTGCCACCGGAGAGCGTGACTGTCGGAGTCCTAATGGTCACTGGCAGACACGTGCAAGCCGTGTATATAATGTTGGCAGCTATGTTGAATCCTCACTTTGAGAATAAATAAACTGGAGTAAGGTCATGCCTGAACTAGCTTACCGTACTTAGCCTCATGGAGTTATTCGATACTTAACAGCAACCCCCCCTTTAAATAGCACAAATGGTGTGTGTCTTGGTGATGTGCTTGAGTATATGCCTATGTGTGACAGTGTAACAGGGAAAGTGTGATATGAACTCTGAATTTGGGGCAGGTCACTGACTTCTGCTCCCCATTCCCCCTATGCCTTCACTCAACAGGATTTCAAGAGTGGCCTTTTGAAAGAGACTCAAGGACAGAAAGTAAAAGAGTTCTGCTGACCAGCAGATATTGTGCATCTAATGAGTCAAGAGAGAAAAAAGTTTTATTAATTATTAACTACCATACTATGCATATTGATCTAGACTTCAAAGGAGAGTGCTGGTGAGAGGGAGAAAAGACACAACAGAACAATTTATTTTCTCAGTGAGCTGTCAGAGAAAGAAATTTGCGAATGCTTAAATGGATATTTTCACCTGGATTTGAAAGTGAGGGTGAGATAAAGTCATTCAGCGTATGAAATCACAAGGGAGGATTTTGTACTTTCACTTAATCGTGCATCGGATTATGTGTTTGTTTCATGTCTAAATGCATTTTTCTTACAATATTTAATGCATTTCTTTCTAAGATATTCTGCCGATTATAAGCATTTCTACCCTTTTTAGGACATTTTCTAGTTAATTCTGTGTTGTACTTTTGTGTTTTCCCATTATGTTCTACTAATACACTGTACCAATATTGAGCATTGTCTGTTATTTGCTTTGTGTTTCAGTAACTACTGTTTCTTTGTCAAACTGCAATTTAATACATTGTTGGAGAAAATTCTGGCTGATTAAGAAAATCTCTGTCCTCAGACGCTGAGCTCTTTGTTCTGGTACTGTTCTGTGTCAGGAACAGTAAGACTGCCACCTTTTGATGCTCTCTGACTGAATGAAATCCCCAGATTCCTGTCGATGAAGCTTCCTGCTCTAAGATAAAGGAGATGTTTATATGAAGTTAGAAAGAAGAAAGAAAGACTTGGATTTATATAGTGCATTTCACCACCTCCGGACATTTCAAAGCGCTTTATAGCCAATTAAGCATTTTTGGAGTGTAGTCACTGTTGTAATGTGGGAAATGCGGTCGCCAATTTGTGCAAGCTCCCACCAACAGCAATGTGATAATGACCAGAAATCTGTTTTTTTGTTATGTTAATTGAGGGATTATTATTGGCAAGGACACCAGGGATAGCTCCCCTGCTCTTCGTCAAAATAGTGCCATGGGATCTTTTACGTCCACTTGAGAGAGCAGACGGGACCTTGGTTTAATGTCTCATCCAAGAGACGGCACCTCCGATAGTGCAACACTCCCTCAGCACTGCATTGCAATGTCAGCCTAAATTTTTTGTGCTTAAGTCCCTGGAGTGGGACTCAGACCCACAAACTTCTGACTCAGAGGCAAGTGTGCTACCCACTGAGCCATGGCTGACACTTAAGTGTAACCTTATGTATGTATGCAGTGCCATTCATTGTATTCACACAACAACCCTCACCACCTGAATCAATCGTCGCATCAAATGATAATCATAAAGCTTACCACTCTGGCAATTGTCAAATGCCATGTGAAAGCAAGGGCAAACTTCTTGCTTCAGTGCCTGATTGTCAGGCACATCTTGAATGGTAACCTTGAACAAGAATGACTACTGGGTGATAAGTAACAGTATCACATTTTCCAGTAATTCACATCTGAAGTAGAATGGATTATTAAATACTTTTGTTGGCATTACTTAACCTGCCTTCAGCATACAGTAGTGGCCATGTTGTTACTTTAGATCAAACTCCATGTTAAATGACCTTAAAAATGTAAAGGATAAGGGTAAATTTATCTGGCATTGAACCTTACTCGCCAGAAGTGCAGATCAAAGAGTCAGGTGCCGAGGTCAACTTGCTCGATTCACAGGACTGTATTTTGTTGTGATTGCGGTGGAAAATTGGGAGGCCGCAAATCATGCACATTGACCGCCACGCCCGATTCCCTGAGCTACATTCCTGTTGAGTAAAGCTCTGTGCCAGGAGTGCAACCGTGTAAAATGTATCTGTAGAATTTACCAATATCTCGCAAAGATTCCAGGTACCTTTCCCCTACAGAGGAGAAGAATCCCTTTCTGGGCTTTTAAAATGAGTTTAAAGGGGCAGACGAAGCCTGCGGGGGATAAAAGGGAATGCATTCATGGAGACCCCCCCAGTGTTTGGACTCATAGGAAAGGGAATTCAAAATGGACCTAAATTACAGAAGCTTGAGATCCCCTAAACATCTATAGGAAGGAGCATATCAATTTTAAGATTCTACAACATTTTGGCTGCGAAAAAGAGTTACCAAATACAGGAGGTGGGGCCAAATTCGTGTATTAAGGATCCCAGACTGTCTGGGGGAACTATTCACCCCCTAAGACATAATCAAATTACCCAATCAAGCACAATGGAAATCATGGTCAGAAAAACTGGACAATCCTAAAACAATGCAAAACCAGTGATAGCACATTCTCACACCCTAATCGAGTTACTGCTGACAAAGGAGACATTTGAAAATCAATGGACAGACAGTTTAAACAGAGCCCAAGAGATTTGATGGGAGATAATGGAGCCTTTTTTTTGGGATATATCTATCCCCCAGTTTTACAAGAAAAGACTAGCAGAACGCAGGAAAACTAGCAGAACTCAAAGCTAGCAGAACACAGAGACTGGAACTCGCACAGACTCGAAAGGAACACAGACAGACACAAGCAGCCTGCTTGCTCTACAGTGAAGAAATGGAATAGTGAAGGAAACTACCAGAACTCATCAAGAACCGACCGAGCACGAGGCCCACGAAACGGAAGGTTTTCAGCAACCAAATTGATAACCCGGGCCACCACAACCAGCGAAACGACCAACCGAAACCAACTCAGCAAAAACTGAAGAATCGACCTTTATTTCCACTCTACAATCTACTTCTGAACGACCAACGGGTGAGAAATTACCAAAAGGGACTAACTAAAACTATTCCTAACCAAAGAAAGTGGGTACTTATCCCATACATCCAAAACGCAAATTACTGCATCAACGGATGCACCCCAACCGAAGACTACGCAGTCCGAAGTCCTCTCCTGCGTCCGGGGTACGGCTCGCCTAGAAGGCCAAGTGCAGCGAACCCCGAAACCGCGATTCACCGGCAACTGTCTAAAGGGATTGGTGAGCATAGCCCCTGAACCCTCAGAGCTATAACTTAGTTAGTTAGGGGAATTGGGAGGGGGAAGGCTGGGATAACTTGTGTAAATGTATCTGCCATTCTCCTTTTTACCCCATTTAGAGTTTAAGCTGTATTCTTTTCCCCACAGGCTGTATTTTGACATTTTATTCAATGCGTTGTACCCTTCAGTGTGTATTGGTCTGTGTGTGTTATTAAAGGTGTACCTTTTACTTCTTTTTAAACACAATAAAGCCATACCTGCTTCCTACCTTGAAACCGATTGTCTGTCCAAGTCTGTCACAGTCCCTTCATAATTCCAGTGTCTAGAACCAAGGGTGTGGGAGCGATTTGGAACCACTCATATAAGGTCAGAAGGGAAAGCTGACCCCCTGCAAACCACCCCTTACATATCCTTGTGCTTCCAGTTGATATTTTTTTAATACTCACTATGATGAAGAATTTTACTGCTCAGGAAATATTTTCTTCCTTTATAAGCACCTCCAACAGCATGGAGCCTAGGGGAAATCAAGGGATATGGAGATTGGGCGTGAAAGTGGAGTTGAGATCGATGATCAGCCATGATCTTATTGAATGGCGGAGCAGGCTCGAGGGGCCGTAGGGCCTACTCCTGCTCCTAATTCTTATGTTCTTATGTTCTGCCATTACCATGTTCACAACAATTTACTTAAAACATAGAAACATAGAAAATAGGTGCAGGAGTAGGCCATTTCTGCTTTCTCTCCATATCCCATGATCCCTTTAGCCGTAAGGGCCACATCTAACTCCCTTTTGAATATATCTAACGAACTGGTCTCAACAACTTTCTGTGGTAGAGAATTCCACAGATTCACAATTCTTTGAGTGAAGAAGTTTCTCCTCACTCGGTCCTAAATGGCTTTATCCCTTATCCATAGACTGTGACCCCTGGTTCTGGACTTCCCCAACATCGGGAACATTCTTCTTGCATCTAACCTGTCCAGTCCCATCAGAATTTTATATGTTTCTATGAGATCCCCTCTCATTCTTCTAAATTCCAATGAAAGAGCACGATCTTATTGAAAACACCTTTAGCAAACGAGTTTGGTTTTGGAATGTATGGCAGTGCGATGGGCTACAAGGTCTTGCTGTAATTTGCAATTGGTTTATCAGTTAGTTATGAAAGTTATGTGGTGGGGAAGCTTCCAAGTTTTCTTCTGCTGTCTCCTCTACATTAAATGTACATTAGATAAGATTATGGAAACCTTTTCAGAGCAAAACAACGCAGATCTAACCAGGCAGTGGAATTTTTAATTCGCTATGCCTATTATATTTTTCATTTGTATCCTTGTGAGGCATGTTCCTTAATATATTTTCTTTCTGCCGCACTTCATGCACTCTGTGGTTGTGTCACAGGCCAAGAGGCTTTCCCAGGATTCATCCGTCTAGGGTGGAAGTTCCATGAAATAATGGTAGGACCGTTGACTGGAATAGAATAAATGCATTGTTCCAAATGAGCATGTAGCTCCCTTGCTTTGCTCACTGTCTGAATTTTTCGGTCTCCTATGCTGTTTTTGGCCGACTGCTGAAGGGCTCACAACTTTGTCCTTCCAAATATTATGCAAAGCAGCTGACCCCAGGATTTCTGACGGGGTCAGTGTCCTCTGACGTTCACAGGCAGAAGACCCACCCTGCTGAATTTCAGGGTCAGAATGTCTCAACATTTTTGCTCTAAAATCAACTCATTGTAGGTGTCCATACCAATAATGTATTGGTAATGAAACCACAAAAAGTGCCATATGAAAGAAAGAAACAATAGCATTTATATAGCACCTTATCATGTCCTCAGGATGTCACAAAGACATCTCTCTTCTCTCTTAGGCAGTCCCTTGGAGTCGAGGATGACTTGTTTCCACACTAAAAGTGAGTTTTCACGTGGCTCATGAGTCCTCTGTGGGACCTACAGTTTCTGTCACCAGTGGGGCAGACGGTGGTTGAAGGAACGGTTGGGAGGGGTGCTTGTGTCGTCGTGGGCTCCTTCTGCTATTTACGCTTGGCTTAGCTTGTTCTCGGCGTAGAGACTCGCTGTTCGGCGCTTTCCCGGACGCTTTTCCTCCACTTTGTGCGGTTTTGGGCCAGGGATTCCCCGGTGTCGGTGGGGATGTTGCATTTTTTCAAGGAGGCTTTGAAGTTAATCCAATGAATTAACTTTGAAATGTGGTCATGGTTTTGTGGACAATTGTAGCAGCTAATTTCCACACAACAAGGTTCCTCAAGCAGCAAATGAGATGACTGACTAGTTAATCTGTTTTTAGTGGTGTTGGTCCAGGGAAGAATGTTGGCCAGGATACCAGGTGAACCTCCTGCTTTGACGAGCACCATGCCATCTTTTCTATCTAACTAAACAGCACTCTCTCGGAGCCTCAGTTAAGCACCTCAACAGCACTTCCATCCACCAAAACAGCACTCTCTTGGTACAGGTTGAACCTTCCTTATCCGGCACCCTCAGGACCTGGCTTGTCCTGAACGAGAGATTTTGCCGGATGAGGGGAGGTCACGTGTTTGGGTGGACTGCGCCTTTAAATGCTGTTGCTGTGGTAAGTGCATGTGCGGCGATTGGCTGGACTGGTCAGTCAGTCAGCCAAACAGTGTGCAGGAGGCTGAGAAGAGTCGGCGGGCCAGCGGGCCCAGAAGAGCCGACGGGCCGCAAAAGCCGGCAGGCCCAGAAAAATCAGCCCGACCCTCAGGAGCGAGCGCTGTGAGGAGGAGCGGCCGGCCCGAGGACTGTGGCTGCAGGAGTTCCAGCAGGGTGACGAGGAGGAAGATTATATTGGATCGCGTTCTGAGTATGCACCACCCGGCGGCCGGAAGTGGTTCCGGACGAGGGGTGGTGCTGGATAAGGAAGTCCCGGATAAGAGAGGTTCAACCTGCACTGCATTGAAGTGTCAGTCTGGATGATGTTCTCAAGTTCTAGAATTAACTCGACATACATCAAAGTAGGTAAGGCAAAGAACTATAAATAACAGGATAAGGGGTTTTGGTTCTGTGCATTTTAAACAAGTTTTGTAAAGGGTAGATGAGTAGTATTACAAATATTATATCTGTAAGGCCTGTATCTTTTCGTATCAGTAAACTGTGTATAATTTTCACCTCGTGTCAACTGTGATGTATTGCTTACTAAATTCTCTGTATTGCAGAGGTGGGCAAACTGCTGTCGTGTTTAGGCTGCAATGGGATTGTGAAAACATCAGAAACCACACTCCAGGTCTGTAACTAATGCCGCAGCAGATCTACTAGTTAATTACAACATTCTGAAGCTCTGTTATGCTTCTTCACCAAATGTATCTAAAATAAATAGATCAGTACATGTGATTTATTTAAAAAAAGGAAGAAATGAATAAAAATGTTTCATGCATCTGGCATAATGAACTTTGTTTTGTATATGTGAGATTTATTTGGACACAAGTTGAGAGAATACCAATCTCCCAATGACAGTTTTACCCCTCCAGGTTCCATAAAATATGTGAATGTTTTGCATAATCCTCTTGACCACAGCATGGATATGATATGATTTATATAAGTGAAGCTGGTTTTAATCCCTCAAGTACCATGACAGAATTAAAGAAGCCAATACCATAATGTTAACAGAGGACTAGATGAAAAAGGCCAAGGTCCATCTAGTAGTCACATGATACAATGATAATAGAGTTGTTGACTAATTAAAGCAATCAATCTCCATCAAATAGTCTACAACAGACCCAGAAATGTGGTGTTAAAATCCCCAGTCGTGGAGAACTTTAGGCACCATAGGTCCACAGTCCCCTATTTCTTTCAAGCATGCTGCACTTTATCATATGTCATGTCTCAAATTACTCAAAATGTTATATCTCAAAATATTATTTTCTGTAAGAAATACATCTCATTTGCATTTGAATGAATCAATACTATCTGTTTTCACCATCTTCCTATTTGGTTAGAGTTAAGAAACAGTCGAAGTACCATTATACTACTTGGTGTATTCTCTAGGCCACTAACTAGGGGGAAGGTTATAGAGGAGAAAATTTGCAGTGAAATTACATAGAGGTGCAAGAACTATATAGTGATAATGTGGGACTTCAACTATCCTAATATGGGGCTCAATTTTGCCCAACCCCTTTTTCGGCGCACTTACCTTAAGTGCGGCGACTTTGCGTGCTGGAAAAGGCGCAGGAAAAAAGTCGCCCCATCCTGGCCAAGTCCCCGGAGTCCTAGTGTGGCGTGCATTGTGCAGTGGGGGGCGGAGCAACAGGCCAGCGCAGAAAGCACTGCCGGCAGCTGCGTGCATGTGCATTGAAGTCTGCGCGCATGCTCCTGCCCTCCCAGCGTATCCTGCGGGCTGTGAGCAGGACCCGATGCTTGCAACCCCCTATCCCCAGCCGAAGGGATGTCCCAATCTCGCCGCACCTATCCCTGGCCGAGTGGCCTCCCGCACCGGCCGACCGCTCAGCTGACTTCCTGGGCCGAGGTAGAACTTCAGTTATATTTGTTATTTATTGATGGTTGTGCTTGAGAGTTTTGAATGGGGGCGGGGGAGTGGGGGTGCAGAGAGGAGGAAGAAGAGGAGGAGAGATTTTTTTGGTGGGGGAGGAGAAAAAGTGTTTTGAAGTGGGGTGGGGGGACTTTTTAAAAAAAACTTGATTCTGGCACAAAAGTAGGACTTCTATTTTTTATTTGTTATTGATTGATTGCTTATTACTTTTTGTGGTTTGTTCAGTGCTTTGTAAGTCTTGGTGCAGGTCCTCGGCTTCCTTCTATTTTTTATTTGTTATTGAATGCTTATTTTTGTGCTTTGTAAGTCTTGGTGCTTTAAATGTACTAAACTGTGTTGATTTCTTAACTGCCCGCAAGGTTTTTCAGAGATGGCCACATAAGTGGATTTGGAGTAAGTTTTAGCTGGCCAAAGTGGCATAAATGGCCAAAACTGGTATAAGTGTCTGGGAACGCCCCCTTTTGAAAAAAGAACTGAACGAAAAGAAATCATACCTAACTGACTTACTCTGGAGCAAATATTTTGGGGAAAGTGGCATTTTTTAACTTACGCCAGAAAAAACAACTTACTCAAAAAAAATTGATGCAAGTCATGGACAAAATTGGGCCCATAAACTGGGATAGTAATATTGTAAAGGGCAATGGGGGGAAGAATTTCTGTAGTGTGTTCAAGAGAACTTTCTTGATTAGTACGTTTCCGGCCCAACGAGGAAGGAGTCATTGCAGGATCTGGTTCTGGAAAATGTGGTGGGTCAACTGGAGCAAATATCAGGAGGGGAACATTTAGTGAACACTGACCACAGTATCATAAGGTTTAGATTAGCTATGGAAAAGGACCGGAAGAAATCTAGGGTAAAAATATTTAATTGGAGCAAGACCAATTTCAGCGGGTTGAGAATGGATCTGGCCCGGGTAAACTGGAATCAAAGATTGGCAGGCAAAACTGTAATTGAACAATGGGCTACCTTTTGAAGAAGAGATGTTTCGGTAAATTCAAGGTACAGTCCCACAAGGGGGATAGGGAGGGAAACCAAAGTCAGAGCTCCCCGGATGACAAAATAGATATGGAGGAAGATAAAGCAGAAAAAGGGGTATATGACAAATGTTAGGTTGAGAATACAAGTGCTGAATATAGAAAGTTCAGAGGGGAAGTGAAAAAGGAAATACGAGGGGCAAAGAGAGAGTCTGAGAATAGATTGGCAGCTAACACAAAAGGGAATCCAAAAGTCTTCCATAGGCATATAAATAGTAAACGGGTAGCAAGAGGAGAGGTGGAGCTGATTAGGGGCCAAAATGGAGACCTATGCATGGAGGTAGAGGGCATGGCTGAGGTACTAAATGAGTACTTTGCATCTGTGTTAACGTGGAAGAAGATGCTGCCAAAGTCATAGTGAAAGAGGAGGTAGTTCAGGTACCGGATGGGAAAAAAATGATAAATAAGAGGCACTGGAAAGGCTGGCTGTAATTAAAATAGAAAAGTTACCAGGACCAGATGGGATGCATCCTAGGATGCTGTGGGAAGTAAAGGTGGATATTGCGAAGGTACTGTCCATAATCTTCCAATCCTCCATTGATACAGGGGTGGTGTCAGAGGACTGGAGAATAGCAAATGTTACACCTTTATTCAAAAAAGGGTGTAAGGACAAATCCAGCAACTATAGGCCAGTCAATTTAACCTTGGTTGTGGGGAAGCTTTTAGAAACAATAATCTGGGACAAAATTAACAGTCATATGGATAAGTTATTAATGGATCAATTAAGGAATAAAGTGCATTAATTAAGGAAAGCCAGCATGGATTTGTTAAAGGCAAATCATGTTTAACTAACTTAATTGAGTTTTTTTAATGAGGAAACAGAGAGGGTTGATATGGTGTACATGGATTTCCAAAATACTTTTGATAAAGTGCCACTGAATAGGCTTGCCAACAAAGTTGAAGTCCGTGGAATAAAAGGGACTGTGGCAGCATTGAAATGAAATTGTCTAACTGACAGGAAACAGAGAGTAGTGGTGAACGTTTTTTTTTCGGATTGGAGGAAGGTACACAGTGTGTTCCCCAGGGGTCGGTACCAGGACCACTGCTTTTATTGATATATATAATTGACTTGGACTTGGATGTACATAGCAACATTTCTAAATTTGCCGAGACACAAAACTTGGAAGTATAGTGAACAGTGAGGAGGATAGTTATAGAAGTTTAAAAAAAAGACTTGCATTTATAAAGTGCCATTCATGACTACCAGACATTTCAAAGTGCTTTACAGACAATGAAGTACTTTTGGAATGTAGTCACTGTTGTAATGTGGGAAGCGTAGCAGCCAATTTGCGCACAGCAATTTCCCACAATCAGCAATGTGATAATGACCAGATAACCTTTTGTTATATTGATTGAGGGATATATATTGGACAGGATACGGGGGAAAACTCCCCTGCTCCTCTTTGAAATAGTGCCATGGGATGTTTTACGTCCACTTGAGAGGGCAGATGGTTTAACGTCTCATCCGAAAGACAGCACCTCCGACAGTGCAGCACTCCCTCAGCACTGCACTGGAGTGTCAGCCAAGATTTATGTGCTCAAGTCGCTGGAGTGGGACTTGAACCCACAACCTTCTGATGCAGAGGCATGTGTGCTATCCACTGAGCCACAGCTGACTTCAAGAAGATATAGACAGGTTGGTGGAATGAGTGAATACGTGGCAGATTAAATTTCATGCAGAAAAGTGCGAAGTGATACATTTTGATGGGAAGAACAAGGAGAGGCAATATAAACGAAAGGGTACAATTCTAAAGGGGGTGCATGAACAGAGACCTGGGGTATATGTGCACAAATCGCTGAAGGTGGCAGGGCAGGTTGAGAAAACAGTTAAAAAAGCATTCGGGACCCTGGGCTTCATAAATAGAGGCAAAGAGTACAAAAGAAAGAAAGTTATGATAAATCTTTATAAAACACTGGCCCAATCTTAACTGGAGTATTTTGTCCAATTCTGGGCACTGCGCTTTAGGAAGGATGTGAAGGCCTTGAGAGGGTGCAGAAAAGATTTACAAGCATCATTCCAGGAATGAGGGACTTCAGTTATGTGGATAGACTGGAGAAGCTGTGGTTGTTCTCCTTAGAGCAGAGAAGGTTGAGAGGAGATTTGATAGAGGTGTTCAAAATCATGAGGGTTCTGGACAGAGTAAATAGAGAGAAACTGTTGCCATTGGCAGAGGGTCAAGAACCAAAGGACACAGATTTAAGGTGATTGGCAGAAGAACCAAAGGCAACATGAGGAAAAACCTTTTTACGCAGCGAGTGGTTAAGATCTGGAATGCTCTGCCTGAGCGGGTGGTGGAGACAGATTCAATTGTGGCTTTCAAAAGGGAATTGGATAATGTTGTCACCTGGTGTCTCACAGCTCACAAGTGAGCAAAAGCAGATGGTGGAGACAGGGACAGCAGTGGAAAGTCTTGGCTGGAGGGCACAGGACGCTCCCAGTTCTGCTCAGCTGCTGAAAAACAGTGCCGGCAGCTGCGCGTGTGTCAGTGGAGACTGCGCACGTGCGCAGTAGCTCCTAGACCTCCCAGCGTGCCTTGTCTCCGGGCCGAAGGGACGTCGCCCCTATCCCTGGCCGATTGGCCTGACACCACTTACCTTGTTGGCGGCGGGGCCTGCCTGCCTGGCATCTCGCTGGGGGCGAGCCCCGCCCGCAGAGTCGTCGGCGGCGACGGCCCGGCATCAGCTGTCTTGGTGAGATCACACCTTGAGTATTGTGTGCAGTTTTGGTCTCCTAATCTGAGGAAGGACATTCTTGCTATTGAGGGAGTGCAGCGAAGGTTCACCAGACTGATTCCCAGGATGGCAGGACTGACATATGAAGAAATAGGCTGGATCGATTAGGCTTAAGGGGCTCAAGTTTCGGCCTGTGTTGCTCCTATTTTTTTGGAGCAACTAGTTTAGAATGGAGCATTTTAGAAATTGCAATTCCCAGCATTTAGTTTGCTCCAGTTCTAGTGAGTTAGAATAGTTTCATTTTAGAACAGATTTTTTTTTTCCAAAAGGGGGCGTGTCCAGCTACTTACACCTGTTTTGCAAGTTTAAGCAGCGAAAACTTACTCCAAACTAACTTAGAATGGAGTAAGTGTAGATTTTTGTACGCTCAGAAAAACCTTGTCTACACTTAGAAATCAGTCGTATGGAATGAGAGATGGGGGGAGGGAAGTTTACAAACATTAAACACTTCACTTTTACAAATAAAGAGCCATTATCAATAATAAATGATAAATACATCAATAAATCAACCAATAAATCAATCCAAAAAAAATTTAAAAAATCAATCAATAAATAAAAAAGTATTTCTACTCACCTACTGCAGCACCAGGAGCTCTCCAACAGCGTGCTGGGACAGGAACCCTCCCCCAGTGTGTGTGTCTCTGTCTCTGTCAGTGTCTCTCTGTATTTCTGATAGCAGGGTGGGGGAGGGAGGAGGAGGGGGGAAAGGGGGGAGAAGAGCGGGCCGGGGGAGGGGGGAAGTGAGAGAGCTGGGGGGGGGGGAGGGGAAGAGAGAGAGCTGGGGGGGGGGAGGGAGAAGAGAGAGAGCCGGGGGGAGGGGGAAGGGGAAAGAGAGAGAGCCGGGAGGGGGGTGGGGAAAGAGAGGGGGGAGGGGAAAGAGAGATGGGAGGGGGGGGGGATAGAGAGAGAGCCGGGGGGGGGGGGTGGAAGAGAGCGAGCCGGTGGGGGTGGGGGGGGGGGGGAAGAAGAGAGAGAGAGAGCCGGGAGCGGGGGGGAAAGACAGAGAGCTGGGGGAGGGGGGGGGGGAAAGCTGGGGGAGTGGGGGGGGGGAAGAGAGAGAGCTGGGGGGGGGGGGGAAGAGAGAGAGCCGGGGGGAGGGGGGGGGGAAAGAGAGAGAGCTGGGGGAGGGGGGGAAAGAGAGAGAACCGGGGGGGGGGAAGAGAGAGGGCCGGGGAGGAAGAGAGAAGAAGGGGGAGGGGGTGGAGAAGATGCTGAACGGGGGGCGGTGGGGGGAGAAGATGCTGAACAGGGGGAAGCTGAACAGGCCTCTGCTGAATGGGCTGCTGCCGATTCTTCGGATGGGGTCCACCCCCAGCGAGAAGCCGGGCCCCGCCGAGGACTTCGGGCGGGGTCCGCCCCCAGCGAGAAGCCGGGCCCCGCCGAGGACTTCGGGCGGGGCCCGCACACAGCTGATGCCGGGCCGTTGCCACCGCCGACTCTGCGGGCGAGGCCCGTCCCCAGCGAGATGCCAAATGTGCGGGTCCCGCCGCCGATGAGGTAAGTGGTGTCAGGCCAATCGGCCAGGGCTAGCGGCGACGTCCCTTCGGCCCGAAGACAGGACGTGCTGGGAGGGCCTGGAGCTACTGCGCATGCGCGCAGCCTCCACTGACACATGTGCAGCTGCCGGCACTGATTTTGGCGCAGGGCTGTAGCTCCGCCCCCAGCAGTTCCTGCTGCACCACACTGAGCTAGAAATGGGCCTACAGCTATCTGAGAATCGCGAGGTAAGTATTCGGCGCAATTTTTGTTCTACAAATTAGGCGGGCCTCTCCGATGTGCGCCGTTCTAGCGGGGGTCCCAAACTTGAGCCCATATTCACTGGAATTTAGAAGAATAGAAACATAGAAACATTGAAAATAGGTGCAGGAACAGGCTATTTGGCCCTTTCGAGCCTGCACCACCATTCAATATGATCATGGCTGGTCATGCAACCCTGCCTTCTCTCCATACCCCCTGATCCCTTTAGCCTTAAGGGCCACATCTAACTCCCTTTTGAATATGTCCAACAAACTGGATTCAACAACTTTCTGTGGCAGAGAATTCCATAGGTTCACAACTCTCTGGGTGAAAAAGTTTTTCCTCATCTCGGTCATATATGGCTTACCCCTTATCTTTAGACTGTGACCCCTGGTTCTGGACTTCCCTAACATTGGGAACATTCTACCTGTATCTAACCTGTCCAGTCCCATCAGAATTTTAAAAGTTTCTAGGAGATCCCCTCTCATTCTTCTAAATTCCAGTGAGTATAAGCCTAGCCGATCCAGTCTTTCCTCATATGTCAGTCCTGCCATCCTGGGAATCAGTCTGGTGAACCTTCGCTGCACTCCCTCAATAGCAAGCACGTCCTTCCTCAGATTAGGAGACCAAAACTGCACACAATACTCAAGGTGTGGTCTCACCAAGGCCCTGTACAACTGCAGCAAGACCTCCCTGCTCCTATACTCAAATCCCCTCGCTATGAAGGCCAGCGTGCCATTTGTTTTCTTTACTGTCTGCTGTACCTGCATGCCTACCTTCAATGACTGATGTACTATGACACCCAGGTCTCTTTGCATCTCCCTTTTACTAATCTGTCACCATTCAGATAATAATCTGCCTTCCTGTTTTTGTCACCAAGTGGATAACCTCACATTTATCCACATTATACTTCATCTGCCATGCATTTGCCCATTCACCTAACCTGTCCAAGTCCCCCTGCAGCCTCTTAGCATCCTCCTCGCAGCTCGCACTGCCACCCAGCTTAGTGTCATCTGCAAACTTGGAGATATTACCTTCAATTCCTTTGTCTAAATCATTAATGTATATTGTAAATAGCTGGGGTCCCAGCACTGAGCCCTGCGGCACTCCACTAGTCACTGCCTGCCATTCTGAAAAGGACCCGTTTATTCCCACTCTTTGCTTCCTGTCTGCCAACCAGTTCTCTATCCACATCAATACATTACCCCCAATACCATGTGCCTTAATTTTGCACATTAATCTCTTGTGTGGGACCTTGTCAAGAGCTTTTTGAAAGTCTAAATACACCACATCCACTGGTTCTCCCTTATCCACTCTACTAGTTACATCCTCGAAAAACTCTAGAAGATTTGTCAAGCATGATTTCCCTTTCATAAATCCATGCTGACTTGGACCGATCCTTCACTACTTTCCAGATGCGCTGCTATTACATCTTTAATAATTGATTCCAGCATTTTCCCCACCACCGATGTCAGGCTAACCGGTCTATAATTCCCTGTTTTCTTTCTCCCTCCTTTTTTAAAAAGTGGGGTTACATTAAGCTACCCTCCAATCCATAGGAACTGATCCAGCGTATATGGAAAGTTGGAAAATGACCACCAATGTATCTACTATTTCTAGGGCCACTTCCTTAAGTACTCTGGGATGCAGACTATCAGGCCCTGGGGATTTATCAGCCTTCAGTTCCTTTAATTTCCCTAACACCATTTCCTGACTGATAAGGATTTCCCTCAGTTTCTCCTTCTCGCTATTCCCTCGGTCTCTAATATTTTTGGGAGGTTATTCGTGTCTTCCTTACTGAAGACAGAACCAAAGTATTTGTTCAATTTGTCTGCCATTTCCTTGTTCCCCATTATGACTTCACCTGATTCTGATTGCAAGGGATCTCATAGAAGCATTCTGACAGGGTTAGATGGAGGAAGAATGTTTCTGATATTGGGGGAAGTCCAGAACCAGGGGTCACAGTCTAAGGAAAAAGGGTAAACTATAAAGGACCAGGATGAGGAGAAACTTTTTCACCCAGAGAATTGTGAACCTATGGAATTCTCTACCACAGAAAGTTGTTGAGTCCAGTTTGTTGGATATATTCAAAAGGGAGTTAGATGTGGCCCCTATAGCTAAAGGGATCAGGGGGTTTGGAGAGAAGGCAGGAATGGGGTACTAAAGTTGCATGATTGACCATGATCATATTGAATGGTGGCGCAGGCTCGAAGGGGTGAATGGCCTACTCCTGCACCTATTTTCTATGTTTCTATGATTGAGATGAGATACATGTACAACACCCTACTGGTGGCTGTGCTATCAGTATAACCCATTGAGAAATCTACCTTATTAAAAAACATACTAGAATTTTTATTGAAGTATTAACTTTATTTTTAATTAGCAACGTGATTTATATTGGGATCTTGCTGTGTGGAATTCACTGCCGCATTTTCCTACATTATAACAATAATTTCCAAAAGTACTTCATTTTCTAGGAGGCACTTTGCAATATCCTGAGGACATGAAAGATACTATCGACAAGCTCTTTCTGTTCTTTCTTAAATGAGATACTTAGAGAAAATAGAAGGGCAAGATTTATTCCATTTGTGAGAAAAATCTTGATTAACTAATTTGTGCCTTCCACAGATAGCGATAAACTCTGCATTCTTGTTTACTGGTGAGTAGCTTTTACTGAAAGAATTTGTGAAGTTCAGCTGTAACATACAGCTTTTGTTATTGATGGAAATATTTTTTCTATTTCTCACCTTAATGGAGAAGTGCACAAGCCCCCAAACCCTGTGAAAAATGTATAATCTAAAAGCTAAGAACAATAACGTGTGGGTACTGCAATAACAGTTCTGTGCACTGTTTTATTGCTGCAGTGTTGCTGCTTAAAGAAAAAAATACTGTCGTAAAAGTACAATTGTGGAGTCTATAGCAACAGCTCGTGCTAATTGGACCAGGTTGCCGTGTCTTCCAACACATTCCTCATGTATTATCCTGTCCCCATGCCTCAGTTTGCCTCCCAAAGCTACTAAATGCTTTCCCCAGACTATTGCCATAACGCTACTCGAGCTCATAATGCTGCTGCTTTCCTCCCCAGTATTATCGCTCTTCCCCAGTGCCACTGCTATCCTCCCAAACAGACGTCAATGGTTTTTTTAGACAGATATGAGTTCACCAGCTGGATTTTTAAAAATTATTATTCCTACTCCATTAGTTCTAAATTGAAAATCAGTCTTAGGAAAGTCACGTCCCTGTCTAAACTCTCACCTTGCTCATTTGTGTGTGCACCTGGTGCTGCTGTGTCTCCGGAAAGATAATAAATGACTGGTGATGTAAAAAGGTTCCAAAATAGAACCTTGAATGCTAAGGGGAGAAAAGTCCATGTATGAAGAAATGTTCTGAAAATCTTATTGCGAAGGACAGGATTAGATGCCTTAAAAATAGATAACACCCTTGTCAGTATAGAGTGACTTACAGCAGAAATCCTGGGGAAAGGGCTTGAGTTCCGATTTGAATAGCAGGAGCGTGTAATCAGAATATCCTGCAATCTGCAATGAAATAGACATGCCAAGTAATATATCATATACAATTTATACACCCCTGCCACCCTTCTGCAGTTTCCATTACTTGACGATTTCTGGCTGACGCATTCACTTAGGTTTGATGCTGAGAGCAAACTCTTAAAGACACAGGTCCTTCAAAGTTTGAAGGCATTTACTGCATGCTGTTTGTTTGTGTAAGTGCAGTATTATTGGACTCTGAAATTGACAGTTAATCTACCTTCTGTATTTACCAAAATGACGTGCACTATGCTTCTTGTCAGAAGTGTGCGCTTGTGCCACGGACGCCATTTTGGATCCCTAACGGCACTTGTAGTACCCACTACCGAGCCCAATTTTTCCCCCAACATGTTTACATAGGTGGTTTCCATTATAAATGTGGACATAAGAATATACAACAACATAAGTTGACGAGGAGTCTGTGCTGAAGAAACGTTTAACTGTGTCCTATCATGAGCAGTATGACTGCTACTATTCAGACTTTAGGCAATGAGTTAGAGGAGTCTGCTAGTGCTGGTTTTGACAGACTGGGTGATAATTTGGAAAGAGATTGTGCTTCGCCATCATTGGAGACACCATACAGACTGGGCCCAGCAAGGTGGGTTCCAGGCACGGTAAGTAACCTGAACCTTTCAAGACTTCCACAAGATCATTTTCTCATGCTTACTGTGCTGCCTTTACAAACTGATCTGGATGTGATACCCTCCCCTGGAATTAGCAGAGATCATAACTTGTGCAGCTTGGAGCAGGCCGGCACCAGAGTGTTGCAGGTGCCCTCGGGCTCATACTAATGAGATGCTTTCCCCCAGTGCTGGAGGACACCACTGGTACAATGCTGGTGTAAAGCAGGATCACAGTCTATCAAATTTGGGCACAATAAATTTTAATATATCGCTCAATATGTTCTCTCTGCAGAAACACATCTCATTGCTTCCTACACCCATTTATATTTGTTTCAATGACCTTTCCTGATATCTTGATCGACAAGACTACCATTTTTTTTGATTAAAACTGTTCCCCTTGACTTCCCTCCTTGCTCCTAATGGTTGAATTTGGACTTGAGTCTCTTGATATTTGAATCTTTCACAATGGTGAATATTTTGCTTAGATCAGCTTTGTCAATTCGCATCATAATTCATGAAACTTCAATTAGATCACCTTCCAAAGAACAGAAACCTACATTTCTTAACCTTTTGTTTTAAATTCCTCGCACCCAGAATTATCTTTTGTTGCTCTCTTAAGGGCAATAATGCCCTTTCTGTGATTAGATGAGTAGACTTGTGTGGAGTGCTTGGGCCAATACCACGAATAACACAACCTCTTCTTACTTGTAATCCATCCCTCTAATAATACTGTACAACCTATTACTTTACTTGCCATTTTATTTTTACTAAAGGCAGATCTGGAGTGACTGGGTTCATTGTTGTATCCATAATAATCCTAAAATTTCTTTACTGCACACAATTATATATGATTGTTCAAATACATAGAAAGATATAAAAAAAGACTTGCATTTCGATAGCACCTTTCACAACCTCAGGATGTCACAAAGGGCTTTACAGCCAATGTAATACTTTTGAAATGTAGTCAGTGTTGTAATGTAAGAAACGCAGCAGCCAATTTGTGCACAGCAAGCTCCCACAAACAGCAATGTGATAATGACCAGATAATCTGTTTTTTTTGTGATGTTGATTGAGGATAAATAACAGAGAAGACGCCGGGACGCCTGGTGCCATTGGATCTTTTACATCCATCTGAGAAAGCTGACAGGGTCTAATCTGAAAGATGGCACCTCCAACAGTGCAGCACTCCCTCAGTACCGCACTGGAGTGTCAGCCTGGACTTTTGTGTTCAAGTCTGTGGAATGGGATTTGAACCCACAACCTTCAGAATCCGGGAAGAAAAGAGAGATTAGAAGAGCAATATGATTAAAAACTGGAAAAAGGAAAAACTTTGTTTAGAATGAGAATTAATAAAAGGATATAGAAACAAAAAAAGAATGTTTTGCCCTGGATTTGTGCAAAATTGTTGAAGCAGCTGTGTATAAGTGCGATGTAAATGTCTGTGGTAAAAAACTGGTAGGTTCTAAAGTCCTCTCTGTTGACATCTATGGGGTTCATGTTCCCTAACATTCCCATGGAAGTGAAGGTGGATGAAAGTGGAGAAGGAACAATTAGTGCCATGAACAGTACTGTTTCCCATTTCAAAGTGTCTCATCATTAATCTTTTACTCCAAGTAAGAATTTTACATTAGAATCCCATTGCCTCCCCTCTGCTTATATCAGGGACTTGTGGGTGAAGGTAGTATTTCTGGGAAATACTAAAAAAATTTGACAGGATTCATCAGTTTAAATTCTTTCAAAACAAATTCCCACCACATCTTTTACAGCATCCTAGGTTGTCTGTTTAATTGTTCATCTTATTTGCAATAATTTCTTAACCAGTTTTGTTTTAGTGACAAGTGTATCTGCTGTGCCTACTATTAGAAACCATTTACATGAAAAAAAAATCTAAAGAGCAATGTGGTTCTGGATGATCTCAATGCAGGTCTAAGTGAATATGAGAGCCCAATATGAATGCATGTACTTATTCGCAATTTGCAATTCAGTCAATTAACATTCTTTCCAAAGCTGACAGGTGTGACAGGTGATACTGAGTGTTGATTAGAGATGTCAAATTTCATAATGAGCGCTCTTTGATGGAAATCAAATTTCAATTACTGTCTTCGTCACAATTGCAAGAACTTGCTTGTGGCAGTTTCAAATAAAGATCAGATAATAGTCACGTTTTAAATTGTTAATGGGTACCTAAGTGTGAACAGCCATTTGTACTGAATCATGAATGTGACAGTATGTTTGTTGGGTAATGTATAAGTGGTTTGAATATGCAGAGGATGTATCATCACTTCTGTTGAAGCAATTCTCTAAGATCATGCGTAACTGACCTGACAGGGGAGTAACCACCATAACCCCAAGGTGGTTCTCCCTGGATCAGGAAGGTATATGCTTGCTTTTTTGGAAATAGGAGGTGGGTGGGGTGGCTTGACCCATCCACCTCCACGGAGGTGTGTGGGGGACCTGACCCATCCACCTCCATGGCACGAACCTGGTATTGCAGTACTTCCAGGAACGGTGCAGTGGCTCTAGGCCTTTTGGCTAAGAGCATTGGCGCAGAGTGATCCTTGAATGGGCCCAAGGTGACCTCTGGCGTTTGTGATTTGACAAAGAATTGGAACGATTGGCTACAAATTTCCAAAAAAAAAAAAAAAAATCACTTCTGTTGAAGCAAGGCACAATTTGATGAAGTACTTCTGTAGTGAGTAAAAGTTACGTGCTCTAAAATCCCTGGACCTGTGGAAGATTAAAAGTCAGATTTCCATCTGGAGGTTCAAAAATTTGGGGTGGAATCCATTCAAGCTGGAATTCCACCTCCTTTGCAACGGTCTTTCAAATTCCAGTCGGAGGGGCCATGGGTAGATCTTCCTCCTACCCCACCTCGACGATATGTCTGGGGTAGTTCCTGAACGTTCCCAGGAATTCCACCTATTACTCCCTTGGAACTAAATAAAAGAAGAAATATGATTGTGTCAGTGAGAGCCGCTGAGGAACTGGCCATTAACAGGACCCCAAACCTACTAAGGAAATGAATGCTGGGGGGAATTGATTACCTCAGTCTGCAGGGAGAATGGTTTCTCTAGGTGCTGAAGATTTCTTTGCCGTTTTTCCCTTTGGTACAGAAAGGCCTGAGATGTCTTAAATAGAGTGACTGTGGGCAAATCTGCCTTCAGGCAGATGAATTGAGGTAGGCACAGCTGAGCCCCCTTTCAAGACATGATGTGCCCTCCCCGAGCGTGTGAATCAGCCCACCCGATGATTTGGGGTGGGTCTCTGGATTTCGATTAGGGCAGGCCCCGAGGAATTTTCGGGCTGTTGTTTTTAAAACTTGCTAATATCCATGCCTGATTGAAAGAGAGAGAGCATGGGTGTATTTAAAGGAAAAGTCATAACTGCACCCTCTCTATCCTTCCTAAAGTGCGGTGTCCAGAAATGGACACAGTACTCCAGTTAGGTCCGAACCAGTGTTTTATACAGGTTCTTCATAATTTCCACACATTTGTACTTTTATACCTCTATTTATGAAGCCCCGGATCCCGTAAGATTTTTTTATTGCTTTCGTAACGAGCCTTGCCACCTTCAATGATTTGTAAACACATACACCCAGGTCTCTCTGTTCGTGCACTCCCTTTAGGATTGTACCTTTTCATTTATCTTTCCTCTCCTCATTCTTTCTCCCAAAATGTATCACTTCACACGTTTCTGCATTAAATTTCATCTGCCATATGTCCGCCCATTTCACCAGCCTTTCTATGTCTTCCTGGCATCTATCACTATCAACTAGTGCAATTGAAAGTGGCAAGTCGAAGTGGCTTCCTACCTAATGTGAAATGTATTTGTTCCCGGCACTAGAATTGTCTTGATCGGCTGTTGCTGATCACTGAGGATGATGGAGGGCCTTATAGAAGTGAAAAAAGATAGTGAATTTGTGTATGCACTGTGTTTTGGTCTATCTGCATACAATCACTTTTCATTGTCATTTGTAAAATTAAGGGGGAGAAATTGGGTGCATTTGTGCATCCAGTTAGTGTCCCCGGGGAATGCCTTTGCGACCGGGCGTGCGCTGACATCGGCTCCCGCCATATTGGGCGGGAGTTTAGTGGTGGCTTTACGGCGTTGCGCCCCGATCTCCTGCGCCATGGGCAAAAACACCGGCAGCTGCAAGAGGCGTGGATCGGGCAAATGGTTGCTACCAGGTGATGATTAAAGGCGAGGTGGCCAAGGTAGTTGCTGTTTTCTTTGCGGGTTCCTGCCTGCGATCGTTCTGCCTGGCACTCTGCTAATTGCCGGTGTACGTTGCTCCCTTGGTGGTCCCGGTAGGTGATTTTTAAATTGCAGAGCTTGCAGCGTTGGCCCTTCCCTTTAAGGGAGGGAAGTGCCCTTTGAACGCGGCAGGGCTGCACAGCCCAGTGTGCAGCGCTGCCGAGGTTTCCGCCCTGCCTGCGTGCTTTAGCGTTCCAAGAAGGAAGTATAGTGCTTGATTTGGTGCTCCACTTCTTTCCTGTAACGCGAAAGCCAATTTTTTTGGAAGTGGGGAAGCAGTAGCACCTGGCGTTAAGTTTCCCGGCTTTCAAAAGTTACCGCCCCCCCTAAGATGACATGAATTCATTGCAGATTGAGGCTGTCTGCGAAATGGGTGGCTTTAGTGGTTCAAGGCCAAGTCAAAACAGAGTGATATGGAACCCTGTAGCTAGTGATGCTGACAACTGGGGAAGGCCCCATAAATATTGGAATAAAAGCAGCATTGTGCCCTATCCTTTAGCATGCGTAGTTAAAATGTAGCAAGAGTTGCAGAATGACGAATCTGTGGGCAGAATGCAGAGCTAGCACAGCCCCCAGCAGTTGAGCAGAGTAGTTTCCCCCCTGGGAGAGGAGACGAGAAGGGATGATTCTGTCAGAATGTAGCTTCTGGCCATCAGGGAAAAGGTTAACATATTAGTGACTCCATTATTTCCCCATAAAAGGTCTAGTGGGATTGAGAAATTTGAGGGTAAGCCCAGAAACAACAGCACTTTCCTAGTAGGAGGTGGTAGAGAATAATCTCAAATCATAAGCCTCGACCCCTCTAAGTTAAATGCTGTGATGAAATCAAATATAAAAGAAGTCCTTTAATTCCAAGGAGATGGAACTTAGAAATATAACGTGTAGGAATTGGAGGAGACTTTAAGAACTTCTCTGTGGAAAAGGGATTTAGTATCTCAGAGCAGGCCGGAGAACTTATGAAGAGGCTTGTGGAGAGAGCTAAAGCGGTAAGCAAATTTAGTTTTGAAACCATTAAAACAAAATACAACAGTATAGAGAAACAGAGAAACATAGAAAATAGGTGCAGAAGTAGGCCATTCGGCCCTTCTAGCCTGCACCACCATTCAATAAGATCATGGTTGATCATTCCCTCAGTACCCCTTTCTTGCTTTCTCTCCATACTCCTTGATCCCCTTAGCCGTAAGGGCCCATATCTAACTCCCTCTTGAATATATCCAATGAACTGGCGACAACAACTCTCTGCGGCAGGGAATTCCACAGGTTAGCAACTCTCTGAGTGAAGAAGTTTCTCCTCATCTCAGTCCTAAATGGCCTACCCCTTATCCTAAGACTATGTCCCCTGGTTCTGGACCTCCCCAACATCAGGAACATTCTTCCCGCATCTAACCTGTCCAGTCCCGTAAAAATCTTATACCTTTCTATGAGATCCCCTCTCATCCTTCTAAACTCCAGTGAATAAAGAACCACTTGATCCAGGCTCTCCTCATCTGACAGTCCAGCCATCTCTGGAATTAGTCAAGTGAACCTTCGCTGCACTCCCTCAATAGCAAGAACGTCCTTCCTCAGATTAGGAGACCAAAACTGAACACAATATTCCAGGTGAGGCCTCACTAAGGCCCTGTACAACTGCAGTAAGACCTCCCTGCTCCTATACTCAAATCCCCTAGTTATGAAGGCCAACATACCACTTGCCTTCTTCACCGCCTGTTGTACCTGCATGCCAACCTTCAATGACTGATGAACCATGACACCCAGGTCTTGTTGCACCTCCCCTTTTCCTAATCTGCCGCCATTCAAACAATATTCTGACTTTGTGTTTTTGCACCCAAAATGGATAACCTCACATTTATCCACATTATGCTGCATCTGCCATGCATTTGCCCACTCACCTAACCTGTCCAAGTCACCCTACAGCCTCTTAGCATCCCACTTACAGCTCACACCGCCACCCAGTTTAGTGTCATCTGCAAACTTGGAGCTATTACACTCAATTCCTTCATCCAAATCGTTAATGTATATTGTAAAGAGCTGGGGTCCCTGCGGCACTCCACTAGTCACTGCCTGCCATTCTGAAAAGGACCCATTTATCCCGAGACTCTGCTTTCTGTCTGCCAACCAGTTATCTATCCACGTCAGTACATTACCCCCAATACCATGCGCTTTGACTTTGCACACCAATCTCTTGTGCGTGACCTTGTCAAAAGCCTTTTGAAAGTCCAAATACACCATATCCACTGGTTCTCCCTTGTCCACTCCACTAGTTACATCCTCAAAAAATTCTAGAAGATTTGCCAAACATGATTTCCCTTTCATAATTCCATGCTGACTTGGATCGATCCTGTCACTGCTTTCCAAATGGGCTGCTATTTCATCCTTAATGATTGATTCCAACATTTTCCCCACTACTGATGTCAGGCTATAATTACCCGTTTTCTCTCTCCCTCCTTTTTTGGGGTTACATTAGCTACCCTCCAGTCCATAGCAACTAATCCAGAGTCGATAGACTGTTGGAAAATGATCACCAATGCATCCACTATTTCTAGGGCCACTTCCTTAAGTGCTCTGGGATGCGGACTATCAGGCCCTGGGGATTTATCAGCCTTCAATCCCATCAATTTCACTAACACAATTTCCTGACTAATAAGAATATCCCTCAGATCCTCCTTCTCACTAGACCCACTGTCCCCTAGTACATTCGGAAGGTTATTCGTGTCTTCCTTCGTGAAGACAGAACTGAAGTATTTGTTCAATTGGTCTGGCATTTCTTTGCTCCCCATTATAAATTCACCTGAATCCGACTGCAAGGGACCTATGTTTGTCTTTACTAATCTTTTTCTCTTCACATATCTATAGAAGCTTTTGCAGTCAGTTTTTATGTTCCCTGCAAGCTTCCTCTCATACTCTATTTTCCCCCTCTTACTTAAACCTTTAGTCCTCCTCTGTTGAATTCTAAGTTTCTCCCAGTCCTCAGGTTTGTTACTTTTTCTAGCCAATTTATATGCCTCTTCCTTGGTTTTAACACTATCCTTAATTTCTCTTGTTAGCCACGGTTGAGCCACCTTCCCCGTTTTATTTTTACTCCAGACAGGGATGTACAAGAGAGAAGGTTTTTGCTGATTTGTGACATTTTAAAAGACTTGATAGAAAGACTTGAAAGACTTGGATTTGTATAGCGCCTTTCTCCACCACCGGACGTCTCAAAGTACTTCTGGAGTTTAGTCACTGTTGTAATGAGAGATAATTTTGGTAAAATGATCTCCAATTGTTTGTCATGGTGTACATTTATATGACCATAGGGAAAAAAAAAACCTTTTTGATTATTGGTTAAGATTAAATAGAACTACTGGAAGGGTTTTTAAAACCTTGGTGGAAAAAATTGAAAACTCAGATTTAAGATTGCAATAATGTTTGCCAAACATTGTGTTGATCCCATTCTAGCTGTAGGTTTTAGAAAATTCGACACAGAAAGTGATGCAAGATATGGCTGGCAGTTACCAAATTTAACAAGACCTCAGTTGCCACCAGAAAATATTACTGAACCAGCCTAATGAAAAATTATCCTAGGGATTGCAGGAGCTTGAAGTTAATACTGGAGTAATCAAAGGGGTACTGGAGCCATCATGTAAAGATGTTCAGTTTAAGTTATTAATAAGTGAATGAATTTGTATGTTGCACTGAAGCGTGGTTAACCATGAAAACTCTGTGTGGAGAAAAGACCCTGAGTTGTAGACTGGGTACACCACAAAGGTTCAAAGGAAGCAGTTCTCCTCCAGGTCACGTTTGTGGGGAGGGGAATACCGGAGATAATGATTGGGCATTGCCTGAACATGTTTCCTGGGAGTGTCCAGCAGGTATAGCAAAATGAATAGGTGATGAAATATCAACAGTGAGCAGGAAATGATTTAGACGAGTGGATTAAATGTAGTATCTCCAAATTTGCGGATGACACTAAGTTGGGTGGCAGTGTGAGCTGCGAGGAGGATGCTATGATGCTGCAGAGTGACTTGGATAGGTTAGGTGAGTGGGCAAATACATGGCAGATGAAGTATAATGTGGATAAATGTGAGGTTATCCACTTTGGTTGTAAAAACAGAGAGACAGACTATTATCTGAATGGTGACAGATTAAGAAAAGGGGAGGTGCAATGAGACCTGGGTGTCATGGTACATCAGTCATTGAAGGTTGGCATGCAGGTACAGCAGGCGGTTAAGAAAGCAAATGGCATGTTGGCCTTCATAGCGAGGGGATTTGAGTACAGGGGCAGGGAGGTGTTACTACTGTTGTACAGGGCCTTGGTGAGGCCACACCTGGAGTATTGTGTACAATTTTTGTCTCCTAAATTGAGGAAGGACATCCTTGCTATTGAGGGAGTGCAGTGAAGGTTCACCAGACTGATTCCCGGGATGGCAGGACTGACCTATCAAGAAAGACTGGATCAACTGGGCTTGTATTCACTAGAGTTCAGAAGAATGAGAGGGGACCTAATAGAAACATTTAAAATTCTGACGGGTTTAGACAGGTTAGATGCAGGAAGAATGTTCCCAATGTTGGGGAAGTCCAGAACCAGGGGACACAATCTAAGGATAAGGGGTAAGCCATTTAGGACCGAGATGAGGAGAAACTTCTTCAACCAGAGAGTGGTGAACCTGTGGAATTCTCTACCACAGAAAATTGTTGAGGCCAATTCACTAAATCTATTCAAAAAGGAGTTAGATGTAGTCCTTACTACTAGGGGGATCAAGGGATATGGCGAGAAAGCAGGAATGGGGTACTGAAGTTGCATGTTCAGCCATGAACTCATTGGCGGTGCAGGCTCGAAGGGCCGAATGGCCTACTCCTGCACCTATTTTCTATGTTTCTATGAAACTATAACTCCCACAACCAGGGGAAGGCAATGAGGGAGACCATATGGTCAGCCTGCCAGAGTTGACTGAAGCCATTTTAGAACTTCAATTGATAGTGTTAAAGAAATCAGATCCTTGTGCAGCAAAGACCTTCTAAAAAGCAGTTGCACATCTGTTTCGCACAAATGCATCTGTTTCTGAACGGGCGTGGGCACTGCCATGCGAGATATGCCCACACCTATTCAGAAAGCATAAGCAGCACGTCAATTTGGTGCTGTCAGCTAATTATCATGATTGTAGTGCACAGCCTAGCGATTAACAAACTGCTGACAGGCTGTGCACTCAGCAGGTGGCCCAAGTTCGCGTCACTGGCTGGTTGAGGCTGGCATTTCTTAAAGGTAGCCGGCTCCTTTTCAATGCAGTCTCTTACTTTTAAAGCTGAACTGCCTTCGGCAGCAAACACAAAAAATCCTTCAGAACTAGGCAGTCTGCAGCTCTTAAGCTGGACTACCTTCTGCACATAAAAAATACTATGTGCTTCAGCACTAACTCAAATGGCTCAACCGGCCAGGGAAAGGCACCCAGAACATAGCACTCCAGCTTTGTGCAGGGGGCCAACACTGGAGGAGAGGTCCTCTACCCACAGGTGGCCAGGAGGCCCATCAAAAAGAAGGATGTGGGACCAGATTGCTGAGGCCATCACGACCAGCAGTGTCTCCTCATGACCTTGCTCCAGTGGCCAAAGATGTTTTATGACCTCAGGCAAGTGGTCAAGGTCAGTGAGTGCTTCATCAAAAGCCGTCTCCTACCAACTGCATCACTAGCCTCACACATATTCAATGCATGACACTCCCCCCCCACCCCCACCCCCATCCCCCTGCGCCCACCACGAACTCACTCAATGACCAACAATCTGTAACAAAAACTAGGCACGCCTCACATTCCTGGCTTCAGCTCAGTCCCTTGGAGGAGACGCTGCTGGCCATTCTTGACATGGTTAAGCCCTTGGCCAGTGGCGGGGCTGAAAGAATACAAGATGCTGGAATCCTCATACGTTATCCTCCTTCTCACATCCAACTTCCCCCTCATCCCACAATATCTTCTGATTTACAAGCTGCACATAGTTTAAGCATATACCTCTTGCTTTACTCCCTTCCCCTCACCACAGCCCTATCCTTGTGCCTTCCTCATTTCAGATACCCAAGAAATCCAGCCTACCCAGCCAGTGGGTGACCAAGAAAAGGAAGATGACAGTGAAGAAGTAGAAGAAACGCCGCACCTGATTTCACACTCCCAGCTGCAAACTCCTCGAGGTCGTCCTGCAAGGTCATCTACAGTGTCCCCCACTGAAGGTCACCACCTTCCACTGTGCTGCAGCCACTGGGGTAGCACTGTGCGACATCACTATGATAGGCCAAAGTACACGCATGACAGTCACTAAGGGGATGCACAAGGGTGATGAGTTGATTTTTTGATATAATATTGGATACATATCTGGATAAAGTTGGATTGGAAAGTTTGATTTGTGGTGGCTTTCATTTCAGCATTCATTTCACCAAGAGAACATTGTGATGGTCAGTAACAGAGGGAGGGTAAGGTGGGGAGAAAATGTTGAAAGAGGCATTGGGGTTGTGTTCACTGGTACCGCAGGCAGATGATTCCATCCGGATATCCCGGCCATCAAGGGGCTGCCTGAGTTGCCTCCTTCCTTCTGCTTTTTCCTCTTCTGCTTCTTCCTCTCTGGTTCATCCTTCGTCTGCGAGCAGCTTGTCCCATTTGCTGCCTCTGCTTCATCTCCATGTGAAGTTGCTGCCCAAGGGGGATTGACAGACAGGATTCCAGTCGGGCGAGGAATGCGAACCAGGATGTCACAGGACTAGGTACGTACCAGGTCCGGGATGGTCGGGATGGGGGTGGGGAGTCCAAGCCATTTAGGGGGGGGGGGGCGCGATGGGGTCTGATCCCTAACTCCGAGGTTAAAATTGATCCCAGGGGCGTCCGATCCCTGACTCCAGGGGTGCAGGCTGATGGTGGTGGAGGTTCGGCGGCCGGTAGGAAGCCCTCCTGCTCTTCCCGGCCCATAAGGATTGCTTCCCAAAGCTGTGGTCACGTTGCTGCAGCTACTGGGAATCCCGAGCCTCGGGATCCCCGGCAAGCTGCAGTAAAACCTGCACAGCACGTTAAAGTAGAGGCTTCAGGCCCCATTATAATATTTAAATTGCCTCCTGGCATTAGGTTGGCTACCTTTCCCGCCTGAATGAAAGGTGAAAGGAGGTGGTTTGGGGTCGGGTTCTATATTTATACAACTTTCACTTGCCCCTGCTTGTTGCATCACTGCCTTATTTAGCCCAGCAAAATAATGCTTCACAAAATTTGAAGTGCTGTGAATTGCAATGGCAGGGAACCATACATTTGGGGCTTTTGTAAAATAAGGAAAATGTTATTGGGCAATCAATAAGCTGCGTTGTGTCTGCCCAGCACTTGGGCAGGGAAGGCCAGAGAAAAACAGTCCTCTATTATTTTACAGGGTGGGGAAGCCAAGGAAGATGGTCTAAGTTAAGGCTAATGGCTTATTATTCAGAATCTATATTGTATTAAATGGCACCAATTTGTAGGCTCGCTGTGATTGTCTTTTCTCTCCTCCTCTCCATTACTGTGTCCCCATTTGTTTTGCAGAAACTAAAAGTGACCATTCCTAAAGGACTAATTAAAGAATACTTCAGATTTTTGTCTGAACCAAATTTCTTGGACTTATTTTCCTGAGGTAATATCCAGAAAACCAGAAATAGAAGTTGCACGGATGTGGTCTGGGAAAACAGCACTTTCACGCTCAACCAACATTTCCCTGAACAAATCCTCATGATCTATTACTAATTTACCTGTGAATTGGGAATCAATGTTCCTAATATTTTCACACCCACATTCGCACAACCACCCCCACACATATGTTCAACTTTGTGTTCTTGTTTTGTTTCCAAGAACCTCATCGATGTGCAGAGAGTTTTAAAATGAATGTTTAATATCCAATCTTAACATCTTTTGAGGAAATTTAAACATTAATTCTTTGCGCTTTATTTATATGAAATGGCCTTCTTTTAATTGAGCCTTCGGGGTTTCCAACGAAAAACTGTGACAGCTTCATTTGAATGCCTCTTATTCCCAAATCGCTGCCATATCTTGACCTAATTATTAGGGCGGTAATAGTTGGAGAATAAGAAATGTTGCTAACAGCTATAATTTGAAAATTGCCTCAATCTATGTTTAATTAACTTTTCAAAAACAGGATATAGGACAGAGTGAACACTAAATAATATAAACGCAAAATGCTGGAAATACTCAGTGGGTCAGCCATACTTGCTGAGTATTTCTAGAATTTTCTGTTTATATTTCAGATTTCCAGCTGTACTTTGCCTTTTGAACAAACATGCAATTCACCAACTATATCTACTATTTGGAGGAAAGTTCTGAAAAAATTCCTGAATTTAAAATATTTTTATCAACAACTTCTGCTTAACACACAAAGTACTGTTGCAAATATATTTAGTCTCAAAGAAAAGATAAAAGTAAGATAACATTATACTAACAATTTGTATATTTCTTGGCATTCATTATAAACAGCCAGACCCTAAAGTATGGAACACATTTATTTATTCATCTCCCTGCAAGCAAATATGATTTAATTTCTAAGAACCAATCAAAAAAAGCCTCACTGTCTCTAGCGAGATCGCTTACAAACCTCATTCCAAGTTATTCCGGTCAAGATGTGAACTCCTCCTCCATTTCTGCACCCCACTGATGTAATAACATCATTAATCATGAGCATGCCAAGTGAGATCTGTTAGTATATTGTAAAATTAGTATAAATTGGAGGCATAGTTTACTTAGTTGCTATATTAATTCTTCTCCCCACTGGACTTCAGTAGATAGAAGAAGAGAGCCGATCCTAATTGTGACAGAATGTAGTTTTTCTGGTTTGAACCTGCAGATAGGAATCCTGATGATCAAGCAAAGCTAACTGCCATTCCCTTATGCTTCTTGATATCTATGGAGTGTAGTTGACCTAGCCATTGATTTTGAATTATATCTAATGACTAACTCAGTCATTGTTTTTGACCCCTATCTGTTGCTACATCAGAAGTTGGATATTCCTGACATCTATCTGAGAGTGAACACCTTTTAAAAAAAAAGTCATTGGAGCAACTGGTTTGAAGGAGTTTATTCACCCCCATAGAGTTGAAATGATAATCAACCAATTCTCAATTATACAATTTACCTTCTGTAATGTATACACCTTAGAGTATGCTCACAGGTTTGTAGCGCTGTTGCATTATGAATGGCTTAGCCAGGCACGTGATGTCCACAAAACTCAATAAAACCTCAGTCAGTTGGGTCTAGGTCATCCACGACGAGATATGCAATTTTGAGCCTAGTGGATGAACTGGTAATGTGTAGTGTGATTGTTAAACCTTTATTAATAAACCAACAATTCTTAATAGAAATGTGTTGATATGAATTCTTAAGCAAAGAACCATGAAGCAAATACATTACACCTTCAATGTTTAAACAGAAATATTCGTTATGAATAAACAAGGTTGGGATCCCTACAATTGGCTTCCATATCCCAGCCTAGGATGAGAAAGATCATCCAGGGTAACCCGTTCTGATGGTAATACAGAAACTCAAATTGGAAACTATGCATGTGGGGATGACAGGTAAAGTTAGGAATGGTCTCAGCAGGATTGTCCTCCCACAGTTGAACAGCCTGCTAACATTTATTATCTTGCCTCAAACATGAAGAACGGCCACTGAAATGAGGCATTGAATGATGCAGTGACAATGTCTTCAGGAAAGAAGGGGATATATTTGGAGAGAGAATCAAAAAAAGTACATTTTTGTCCTTATAATGGTATATATTAAAATAGAAGTATGAATTATATTTGTTTATAAAAGTTTAATAGCTATATATTAGGCCTTTGAGACAGTCAAAAAGTTGCTAACTGTGGTTACCTTTGTGTAATACATTGCTAAATTATGAATAAGAATTTCATCATAATATTGAGCTGAAACTTGAGCTGATTAGAGAGAGCCAACATGGATTTGTAAAGGGTAGGTCATGTCTAACATGTCTAATTATTTTTTGAGTAGGTAACTAAAGTAGTAGACAGAGAAATGTGGTTTATGTGGACTTTCAGAAGGCATTTGAAAAGGTTCCATATAAAAGACATTTAGCTAAAGTTAAAGCTCATGGAATTGAAGGCAAACTATTGACCTAGTTAGGAGATTGGTGACATGTTAGAAGACAGAGTAGGGATAATGCATATGTACTCGAATTGGAAGTGACGAGTGGCATCCCAGAAGGATCTGTGCTGGGGCCTCAACTATTCACTATATTTATTAATGACTTAGATAACACAAATTTTCCGATGACACAAAGATTGCTGGCATAGTAAGTAATGTCGACGCGAGCATAACATTACAAAGAGCTATTAATAGATTAAGTGAGTGGGCAAAACTGTGGCAGATAGATTTCAACGCAGATAAGTGTGAGGTCATCCATTTTGGACCAAAAACAGATGTATTTTTAAATGGTGAAAAGCTAGGAACAGTGGAGGTCCAAAGAGATTAGGGGTGCATATTCAAGCTCCTATTTCTTATGTTATGTTATGTACACAGATCACTCAACTTTAGTAGTCAAATGCAAAAAATAATCAAAAAGGCTAATGGAATGTGAGCCTTTATAACTAGAGGGCAGGATATAAAGTGGAGGTGGTTTTGCTACAGCTATACAAAGTCCTGGTTAGAATACATCTGGAGTGCTGTGTACAGTTCTGGGCACCGCATCTTAGAGAGGCTATATTGGCCTTGGAAGGAGTGCAGCACAAGTTTAGCAGGATGTTACCAGGGCTCCAAAGGTTAGATTATGATGAGAAATTACACAAACTAGGTTTATGTTCCCTGGAATATAGAAGTTTAAGGGGTGATTTGATTGAGATTTTAGGATTTTGAAAGGAATTGATCGGGTATATAGAGAGAAACATTATTCTGCTAGTGAGGGATGTTAACCTTAAAATCAGAGCCAGGTGATTCAGGAGAGAATGTAAGAAACACTTCTTCACACAAGGGGTGGTAAAAATGTGGAACTCTCCCACAAAAAGCAGTAGATGCTAGCTCAATTAATAATTTTAATTCTGAGATTGATCGATTTTTGTTAGCCAAGGGTACTAAGGGATTATGGAGCCAAGGCAGGTGGATGGAGTTAGGATATAAATCAGCCATGATCTCATTGAATGGCTGAACAGACTCAAGGGGCTGAATGGTCTACTCCTGTTCTTATGTTCCTATGATCTGAAATCCTGACACATATCATCATCTGCATTTTCAGTATGAGAAAACAATTGTTTTAATCGAAGTCATCAATGGCAAGGCAGTTCACTATCTATATAATATCGTATTACAGATTGATGACCTGTATTACCTGCCCTGATGAATTTTAATGCAATAAGGAGAGGTCACCTTCCCTCAATAAATAACTCAGCCGATTTAAGATCAGAAAAAATACTGGCCTCTGCTCAGGATCTCAAAACTCTATTTGAAGAACTATCTGCTCTCTGATTCATTTATGTCAGTTGCCCATTTCAACTGATATTGGTTGACCTGATTGGGTCAGCACCATGCTTGCTGCTTTCCACAAGGCAGCTACAGACCATTACCCCTACTGCTATTTGTGTCACGTTCAGGAACAAAGAGCTCTTGCAATATCTGAATCACTTCAACCTGTTGTCCACTTGTCAGCTTGGATTCTGGGCAAATCTGTCAACTTCTGATATTTTCAATCTTGTGCTCTGGAAACTAATTCTGTTGATACCCAGTTCCAACAGTCGCTCTTTACATTTCTTTAGGTTTTGATAGGTTACAATATCCTAGTCCCAGTTAAAAGCTAACCTAGGTAGGAAATTGTTGAATTCGATATCTAACTTCAGAGGAGGCAACCTTCAGGTCATGAGAAATTGATGTTCCATATCTTATTACAAAATCTATGTGGAAGTTCCTGAGGGAAACATTTGTTTCTTCGTTTCCCCAATGACTTGGCAGATGTCATGAAATATGATACTTTCTGTTGCTGATGGCACTGCCCTGTCCAAAATGGTTAACTTCCTGTATGAGAATCAAGTAGCAAGGAAATAACTGCCAGCAGATATAGATATAATTGGATAATGAACAGGTAAATGGTATATTCAAAGTTTAAAAAAAAATCCAAATCAATGTTCTTGAGAAACATTAACTGTGATGCTGTTCCCCTTATTTGAAATTGCTAGCAATCTCTCTTCAATTGCAAACATTCAGCAAATATTTGGATCACAGGTCATACACAGATTACCCAAAGGGTGTTCGTAGTTACAAGGTGTTTTATTAAGGAGCAGCAGTTTTAAGCATAATCAGATTAAAATAGATATAGTCGACATACAACCTGTGACAGATGAGAATGATTTATGACTCCCGGACGGACATTCAGGCTGAATGATGGTCTTGGAACGGATCCCGAGCTGGTGGAGGTGTTAGGCCGAAGCCAGCATGAGGTCCACCTCCGAGGAAACGCTCCCTTCAGTCTGCCTGTTTCTCTCTCGGCTGCCTGTTTATATACCTTATTTCGAGGAGCCGGTGGATACCTCGCGTCAATCATTTTTATCCCTTCAATTGTCCAATCTTGGGGGCGTAAGTACCTGTGACAGCCCCCTCCCATCCTCATGAGGTCATTTTCCTCCTTATCTCTATTCTAAATGAATTGTTTCCCTTTCGTTTATCCTACGGCTCCTTGTTACATCCCTTATCAACTTAGTTATGCCTGCTTGAAGATTGTTTTTTCTGTCCTGACCTCATAATGACCTTAGCTCTCTGTGTCTGCTGAGCTGGGGCTGAAATTGCCCTGTTCTGCACCTTTCGTTAGAGGCTCTGGGGGGCACCGACGGGGTGTGAAACTGTTTTCTTGCCCGGGAGAGGCGCTACCAGCTCCCGCAAAATTGCGCAGGAGATTGTGGAGTCGCTGACACGGTATCGCCGCGGCCCACTAATAGCGCCCCGGGCCGTCGCGCAACCGCCGATGATGTCATTGCCATGCGCGGCGACCCCTTAGCGCCCTGCGGAGGAAATTGGCCAGTGCCGCATAAAGCTGCCATGAGTGGTGTTAGCGCCAGTCTCGTGGGTTGCGAACCAGGCCGACATCCGCTCACGGGGCAGAAGTTAGAGGAGGTGGGGAGCACCGCACGCCGCCATTTTGTATTTTTCGCTAACTCACCGGTCGGCTCATCTTGAATCTCCGTGGTATGGTCCGGGCCGCTATCGTGCAGCCTGGCACTCTGTTTGGGTGCCGGGATGTGGCCTCAGCACCACGTTGTACCAGTTGCCCAGTGGAGGCCATCAGACTGCGTAGCGACCCTCCCCATTAATGGCAGGGGAGGGGAGTCGAAACGCATCAACACTAAGAGAAGCACTGCTGAACAAGCTCGAGTAGCGGCCCCAAACCCGCCCAAACAGGAAGTGGAGCATGCAACATTGCACTCCACTTCCTGCGAGGGGCGGTAATTGCAATTTGGCAGGAATTCCCCCAAATGGAGCACTAGGGAATATCGCCCCATTCTTTTATAAAATCATTATTTCTTTTAGAATTCGCAATTTCATTTGATTCATGATTTCTTACAGTGGAGTTTTAACCTTTTTTATTACAGGATTCCGGCTCGGACGCCTGCCTGATTGACAGGCTTGGTTTCTCTCAGGCGGGTAACACTCTGGAGTAGGCCGTAGCCCCAGGTAAAGAGTGGGAGCGTGGGCAGGATGGATTCCGAACCTGACCCAACCCAGGGTGGTGCCACATCCCCCAGGGTTATCTGTCCCGACCACGGGGTGGGCCTGATCCCTGATCGGAATGCAGTCTTTAATGGGAGTGGTCGAATTGGTCTGGGGTCCAATCCCAGGGAAGCTTTTGGAGGGTATGGAGGAAGCACTCCTGCTTCTCCTGGCCCACAAACAGTGTAGTAAAGGCAGTTACCTTTTCCCTGGGGCCTGGGAAACCCAGCCGGCCAGGGTTAAACCTGAAAGGGAAGTTAAATGTGAGGCTCCCAGCCTCATTATAATATTTAAATGGCCAGCCCGCCTCCTGGGAGCTGATTGGCTGATGCTCCCTATCCACCTTCCGTTAAACTCGGAAGTGGGTGGGGAGTGGTCACTTTTGAGGTTTAACATTTTTTTACATCTCGTCCAACCCCAACCCACCTGTTTTTGGTGGTTAAAATTCACTCCAGGGTTTATGTTGATCCAGCACTGAGATCTTGCAGCTCTTTTATGCATGCTGCAAAGAAAACCACATCTCTTGCTCATGGACTCAATACAATCGACAAAGTTTGGGGGGTGGGGTCAAGACTGCGGCACATCATGAAGAAAGCCTAATTCATGCGAGAGGCCACCCTCCACACATCAGAGAGATGTGACCAGAATATCAGTCCTCTCTTAAGATTACGTTCAGAGCAGTATAATGCATTGGTTGTGTTTCTGCCATGTTTATGGGAGAATCACAGAAGCTGCTGCAACTGCACCTCAATATTTCATTTAAAGCCTGTATAAAATACCAGCAATAAAGTTTCACACACAGATCCCCTTCCCTGTGGAACTGTTTCCCAGAGGTGCTGTTGCCTCGGTTCTTGTGTGGAGAAGTTAAAATATAGTGTTAGTCATTACTTTCTGAATCAAGGTTGTTGGAAGATGTATTAGCCTTTGAAAAATGTGTTATTTTCCCATTGGTACCTCAGTACAATTTCAAATCTCTACACTTGCAGCAACGAGCAGGACCAAACTTGTAAAACAGTTGACCTTTGTTACACTCATAATAAATGGTCAGATTGAGTACTGTATGTAATTAGCAAGTGTGACCTTAGCTCCTTTATTAAGATTCCAGAGTGCAGGTACCTTGTGGGTGACCTGCTTATATACTGTGCTCCCAAGGGATGCTGGGATCCCTTGGGACTCCCAACAGGTTGGCCCTCTGGTGGTCAGGTGTGATGCATGTTACAAGGGGTTAAATACATAACATCACTCCCCTGTGAAGTCAACAGTACACTTATTTACACGGTGAGACGATCTGGGGCTTTGCACTCCCTTGTCGATCGTCTCGGTGCAAATGCTGGTGTGGGTGGGTTGGTCAGTTCTTCACTGGGCTGTTGGGCAGCCAGCCTTGCCAGGCTGCTGGAAGGTCAAAGTTGGTGGTGTCCTCTTCAGGTTGTTCGTAGCTGTTAGTGAACCACAATTTAATTTGATCCAAGTGTTTTCTGTGCGTTTGTCCATTGGTCAGTTTGACCTGAAATACCCTACTCCCCTCTTTGGCTGTGACTGTGCCAGCTAGCCATTTGGGACCATGTCGATAATTGAGCACAAACACAGGATCATCGATCTCAATATCGCGTGACAAATTTGCGTGGTCATGGTACACACTTTGTTGATGCCGCTGTCCTCCACGTGATCATGGAGATCAGGGGGACCAGAGACAGCTTTGCTTTAGCACCTTTCTCATGAGCAGCTCAGCTGGGGGAATCCTGGTGAGTGAGTGGTGTCTGGTGCGGTAGCTGAGCAGTACTCGGAACAACTGGTCTGCAAGGAGCCTTCCGACACGCGTTTTAAGCTTTGCTTGATGGTCTGAACTGCTCGTTCTGCCTGGCCGTTGGATGCGGGCTTGAACGGGGCAGATGTGACATGTTTGATCCCATTGTGGGTCATGAATTCTTTGAATTCAGCACTGGTGAAGCACGGCCCATTGTCGCTGACTAGGACATCAGGCAAGCCGTGCGTAGCAAACATAGCTCGTAGACTTTCAACGGTGGCCGTGGATATGCTTACAGACATTATTGCACATTCAATCCACTTTGCGTAAGCGTCTACGACAACCAAAAACATTTTGCCTAGGAATGGGCCCGCATAGGCTACATGGACCCTTAACCACGGTTTGGATGGCCAAGACCATAAACTTAGCGGTGCCTCTCTGGGTGCATTGCTCAACTGAGAGCAAGTGTTGCATTGGCGCACACGTGACACTAAATCTGAGTCGATGCCAGGTCACCACATGTGGGATCTGGCTATGGCTTTCATCATTACGATGCCTGGGTGGGTGTCGTGCAGTTTGCAAATGAATGTGTCTCTGCCTTTCTTGGGCAAGACTATGCGATTGTCCCACAAAAGGCAGTGCGCCTGCAGGCACAGCTCAGCTTTGCATCTGTGGAACGGCTTTATCGCTTCCTGCATCTCCACTAGGACACTGGACCAGCTCCCATAGAGGACACAGTTTTTTTACCATGGACAGTAAAGGATCCTGGCTGGTTCAGGTCCTGATCTGCCGGGCCGTAAAGGGGGATTTCTCGTTCTCAAATGGCTCCATGACCATGCTTAAGTCTGCTGGCTGTGCCATTTCCACCCCGGTGGTGGGCAATGGTAGCCGACTGAGAGATCTGCGCAGTTCTCTGTGCTCGGTCTGTGGCGGATTACATAGTTGTATGCTGACAGCGTGAGCGCCCATCTTCGGATGCGGACAGAGGCGTTGGTATTAATCCCTTTGCTCTCTGAGATTAGCAATATGAGTGGCTTGTGGTCATTTCAAACTTGAACTTGAGGCCAAATAAGTACTGATGCACTTTTTTTTACACCGTAAACACATGCCAGAGCCTCTTTGTCAATCATGCTGTAGGCCCTTTCAGCCTTGGACAATCTCGGGATTGCTACCAGTGCCACGTGCTAGTCAGAGTAGGAATCGCAGGAAAGCGCAGATGAATACGTGACTTGAGCAGTGGTGCAGCAGGGAGGGATTCAAATTCCTGGGGCATTGGAACCGGTTCTGGGGGAGATGGGACAAGTGCAAACCGGACGGTCTGCACCTGGGCAGGACTGGAACCAATGTCCTAGGGGGAGTGTTTGCTAGTGCTGTTGGGGAGGAGTTAAACTAATATGGCAGGGGGATGGGAACCAATGCAGGGAGACAGAGGGAAACAAAAAGGAGACAAAAGCAAAAGACAGAAAGGAGATGAGGAAAAGTGGAGGGCAGAGAAACCCAAGGCAAAGAACAAAAAGGGCCACTGTACAGCAAAATTCTAAAAGGACAAAGGGTGTTAAAAAAACAAGCCTGAAGGCTTTGTGTCTTAATGCAAGGAGTATCCGTAATAAGGTGGATGAATTAACTGTGCAAATAGATGTTAACAAATATAATGTGATCGGGATTACGGAGATGTGGCTCGAGGACGATCAGGGCTGGGAACTCAACATCCAGGGGTATTCAACATTCAGGAAGGATAGAATAAAAGGAAAAGGAGGTGGGGTAGCATTGCTGGTTAAAGAGGAGATTAATGCAATAGTTAAGAAGGACATTAGCTTGGATGATGTGGAATCTATATGGGTAGAGCTGCAGAACACCAAAGGGCAAAAAGCGTTAGTGGGAGTTGTGTACAGACCTCCAAACAGTAGTAGTGATGTTGGGGAGGGCATCAAACAGGAAATTAGGGGTGCATGCAATAAAGGTGCAGCAGTTATAATGGGTGACTTTAATATGCACATAGATTGGGCTAACCAAACTGGAAGCAATACGGTACAGGAGGATTTCCTGGAGTGCATAAGGGATGGTTTTCTAGACCAATATGTCGAGGAACCAACTAGGGGGGAGGCCATCTTAGACTGGGTGTTGTGTAATGAGAGAGGATTAATTAGCAATCTCGTTGTGCGAGGCCCCTTGGGGAAGAGTGACCATAATATAGTGGAATTCTACATTAGGATGGAGAATGAAACAGTTAATTCAGAGACCATGGTCCAGAACTTAAAAAAGGGTAACTTTGAAGGTATGAGGCGTGAATTGGCTTGGATAGATTGGCGAATGATACTTAAGGGGTTGACTGTGGATGGGCAATGGCAGACATTTAGAGACCGCATGGATGAAATACAACAATTGTACATTCCTGTCTGGCGTAAAAATAAAAAAGGGAAGGTGGCTCAACCATGGCTATCAAGGGAAACCAGGGATAGTATTAAAGCCAAGGAAGTGGCATACAAATTGGCCAGAAATAGCAGCGAACCTGGGGACTGGGAGAAATTTAGAACTCAGCAGAGGAGGACAAAGGGTTTGATTAGGGCAGGGAAAATGGAGTACGAGAAGAAGCTTGCAGGGAACATTAGGACGGATTGCAAAAGTTTCTATAGATATGTAAAGAGAAAAAGGTTAGTAAAGACAAATGTAGGTCCCGTGCAGTCAGAATCAGGGGAAGTCATAACATGGAACAAAGAAATGGCAGACCAATTGAACAAGTACTTTGGTTCGGTATTCACTAAGGAGGACACAAACAACCTTCCGGATATAAAAGGGGTCAGAGGGTCTAGTAAGGAGGAGGAACTGAGGGAAATCCTTATTAGTCGGGAAATTATGTTGGGGAAATTGATGGGATTGAAGGCCGATAAATCTCCAGGGCCTGATGGACTGCATCCTAGAGTACTTAAGGAGGTGGCCTTGGAAATAGCGGATGCATTGACAGTCATTTTCCAACATTCCATTGACTCTGGATCAGTTCCTATCGAGTGGAGGGTAGCCAATGTAACCCCACTTTTTAAAAAAGGAGGGAGAGAGAAAACAGGGAATTATCGACTGGTCAGCCTGACCTCAGTTGTGGGTAAAATGATGGAATCAATTATTAAGGATATCATAGCAGCGCATTTGGAAAGAGATGACATGATAGGTCCAAGTCAGCATGGATTTGTGAAAGGGAAATCATGCTTGACAAATCTTCTGGAATTTTTTGAGGATGTTTCCAGTAGAGTGGACAAGGGAGAACCAATTGATGTGGTATATTTGGACTTTCAGTAGGCTTTCGACAAGGTCCCACACAAGAGATGAATGTGCAAAGTTAAAGCACATGGGATTGGGGGTAGTGTGCTGACATGGATTGAGAACTGGTTGTCAGACAGGAAGCAAAGAGTAGGAGTAAATGGGTACTTTTCAGAATGGCAGGCAGTGACTAGTGGGGTTCCGCAAGGTTCTGTGCTGGGGCCCCAGCTGTTTACATTGTACATTAATGATTTAGACGAGGGGATTAAATGTAGTATCTCCAAATTTGCGGATGACACTAAGTTGGGTGGCAGTGTGAGCTGCGAGGAGGATGCTATGAGGCTGCAGAGTGACTTGGATAGGTTAGGTGAGTGGGCAAATGCATGGCAGATAAAGTATAATGTGGATAAATGTGAGGTTATCCACTTTGGTGGTAAAAACAGAGAGACAGACTATTATCTGAATGGTGACAGATTAGGAAAAGGAGAGGTGCAACGAGACCTGGGTGTCATGGTACATCAGTCATTGAAGGTTGGCATGCAGGTACAGCAGGCTGCTAAGAAAGCAAATGGCATGTTGGCCTTCATAGCGAGGGGATTTCAGTACAGGGGCAGGGAGGTGTTACTACAGTTGTACAGGGCCTTGGTGAGGCCACACCTGGAGTATTGTGTACAGTTTTGGTCTCCTAACTTGAGGAAGGACATTCTTGCTATTGAGGGAGTGCAGCGAAGGTTCACCAGACTGATTCCCGGGATGGTGGGACTGACCTATCAAGAAAGATTGGATCAACTGGGCTTGTATTCACTGGAGTTCAGAAGAATGAGAGGGGACCTCATAGAAATGTTTAAATTTCTGACGGGTTTAGACAGGTTAGATGCAGAAAGAATGTTCCCAATGTTGGGGAAGTCCAAAACCAGGGGTCACAGTCTAAGGATAAGGGGTAAGCCATTTAGGACCGAGATGAGGAGAAACTTCTTCACCCAGAGAGTGGTGAACCTGTGGAATTCTCTACCACAGAAAGTAGTTGAGGCCAATTTACTAAATATATTCAAAAGGGAGTTAGATGAAGTCCTTACTACTAGGGGGATCAAGGGGTATGGCGAGAAAGCAGGAAGCGGGTACTGAAGTTGCATGTTCAGCCGTGAACTCATTGAATAGCGGTGCAGGCTAGAAGTGCCGAATGGCCTACTCCTGCACCTATTTTTCTATGTTTCCTCGATGCATACGCAACTCGTTGCAAAATTCCCGATTCATTAGCCTGTTGTAACACACACCCGACCCCGTATGACGACGCATCGCAAGCTAACACCAATCGTTTACATGGGTTATACAGAACAAGCAGTTTATTAGAACACAAGTTTCTGGCTTTCTTAAAGGCAGCCTCTTGTGAATTCCCCATACCCAGTCATCTCCCTTGCACAGTAGCACATGTAGTGGTTCTAGCAGGGTGCTTACCCCAGGTAGGTAATTACCGAAATAGTTAAGGAGTCCCAGGGACGACCGCAGTTCCGTCATGTTCTGTGGTCTCAGCGCGTTCTTGATGGTCTCTGTCTTGGCGTCAGTGGGTCTGATGCCGTCTTCTGCAATTCTCTTTCCTAAGAATTCAACGTCCTGTGCCAGGAAAACACACTTCGAACATTTCAACTTGAGCCCCAAGCGATCCAACCGACTAAGAACCTCCTTCAGGTTCTTCAAGTGTTCCATGGTGTCCTGACCTGTAATCAATATGTCATCCTGGAAGACCACTGTGCAAGGAACCAACTTTAGCAGGCTCTCCATGTTCCGCTGGAAGATCGCTGCAGCCGACCAAAATCCGAATGGGCACCGGTTGTAGATAAACAGATCTTTGTGCGTGTTCATGCAGGTGAGGCCTTTCGAAGACTCCTCCAGCTCCTGTGTCATGTAGGCCGAGGTCAGGTCCAGCTTGGTGAACATTCAGCCTGGGTCGCGAATAGGTCGTCTGCCTTCGGTAGCGGGTACTGGTCCTGCAGCGATAAACAGTTAATCGTTACTTTATCGTCGCCACAAATTCTAATCGTACTATCCTCCTTGAGTATCGGAACAATCAGACTGGCCCAGTCGTTGAATTCCACCGGCGCGATGATGCCTTCGCGTTGCAGCCTGTCCAGCTCAATTTCCACTTTTTCCACGCATCATGTACAGTACTGCCCAAACCTTGTGGTGGATGGGTCGCGTACCGGGAACCAAATGAATCTGCACTTTCGCCCCCAAGAAGCTTCCAATGCCTGGCTCGAATAACGAAGGGAAATTGCTTAGAACCTGGGTACGTGCGGTGTGGTCGACGGACGAAAGCATTGGATGTCGTACCAGTTCCAGCGGCTTTTCCCCAGCCAGCTTCTGTCAAACAGCGTGGGGCCATCCCCAGCACAATCCACAGCGGGAGTTCCTGTACTGCTCCATCATAGGAGACTTTGAATTCAGCACTGCCAATTACAGGGATTAGTTCCTTTGTGCAAGTCCTTAGTTCGGTGTGGATAGGACTGAGCTTGGGCCTGTGTGCTTTCTTTCCCCACAGCCTGTCAAAGGCCATTTTACTCATTATGGACGGACTTGTCCCCGTGTCCAGTTCCATAGATACTGGAATACCATTCAGTTCAACTTTCAACATTATTGGTGGGCATTTCGTCGTGAACCTCTGCCTCCTCGAGTTTCCAATTCTGTCTGATCCACTGTGGATCGATCTTCCTCTGCAATGTGGTGGTTTGCAGTCCACTGCACATAGTGCTTAAAGTGGCATTAATGGGGCTGATGATCACCTCCGCAGTGACAACAGGGTGTTACCTGCCTCTCATTAACAGATGATGGCGGACTCTGGATCAATTGAGGTCAGGCCACAGCAGCCGGCGTGTATGTTGTACCATGTACATTTCTGCTCAAAACCAACATTCATTTAGGCACAGTACTGGCTGAAACTTCTTTGTTCTGCGAAATCTGCTTGGTGTTGTCGCTGGTGGACATAAATGCCTGGGCTATCGTTATGGCTTTACACATATTCGGAGTTTCTACAGTCAACAGTTTGCGAAGGATTGTCTCATGCCCGATGCCCAGTACAAAAAAGTCTCTGAGCATTTGTTCTAGGAATCCCTCAAACTCACAATATCCTGCAAGGTGCTTTATTTCGGCGATATAGCTTGCCACTTCCTGGCCCTCCGATCGTTGACACGTGTAGAACCGATGTCTCGCCATCAAAACACGTTCCTTCGGATTTAGGTGCTCCCAGACCAGCGTACACAGTTCTTCGTAGGATTTCTCCGTTGGTTTTGCTGGGGCCAGGAGATTCTTCATGAGGCCATAGGTTGTTGCCCCACAGACAGTTAGGAGGATCGCCCTTCATTTGGTTGCATTGTCATCCCCTTCCAGCTCATTGGCCACGATGTATTGGTCGAATCTCTCCATGAAGGCCTCCCAATTGGCCCCCTCTGAGAACTTCTCCAGGGTGCCGACTGTTTTTTGCATTTTCGCGCAGTTGTTCGTTACATCGTAATAAATGGTCAGACTGAGTACTGTGTGCAATGAGCAAGTGTGACCTTAACTCCTTTATTAAGGTTCCAGCGTGCAGGTACCTCGTAGGTGGCCTGTTTATATACTGTGCTCCCAAGGCATGCTGGGATCCCTTGGGACTCCAACAGGTAGGCCCTCTGGTGGTCAGGTGTAATGCAGGTTACAAGGGGTTAAATACATAACATCTTTGTTCATGTTTGGTCTGGCTGTGCTTTGTCAACTACTGCACAAACCAAAATCTACTTTCCCTTTCCATACAATATAATCTTCAGTTAGTTAACCTAACCAGAAACCGTCCACTCAGGGTTCAGGTAAGCAATTGCAGCACTAACATTCTGTTGTGACAGATACCTCAATTTGTTCGTGACTCAGCTGCCTGACCCCAACTTCATCTATCAAGGGAATGTTGAAAACTATCTTGGAGAAATCAATTGCTTCATCCAGTGGGGGCTGAGAATCATAGAATCATAGAAAAATTATGACACAGAAGGAGGCCATTCGGCCATCATGTACGTGCCAGTCGAAAAAGAGCTACCCAGTCTAATCCCACTTTTCAGCACTAGGTCCATAGCCCTCGAGGTCAAGGCTCTTTAATTGCACATCTGAGTACTTTTTAAATGTGATGAGGGTTTCTGCCTCTACCACCCTTTCCAGCCGTAAGTTCCAGACCCCCACCACTGTCTGGGTGAATTCTTTTTCCCCTCACCTGCTAATCTGAGGAAGGACATTCTTGCTATTGAGGGAGTGCAGCGAAGGTTCACCAGACTGATTCCCGGGATGACAGGACTGACATATGAAGACTTGTATTCAATGGAATTTAGAAGAATAAGAGGATCTCATAGAAACATATAAAATTCTGACAGGATTGGACAGGTTAGATGCAGGAAGAATGTTCCCGATGTTGGGGAAGTCCAGAACCAGGGGTCACAGTCTAAGGATAAGGGATAAGCCATTTAGGACCGAGATAAGGAGAAACTTCTTCACTCAGAGAGTTATGGACATGTGGAATTCTCTACCACAGAAAGTTGTTGAGGCCAGTTTGTTAGTTATATTCAAAAGGGAGTTAGATGTGGCCCTCGCGGCTAAAGAGATCAAGGGGTATGGAGAGAAAGCTACTGAAATGCATGAATGGTGGTGCAGGCTTGAAGGGCCGAATGGCCTACTCCTGCACCTATTTCCTGTGTTTCTATCTCCCCTCTAATCCTTCTATCAACTACTTTAAATCTATGTCCCCTGGTTTTGGCCCCTCTGCTAAAGGAAAAAGGTCCTTCCTATTCACTCTATCTCAGCCCCTCATAATTTTATACAGCTCAATTAAATCACCCCTCAGGCTCCTCTGTTCCATAGAAAAGAACTCCAGCATATCCAATCTTTCCTCAAAACTAAAATTTTCCAGTTCTGGCAACATCCTCATAAATCTGCTCTGTATCCTCTCTAGTGCAATCAAAATTTTCCTCTAATGTGATGACCAGAACTGTATGCAGTACTCTAGCTGTGGCCTAACTAGTGCTGTTACCGTTCTAGCATAACTTTCCTGCTCTTGTATCCTATGCCTCGGCTAATATTGGACGGCATTCTGTTTGCCTTTTTAACTACCTTATCGACCTGTCCTGCTACCTTTAAGGATCTGTGGCCATACACTCCAAGTGTCTCAGTTCTTCCACACCTCTCAGTATCCTTCAATTTATTATGTATTCCCTTGCCTTGTTGCACCTCCTCAAATGCATTACCTCATACTTCTCTGGATTAATTTCCATTTTCCACTTTTTTGCCCAACTGACCAGTCCATCGATATCTTCCTGCAGTCTGAAGCTTTCCTCCTCACTGTCAACTGCATGGCCAATTTTTGTATCATCTTTATTACGCCCCCTATATTTAAGTGTAAATCATTGATATATACTACAAAAGCAAGGGACCAAGCATTGAGCCATGCGGCACCCCACTAGAAACAACCTTCCAGTTGCAAAAACACCCGTCAACCATTACTCTTTGCTTCCTGCCACTGAACCAATTTTAGATCCAATTTGCCTCTCTCCTTTGGATCCCATGGGCATTTACTTTTTTTTAAATCAGCCTGCCATGTGAGACCTTTTCAAAAGCCTTGCTAAAATCCATGTAGGCTACATCAAATGTACTGCCCTCATTGACCCTCCTTGTTACCTCCTCAAAAAATTCAATCAATTAGTCAGACACAACCTTCCCTTAACAAATCCATGCAGACTGTCCTTGCTAGTACAGGTTGAGCGTCAGAAGCCTCGGGACCGAGGCCATGCCGGATTCTGGGTATTTCCGGACTTTGGAACGTCTTTCTGACATCCCGAGTCCAGAAATGCTTGCGCCCAGGTTCTGATATTTCTGGATTTTGCAACGCCATTTTGTAGTTCTTCGCAATGCATTTCTGTCGTCCTTCAGAACGCCTTGCTGTAAGTCATGAAAACTTTAAATCGCAGTTGGGTCGGATGAGGTCGGGTCGGGTGAGGTGAAGTCGGGTCGGGTGAGGTCGGGTCGGCTCCGTTCGGGGTCATGGGGCGCTGCGATCTGATTGCGGCTCCCGATCTGTGCGGTTTCATTTGGAGGCAGGCAGGGGCCGGCTAGTTTGGGGAACTACAGTGTGTGTGTGGTTTTCAGACGGCCCATTTTGGAACTGCCGTTTGCAGAGTTTTGCTGGGGTCTTGCGCTGGCGGTTTTAGGTGGACTGCTGGCGTGCAAGGCTTAGGGGTGCCGTGGTCTGCATTTTAGGCGCGCCCGGATTCTGGCCAAGGGACGGGGACATGCGTGCGCACCCAGGAGCACCGGTGCTTGTGAAGACCTGGAAGAAGAGGTAGGGTTGGAGTTTTTGTTTTTTCATTTCTGTGAGTTTGATTTGGGGATTTTCCCTGGGCCCTGGCGGCAGTAAGCGGTTTGGCAGGGTGTCTGGATTCCGGAACATTTTACGGATTCCGGACGACCCTGCCACGGATCGGCCCGGTGTCTGGATTCTGGAACTCCGGATTTTCGACGCTCAACCTGTATCAGGTGTCTTGACATTTGTCGTGTCCTTAGCCCTGAATAGGTACTCAATAATTATGATTAAATACATTGGGTGACTTCAGAGGACAGCATTTCATTTTGTCCCCCGTAGCTATATCAAGCATTCATTAGAGATCATGCTTTATTTGTGTTCAACAAGTCTGAGAGTGTGAGCAGCCAACTTATTTCTATTCCTCTGGCAACACCATTCTCTGACAAACTGTTAGAAACTTCACGAGAGTGGGCTTATTTTCCCTCCCATCTTATGGGGAAGTGTCTCTGTTCTGCTTGGGCCTTCCCTCTGATGTGATGATTTGGATAAACAACTCACTGTATGGGGAATTGTTGCTGAGCATTTGTGCCCCATCATTCTGGCCCAGCACAATGTTGCATTATTATGTCACCGAACCACCTAGACAGTTCTCTAAATTCTAATAATCACAGGTATTACCATAAAACGTTCTTTTGCTTTCCCATTCGTCATTCACAGCAGACAGTGGAGTAAAATAAAACCTAGCTCTCATGCATGGAATTATTTGACTTGCATCTCCTTCTGGCCCACGGGAGGGGAATTCAAATTGTCTTTCAGTTCAGAAAGGTTCTTTTTATTCATCCAGCAGCCTTTTTTTTCTGACACTGGATTCAAAGTGTGGTTTCAGAGTGGACAGAAGGTGAGCTGAAACCAAAGTTCAAATTCATCCAAATTCTCATCTTTACTTATGACTTATTTGTGCTGATGTCATTTAGTGGATTCGTTTTTGTTAAATCATCAATCGCCTCTTGTTAACTGATTGCAGGTTTGCTTTTGAAGAACTAAACCTTGTACAATACCTGAAGGTCAACCTCCATGGAATGCCTTGGCTCTGACAGCTTGTATATATGAAGATAAATTAATAGGCATCCTAACCTCCCCTCTGGAACCAGACAACATGAGCCCCAGCAACTCATTCCATCACATAGCCACAAATTAAGTTACTGTGATTCAATTTGCAAGTGGGATCCTTTATACTCCCATTCATCAGAGAAGATAGATTTTATTACATAGCTACAAAACTGCTGCCTGCTATAGTCACTCATGCAGGGGAAGGCATCATCAGTGTATTATGACATTTAATCAATACTCACCAAGAGTCTGTGAAGAGGTATTAGACTCAAAGTTCCAATGTGACCACAAATGTTCCATTGACTGAAATGAAATTCAGATCTTGATTTTAACCTGTGCTTATAATCATTGGTCCTTTTGTCATTTGCTTTTGTTTAATTTTATACATTTTTTATACTTTATGGGGGTGAAATGGCCCCTTTTTATAGCCTCGAGGGGGCGCTAACAGGGCCGAGTGGACTTTTCACCAGGGGGAGGCGGGTGCTACCGCCTCCCGGGAAATTGCCCGGGAGACACTGCCATGGCAGCGCGGTATTCTGCGCCCCGTGGTATCCCCACGGTCAGCACCCCAGGCTGCCGTTCAACTGCTGATGATATCATCGCCTCCCCATTAAGGAGCGCCCTGAGAGCTGGTGTCGGTCAGCTTCACGACCCGCGAAGTTGACGTTGACATCCACTTGCGCCAGCCTTGCGGCCCACGTGGCAATTTCCCCCGCGGGGCGTTAACGGATCGATATGGGGCGGTGAAGGGTCGGTGCACACGGTGAGGATGTTATTGCCGGTTGCACGGCAGCCCGGGGCACTAACCATGGGGCACGACACTGCCATGGCAGCGCCTCCACAAACTCCCGAACAATTTCCCGGGAGGCGGTAGCACCCCCTCCCCCAGACAAAAAGTCTCCTCTGCCCTTTTAACGAGCCCCAGGGGTGCTAACGGGGCTATAAAAAGGGGCAATTTTGATCCCACTATTAAGTAACCATTGAGCAAGATTTTGGCACCCTCTTCCCCATGCTGAGGAAGATTTTACTCTTAACTCTCTCCATCCTCCCCACCACCACCTCCTCCAAGTCGGCCTGTACCTCTCTATTTGCTCCTTTCTCCCTCCCCTTCTTCCCTCTCCCTCCCCTTCTTCCCTCTCCCTCTACCCCACAAAATTAGTCCTCGCCCTCTAATTCAGTTTGGCCTCAGAAATTCCAAATCGGTCATGATTACACTTGTGCGACATAATGAGAGATCGACTGACATATTATTTATAATCATGTGTGGTGTACGCAGTGCTTGTCCACAAACTTCATTCCTATTGTCACGCTTTTTTGCTCATGCTTTTCTGGCTACATTTGTCATTGTAAATTGCTATGTCAACATATCCCATTCAATTTACTTACATCAACTATCATGATGCAGTTGCAAGTACTGGCCATTAGATGCCATGGTGGTGTGAGTTTACAAAGGCTTTCTCCTAACTATGTTGTATACAAAAAGACTTTGGGGTCAAATATAACGCAGCGGGAACCAGGCAGATGAACAGTACAATCAGACAATTTTATTTACCGCCGTGTTCCGCTGTAATGATGCTGGCCGCTATTTTAACTCCTGATTTTATTTAGGTGGCTGAGACGCCCACCGGAAGCAGGTGGATGCCTCATGAATGCATGGAAATTGGGGTCATTCGAATCCCAATGGGATTTTAACTAGGTGGGTCAGAAATCTCACCCAGCTTTCAACCTGCTGAGTAAAAAGTTGAGGGATTGGCTTCATAAACTGACTGACTTACTGACCGCAGAATTATTTAAAGGGACACTCAGCTGTAGCCACTCAGATCATTGGGATCCAATTTCCAGGACTACATCTAGGGCTATACAGCCAGACAGATATAAAGCCAAGCAGAGCGACTTTATAATTAGAATAGTTGTTATTTACCACAGATAGTCTTTATAATTTTTAGAGTTTGTATAAATGCATACCGAATCCAAGATTTCAATTCTAAAGTAGCATTCCATTCTCTATTATGTAGTAACTCTGACCTAAGTATAATCATGAGTATAAATCAGTTTTCAGCTAAACATCCATTATCATTTATTAGAAAGTTGACTCGTGATGTATTACATTTAACCTTCATTAGCAGTTTTAGAGTGATTGAAGAAGCTGAAATTTGGCTTTTTGCCTAACATTAACTCCCTGCAGTGACTGGTAAGTATTTGAATTGCAGAATGCATAGCAATGTTAATGCATGGTGAAGCATACCGGACACAAATTCTCCATGGATTTTAATCAGCTTCTGTATTCTTGAAAAACTTTCATGACTGTCGTAATGAATCCAAATTATTATGCAAATCGGACATCAGGAGATTCCTGGCAAAGTCCCCATACGAGCCAATCTTTACAGGGGTAATCTTAACCTAACTTGCCCGGAGGGAAACAGGCAGCCATGGATCAGCCGCCCGTTTTACAATCCACCCGATTTCACTATCCGTTGACTTCAGTCGAAAGTAAAACTAGATGGGGTGCAAAGCGGGTGGCAGTTCGTGTCCTGCCTGGCGGGTCAGGTTAAAATGAGAAATCTCCGTTTGATTCTGAGTTAGTGCTCGTCAAAAATGGTACAACTCTGATCAGGTGCGACTTTAAAAAAAAATCTGTTCTGACTTAGAGTGTAATAGGATTCCACTAAATCTGCTGAAAGCAATTAGAGTGTCTACTAGGCTGTAAATATCTTGGACATAGTCAGTGAGAGTTATCCTTCTTTGTTTAAAGACTTTCCTGATGTTTCTAGTGAAATTGTCTATAATGATTAGAATAGGAAGTGGTCAGTGATTACTTAGTTAACTTTGTGTACATCTGTGTATTTGTTCTGGTCAGGGTGAACGTTGGCAGTGCTGATAAATTGATTATGTTTCCTACTTTCTGAGATCTGAATGAGATTTATATTTTAAAAAAAAGAATGTCAGGATTAATTGAGGTAAAATCACCCTACTGCCTAAATTGAGATTTTGTATACAGGGCCATTAAAGGATGAGTAGGATCAACTGACAGAAAAATGGCAGAAGTATGAACTATTTAACAAAAGTTAACAAAATAGACACTTCACTAGAGGATGAGCTTAAAAAGAATATCAATACAGTTGGGATAGAAAGGGAGAAAATAATTAACAAACTAGCAAAGCTAAAAGAGGATAAAACCCAACATCCACACACCCACGCATACTCAAGGAGGCTAGGGAAGAGATAGCAGAGGCACTAGTTACATATATAGAAAAAGGGAGATAAAACAAAATCTGGGGACTATAGAATCAGTCAGCTGGTAGAAAAGATACTGGAATCTATACTAAAGAAGTAATAGAAGAGCATGAAGAGCACAGAAAATATAATTTAAAATATAATTACAAAAATAGCATGGAATCTGAAAGGCCAAGTCATACTTAACTAACCTGAGAGAATTCTTTGAAGAGGTAATGGCAAGACTAGACAAGGGTAATGCAGTAGATGTCATGTACTTGGATTTTCAAAAGGCCTTCGGTAGGTACCGCACGGTAGGCTCATGACAAAGGTTAGGGCTTGTGGAATCGGGACAAATAACTGAGTGGATAGCAAATAGGCTAAAAAATAGAAAGCAAAGAGTAGGCGTAGATGGTAGTTATTCAGATAGGAGGAAGTTAGAAAGCAGTGTTCCACAAGGATCAGTGCTGGGACCACTGTCATTCATAATTTACATTCATGATTTGGACTTAGAAATGAATGACTCAATATCAAAATTTGCAGATGATACTGAACAGGGGGTGTAGTTAACACTGAGGAAGAATGCAGCATAATACAAGAAGACATTAGAAAACTTGCAGACTGGGCAGTTAAGTGGCAAATGAACTTTAACGTAGATAAATGTGAAGTGGTGCACTTTGGCAGGAAAAATTGAAACATCAACTACACCATGGAAAATTAAAAAGAACTGAATGGGGTAGAAGAAAAAAGATCTGGGGATACAGGTGAACAAATCATTAAAAGCAGTACCATAGGTCAGCAAAACAATTAAAAATACTAACCAAGCACTGGGATTTATTTCTAAGGGTATAGAATTCAAAACTAGTGAAGTTATGTTAAATTTGCATAGTACCCTGGTCAGGATGCACTTGGAACACTGTACACAGTACTGGTCTCCCAAAAAAAGGACATAGAAAGTACAAAAAACATTGATAAGAATGGTACCAAAACTGAGAGATTACAGCTATTGGGGAAGATTGAACAGTTGGGGCTTTTAGCTTTAGAAAAGAGAAGACTTAGAGGTGACCTGATAGAGGTCTTTATAATTATGAATGGGTTGGGCAGGGTAACTGTGGAGAGAATGTTTCCACTTGTGGGAGCCATAAATACAAGATAGTTACTAATAAATCCAAGAGGGAAGTAGGAGAAATTTCTTTACTCCGAGAGTGGTTAGAATGTGGAACTTGCTACCACAGGAAGTGGATGAGGCAAATAGCTTAGACGCTTTCAAAAGAAAACTAGACGAGTACATGAGAGAAAGGGAATAGAAAGTGATGCTGAAAGGCTGAGATGAGGCAGATGGAATGGGATGAGACCCGTAAGGAGTATAAACACCACGCAGACTAATTGAGCTGAATGGCTTGTTTCTGTACTGTATTTTCTGTGTGCCTCAAGCAAAGCTTGGTAGATCACCCTTTACCCGTACCAATATAACTTTCAATTCCAAAACTCTCTACCCTTCTATCTTATTTAATGCAGTTAGATATTTCGTGGTCTGTGTAGTGTATGGAGAAAAAGTCAGACTGAACACTCAAAGTAAAGTGTGACCTTAGTCTTTTATTGCAGGTCTCCAGAGTGCTTCTCCAACCTGTAAAGCCTTCTTAAATACCTGTGCTCCCAGGGGATTATGGAATCCCATGGGACTCCGGGGAATGAACCCTCTGGTGGTTGTACAGAGTAAATACAAGTCCACATATATAACAGTCTGATTCTGCTATGATTTGGAAACCTTTGGAACATTGCTGACAAATTATCTCTTCAGTGTCTAACCAGGCTGCCAGGGCTGGCATTGAGATAACTCTTTGGAGAGATTGAGTACTGTAAGTGGTTTCCTTTAGGTGTTTTCGAAGCACCCCCACCTTACAATAGTTCTGGCACTGGGAGTGATTACTGTACTGAACAGATGAATAAGTCAGGGACGAGTATCTTTGTCTCAACTGGCAATGCTTTTATTAAAGTTAAAGCACACACCTGCACCCAGTAAAACCACACACACCCTAATGTGTAAAACAAACAAATACAGTACAATACACAGTCTGACCCATCTAAACAAGCCCCTATCGCGAAGTACCCACATCTAAAACCTCCCCTGAAAACCTCTAAGATATTGTTTGGGAGAACCCACGATACCCCCTCACACTGTGGCTGTGATCTTAAAAGATGTGTGTGCAGAAATGATGCTCACCGATTCGTTGGCTTACTCGCTGCTTCTCCTGATGAAAATGTGTCTCTTCTGGTTTCTTCTCTTCATCCCATACAGAGGGCTTGGGCCTTGTATAGGCGAAGCGAGCGAGAGCAAGAGAATGAGCTGTGGCCAGCTGGCCTCTTTTATAACCCCATACTGTCCGCCCCTTTCAGCCTGAATAAAGTTTGTTGTTGTTTCAAGGCTTCCTGTGGGTCTGTCTTTTTGCTCAATAAAGTTTCCTTGTTTTCGAAGCTACTTGTTTTGAGTCCAGTGATGGGTTTTCGCTTCTGACAGGTCTGGGCTTAATGGCTTTCTATTGTTCTGGTATCTCATCCAGGTAATGGCTCGATTACTGATCAGTTCACCTGATCTAATCTTTGACGAGTTCATGTTGCTTAACAATGGACTCTCCATTTGCTCATCACCTGCGATGAATTGCCTTATCTTGGCCATTGTCTTCCGAGACCCCCTGCCCATCATTCTAACATGGAGAAGTACCTGGGCCCCTCCCACAAACAGCTTCCAGCTTTTTCTACGGTGAGAAAAATATGTCCAACAAATCCTTGGGGATTAAAACGCAATGTCCAGATAATGTCCAATAAATCCTTGGGGATTCGATGCTGACAGTACCATAGGCCTATATTCTCTAGAGTTTCGAAGAATGAGAGGTGATCTCATTGAAACATACAAAATTCTTACAGGGCTTAACAGGGTAGCTGCAGGGAGGATGTTTGTTCTGGCTGAGGAGTCTAGAATCAGGGATCACAGTTTCAGGATAAGGGGTAAGCCATTTAGGACTGAGAGGAGGAGAAACTTCTTCACTCAGAGGATGGCGAATCTTTGGAATTCTCAACCCCAGAGGCCTGTGGAGGCTCAATAGATTTTTGGATATTAAGGGAATCAAGGGATATGAGGACAATGCAGGAACATGGAGTTGAGGTAGAAGATCAGCCATGATAAGCCAAATGGCCTACTCCTGCTACTAATTCTTATATTATTATGTTCTTATGGTGGTTGTACGTCCTCTTTAACAAGGCGTGGTGGGCGGGGGCATGGATAAGGTTGGCCTGGACACATGTATGACTAAACCATCTAATTCTAGTTGAAAAATGGTTGAACGGGCTGCTTTTCTGACAGTCAGGGGCCAACTTTTCTGACCTGCGTTTCATCTCAAAATGGATTGTAGAATGTTGGAGGCTGAAGAATCAAACAGATAAGTTCAGGAATCCTCCCTAACAGTCCAAATGTATCTATGTAAAACAATACTGCAGTACTGCTGGGAACTGCAATCATTATAATAATGTAATAAGAATAATCAGACAAACAAATGAGGTGAGAAGGAAACATGACAGCAAATCAAAAAAAGGAAGGAAAATAGTGATGGAGAATCACAGATCAAAACAATATTAGAAACAAATGAATAGATTGAGTGAAAAAGGAAAGCGTGAGAGATAAGCAAAACCAAGTGGGGAGAAATTCGGTCGTGCCTCATTTGGGGTGGTAACCCAGGCGGAGCGGTAATTTTAGTGCCTTGAAAAAGTTTGCGCCCTCCGCCCAGAAATTCATCAGAATCGGGCAAAGAGCTAACGGGGCGCTAAATCAGCCATTGCACACCAGAGCTGGGGGGACGCTAACGAAAATGCCAGCGGTAAATTTAACCGAGTCATTACGTTTGTGCCACACTCCGAGTCAGATCCCGGGAAAAGCCGAGTCTTAAAGGCGCGACATAGTAATGCACCCATTAAAGTTTTTAAAATCACTTTTTCTCAAACTGACCTCTTATTTCTGTCTGCTGCTGCAAATGCGGAGGCTCGCCACCGTGCTGTGTGTAAACGTTGCGCTGACTGTGACCTCCGACGGAAACGCTTCCTCATCCCTTCAAGTAGCCACCAGTTAACGACTCTGCGAGTCTGTACTGATTCTTGTTCCAGACATTGTTCTTGGCGGCTGCTAAATGAGGAGGCCGCACCTAATTTTCCAACCAGGGCGCAAGCGTGGCAATACATTACGATCAGAGTAATTGTCAGCAGCGATTGGTTTGCGTCCCCGGTGAATCTCTAATGAATTTTCGGTCGGAGCACTAAATGCTGTGCACCCGGTCAGTAACTTCTTACGCTTCCGCTAACACCCCCTTCTGGCCGCTAACTGAGGTGTCAGCCAGCTGAAAATCTAGCTCAAGGTATTTTAGGACAATTAAATACACATAGACAATAGCATTCAGGAATAGGTCTCATTGAAAACCTGGTACAAACCTTCTCAATTTAAAATGAAGTTTCCTCCACTTTTTCGTCTGTTGTAATTCCTCCCATTGTTCTTGATATTGCACCTGCTCGTCAACTAAGAGCCAGTCTGAGATTTAAACCTACCTTGGGGAGTCTCATTGTTGCTGATGTCTTATGGAGAGGTAGGCTTTTTACTGCTACACTGTACTGCATCTTGTAGAGCCCCTAAGAACAATTGCCACTGAGCATTACGAACAAGTGAATCTGTAAGACAGAGAAAACAGGGATTCAAAGTCATGACTGTCCTATCACCACAGCAACCAGAACCATGGAGGTTTGATCCACGCTTACCTAAAAACCTTTTGAAATGTCCCCAAAAGCTTTAACCTTCAAATTAAGCTGTGACATACCAGCATACGAATGCTTAATGCTTTTTCTGAAATTCTTTCCACTGCTATTTAATGGTGACATTAATTAATTTCAGATAAATAGTTTAATGACTCCACTAAAATGGTTAATCATTCATATGCTGGTATCTCACAGTGTAATTTCAGGAATTTTTTGCCTTAAATTAGAACAATGATTTCTTTTGACATGTGCTGATTAACACAAGGCTTCTGGTCTAGGGGAAGGTTCATCATTTTGGGATTGACATCATTTTTACTGACTTTCAACAGAGTTAAAAAAATGTTTTGAGGAATTGCAATGGATTGAAAAGTATTTTTCCATATATTTGTGGGATATGTGCAACCTCTATCCTGGATGGTGTGTGACCCTCGGCCTACTAACCTGTCCATGTAATATCTGGAACTTTACCTCAAATATTGATTGATCAAATGTTTATGAACCCCTGCTATCTGCTATTTTTCCCACAAATAAATCCTGCTGCTTGTTTACATGATTGTTTTTGTGATGTTTTGTTGGTTATCATAAAAGGCTTCTACTTGGCTTGTAACTTACTGGACAATGTCAGAACTATAGAGAGCTATACAAGATATTAATAATGCAAAAAATTAATCTTGCCGAGAAACATAGAAAATAGGTGCAGGAGTAGGCCATTTGGCCCTTAGAGCCAGCACCACCATTCAATAAGATCATGTCTGATCATTCCCTCAGTATCCCTTTCCTGCTTTCTCTCCATACCCCTTGATCCCCTTAGCTGCAGGGACCATATCTAACTCCCTCTTGAATATATCTAATGAACTGGCATCAACAACTCTCTGCGGCAGGGAATTCCACAGGTTAGCAACTCTCTGAGTGAAGAAGTTTCTCCTCATCTCAGTCCTAAATGGCCTACCCCTATCCTAAGACTGTGTCCCCTGGTTCTGGACTTCCTTAACATTAGGAACATTCTACCCACATCTAACCTGTCCCATCCCATCAGAATCTTATATGTTTCTATGAGATCCCCTCTCATCCTTTTAAACTCCAATGTATAAAGGCCCAGTTGGTCAAGTCTCTACTCATATGTCAGTCCTGTCATCCCGGAAATCAGTCTGATGAACCTTCGCTGCACTGCCTCAATAGCAAGAATGTCCATCCTCAGATTAGGAGACCAGAACTGAACACAATATTCCAGGTGAGGCCTCACCAAGGCCCTGTACAACTGCAGTAAGACCTCCCTGCTCCTATACTCAAATCTCCTAACTATGAAGGCCAACATACCATTTGCCTTCTTCACCGCCTGCTGTACCTGTATGCCAACTTTCAATGACTGATGAACCATGACACCCAGATCTCGTTGCACCTCCCCTTTTCCTAATCTGCCGTCATTCAGATAATATTCTGTCTTCGCGTTTTTGCCCCCAAAATGGATAAGCTCACATTTATCCACATTATACTGCATCTGACATGAATTTGCCCACGCACCTAACCTGTCCAAGTCACCCTGCAGCCTCCTAGCGTGCCCCTCACAGCTCACACCGCCACCCAGTTTAGTGTCATCTGCAAAATCTTGAATACGATTTCAAGTTAAACCATAATTGCAGGACAATAAATAAATAGAAAAAGGCAAAAGGCTAGTTCAGGATAGATGCCAGGAAGTACTTCTTCACACAAGTACAAAGAATGATTAATACTTGGAATGATTATCTAGCTCGGCTGATGAAGGCAATAGGTGGGGTTCAACATGCAGTTAGTGACTGTGATGCATTGTAGCTTTCTACAGAAGATTGAGCTAAATGAGTTAAATGGCTGCCCTTTATTACCCTTCTCTTTTTTGGAATGTATTACTTAGAGATACTGGGGCCAAAATTGACCTTCTCTATAAGCTCCATTACTGCCTCGAAGAGGTGGGAATGGAGCGGAGAGGCTTTACCGACCGGGGGCAGACAAATGGGCTGACCCGATCAAAATTGTCCCCGGGTTGAAAGCGGTGCGAACGGGTTTCCGCACCATCTGTTTTCCCACCCATCGGGCACGCTTTGACCCCACACTGATCGGCGATCCCTTTACACCCCGCGCAGGAAATTGCACCGTGCAAATTGCCTCGCGAGAGCAGAGCGGCCACTGGTCGGTGCCACTGACAGCTTTCCCTGGCGGGAAGCTGTGTGTGCCTGGGCAGTGCGTTCACCCTTAAAGGGGAGGGCGCACTGCCGGTGCCTCCATTCTATTTTAATTATCTGCCGACTGCCAGGTCGGCCCGACAATGGTGCCCATGGGGCTGACCGGGCAGCCCGCACCCCCTCTTGGGTGCCAGGCCGCTGGTCCAGCCGAAACCCTCCCTGGTAGCCCAGTGGACCGAATTAAAATAGAGTTCGCAGCAGCCCTCCTCTTTAACTGAAGGCACTGATGACTCATTGGTGTGGCCCACTCGACAGAACAGCACTTCCGCCCCGCAGCTGCCCGGAAAACCGCCCCACTCCAAAAAAAAATTAAATCAGTTGAAAATCGATCGAATCTCCGTTCCATGGATTGTGGTGGCAAAAAAAGAAAAAAAACGAGGTAAGTGTGTTCCGTTTTGGGCGGAGGGCAATTTCGGCCCCACGGGCTCTGAAATTCCTCAGGATGTGATCATGGTGTAACTGTGTACTGGTACCCTGCAGTGTTGACCTCAATGGAGCTTGTCAGGTCAACGGGAGGGCAAGTGTGCACAAGCTCCACTATGGGAAGATCTCCAGGGCCACCTGCTCCATGCGGCTGGAAAATTCAGCTGCAGCCTGTCCTACATTGGAGGGTTTTGCAACGCATCTTCTCAAACTCTGCTATGTCTCCGCCAGTCCCCTGTGTAAGGAGTCCGAACGATTTAAAAAAAAATTAAGCACTATCATTAAGAGCCCAGGCCAATGGTGGGGCTCACTTTCACTCATCTGGGAGCTGGTATGCCTGAACTCACTTGGCACATCAACCCCCAGAGGTTTGCCATGTCCCGAAAGAGCCATGCTAGTGAGCACTCCCACTGTAGACAGTCTCCGCCCCTGTCAGCATTTGCTTTGTAAGGAACAGGCAGAGATTCTAGCCTTTGGGAATTCCCAGGAATGGCAGAGACGCAGAGCAACTGGGTCTCTGTTGTTTTCCAAGGGTTTCCCACCAGAATCTTGTGGTGTATTAGGCACATTTTATTTTCCTGTTCCACGCTCTGGAAGATTTTCCAGTTCCCGACCCATGCAGTGATGCATTTTGTACTGGTGGAATTGAGAAATAATGAATATATATCTGTCAACTGAGGACTGGTTAGAAACTTTGACAAGAAAACTCTTCTCTTGCAGCTCTCAGTACCAGAGGGAAGAAGCCAAAATTTCCTTCAATCTCTAGCTGTTTTCCAGTGCAATGTGCCAATCAGTCTGCATTCATTTTTTCCAGTGCTCATACTGTTTGACTTTCAGGATTAAAGTCCTCAAGTATTTCAAATCTGCCTCAACCCAATTATTATACAATGAGAATTATTATAGTTCCCCGATGGCGCTGCAAGCTGCTTGCTTTCAACTAATGAAGTCCCAAGATTTCTATTATTCTGCGCAAGATAAATTCTAACTGTGTCACCAAATTTATTGCACTAGAAATATCTCGTTGTCTAGTCAATTGTCAAAATGTCAATACCAAAGATATTAATATCATATTTACAAAGACTTAGAATTAACATAAATTAATAGTATAGCAAAATCTAATTAATTACTTAATCTCAAATATCTCTCAGATTAATGGTCTGATTTAAAAAAAAATTACTGCTAGATTTACTAGATTGCTACATTTTAATTAGGAGTTCTTAAACTCTTTTCATGCTGAACTGCAAATACTTCATCAGGTGAATGAAGCCTGGAAATTATGTTGTGCAATATTATTATACAAATGTTTTCATTTCAAATTTCTGTGTCCGATGTTTGAAAGAAATGTTAACCCATATAAATGAATTGGCTTAATATCTTTATTAACATAGAGAGAAATTGGCCTTCATAAAATACAGTGTAATTTTCAGACTTAAAACTGACAAAATATTTCATTAAAAATTCTAGAAATGCAGGTAATCTTTCATTATCATAATTATACGAGCAAAGGATTCTTAATGGGATTGAAAGGCTTTTTGGGCTGCGTATTTATTTTATATTTTCACTTTTCATGTAAATGTTTAATGGGTAGCTTTATTGTGACATTGTACATCTACTTGTAAACAGGTACTTTCCCTTTTAAATAAAAAGAAAACTCATAAGACATTTTACTTATGCTCTCTGTGTCACTCCTTGTCTCACCCCTTGGTTTCTCTGTCTTGCGCTCTCTTTCTCTCTCTTTGTTTCGAAGGGCAGTTAGAAGATTGCAAGGGGCCCGGGTCAGGTGTAGAAGATCGGTGTGGGGGGGGCGGTGGGCCAGGTAGAGGATGGGGAGGAGACCATGAGCGGCAAGAAGATGGGGAGGTCAGACAAGGTAGAAGATCACGGGAGGGGACCAGGCGGTAGAAGATCGGGAGGGGGCCAGGAGCGGTTAGAAGATTGGGGTGGGGGGGATGGTCCAGGTAGAAGATTGTGGGAGGTGGGGGGAAATTGAGAGGGGCAGGTCCGGGTAGAAGATCGCGAGGGTGCCAGGAACAACAAGATGATCGGGGGTGGGAAGAAGATCGAGTGGGGGGGGGGGGGGGGTTGGGAGAAGGATTGGAATGGAGGTCCGAAGAGGATCAGGGCCGGAGGAGCAGCATGGGGTAGGGTTTGGGGAGTGGGGGTGGGGTGGAGGGAGAGGGGTCCAGAGAAGGCCAAGGCTAGAGGAGCAGCACAGAGGAGTGGTCCAAAAAGGATTGGGAGTGAGAAGAGCAGCACAGGGAGGATGGTATGGGAGGGGGGAGGCCGGGGGGGGTGATCTGCGGTGTCATGGACAGCGTCTCCGATCACAGCGGGTGGGTTAGGCAGGGACCCTGGATCCAGGAGGAAGATATCAAGGCACTTACCTCCCGAATGCAGTAGTCCTCACCTTACTGTAACTGACGGGTTTCACGAGGTGTGCAAAGACCCAACCAGCTAAGGTTAAAGACAAAATGGAGGTTAAAGAAGTGTCTTTCAGCCTCATTGTAATATTTAAATAGACAACCTGCCTCCCAGCTCCCCCGGCCTGTCTCCGTTAAAACCAGAAGTAGGCGGATTCAGGTCGGGATTCCAATTTTTGACACGCTAACTTTCCCCACACCCCCAACTCACCCGTTTCTTTAGTTTAAAACTCCCCCCAGAGAGTCTGAAGCTGAGCTGTGCCCATAGCCCATTTCTACAATACAACAAATAGTGAAGGAGAGGAGTGTTCAGAATTAACCTCCAGACGCTCAAAAATATTTATTTAAAAGAAAAAATTAAATCTATATGTAACTGTCCTTTAATGCACCATTATATGAAGACCATGTAAAGAAATTTGATTCAAAGTTAAATGATACTCGCTGGAACTCCTTGTGGCAGGACTGGTATTCAGCACAGGAGACTTGTGTTGTTCATGCACAGAAGCCAGAAATATATCCGACTCCAAGGCCTAGTTTAATTATGCAAGCTCTGGGAATGGAGCAGTAGGCAAACACAAAGCTCCATGGAGGCCGTACAGAGAAAATGTAATTTGCGAGGAGGATGCAAAGGGATTTCAGGGGGATATAGACAGGCAAAGTGAGTGGGAAAGAACATGGCAAATGGAATATAATGTGGAGAAATGTGAAGTTATCCACTTTGGGAGGAAAAATAGAAAAGCAGAGTATTTTTTAAATGGTAAGAGATTGACAAATGTTGGAGTTCAGAGGGATCTGGGTGTCCTTGTACACGAATCACTGAAAGTTAACAGGCAAGTCTAGCAAGCAATTAAGAAAGCAAATGGTATGTTGGCCATTATTACAAGAGGATTTGAGTATTCGAGTAAAGACGTCTTACTGCAATTATATAGGGCCCTGGTGAGACCGTACCTGGAGTATCGTGTACAGTTTTGGTCTCCTTACCTAAGGAAGGATATACTTGCCATTGAGGGAGTGCAACGATGGTTAACCAGACTGATTCCTGGAATGGTGGATTGTCCTCTGAGGAGAGATTGAGTAGGCTTGGCCAATATTCTTGAGAGTTTAGAAGAATAAGAGCTGATCTCATTGAAACATACAAAATTCTTACAGGGCTTGACAGGGAAGCTGCAGAGTGGATGTTTCCCTCTGGCTGAGGAATCTAGAACCAGGGGTCACAGTCTCAGAATAACAGGTCGGCCATTTAAGGCTGAGATGAGGAGAAAGTTCTTCACTCAGAGGATGGTGAATTTTTGGAATTCTCGACCGCAGAGGGCTGTGGAGGCTCAGTCTTTGAGTATATTCAAGAAAGAGATCGATAGATTTTGAGATATTAAGGGAATCAAGGGATATGGGGATAGTGCAGGCAAGTGGAGTTGCAGTCAAAGATCAGCCATGATCTTATTGACTGGTGGAGCAGGCTCAAGGGGTCGAATGGCCTACTCCTGCTCCTAATTCTTATGTTATGTTCTGATGCAAAAGTTATTTGAAACTCTTCAAAGATGGGATATGCAAGCTCATGGATAAGTATAGTACATTTCTTTCTGGAATGGTTTAATTTTTTTGTATTAATTATATGATATAGATTTTATTTTTATGGGGTTCATAGTGAGATGGATAGAGAACCAATATAACCATTGGAAGAAATTTTACAAACACTGTTTTGTGATTTGATTGGTTGCTATTGTGGCGATTGGCAGTTTATTGGCTGCATTTTACCAAATAGAAAAAAGATATAGGGCCCAAGTTTCCACACGCGCCTAGAACGGCGCAGTCCCGACCTGGACGCCCGTTTTTCGCGCCACAAAGTGCGCCTAAAAAAATCCTCCGTATTCTCCACCTACCTGCAGGTCCTCTGGCCCTCGGCGCAGCCAGCACGAGCTGTGGGGGGGCGGAGCCAGGTCCCTGTGCTGAAAACAGTGCCGGGACCTCTGCACATGCGTGCTACAGTCGGCACGCAAGTGCAGTAGCTCCAGGCGCCGAACTGTGTGGGAGGGGCCGATGCACGCAGCCCCTAGCCCTGGCTGAATGGCCTCACTGGGGCTGCGTGAATAAGGCTCCTCCCACGGCCAGCTCCTGCTTCCCCCCCCCCCCCCAGTCCAGACCCGACACCCGCTCCCCGCCCCCTCCCCCGCCTCCGGACCAGACCCGACACCCGCTCCCCGCCAGCCCCCTGCCTCCGGACCAGACCCGACACCCGCTCCCCGCCCCCCACCCTGCCTCTGGACCAGACCCGATACCCGCTCCCCCCCCGCTGCCTCTGGACCAGACCCGACACCCGCTTCCCCCCCCCCCCGCCTCTGGACCAGACCCGACACCTGCACCCGCCCCCTCCCTGCCTCCGGACCAGACCCGACACCCGCTCCCCGCCTCCCCTCGACCCGACCCGAGCTCCTGTTCCCGCTCCCCGCCTCCCCGACTGGACCCGACCCAACCCGCGCTCCTGTTTCCGCTCCCCGCCCCCCCGACTGGACCCGACCCGACCCGCGCTCCCGACCAGACCCGACGCCCCCCCGCCCCCTACCCTGGACCCGACCCGACTCCCACTCCCGGACTGGATCCGACCTGACCTCCCCCCCTCCCTCCCTCTCTCTCCCTCCCTCTCTCTCCCTCTCTCTCTCACCCCCTCTCTCCCTCCCCCCCTCTCTCCTCCTCTCTCCCTCCCCCCCTCTCTCCCTCCCCCCTCTCTCCTCCTCTCTCCCTCCCCCCTCTCTCCTCCTCTCTCCCTCCCCCCTCTCTCCTCCTCTCTCCCTCCCCCCCTCTCTCCCTCTCTCCCTCCCCCCTCTCTCCTCCTCTCTCCCTCCCCCCTCTCTCCCTCTCTCCCTCCCCACCTCTCTCTCTCTCTCCTCCTCCCCCCTCTCTCTCTCTCCCCCTCCCCCTCTCTCTCTCTCCCCCTCCCCCCCCTCTCTCTCCCCCTCCCCCCCTCTCTCTCTCCCCCTCCCCCCCTCTCTCTCTCTCCCCCTCCCCCCCTCTCTCTCTCCCCCTCACCCCCTCTCTCTCTCCCCCCTCTCTCTCTCTCTCTCCCCCCTCCCCCCTCTCTCTCTCTCTCCCCCTCCTCCCCTCTCTCTGTCTCCCCCTCCCCCCCTCTCTCAATCTCCCTCCTCCCCCCGCCGAACCTAACCGAACCAAACCTCCCCGACCTGACCCAACCCAACGCCACCTACCTGTAAATCTGGTGCTGGGGACGGGCCCTGCCCGAAGTCTCGGGCCGGCCCGTTCAGCCTTCGGTCCCGAAAGGCCTGCCTGAAGCACTTTCACACAGGTAGGAAGATGGTTTATTTAATCTTTTCTTTGCTTATAAATGTTTATTCAGGTTGGATTTATTTGTATAATATTTGTATAAGTATAAATAAGGATTTATTATAGAATTTAATGACTTCCCTTCCTCCCCCCCCACCTCATTCTGGACGCCTAATTTGTAACCTGCACCTGATTTTTTAATGTGTAGAACAGGTTTTTTCAGTTCTACAAAAATCTTCACTTGCTCCATTCTACTTTAGTTTGGAGTACGTTTTCACTGTGGGAACTTTGAAATCAGGCGTCAGTGGCCGGACACGCCCCCTTTTGAAGAAAAAATTCTGTTCCAAAGTAGAACTGTTCGACCTGACTAGAACTGCAGAAAAAAAAATGTGGAGAATTGCGATTTCTAAGATAGTCCGTTCTCCACCAGTTGCTCCTAAAAATCAGGCGCAAATCATGTGGAAACTTGGGCCCATTGTGAGGACGAAGAGTGGAAGACTTTGCACACATATATGGCTACTAATCTGATTATATGACATTAATTTTGTGATGCTATCATCGGGGTCAAGTTTCGGCCTTTTTTTGGAGCAACTGGTTTAGAATGGAGTATCTTAAAAATTGCAATTCTCAGCATTTAGTTTGCTCCAGTTTTAGTAAGTTAGAACAGTTTCATTTTGGAACAGATTTTTTATTCAAAAGGGGGCGTGTCCGGCCATTTATGCCTGTTTTGAAAGTGTAGTCAATGAAAACTTACTCCAAACTAACTTAGAATGGAGTAAGTGTAGATTTTTGTACACTCAGAAAAACCTTGCCTACACTTTAGAAATCAGGCGTGGGTTACAAATCAGGTGTAGGGAACAAGGGGAGTAGGGGCGGGGGGGGGGCGAAGGGAAGTAATTAAATTTTACAAGCATTCAACAGTCTTACTTATACAAATAAAGAGCCATCCTGAATAAAAAATTATAACCAAAGCAAATACAAAATATTGAATATTCCTACCTGTGTGAAGCAGCAGCAGCCTTCGAGCTGCGGTGCTTCAGGCAGGCCTTCCTTCCATGTAGGAGACAGGGGCAGCGTCAGTGGCTCGATGGCAGCCGAAGACACAGCAAGCAGCCTTCGAGCTGCGAGGGAAGCTGAGGCCATTCGGCCACGGGATAGGGGCGGCGGCAGTGGCTGACGGCGGCCGAAGACACAGCAAGCAGCCTTTGAGCTGTGAGGGAGGCTGAGGCCATTCGGCCACGGGATAGGGAGAGGCAGCCAGATAGCCAGTTTGAAACTTAAATTTGTAATTGCAGAATGGGTGCTGCATTTTCAACACCACGGATTATGCAATGGTTCACCAGCAATTCACTGCATAGGAGAGAATTGATTGGAGCTCACCACACCAGGAACGTCATAGCCTGTAGGCTGATGGGCAGGAGACCTTACCCATGTCGGCAATATCGATCCAGGCGCTCGTACCTGGACATGAGCGAGGCTGATTGTGTCAAAAGGCTGCGTTTCCGCAGCGAAGTTGTCGTTGAAATCTGTGATATGTTGAAAGCAGGTTTGCAGTCCAGGAGCAGAACGCCAACTTCCTTGTCTGTTGAAGTGAAGGTAACAGCTGCACTTGCCTTCTATGCCTCGGGATCGTTTCAGGCTACAACTGGAGATGTGTGCTCCATCTCTCAACATGCAATACATGCCTGTATTTACCAGGTCACGGCTGCACTGTATGCGCGGAGGAATGACTTCATCAATATCCCAATAACAAGCGATCCATGAGAGGGCTGTGGGCTTCTTCAGGATTGCCGGCTTCCCAAAGGTACAGGACTGCATTGATTGTACCCACATAGCCTTGCGAGCACCTGTGGAGGATTCAGAGCAGTACAAGAATAGAAAAGGTTTCCACTCCATCAATGTGCAGCTCATGTGTGACAACAAGCAGCGCATCATGTCAGTCGATGCGAGAAACCCTGGCAGCACCCATGATGCGTTCATCCTACGTGACCGCATTATATCTGACATGTTTGAGCAGCAGCCAGAAGGGCAGAGCTGGCTACTGGGAGACAAAGGGTACGGTCTGACCACCTGGCTCATGATGCCCCGACGCGTGACACGGGCAGAAGCTGACCGTCAATACAATATGGCGCACATTGCGATGCGCAGCATCATTGAGAGGACCATTAGCATATTGAAACAGCGTTTCCGATGCATGGACCATTCTGGAGGCCACTTGCAATACTCTCCTCAGATTGTCGGTCACTTCACTGTTGTGTGCTGCATGCTCCATAACTTAGCCATCATGAGGCAGCAGGAGCTGGTAGTGGAACCAGAAGACCCACGCGAGGGTCCAGTGCCTGATAATAGTATTTTGGAAGAGCAGTATGAGGATGATGACGACGATTAGGAAAGCATGCAAGTGCCTGATGCCAGAGCATGAGGTCGGAGGAGGGCCGTCCATCATGCTCCTTTAACGATTGCTCGAGCCTTGCGCCAGCAGCTCATTCGTGAAATCTTCAATTACTGATGCCTGAGGGCTCTGCGACCACTGTTGCGCATGGACATGTTTATTCTTTGGAGTTGTTCCTACGTTGTGTTGTGTTAATGGAAGATGATTTCGTTTTAATGAAAAAATATTTTATTGAAAAGTTAATGTAACTGTAATAAAATATTTGTTGTATCAAACTTTACTTTTTAATATAACTCTTGAAGATCACTTAAAAACAATTAAAGTTACAAAGCAATTTCAATGTGAAAAACCTTACACTCTGAAGATCACTTAAACTTCAAGATCACTTTTAGGTGCAAAATTAAATAAGTTACAAAAAGTGAGAGCATTTACACTATAAGATCACTTAAAAATCCGAAGATCACTTATAAGTTATAAAGTTACAAAACTTATAAAACAATTTCAATGTAAAAAAGGCTACTACAGCTACATCAAGAACAAGAACAAAAGCAGCAAAGAAAGACTGCAACCATCTCTCATCCACATCTCAGTGAATGTTCACTTCTTCATGGGGGTGTCATTTGATTGGCCGGGCTGTGTGCCCTTATTGCAGCAGCTACCTCCATGAGGGCCTGTGCCGACACTTGCATGCCCTCCCTGACGGCCTGTGCTGTCGATTGCACTCCCTCGGACATTCCCTCACTAAGTTCCCGTGTCATTACTGCTATTTCTCCCGTCAGGACCGTCAGCTCTTCACACATGCACTGACGCTACCGATGAGTGATCGGGTAAGCTCATTGGTCTCCATACCCAATGCCACAACCTGAGCCGCATCTGTTGCACGCTGCATCTCAGGAAAGCGTGTCTCCAATCTCCTTCTCCTCTGCCTGGGTCTGCCTCGGGGCACCACTACACTGGGAGGCGCTGGCAGGGACGGTGGGACACTCGGTGTTGCAGACGGCAGTACTAGAGAGAGAGGCACGGGCTGGGACAGTGGGACGCTCTGTGTTTGACAAAAGCAAAAGACAGAAAGGAGATGAGTAAAAGTGGAGGGCAGAGAAACCCAAGGCAAAAAACAAAAAGGGCCACTGAATATAAAGGGGCTGCAGGAGGGGTCAAAACTAGAAATCATGGTTTAAAAACTAGTATTTAAACACTCTACCTAAACGCATGCAGCATTTGAAATAAAGTAAATGAGTTGACAGCACAAATCATTACAAATGGGTATGATTTGGTGGCCATTATAGAAACATGGTTGCAGGGTGGCCAAGATTGGGAATTAAACATACAGGGGTATCTGACGATTCGGAAAGATAGACAAGAAGGGAAAGGAGGTGGGGTAGCTCTGTTCATAAAGGATGATATCAGGGCAGTTGTGAGAGACGATATTGGCTCTAATGAACAAAATGTTGAATCATTGTGGGTGGAGATTAGAGATAGTAAGGGGAAAAAGTCACTGGTGTGCGTAGTTTACAGGCCCCCAAATAATAACTTTACGGTGGGGCGGGCAATAATCAAGGGAATAATGGAGGCATGTGAAAAAGGAACGGCAGTAGTCATGGGGGATTTTAACCTACATATCGATTGGTCAACTCAAATCGCACGGGGTAGCCTGGAGGAGGAATTCATAGAATGCATACCTTAGAACAGTATGTTACAGAACCTACAAGGGAGCAAGCTATCTTAGATCTGGTCCTGTGTAATGAGACAGGAAAAATAAACGATCTCCTCGTAAAAGATCCTTTCGGAATGAGTGATCACAGTATGGTTGAATTTGTAATACAGATTGAGGGTGAGGAAGTTGTGTCAGAAACGAGCGTACTATGCTTAAACAAAGGGGACCACAGTGTGATGAGGGCAGAGTTGGTTAAAGTAGACTGGGAACACAGACTAAACGGTGGCACAATTGAGGAACAGTGGAGGACTTTTAAGGAGCTCTTTCATAGTGCTCAACAAAAATATATTCCAGTGAAAAAGAAGGGTGGTAAGAGAAGGGATAACCAGCCGTGGATAACCAAGGAAATAAAGGAGAGTATCAAATTAAAGACCAATGCGTATAAGGTGGCCAAGGTTAGTGGGAAACTAGAAGATTGGGAAAATTTTAAACAACAGCAGAGAATGACTAAAAAAGCAATAAAGAAAGGAAAGATAGATTACGAAGGTAAACTTGCGCAAAACATAAAAACGGATAGTAAAAGCTTTTACAGATATATAAAACGGAAAAGAGTGACTAAAGTAAATGTTGGTCCCTTAGAAGATGAGAAGGGGGATTTAATAATGGGAAATGTGGAAATGACTGAGACCTTAAACAATTATTTTGCTTCGGTCTTCACCGTGGAAGACACAAAAACCATACCAAAAATTGCTGGTCATAGGAATGTGGGAAGGGAGGACCTTGAGACAATCACTATCACTAGCGGGGTAGTGCTGAACAGACGAATGGGACTCAAGGTAGACAAGTCCCCTGGTCCTGATGAAATGCATCCCAGAGTATTAAAAGAGATGGTGGAAGTTATAGCAGATGCATTTGTTATAATCTACCAAAATTCTCTGGACTCTGGGGAGGTACCAGCGGATTGGAAAGCTGCTAATGTAACGCCTCTGTTTAAAAAAGGGGGCAGACAAATGGCAGGTAACTATAGGCCGGATAGTTTAACATCTGTAGTGGGGAAAATGCTTGAAACTATCATTAAGGAAGAAATAGCGGGACATCTAGATAGGAATAGTGCAATCAAGCAGACGCAGCATGGATTAATGAAGGGGAAATCATGTTTAACTAATTTACTGGAATTCTTTGAGGATATAACGAGCATGGTGGATAGAGGTGTACCGATGGATGTGGTGTATTTAGATTTCCAAAAGGCATTCGATAAGGTGCCACACAAAAGGTTACTGCAGAAGATAGAGGTACGTGGAGTCAGAGGAAATGTGTTAGCATGGATAGAGAATTGGCTGGCGAACAGAAAGCAGAGAGTCGGGATAAATGGGTCCTTTATGGGGTGGAAATCGGTGGTTAGTGGTGTCCCACAGGGATCGGTGCTGGGACCACAACTGTTTACAATATACAAAGATGACCTGGAAGAGGGGACAGAGTGTAGTGTAACAAAATTTACAGATGACACAAAGATTAGTGGGAAAGCGGCTTGTGTAGAGGACACAGAGAGGCTGCAAAGAGATTTAGATAGGTTAAGCGAATGGGCTAAGGTTTGGCAGATGGAATACAATGTCGGAAAGTGTGAGGTCATCCACCTTGGGAAAAAAAACCAGTAAAAGGGAATATTATTTGAATGGGGAGAAATTATAACATGCTGAGGTGCAGAGGGACCTGGGGGTTCTTGTGCATGAAACTCTTTTAGAGTCTACCTGCAAAACATAAATATTAAACTGTGCCACCCGACCTGGGTGACACACCAGACATTTACAAGGCCCTTTTTTCCTTTTTTTGTTTTTTTTTTGTGTTTTTTTTGTTTTTTTTTTGTTTTTTTTTTGGGCACTAAAATCACAATTTCTCCGGTGCCCCCTATAAAAGGGAAGGGGACACTAAAAGCACCGGCAATTAAAACAAATTAAACTTTAAAATGTAAAATCAAATTAAAATTTGGTTGCCGGGCGTGATGATGCACTCCAGTCCCTCCGGTGCCCACCTCTCGCGGAAGGCCGTTCTTGTGCATGAATCCCAAAAAGTTAGTTTGCAGGTGCAGCAGGTAATCAGGAAGGCGAATGGAATGTTGGCCTTCATTGCGAGAGGGATGGAGTACAAAAGCAGGGAGGTCCTGCTGCAACTGTATAGGGTATTGGTAAGGCCGCACCTGGAGTACTGCGTGCAGTTTGGTCACCTTTCTTACGGAAGGGGAAATTAGTTAAATATGATTTCCCCTTACTTACTGGCTTTGGAGAGGGTACAGAGATGATTCACTAGGCTGATTCCGGAGATGAGGGGGTTACCTTATGATGATAGATTGAGTAGACTGGGTCTTTACTCGTTAGAGTTCAGAAGGATGACGGGTGATCTTATAGAAACATTTAAAATAATGAAAGGGATAGACAAGATAAAGGCGGAGAGGTTGTTTCCACTGGTCGGGGAGACTAGAACTAGGGGGCACAGCCTCAAAATACGGGGGGAGCCAATTTAAAACTGAGTTGAGAAGGAATTTCTTCTCCCAGAGGGTTGTGAATCTGTGGAATTCTCTGCCCAAGGAAGCAGTTGAGGCTAGCTCATTGAATGTATTGAAGTCACAGACCGATAGATTTTTAACCAATAAGGGAATTAAGGGTTACGGGGAGCGGGCGGGTAAGTTGAGCTGAGTCCAAGGCCAGATCAGCCATGATCTTATTGAATGGTGGAGCAGGCTTGAGGGGCTAGATGGCCTACTCCTGTTCCTAATTCTTATGTTCTTATGTTCTTATGTTCAGACGTCAGTACTAGAGAAAGAGGCATAGGCTGGGACGGTGGGGCGCTTGGTGTTCCAGATGACAGCACTTGAGTGCGAGCCGTGGGCTGGGATGGTGGGTCAATGGGTGTAAACTGCTCCATTATATCACCAGCACCACTGGAACCCGCAATGTCGGAATCAAAACCATGGAAGGTGGAACCAGAACCTATGCGAGTGGGAGGCGCAGGCTCGGACGGTGCTGCACTGGCTGTAAACTGCTGCATTACACCAGCAGCATCACTGGGACCCGCAACATCAGAATCAAAATCATGGAAGGTGGAACCAGAACCTGTGCAAAGGTTTGAAACTCTGCTGCTCCGTAATGGGTGCTCATAAACATTAATTTGGAAGCTCTCCCCGTAGACATTTCAGTCATCGCTGCCATCATCAAGTCTGGATCGTCCGCATCTGGTTGTACTGGTTCTTGTTCTGTATCTTCAGGACCCTCAGGGTTGGCAGCATCATCGTCATCATCATCATCATGTTCTGCAAAATACATCAGAACAGTCAAATGTTTAACAGCAAGGGAGGGGGCAGGATGGGTGGCATGAGTACTCTCACACATAGCAGGCCAGGCAGTAGGTTGATTTGAAGGGCCATGATGCATTTACAGGACTTACCCTCTTCCTCGCGTGCGGGCCCAGCTTGTGCTGTACTGATTGCTTTTCTCCATGTAGTACTCATCATAGCCGCTACCCTCTGTTCCAAGGGTGTCAGTGGATGCAGATTGGGCGGGCCTCCTCCTGTTTGAGTTGTTTCCCTTTTGTTGTGGGCCAATTTCTTTTGCAAAGAGTAAAATATAACTTTTTACAGAGTGCGTCTTTCTGCAGGGTGGGACATACAGATAGTCACGTTACAATTCCAATTACATTAAAAAATGAAAATATTACTTACACTAACTACTTGACCAAGTTCATGCCATTTCTTTTTACACTGGCTTCCAGATCTCATGGGATGCACCTCTGCACAGTAATCTTCTGCAACTTGGTTCCAACATTTCTTCATTTCTTTAGGTGGCACTTTTATGCGACCTCTGTTGCTGGTACCTAGCTCCTGCCATCTCTGCCCAATGTCGTTGACTAATATCTCCAGTTCCTCATGCAAGAAATTCTTTGTTCTTGGTGGACATTGTTCCATTGCTGTATTGAATTGACACTCTTATTTTTCAAAACACAACATCGGAATCAAAACCATGCAGCACCTGTTCTGGAAGTTTAGCAGTGAAAAGCAGCACTCACTGATTTCAGCAGGTGATTTATTCAACAGTGCTGCTAAAAGCTTCAGACACCAAAAAATCACCAAAATTCAATCCCAAGCCTTTCCAGAGGTTCACGAGACAAATCAGCACTTTTATTTAAGTTTCTTTAAAAATGGCCGAGTGCCAATATTTCTGGGCTACTGCGTGTGTGCGCACGCTCCAACGCGTATGCACAGGGCTGCCGGCACGACAATCCCTCATTTGACTTAGCCCCACCCCCTTCCATTTGCAGAATCGGCGCGCCTCTATGGCTCCGCCCCCTTGCTGCTGTCTGCGCGCCGCGCCGAGCTCCCAGGGACCAGCAAGGAGCCTGAGAATTACGAGGCAGATTTTTGTTGCGCTTTTAGGCGCGAAAAACAGGCGTCCATGTTGGGGCTGTACCGTTCCAGGCGCGGCCCGAAACTTGACCCTATTATGTGGCACAGAGAAACTAGAATCTATTTTAAAACTTCAATTAAACTTTGCAGAACCAGTTCTACAATTAATAGAGCAGGTTATATATATATATCTATTGACCAATTTTTTTTACTTTAACTGGATTTCTGCCAAAAATACCGTTATGATTTTGAGGCCTAACATTTGGGGAAAAAATGCACCCAGCGGTAAAAATCGACGTTGCACAAAGATTCGCGGCGCAAACCGTGAATTTTCTGAAACTTTTCTCCGAGGCTGATACCGCTGCGAGTTGGGCCGAGGGAGAGGCAAAAACACTAACATTTTTTTTCCACAAAACAAAAAATAAAAAATCATAAAACATTCACAAGACCCTTTTCTAATGAATCACTGCAAAACAATTAAAAATTAAAAATTTAACTTAACTTTTTTGCAGGTTCCAAAGGCTGTAATGCAGGTTTTTCCCCAGTGTTATTTTTGGTCCTGTCTATGGGTCACTGCTGAGCCAAAGATCGGGTGAAAGTGCTTTTTCCAGTCTTGCACGCCGGCAGTCCACTCCCCAGCTGTATTTAAAAAACGCTGGCACAAGACTTCAGTGAATTTCCCGCCGCACCATTTTCTGCCAAAAACGGCGAAATATCGCCGAAAAACCCGGCGCAAGAATGCGGAATTTCCAGCCCCGAATTATTTCAAATATTACTTTTGATTAATTTAACCACTGTAAACGATAAATGTTGGTGGCAGGCATCAGAATGGAAGATACTGGTGAATATTCGTCGGTATTTCTGAGCTTTGAAGCACTATTGAGTGTGCAGAAATTGTATAATATGCTACTTCTTTAACATTTTTTACTAGTCAACATCACAGACGTTTAACTAAAGAGGCACTTAAGACAGACGAAGCAGGAGGAAACCTACAAAAGGATTTGATAAAATCATCAATTGGACAGATCCATGGCAGGTAAAATTCAGATAATTGGAAAGTACTGAACTTTGATAGTAAAAATGGATGTCAGCAGTACTGGAAGGATGATGTATAAATAGATAAAGGTGAAGCAGAAATGGATTTGGCAATGATGATAGATTTATATCAAACCACAGTGGGACAGCAATAAATAAAGCCAAATTAATGCTTCATTATATTACCAGTCAGTTGAGTATAAATCATACGATATCCTAAAACAATACAGTTCTAGTCAAACTGCACTTTAAATTCTCTTGTCAACAAGAGTTCATGCTAGAGTATGCTACATTGCAACTACTCTCTGTATAAAGACTTTTTTTCTAGATTTCCCTTCGAATTATTTTTGTGAGTACCTTAAATTTGTGTTGATTCATGTCTGCCTCGATGGAAACAGTCTTTCACAATTTATCTTTCATAATCATGAAGGCCCAACTTGGGCGACAAATTTGGGGGCTACATTTGGGGCGGGAACCCAGGCGGAGCAATCATTTTAGCACCTTGAAAAAGTTTGCGTCCTCTGCCCAGAAATTAGAAATTTGTCAGAATCGGGCGAGGAGCTGTCAAGGGCGCTAATTAGCCATTGCACACTAGAGCTGGGGGGGAGCAATAATTAAAGTTTGGTCGGTAAATTTGGCGGACCCATTGCGCATGCGCCGAACTCCGAGTCAGACCCCGGGTACAGCCGAGTCTTAAAGGCACGGCATAGTAATGCACCCATTAAAGTTTTAAAATCACTTGTTTTCAACCTGTACTAATATGTCTATCTGCCGCTGCAAACTCGGAGGCTCACGCACCGTGCTCTGTGTAAATGTTGCACTGACTGTGACCTCCGAGGGAGCCGCTTCCTCATCACTTTAAGTAACCACCAGTTAATGACTCTGCAAGCCTATAGCGACTGTTTTCCCAGACGTTGTTCTTGGTGGCCACTAAATGAGGTGGCCGCACCAAATTCTCCGACCAGCATGCAAGCGGAGTCGTTGTACCAGGAATACGTCATGATCAGGGTGATTGTCAGCAGCCAGGTGCTACTGGTTTGCATCCACGGTGAGCCTCTAATGAATTTTCAGTCGGGGCGCTTCCAGTCGCTAATCTCCTATGCTTCCATTAACGCCCCCTCTGGCCGCTAACTGAGGCGTAAGGCAACATAAAATGCAGCCCCTTAACTTTTCATGTCTGTTGAAAATTGTCTAAATACTCAAATCTCCCTTCATCACTGTCACCCCTCATTCTTGGTAACTTCTGAGTGAATCTGAATTGCTTTTTGTCCATTGCTCATATCCAGTTAATTGATGTGATGGGGAGAGTTTGGGCCTTCGCTTTGGATGGATGAGCTTAAAACAAGCTGAAAGCTTTCCCTCATCTGTATCTGTCTTGAGATCAAGAGGATTATTTGTGTCAAATTGTTGCTGTTTCCAGTTTCAACGGGACACAGTGATTGTACAAAGGGAGTGATTCTGTCATCAGGTGCTCCCAGCAGAGAGCATATCTTGGGATGGAAAGTCACAGGCTATACATCCTTAATTTCCTAAGGTCCATTTCTGTGAGCATTGCTTCTGATTGAGAATGTTAGATCAGGGAATCCTGCCAAAAGCATTTTGTCTAACTTAATTTTTTTTGACACAGTAATCAAAAATATTGCCTGGTAATTGCAATGCCATGTCGTAAGTTGAACTTCACAAAGTACTTCATAGTAACCAAAACAAACCTTATAAAAGAAAAATCAACTTCAACATTCGAAAGAATGTTTTTGCTGAATCACACATATATAAAGAAGGTTTATTTTGTAACCTTAAGCATCTGTTGAGTATTTATGGACAAAATAAGCCTATATCATATGCAGGCTGGTGTCCCTACTTTTGCTTGAGTGCGGGGATTTATATTTTGTACGCTGTGGTTCTTATGAACTCTTAATATTCCAAAATCAAATTCACAAAATGGAAGCAGCTAGTTTGCAAAAAAAGCAAACAAGGTGTGGGAAAACTGCCACTTCGAATCGAATGTATTATTTAACAGGCAGTGCCAGTTAACTGACTGATACAGGAAGACATGGTTTAACATGGTCACCAAGTACCACCTACATCTTTCTTTACCAGCATGAATGCAAGCAGCATGAAAAACTGAATCAAATCAAGGAGATGTGGCATCGCCACTGATTTGAAAGAGGGGCCAGAGCTGTTGGCCTCAATTTTCCTGGGGAGCTGCACCATTACATCATAGGGACCCTGAAACAATTCAAAAGCAGGAGAAAATGAAAGACTAAGGTGACTCATGTCGTTAATTCTGCCACTCCATATTTTCCTGGGACTGTCACACTGCTCCGCCATTGCCCTCGCCAAAGCGATTTAGATAATTATCATAGCACCGCCCCCATTAAAATCAATGACCATTGCAATTTTCCTCCATTTAAGCCAATTTCCACGTCGTTGCCATTTAAACTGAAAACTAATGGTTTAAGTGGCACGGCTGTGGTGTGATTGATTGCTCCAAGATCGGGTTTAAACTCCCAGCTGTTAAAGTTCTATTATTATTGCAAAGATTAAACAACAAAGATCTTTAAGTACCTGTGTCATACACCTGGGATTTTCAGTTTTAATATTGCCACGCCATATGTCCGAAGACCAATCAATTTATCAGATCGTTTTTGGAATTTGAATGACTGTTTTTCTACAATGCTCAATCGCATTAAAGCCACTAGCACAACAAACATATATTTCCTAATAACTCTAATTTTCTTATTGATCATTATTGTTTCAATCAGTTATGACTAAATTGATATACGTTTACCTCAAAAACCTCTCAAGCCCATCTACTTAGAGGAAAGCCAGCATATCATTGTGCAAATTTGCACTGATCGATAAAGATTTACTATCTTCAGCCTCATTCTTACCAACAACTTCTCAATAAGTTTAAAAACTCACAGTTAGCTTTCTCAGCTCATTTTATGAATATAATCCTAGAAAATAAAAGTCAATCATTATTAATAATTTATAGTGCAATGCCTGAATTCAGCAGTGAAACTTAAAAGCATCACGACACTCAGGATTGTCAAGATGCCAGTTATTGAAGATTTTTTTATAATAATAGCCCATGATTATATTTTCCCAAAGCAATATTTTTACCTGTGCAATAAAATAGTAATAAAATTATCTTCCAATTTGTTGATGTACTATTCTGTGTAATTTGTGTGAATTTGGAGTCGTGTAATATTATTTAGATTTTGTGTTATTCTCTTATTGTGTGCTTTAAATAGGTTAAGAGATTTAGTGCATCAACTGTAATAGATCCTTTTTGCTCTAAAATAAACATACTTTAGTGAGAAGGTTACATTTAATTTAGAATTACACAGAATATACAGCACAGAGACAGGCCATTCGGCCCAACCAGTCCATGCCGGTGTTTATGCTCCACTCGAGTTTCCTCCTGTCTTTCCTCATCTAACTCTATCAGCATAACCCTCTATTCCCTTCTCCCTCATATGCTTATCTAGCTTCTCTTAAATGCATCAATACTATTCACCTCAACTATTCTCTGTGGTGCCTACCTTTCATAATTTTAAAGACCTCTAGTAGGTCACCCCTCAGCCTTCTCTTTTCCCAGTCTGTTCATCCTTTCCTGATAGGTATCACCTCAGTTCTGGTATCATCCTTGTAAATCTTTTTTGCACTCAATATCTTTTTTAGAATATTGTGACCAGATTGTGCACTGTACTCCAAATGAAGTTTGACGAGGTCTTTACATATCAGAGCGCACCTAATGTCCAGAATTCCATCTTAAATAAATCCTGAACTAGTTTTGATTACTTAGATGGGTCAGAGATGAATTTCCCGGATTTGATTCCCCAAATTGGCTTGGGTTTTTTATTTGTTTTTACGCCTCTCCCAGGAGATCAATGGGGTGGGTGGGGAGTGTATATAGTATGTTACACAGGTCTCACAATTTCACAATTATGTGGGGCAGGCTGGACAGACCAGAGGGTTTTTACCTGTCCATGTTTGTTCATATGTTTGTAAATAATTGTAAACTCCATCTTTGCAAAGCCAAAGTTACTAGTTATTGAATGGATCTGCAAAGAAGCATTGAAGTCCTATCACTACATAATCCTCGACTCCCTTATCGTTCAAAAATCTGTCTATCTCCAACTTCAATATATTCAATGACCCAGCTTCCACAGCTCTCTGGGGTAGAGAATTACAAAGATTCACGACGCACTGAGAGAAAAAATTCATCCTCATTTCTGTTTTAAAAGATGACCACTTATTATGAAACCATGCCCCCTAGTTCTAGATTCCCCCGTGAGGGGAAACGTCCTTTCTGCATCTACCTCAGAATCTTACATGTTTCAATAAGATCACCTCTCATTCTTCTAAACTCCAATGAGTATAGACCAAACCTGCTCAATCTTTCTTCATAAGACCAACCCCTTCATCTCAGGAATCAACCTTGTGAACCTTCTCAGAACTGCATCCAATGTAAGTATATCCCTCCTTAAATAAGGAGATCAAAACTGTACACAGTACTCCAGGTGTGTCTCACCTATGCCCTGTACAGTTATAGCAGGACTTCCCTACATTTATACTCCATCCCCCTTGCAATAAAGGCCAACATTCCATTTGCCTTCCTAATTACTTGCTGTACCTGCATACTAACTTTTTGTGTTTCATGTACAGGGACCCCAAGATCCCTCTGTACCGTAGCATTTTGTAATCTCGCCCCATTTAAATAATAATTTGATTTCTTATTTTTCCTACCAAAGTGGATAACCTCACATTTTCCCACATTATACTCCATCTGACAAATTTTTGCCCACTCACTTAGCCTTTCTATATCCCTTTGCAGAATCTTTGCACCCTCCTCACAACTTGCTTTCCCACCTATCTTTGTATCATCAGCAAATTTGGCTACATTACACTTGGTCCTTTCATCAAAGTCATTAAAATAGATTGTAACTAGTTGAGGCCCAAGCACTGATCCCTGTGGCACCCCACTAGTTACAGTTTGCCAATCTGAAAATGACCCATTTATCCCGACTCTCTGTATTCTGTTAGTTGCCAATCCTCTATCAATGCTAATATATTACCCCCAACCCCGTGAGCTCTTATCTTGTGCAGTAACATTTGCTGTACCTTATTGAATGTTTTCTGGAAATCCAAATGCACGACACCTACTGGTTTCCCTTTATCCACCCTGCTCACTACATCCGCAAAGAACTGCAGCAAATTTGTCAAACATGATTTCCCTTTCATAAAACCATGCTGACTCTGCTTGACTATATTATGATTTTCTAAATGTCCTGCTACTACTTCTCAATAATAGACTCCAGAATTTTCCGAATGATGTTAGGCTAACCGGTTTATAGTTTCGTGATTTCTGTCTCCCTCCTTTCTTAAGTAGGGGGCGTTACATTTGCGATTTTCCAATCTGTTGGAACCTTTCCAAAATCCATGGAATTTTAGTAGATTACAATCAATGCATCCAGTATCTCTGCAGACACTTCTTTTAAGACCCTAGGATGCAGGCCATCAGGTCCAGGAGACTTGTCCACTTTTAGTTCCATTAGTTTGTCTCATACTTTTTCTCTAGTGATTGTTTTAAGTTCCTCCTCCCAATAGCCCCGATTATCAATTATTGGAATGCTTTTAGTGTCTTCTACTGTGAAGACTGATACAAAATATTTGTTCAAAGTCTCTGCCATTTCCCTGTTTCACACTATTAATTCCCCAGTCTCATCCACTAAGGGACCAATGTTTACTTTAGCTATTCTCTTCCTTTTTATATACCTGTAGAAGCTCTCACTGTCTGTTTTTATATTTCTTGCTAGTTTACTCTCATAAACTATCTGCTCTCTCTTTATTAATTTTGTAGTCGTACTTTGCTGGTTTCTAAAAATTCCCAATCCTCTGGCCTTCCACTATTCTTTGCAACATTGTAGGCCTTTGTTTTCAATTTGATTCTATCCTTTACTTCCTTAGTTAGCCACAGATGGTTCATCCTTCCCTTAGAGTCTTTCTTTCTTGCTGGAATATATCTTTGCTGAGAATTATGAAATATCTCCTAAAATGTTTGCCATTGCTTACCTATCATATGACGTTTTAATCTATTTTCCCAGTCCACTTCAGCCAACTCTGCCTTCATATCTTTATAATTGCCTTTATTTAAGTTCAGGACACTAGCTTGAGACCTAGCTTTCTCACCCTCAAACTGAATTTGAACTTCTATCATGCTATGATCACTCTTCCCAAGAGGATCCTTTACTAGGGATCATAAATTAATCCTGTCTCATTACACATTACCAGATCTAAAATAGTCTGCTCCCTGATTTGTTCTAAGAAACCATCCCGAATATGCTCTATGAACTCTTCCTCAAGGCTACCTTTGCCAATTTGATTTGTCTAATCAATATGAAGATTAGCTGCTCATATTCCATCAGCAGAACCTTTTTCTCTGTCCTACCTATGTTGTTGGTACCTATGTGGAACACAGCAACTTGATATTCTCCCTCTCACTCCAAGTCCCTCTCCAGCCCATGCACCGGGCAGGCAACACAGCCTTCGGGACTCATGCTCTCAGCTGCAGAGAACAGTATTGTGATATATTCACAGAGCACAGCACACACACAGCTTCTAACATGGCAGGCAGCTCTGTCGGAAGCCTCTGGAACATACCTGGTTCTGTTTATTATTAACTCTGTAGTTGCAGTGCACAATACATCCACATCCACAGTGTGGAGCTACAAACATTACAAGCTCACAGACATTACACTTCTCCCTCCTTAATGAAGAAGTTATTATAATGAACATCATACATAACTTGCATGTTTATACATAACACAGGATATAGACTTATTTTTTTTCCATATTTACAAATTTAACTTAACCACTTGTTTTCTGTTTCAAAGAGGATACCTTCGCTCTCGAACAGAACCTTCCAAACATGGTGTCGAATCCTTCGAGGCTCATCCTGAGGAACGTTTTCCTCCACGGAATTTCCTTGATTTTCATTTGAACTCGCTCTAACTTCAGACTCTTTGTTTTCCTGACTCGGACTCAAACTTACATTCTGATTTTCTCTTGGATTTGTTTCCAGTACAATAGATGTAGGATATGCTACTGGTGTACCAAAACTATCTGATGAGTCAGAAATAATTAAATAATTCCCACCTTCAACTCCTTCCATGTCTGTAGATAAAATGTGATCAATATGAACAAACCTAACCTGTTCATTATCAAACATCTTGACCAAATATATGCGAGGACCACATATTTTCACCACTCTTTCTAGTAGCCACTTTAACCATTTATGGTGATGGTTCTTCACTCTCACCTTCAGGTTTAATTTCACACTTCTCTCTTGTACTCTACCTCTATCATGATTCTCTTTCTGTCTTAATTGTGTCTCTTCTGTGGACTGTGCCAAATTTGGTTTTAACAACGAGAATCTGGTTCGTGGCTGTCGTTTGAGAAACAATTCTGCTGGTGTTCTATCAATAGTTGTAGGAGGAGGATTACGATATGTAATAAAAAAATTAGCCAATTTGTGATCCAATGACAACTGTCGTTTCCTTGGATTTGGAACTAACATTTGTTTTATGAGGGCACGTTTTACAATTTGTACAGTGCGCTCTGCTGCACCATTCGAAGCAGGATGGTACGGTGGAACCTTGGTATGTTTCACACCATTTTTGCTCGTGAATTGTGCAAATTCTTCTGAATGAAATTGTGGTCCATTATCCGAAACAATTTCTTCTGGGAGGCCAAATGAAGAAAATAAACTTCGCAAAATGTCTAATGTTTTACTTGTTATTTTCCACATTGGAAACACCTCAACCCGCTATCAATCACAATGAACAATTGTTTTCCTTCTAGCTCAGCAAAATCAATATGTAGCCTTTGCCACACCCTAGGAGACCATTTCCATGGCTGTAATGGTACTGATGGTGGTTGCTTGCTTACCGATTGACATGTCATACACTGACTCACGATGTACTCTATATCTTTATCAAGACCTGGCCACCATAAATAACTGCATGCAAAACTCTTGGTCAAGCACATTCCCAGGTGCTGGTCATAGAAGTCTGCTAATAATTTGGACCTGAATTTATTTGGTATAACCACTCTTGCACCCCACATGATGCAATCTTTATCGACTGATAATTCATTCCTACGAATGAAGAACGGATGAATATCTTTGTCTGTTGCCTGGTTTGGCCATCCATTGGCAATATAATCATACACCTTTGACATCACTGGGTCACATTTGGTTGCTCTACCAATCTCTTCAGCTGTGACTGGCAGTTCATCAATGTATGAAAAACAAAAAGTTTCTTCCCTATCGGGTGTAACTTGTGATGGGAAAGGCAACCTAGACATAGCATCAGCATTACTGTGATCAGCTGACTATCTGTATTTAATATATGTATATACTGACAAAATCAAAACCCATCTCCGCATTCGGGCTGCAGCTAATGTTGGAGCTTGGGACTTTGGATGGAGGATTGCTGTTAGGAGCTTATGGTCCATAACAATGGTAAACTTACGACTATACAAGTATTTGCGGAACTTCTTGACCCCAATAATTATTGCCAAAGCTTCCCTTTCAATTTGCGCATAATTACTCTCACTGGCACTGAGAGTGCGTGAAGCAAAAGCAATTGGTCTCTCCTCCCCACTACGTGATACATGAGAGATCACTGCCAACTCCATATGGAGAGGCATCACATGCTAGCTTAATCTCCTTAGATATGTCACAGTGAACTAATATGGTGCTTTCTACCAATTTTCTTTTACACTCCTTGAATGCTGTATTGCATTCTTTCGACCACTTCCAATGGACCTGTTTTTTCAATAGTTCATTCAGTGGATGTAATACTGTTGCCAAATTTGGTAGGAACTTCCCATAATAGTTCAAAAGATCCAAGAATGAACGAAGTTCAGTGACATTCCTGGGAGTGGGTGCATTTCTAATTGCATCCAATTTTTCCATGGTCGGATGTAAACCATCTTTGTCTACTCTGTACCCTAAGTATTCCACTGAGTTTTTAAATAACTCACACTTATGAGCAGACACTCGTACTCTGTGCTTCTCTAGTTGTTTGAGGACTTCATTCAATATGTTATTATGAATTTGTTTATTTGGTGCTGAAATTAGTATGTCATCCAAATAACATAATACCCCTTCAATACCTTGCAAATGACACTCCAAACGATAGCCTATTAAATTGATATAGGCCTAGATGAGTATTTATAGTCAAGCATGATTGGACTCCTCATCTAGTTCAAGCTGTAAGTAAGCATTTGTAAGATCCAGTTTTGAGAAGATCTGACCACCTGTCAGTGTTGTGCACAAATCTTCTATATTTGGCAATGTATTGGGGAGATTACCCTCTAGAACCTGGTTTACGGTTACTTTATAATCACCACACAATCTTACCTTACCATCAAACTTTGGTACAACAACAATGGGTGTAGCCCAATTACATCGATCTATCTTATAAATAATGTTCTCAGTCTCTAGTCTTTCGAGTTCTTGCTCAACTTTCTCCTTGAGCGCATATGGTACGGAACGTGACTTGTCGTAAACCGATCTAGCGTCCTTCTGCACTCTGACACTCGCCTTGAAGCCTTGGATCGGGCTGCCCGTTTCGCAGAACACCTTCGGATATTTTTGATAACATCATCCCTTGATGCAAATCTCGCTTCCACACGGAAAATCTCACTCCAATCCAGCTTCAGTGATCTCAACCAATTTCTTCCTAGTAAGGCAGGCTTGTCTCCTTTCACTACTATTAGAGGCACGTTCTGAAATTGATCCTTATATTTCACCGGTACGGTGATATGACCTACCACAGGAATTTTCTCTCCCAAGTAGCCTCGCAGCTCTATCTTGGATTTCTCCAATTGGAAATCCCGCAATTTGTCGAGGTATAGCGACTCCGGTACTACACTCTCAGATGCACCTGTGTTAATTTCCATTGGTATCTTGAATCCCGCAACATCTATGTGGATTTTGATACTTTCCGAATCGCTGTCCGTTAACCTCGTGCTCCTGATGACGTGTAACTCTAACATCTCCTCGTCCTGTTGTTGTTCTATGCTATGTAGTCTCTGGGGATTTCGACTCATTGCTTTTCACGCTGGGCTCATAGCTTTGAACGCTTCTTTACCCTTCAGTCGGCATGCCTTCGCAAGATGCCCAGTCTTTCTTCAGAAGAAACACTGGGCTAGACTTTCCACTTTCAGGCTAAGGCTGAAAAAAATGGGCCTTGTTCCAGCTGATCGCCGGCTCAAGGCCCATTTTTTTTTTTTGCGATTTTCCACTCGGCCTTACCCCAGCGATGTCAAATGGGCGATGTGATTTCTCGGCGATCTCACGATCGCCCAAAGAAAACAGAAGTGAATGAAAAAAAAAGCTTCCTTAGCAATGCATTACTGCACATGTGCAGGTTGATTTTTTTTTTAGGTTAATGTTCTTTCCTGCGTTTGGGGAGGTCAGGGGTCATCACACATGCTCAGAAGCTCTGTGAGGGTCAGAGAGAGAGAGGAGAAAGTATTTTGTGGTCAGAATAAACTCATATTAATCGACATGGAGGCATCACTTGAGAGGCGTAGGGCCAAGCCTTTCAGCGAGGAGACCAATGAAGCCCTGGTGAATGTAGTGAGCACCAGGTGGACGGATCTGACACGGGGTGGGCATGGGAAACCTACACCCCGTGCACATCGCAGGATTTGGGCAGAGATTGCAGATGTGAAGCCAGGACACTGGACCAGTGCCGAAAGCATTGGAACAGCCTATTAGCAGCCGCTAGAGTAAGTTGAAATTTATATTTATGTATTGTTTAATGATGTAAATAGTAACTAGAATCTGCAATGTTATTTGGTTACATGTAAACATAACTAAATTATGAATAAATCTATGCAACCCAGCATAAAGTTAAATGTTGCAGTGTGAAATATGCAACATAATGCTCATTTGTATGAGAACATTTAAATCTGTCAGTCTTAAATGTATTAATGTCTTAAATTGCCTGCTCCATTTGCTTATGCCGTGAAATGTTATCATATCACTTACAGAAAAAGATATCGATCAATAATCGGGAGCAGCGCAGAATGTGCGGGGGCTCTGCCATGTTGTACACTCTGAATCCCTATGAGGAGCTCGCGGTGGCCTTGGTGGGCCCAGAAAGCCGTTCGGTCACATCCCGTGGTGTGGCCGAACCCACCCTTGAGACATGTGAGTAATGAGAAATGTACATTGTTCAATGTGTGAATCATTAGTAGATACAGAAAATATCGTAGTTACGCATGTAATGTTATGCAATTAAAATGTAATTTGATGTTATGCAATTACAATCTAATGTTCTGCTAATATAATATAATCTGATATATAATGGTGATGTACTATAGATGTTCGAATGAGGTCATGTTAAAGCTTGTGATCACCTGTGCATATGTGGTGAACGAAAGCATTGCAATGTTTTGACTTAGAGAAAAATTGTAATGCAATGAATTGAACAGTTAATCATTCTTTATCAAATTAAAGGTCAAGTGGCCGTCGAGTTGTTGGAGTCGACTGCCACTGAACATTCTCCTACATCACAGGAGGCTGAAGAAGTGGAGGAGCCACTGCAAACTCCTGCTGCTGTGCTTCACCAGGAGGAGGAGGAGGAGGATGAGCTGGAGGAAGAAGAAGAGTTTTTTGTGGGTGTGGAACAACCTGCGGCCATCTCGGTTGAGATGGAAGAAGCACCGGAACCAAGCGGTGTGCAGGTCGTGAAGCCAAGGCGTGTCATATTGCAAACGCCGAACCCACAGAGGTCCGGTCGGCGTGGCGAGCAATCGCCTGCCTTGGAGGGCCAGACAGAGAGCTTGATTTCCCTGTGCAGGGAGACGGTTGCGATTGGTCGTGACCTTATCCAGGGGTTCGAGGGATTCTCTGCGAATTGGTGCCAGTTCTCTGCGAACTGGAGCCAGTTTCCAGCATCCTGGAGCGAGTTCTCCCAGAATTTCTCCAACTGTTCTTCTGAGCAGTCACAGACTGCAAGGGAGACCTTGGAGGCTATTCGGCAGCAGACAGCCGCAACCTGTGGCATGTGTTGCTGGCTGGACACGGTGCTGCACCCCAAGGTGTCGTGTCTGCTCACAGCGAGACCCCTAGCACTCAAGCGAGTACGGAGGGCACAGTTCCTCCGGACTCGGAAGTAGAGCCTCAGGCTTCCGCTTCCTCTCCGTCACCTCCACCATGGCAGGAAGTCTTGACATCCCACTCTGCACGACCTCTTGGTGTCGATCTGCATTGACCAAAATGGGCGGGTGGGGTGCGAACACGGGGTGGGACAGGATCTGGAGGGAAACGTGGCCGCAGGTAGGGAGGGGGGAGTTCTTTTCTATGTAGTTCACTTGTTTTAAAATGTTCACTTGCTGTTATCAATTTATTATACTCGTTATTGTTATTGTTATTGTTATTGCCACTAATTTGGCCAATCTTATTCAATAGTTAAATGTTCACTTGTTCACTTGTTATCATTACTTAACAGTTCACTTTCCATTCTTTCTTAAATGGTCACTTTTAGCATGACTGAAATGTTCACTTGTTGTCATGAATGAAATGGCCACTAATTAACATGACTGAAATGGTCACTTATTAGCATGACTGAAATGGTCACGTGTTAGCATGACTGAAATGGTCACTTGTTATCATCACTTAATTGCTCACTTGTTAGCATGACTGAAATGGTCACTTGTTAGAATGACTGAAATGGTCACTTGTTAGCATGACTGAAATGGTCACTTGTTATCATTACTTAAATGGCTACTTGTTCCTTAAAATGTATTTCTTCTTTTAACGTTTTGGGGATTTTGAGGGAAGGGTGGGTTGGTGCAGGGGGTGGGGGGTTGGAGGGAGGGTGTTGTTCATTAGTTGTTTAAAAATATGTTTGTGAATAAAAAAAATATTTTTCTGCAACTTTTGTACCTTCTCTCTTAGTTACATAAATTTTACAATGTACAGTTTTTCATGCATAATTGTTTGTTTATTCAGTTTTCCCACGCAAATGAAACTTTTGATTAACCGTAACTGTAATTGAACGTTTGAATAGCAACAATAATAGTTCATGCAAAGCGTTCATTACTGAGCTGCTGACACAAAAGCTTACGGCCGTGTAACTGCCACTGGCTACCGGTCTTTGGGAAAGGTGAGGTGGTACCGGTCGGTGCTAGATCACCATGCTGATTAAGCTCCCCTATGTCCTCGCCCGCGTCTTCTCCCGCCTGTTCCTGCTCTTCATCTTTGCCGGCTGCCTCATCTGCCTCATCTGCCTCATCTCCTTCTGGAGGTGGACCTGCAGCATGATCTGGCATTATTTGTCCTCTCTTTATGCAGCATGCAACACACCACAATAAACTCTGCTACTGATCAGGGTGGTACTGGAGGCTGCCTCCCGAATAATCCAGGCATCTGAAGCGCTGCTTTAGGACTCCAATTGTCTTTTCAACGATGTTGCGAGTCTCTATGTGACTTACATTATACTGTCTCTGTGCTTCAGTGACAGGATTACGCAGAGAGGTCATGAGCCAACTGGCAAGGCCATATCCTTTATCCCCCAGCATCCAACCGTGACCTTCTGGCTGATTGGCAAACAGGTCAGGGCTTTCACGTAAGATGTGCGCATCATGGATGCTGCCAGGAAATGTAGCATTTACTGTCATAATTGTTTGATTGTAGTCGACAACAAGCTGCACATTTAGTGAGTGGGACCCCTTTCTATTACGAAACACCTCCGCGTACTTTAAGGGTGCTTTCAGGGCAATGTGCGTGCAGTCTATTGCTCCCTGCACCTTGGGGAAGTCTGCTATTCTCGAGAAACCCAAAGCCCTCTCGGTCTGTGCCTCCCTGGTCATTGGGAAGCTTATGAAATCCATCCTGCGAGTGTAAAGGGCTTCAGTCACCTGTCGAATGCAGCAGTGTGTAGCGTGCTGAGAGATATGGCAGATGTCGCCAGCTGAAGCCTGAAAAAATCTCGATGCGTAAAAGGCTAGGGCAGCAGTAACCTTCACCTCAACGGACAGTGCGGTTCTGATTGTGCTGGAAGGCTGCAGATCATCCTTGACGAGTTGACATATCTCATCGATGACCTCCTTCCAGAATCGCAGCCTCCTAAGACAAGCATTTTCAGACAAGTTCAGGTAGGATTGCTTCTCCAAGTACCTTCGTTGGCTATATGGTCTCTCCTTTCGTCTCCGTCTACACGTTACTGTGCCACCTCTTCGATTGATCCTTTCAGTAACCAATGTGTCAGCAGTTGCAATTAAAGGCAGGGAAAGCATAGGCCCCATAATCACTATCAATAATTACTTTCACTAATTTTAATAATCTCTCTACTCTATACTCTCTAATCACTGTAGTCTGCCCTTTCTGTACCAGTCAGTTTGATAGGCCCCAACAATATCATTAAATAACGTCACTATATAAAAGCTATTTACTAAATTATTCCAATAGATGAGATCTATTTAGCATAAATAAGTTGATAATGCCTAGATATATTCCCTGTACAAAATTTCTGAGTACAATTGTCTTCAATTTTACTCTCTAAATAACTCGGAATTAATTCTCCACCCTTCCTCCGAAGTTAAAAATGGTGTCCGTAGTGCCCATTTCCCTCTGTAAGGCCCTGAAAAAGCAACTATTCTTGAGCACTCTTTTGGGCCTTGCATCGGCCCAGCGAAGTGCATATTAAGTGCCAAAACTTGGGGATGGGCCTTGTGAGGGCGATCATTTGGGCGATCATCTCGGTGATCAAAGTGGAAACTTAGGGGCCTGTTTATCCGGCAATATTTTGGGCCGAGTTTCCACTTTTTGCTCAAAATGGGCGATAGAGGTCCATTTTGGGCCATAGATGGGCCTTAGATGGGCAATGTGAAGTGGAAAGTCTAGCCCACTCTGCCTTCACATATGGACAACTTTGAGCACTGTATTGTCCCAGGCATCTATGGCATGACTTCAACACTCTGTTAGAATTTCCAGTTTCTGAGACTTTGGGCACCCATCGCCTTTTACTTTGAACCTGCAGGCTATTCACCTCAGTTGACTGACGACTGTAATTATTATGTAATTCTCGGAAATAATGATCGGCCATGCCCATCGACCTCGCTGTTTGACAAGCAATCTCAAAAGTCAAGTCATCCGTCATCAATAACTTTTTTCTGATCGCATCATTTTTCACCCCACAAACAAAACGATCCCGCAATGCTCGGTTTTGAAAGTTTCCAAAATTACAGTGAATAGATACCTTTTTTAATGCTACAATATAATCACTGATACTTTCATCAGCCTTTTGATTCCGTATCCCGAAACGATAACTTTCAGCAATTTCTAACGGTTTGGGGTTATAGTGCTGCTCCAGCTTCATTAAAATCTCTTGAAGCATTGTGTCCTTTGGCTCATCAGGCATAAGCAGATTTACAAGGGTTTCATACAATGCCGGTCCAGCTGCAGATAAGAAGATAGCTTGCTTCCGTTCCAATATCGCCTGATTCTAGTCTGCATTCTCTAGAACTTCGATTATGTTATTTGCAGTGAAATACATTTCTAGCCGATCCTCATACGCTTTAAAATGTTCCCGGTCGCATCTATATTCACTCAAATGTCCCATTACACCTGCGGGTGCTGCCATTTCAATTTCTAGCTGTTCACTTAGTTTGCTGTATTTTACCTTGGATTTTGTAGCTTTTTCCAAAGACAGAAGCTTCCAAAGTCTCTCTGTCGGCTGGCTGAATCCTTCACCAACAAAATTTCAGCTTTAAATCATCCAAAAAATCCCATCTCGCCGCCAAATGTGATATATTGCACAGCACACACAGCTTTCTAACATGGCAGGCAGCTCTGTCAGAAGCCTCCGGAATATGCCTGGTTCTGTTTATTATTAACTCTGCAGTTGCAGTACACAATATGACCACGTCCATAGTGTGGAGCTACAAACATTACAAGCTCACAGACATTACACTATCTCCCGAATGATACTGTCCCCTATCACAACCACATTTCTTTTTATACCCCCAACTTGAATGGCCCCCTGTACCACGGTGCTTGGTCAGTTTGTTTGTCCTCCCTGCAGTCCCTGCTCTCGTCTGCACAGGGAGTAAGAACTTTGTACCTGTTGGCCAAGAGCAAGGGCCGAGGCTCCTCCATCACTACCTCCTGTGTCGCCATTCCTGCCTCACTTGTAGTCACACCCTCCTGTCCCTGACCATGGACCAAATTTGGATTATTTAACCTAAGGGATGCGACTGCCTCCTGGAACAGAGTGTCCAGGTAACTCTCCCCCTCCCTGATATATTGCAGTGTCTGAAGCTCGGACTTCAACTCATCAACTCGGAGCCGAAGTTCCTTGAGCAGCCAACATTTACTGCAGATATGGTCACCGTGAATCACACTAGTGTCCATCAGCTCCCGCCTGCTGTGGCTGCAACACATTGCCTGCCCTGCCACCTCAGATGTATTTTACTTAACTAATTAAGTTTTCAAGTTTTGAATGTTTAGTTTTTAATCCTGGCTCTTAATTTAAACTAATGCCCAAGTTTAGAAGAAAAAGAGAGAAAAATGTTGACCCAACCAATCACTTACCTGCCTTCCTGTGACGTCACACTTTGATTTACTTCTCTTCCCTCACAGGTCAGTTGGCGCTGCTCCCAGCTCCCAGTTAACGATTTTATCCCCTGCTGGTCTGGTGTGTTCTCGTGCTGGTCAAGCGCTCTTTTATCCCCGCTGATCTGATGAGCACTTTAATCTATTCTTCCAATGCCACCTATTTCTGTAGAATTGGAGTTCAAGTCTATCTCCATGGAGGTCTTTAAAAAAACTAAATCTGCGTTCCTGTCATAATTAAATGGTTATCTTGTGGCTTTGCCCATCACATCTATTACATAGTTAAAGGGCTAAGTGGTACCCGGGCAGACTCTTCATAGGCACAAGTTAACATGGAGGGACATGAAGATATAGTCTTGATCAGTAATTGGTTTCAGCTGTAGAAAAACTGAGAATTAGTTGATAGAGATGTTTAAAATTATGAACAGTTTAGATGGAGTAAATAAATGGAAATGTTTCCATTGGTTTAAGGATCAGGAAAAAGAGGGCACAGATTAGTAAAAGAACCAGAGGCGATAACATGAGGAAAAACTTTTACACAACGCGTGGTTAGGCTTTGGAATGCACTGCCTGATCGGGTGGTAGATACAGAGTCAATAGTAACCTTCAAAAGGGAATTGGATAAATAGTTGAAAGGGAAGCAGTTGCAGGGATATGGGGAAAGACCAGGGGTGTGGGACTAACTAGATTGTTTTTCAGAAGAACCAGTGTAGACTCGATGGGCTGAATGACCTCCTTCTGTGCTGTACTATGCTATGTAACCTGGGCTCACTTCTTATATTATAGCAGTGACTACATTAAAAAAAACATCTAATTGGCTGTAAAGCGCTTCGGGATGTCCTGAGGTCAGGAACAGCGCTATATAAATGCAAGTCAGTTTTTCTTGGCTTGGAGCTCAGCTTCATTCCCCACATGCAAGCAATCACTCAGACTACTTGGTTACGTCACCACCACAACAACAACAACAACTTGTATTTATATAGCACCATTAACATAGTAAAACATCTCAAGGCGATTCACAGGAACATTATAAAAGAAAATTTGACACCAAGCCACAAAAGCAGATATTAGGGCAGATGATTGACAAAGAAGTAGGTTTTAAGGTGTGTCTTAAAGGAGGGAAGTGAGGTAGAGAGGCAGAGAAATTTAGCGAGGGAATTACAGAGCTTAAGGCCTTGGCAGCTGAAGGCACAGCCACCAATGGTTGAGCGATTAAAATCGAGGATGTTCAAGAGGCCAGAATTAGGGGACCATAGGTATCTCAGAGGGTTGTGGCACTGGAGGAGATTTCAGAGATGGGAAAGGGTGAGACCATGGAAGGATTTGAAAATAAGGATGAGTGATACGTCCTTACTATACAGTATAAATGCACACGAGGCCCATGCTTGAGAGAAGGTCAGTCTGTGACCTGTCCTTTATTTCATAACACTCATGTGAAGAAAGTGGGTAGAGCTCCCTTTTATATCTGAAGGTCTAGGTTAGGAATGTCTCCCACAAGTTCACCACCTAGTGGTCAGTGTTCTCACAGTGTACAACTTAGGTCAGATTATACATGGCTTACAATGCTGGTTGAATACATGACATCACCTCCCCCCCCAAAGTCTTATTGGAATCACAGGTTGAGTCTCTCTCGTGGTTTACGCTCCCTTGTAGAGCGCCTGAGTTGGGGCTCCGGTTGTTGGGCGCTGGCCTGAGTGTCTGCTGTTTGCGGTGCCTCAGGCCTATCCAGACTGCCCACAGTGACTGGGCTCTCCTCCCTTTGGTTCCTGTGTTCGGTCACCTGTGGTGGAGTGAACTCTACATCGTGTTCTTCCTCTGCTTCTTCTATGGGGTTGCTGAACCTCCTTTTTGTTTGATCCACATGTTTGCGGCAGATTTGTCCATTGGTAAGTTTAACTACCAGAATCCTATTTCCCTCTTTGGCAATCACAGTGCCTGAGACCATTTGGGCCCTGCAGCGCAGTTGAGGACAAAAACAGGGTCATTTACATCAATACATCGCACCCTCGCATTCCTGTCATGGTAATCATATTGTGACTGGCGCCTGCTCTCGACAATTTCTTTCATGGTGGGGTGTATAAGGGATAACCGGGTTTTGAGCGTCCTTTTCATTAGCAGCTCTGCGAGTGGAACCCCTGTGAGCGAGTGTGGTCGGAATCTGTAGGCCAACAGGAGGCGTGATAAGCAGCATTGTAGCGAACCCCCTTGGATTCTGAGCATCCCGTTTGATTATCTGCACTGCTCGTTCTGCCTGGCCGTTTGAGGCCGGCTTGAACGGTGCCGTTCTAACATGGTTAATTCCATTGCCTGCCATGAAGTCCTGGAATTCAGTGCTTGTGAAGCATGGGCCATTGTCGCTGACCAAGATGTCCGGTAGACCGTGGGCGGCGAACATTGCCCGTAGACTTTCTACGGCAGAGGATGTGCTTGAATTCAAAATGTCACACTCGATCCATTTGGAGTAGGCGTCTACTACAACCAAAAACATTTTTCCCATGAAAGGACCTGCGTAGTCCACATGGATGTGTGACCAAGGCTTGGCGGACCATGGCCAGGGGCTAAGGGGGGCTTCCCTGGGCGCATTGCCCAGCTGGGCACACGTGTTGTACCTGCGAATATAAAGTTCCAGATCTGCGTCTATCCCTGGCCACCAAACGTGTGACCTGGCAATTGCCTTCATCGTGACAATGCCCGGCTGCTCATTGTGGAGTTCTCTGATGAACACCTCTCCGCCCATTTGGGGCATAACTACGCGGTTTCCCCACAGTAGGCAATCGGCCTGAATCGAGAGTTCATCCTTGCGCCTGTGAAATGGTTTAAATTTCTCAGGGCATGCCCTGTACGTGGCTGCCCAGTCTTCATTCAGGACACATTTCTTGACTGGAGACAATAGTGGGTCTCTATTTGTCCAGACTTTAATCTGATGGGCTGTCACGGGTGAGCCTTCGCTTCCGAAGGCTTCAACAGCCATGACCATCTCAGCAGCATGCTCGGTAGCCCCCTCAGTGGTGGCTAGTGGGAGCCTGCTGAGTGCATCGGCGCAGTTTTCAGTGCCCGGTCTGTGCCGAATTGTGTAGTCATAGGCGGCTAACGTGAGTGCCCACCTCTGTATGCGGGCCGATGCGTTTGCATTTATGGCCTTGTTGTCGGCCAAAAGGGACGTTAGGGGTTTGTGATCTGTCTCCAGCTCAAATTTCCTGCCAAACAGGTCCTGGTGCATTTTCTTTACCGCATATACACATGCGATCGCCTCCTTTTCTACCATCCCGTAGCCCCTTTCTGCCTGGGACAGACTTCTGGAGGCATAAGCTACTGGCTGTAACTGACCCTTGGCATTGACATGCTGCAACACACACCCGACACCATAGGACGACATTAACACAAGTTTCTTACATGGGTCATATAGCGTTAACACATTGTTGGAACATAACAAATTGCGTGCTCTATTAAAAGCCCTTTCCTGGCTGTCCCCCCAGACCCATTCGCGACCTTTGCGTAGGAGCACGTGTAGCGGCTCTAGCAGTGTGCTCAATTTGGGAAGAAAGTTAACAAAATAGTTCAGGAGCCCCAGGAATGAACGCAGCTCTGTCGTGTTACGGGGTCTGGGTGCTCTCTGGTTCGCTTCCGTCTTGGACGCAGTCGGGCTGATCCTGTCTGCTGCTGCCCTCATCCCCAGGAATTCTACCTCTGGAGCTAGGAAGACGCACTTCATCTTTTTCAGTCGCAGCCCTACCCGGTCCAGTCTGCGTAGCACCTCCTCCAGGTTGTGGAGGTGTTCTTCAGTATCGTAACCCGTAATGAGGATGTCGTCCTGAAAAACCACCGTCCCTGGAATTGACTTGAGGAGGCTTTCCATATTTCGTTGGAAGGTCGCAGCGGCCGAGCGAATCCCGAACGGACATCTGTTGTACTCAAACAACCCCTTGTGTGTCGTGATGGTGGTCAGCTTCTTCGACTCACTCGCCAGCTCCTGGGTCATGTAAGCTGAGGTCAGGTCCAATTTTGAAAAAAGTTTGCCACCGGATAGCGTTGCAAAGAGGTCCTCTGCTCTCGGTAGCGGGTACTGGTCTTGGAGTGACACCCGATTGATGGTGGCCTTGTAATCGCCACATATCCTGACCGACCCATCCGCCTTGAGCACCGCCACAATCGGGCTCGCCCAGTCACTGAATTCGACTGAATGGCGAGATGATGCCTTCCCTCAGCAGGCGGTCCAATTCGCCTTCTATCTTTTCCCACATCACGTACGGCACCGCTCTGGCCTTGTGGTGTACTGGCCTGGCGTCCGGGTTTATGTGAATCACTATCTTGGCCCCCATGAAAGTGCCAATACCGGGTTGAAATAATGAGTCAAATTTGTCCAGGATCTGTGAGCATGATACTCGCTCCACAGAGGAAATTGCATTGACATCGCCCCATTTCCAGTTCATGACAGCAAGCCAACTCCTCCCCAGTAGTGCGGGAGCGTCCCCTGGGACAATCCAGAATGGCAGTCTGTTCTCCGAATCTTTGTGAGTCATGACTACCGTGGCGCTGCCTAGCACCGGAATGATCTGCTTTGTGTAAGTCCGTAGCTGTGCGTCAATCGGCGATAATTTTGGCCTCCTGGCCTTGGACGCCCGCAACATTTTGAACTGTTTGATACCCATCAGGGACTGGCTGGCCCCCGTGTCTAGCTCCATTGATACTGGGATGCCATTGAGGAGCACTTTCATCATTATCGGTGGTGTCCTGGTGTATGAACTGTATATGTGCTCCACATGAACTCGCTGAACTTCAGCTTCCAGCGATTTCCCCAAGCGTTCATTTCTGCAATTTATACAGGTATTTTGCTCACCTCTGCAAACTCCGGCTGAGTGTGTGCCTCCACACCTCCAGCATGAGCTGCTGTTTGAAACAGAAGGTCCCTTGCCAGTCGATCGTCCCTGACTGCCCCTGTTATTGCCCGGAGAACTGTGTGCTGCTTTAACAATGTTGAATCTCTGTCCCAACCATTCCTTAACACAGTACCTATCGTCTGTTCTGCTAGTGGCCAGTTTCTTGTCGCCATTGATACGTCCTTACTATACAGTATAAATGCACACGAGGCCCATGCTTGAGAGAAGGTCAGTCTGTGACCTGTTCTTTATTTCGTAGCACTCAAGTGAAGGAAGTGGGTGGAGCTTCCACTTTTATATCTGAAGGTCTAGGTTAGGAGTGTCTCCCACAAGTTCACCACTTAGTGGTCAGTGTTCTCAGTGTACAACTTCGGTCAGATTATACATGGGTTACAATGCTGGTTGAATACATGACAATGAGAATTTTAAAATTGAGGCGTTGCTTAACAGGGAGCCAATGTCGGTCAGTGAGCACAGGGTGATGGGTGAATGTGAATTTGTGCGAGTTAGAACACGGGCATGGGAAATGTTTTAAATTAACAAAACAAATAGATGTCAGAATAAGGCTCAGCAGGTCTGGTAGAGACGACAGACCTGAAGGGATGGGAAAGAAATGCGCCAGAATGGAGAGAATTGATTTAACACCAGCTCCAGACATTGGCTGGGCATGTAGATGGATGTGTTATTGACCGTTAAATAAAGAACAAATTAAAAGATGTAGAGTTGACACTGTGGATGGGACACAGAAGGAACGTGTAAGGCTTCTGCTGAACAATTTCTAGTGGCGAAAGCTTCTACCCACTTTGTAAACTGGTCTATTATAACTAGGCAGTATTTCTTCCCCTTGTTGCTGGGTAACGGTCCAGTACAATCTATCTAAGTTTTCCCAGGGTCATTTCGGTCGTGGCTGATATTCCATTCTGACCTTTATTTTCCCACCGAGTTTTATTTTGTGCGTCACACAACTTCTACAGTGGTTTGCTACATCTCTACCCATTCCCTTCCACCACCAGCATCTGGACATCGAACTTATCATATTGGTTCTACCTGCATGGACATACCCGTGGTATAAATTTAGTAGGCTCCAAGATGCATTCCGGGGCCACCACATTCCCGTCTTTCCTGCATATCCCGCCAATCCTTTGTTGGGCCCCCTTCTGCTTCCACCCCTCCTTTTCCTGTGGAGTGGCTTCTCCCTGTACCTTAAGCATGTTTACTTCCTCAGGCCCGATTGTACATGCTCCGACCTGGATCTCCCCACCCAGTGTACCTGTCTCTGCCACTCGCTTGGCTGCCTTGTCTGCCCATGCGTTTCCCTGTTGGTGTTGGTCGGTAATTTTTATGTGCGCTTTGATTTTTATTATTACACACTCTTGGGGTAGGAGGGAGACTTCCACTAATTTTTTAACAATCTCCTCATGTTTTATCGGCCCTCCTCCTGAGCTCATGTATCCACGTCTACTCCAGGCTATCATATAATCATGCACTACTCCAAAAGCATACCGACTGTCTGTATAGATGTTTATTCTTTTCCCTTAGTCATCCTCAGAGCCTCAGTGAGAGCCACCAATTCAGCCACTTGAACCGTCGTTCCCTTCTAACCTGTCCGTTGCTATCTACCACGGCCCATCCCGTCCGTGGTGTCCCATTGATATAGCGCCAAGCCCCATCTATATATAGATCCATGTCTGCCGCCTCAAGCAGGGTTTCACTAGCCTGACTACTTTCCTCATCTTCTGTCGAGCTACACTGATGTTCCTCTCTCTCCATAATGATCCACCCTGCAGGGTTGTTACACATGTCTTTTATTATTGTTATCGTCCCATTCAGGGGCAAGAGCATTGCTTCCCACGTAGCCCTTTGCGCGTCAGATACCGTTTTTAGCCTTCCTGTGTTAAGTAATTCTGCTAAGATAGGCTGGGTATGTAGGATAATGCATCCTGACATTACTATTGGTTCGCTAACTTTGGCCCACGCAGCACAGTCTAGGGCAGCAACACACCTTGACAGTCCTGCGGCTACAGGTTGTGGTTTACCTGAGTAATACGCTCCTGGCCTATGTCTGTCCCCATGTAATTGGGTCACTATCGCGTTATAATGATTACTGTGGTAGGCATAGCTGTGGAAGGGCCTATTCTGGTCGGGTGATCCCAGGGCTGGAGCACTTAGGAGAGCTTGTTCTAACTTTACAAACACTGTTTCCTGATCACGGCCCCAGTTCACTGGCTCTTGGGAGGGGTTTCACCCCTTTGACCAGGTCTTGTTTTGGTTGGGCCATCTCGGTATATTCGGGGATAAAATGTCGGCAATAGTTGAATAGCCTAGGCATTGACCGAATCGACTTCTTTCTGTCCTCAGGCATCTGCCTCTTCCCTTGTGTTATTATATATCCTAGATATGTTACTTCGCTCCTTCCCACCTGTACCTTCCTCAGATTTATTTTTAATTCCGCGTTCTATAGAGCTCCTAGCACTGTAGTTAAAGCTATTACGTGTTATTGTTCTGTACTGGAGGCAATAAGAATATCATCCACATAATGCAAAAGCATGCTTCCTTCACCCATGTCTACCGGTTCCAAATTTCCTGACAGTACTCGGTGAAATGTGTTTGGGCTATTATGGAATCCCTGTGGCACTCTAGTCCTTGTGTATTGTTTACCCTTCACGGTGAAGGCAAATTTCCTTTGTGACTCTTTGTCTAAAGGTATGGCCCAAAATCTGTTTGCTATATCAAGCACAGTGAATATCTTGGGTTCTGGATCCAGACCATTAAAAATTATGGCCGGGCTTGCCACTATCGGGTGCTCTTGGAGAGTCACCTTATTCAGGGTGGTGTAATCGATAGTCAGTCAAAAGACCTGTCGGGCTTCTTTACCGGCCACACAGGTGAATTAGTGGACGCAATTATCTGTCTCACTATCCCTTGCTTCTCCAATTCCTGCACTATGTGACAGACCGCTACCTCAGCTTCAGGCACTAGTGGGTACTGTCGATGAGCTTTGTGTTCAGGTCCGGGAATTTTGATGGGTGGTATCCCTACTAGCCCACAATCCTGCTTGTGTCGTGCCCACAAGGTCGGGTATAATTGACACATGCTACCCCAAACACCCTTTGTTTCCCATTCAGGCTGGATTGGGGTTATTCCGGCCACTCGTTGCTGCTGGTGTCCCGAGTGTTCGAACTTCATTTGGTTTTCGTGCTTATCCCCCAAAATTATCCAGATACACTGGGGATCTATCAGTACCCTTTTCCCTTCAGGTATTGATGCCCAATATGGTGCCCTCTGTATTCTGACAGCACCAAAACTGAGTAGGTAGCATTACTCCCTGTACTTCTAATAACACCATCTCACTTAGGGTTGGTTTTCTAGATCCCCCACTCACTCCTTGTATGTTAAGGGTCCTGCAGGTCAAGGGCAAGTCTAAGTTGGTTATGGATACGGATGCTCCTCTGTCTACTAGCATATCACAGCATTGGCTCCTTAACACTGCACTAATAAACATTCTTGGATCCCCATACCTCAACCGAGGCCGGCTACCCCTAGCGTGCACTGGTCAATCGGAGCATGTTGATAATGTCCTCGTTGGAGGGCATCTCAGGTGGGGCGGTGGTGGCAGTGTGGCTGTACCTGTCTCAGCATATTCATCAGCTCTTCCCGGGTTAATGGTGTTCCTGTCCTTGCCTGTTGGGGGCCTTGCCTTTCCGCACCTCTCCCTTACTCCAGTAATCTTTGGACAAGTGCCCTGATTTACCACAATTATAACATTTCCCTCTAGATTTTCCGTATCCTTTCTTTTGCTGCGGGCATTCTGTACTGCAGTGACCTTCTTGATTGCAGTTAAAACATATCTGAGGGGCTGTGCGGGGGCATTCCTTCTCCCCCTTTGCCTCTGCTGCTAATGTAACTGCTGTTATTTTAGCTATCTTCTCCCGTTGTTCTGACTTTAACTCCTCCACGTGTTCTGCTCACTCCAGAGTTTCATCGTAATCATCCCCCACTTTAAATCCCAACTTAATTATCTTTTGAAGGGCTTCTCCTAGCCCGTCTTTAAACATTTTCAAAAATGCTGCATCATCTTTGTCAGAGTTGTTTGTGCCGGAGTGGTCTTTGTACTCAATCCACTTTCGTTCCCCGTATTCCCCTATACTTTCACCTGCCTTTTACGTTACTCTCAGTATCTTACTCCAATTTATTCTAATCGGTTCCCAGCACCCATCCATCCCGTGCTTCAGGCAGTTCAATTTTTGCGCTTTTGGCATATCGGCCCCTCCCCTATGCTGCCAGTTCCCGCTTTGTACCACTGGTGTTGTTTTACGCCAATTTATCGGACCTGTTTTGGCCTTTACCAGATTGTGAATGTCTGCTAAGGTTAGGTTATGGGCATCTAGCATCTCTTCCACCTTTTGCCAGAAATCTGTATCCTTACTATTTGGTTTAGGGGTTGGCAATTCATTCAATAGTATTTATCTCTCATGTGGACTGAGGGGTACCTCCTGTATGGTAATTCGAGCTGGTCTTTTCCATCGGTGGGACTGGTAGTGGTGCATATAGGTGCTGCTTATCATATGCCGGGGGCCGATCTACCCCGTACTCTTCATCGACCAACTCACCCCAGTCCGGTTTACTGTCAAGTTGGGTTTGTGGGCTATTCTTACCCACCGAGGGGTACAACTGTTCTGCTGCTTGTGCCGTTGATGGTCCTGTTATGACTGCGCATTGCATTATCTGTCCGGTCCCGTTTTTTGTCTCTTCCAACTTATTTATCTTGCCCTCTAACTCTTGAATCTTACCCTCCAACTCTTGAACTTGTTTTGTTTGAATATCTATTTCTTTTACCTGTCCCCGGTAGCAGGCAAGCATTATTACATAGGCTTGCTCTATTTTATTCATAGTTTGACTATCCCACCATTTCCTCTGTCTGTCTGGCGGGTCTCCTGGCTGCCATCCTTGCTTTTTCATCGCTGCTATTAATTTCCCATTTTTCTCAGCTAGCAAAGATATTGGAGAGCCTTCCGGTCCCCATTGCCATTCTATTCCACTGGCCATTTTTCTAGACCCCTTTAGGTTGTATTCCTTCTTTGTTTGTGCCGCTGCACATAATCAATTACCATGTCACCCGTCACGCTTCAGGGCATACACCTATCTCCTACCTCGGCTTTCGTCCTTCCGTGGTTCGCTATAACTTTGTTCTTTATACAGGATATTTCTCTTTCCCCTTCAATGCTACAGCTCTAACTTGTAGGTGGTACAAAAGGCAGACTCACCACAGCAGCTGTCACATTGTCTGGGTCGGAGAGTCTGTATCCTGTTTGTGACACCAAATGTAGGGGTTAAAAGAAGACTTCTCTCCTTCAAAGTGGACTCCCTGATATAAGGAATCGACACCCGCCCGTTCGTATAACGACCACGGAATCACTCAGACGAAACCTTCGGTTCAACCGGTCTATTCGAGCATATGCAAGGGAAGAGTTCAAACATGAACCTTTGCAGAACAATGGTTCTCGCCCACAATTATACAACAAACCCAAGTGTGTGCCTCTCCCACAAAAGCACCGGTTGGTTTACTGCTTATCAGCGAAGTTACATTGATTTGTCGTCTCTTATCAGACTGGCTCTGAGTGGCGTTTCCCAACTGTCCATCTCCCGTCATATGTCAATTGTGTTGTTCAGTGATGTGAACTTTGCCTTAGTCCCCATGGCGCGTGAAGTAACTCTGTTCCCAAACACCAGCTTTCTTATCTCTTCCCTGAGAGAACTCTAGTCAAAATGTTATGTATCTTAACTGCTGACCTCTACTGTCTTTTTATGTGTTACTAAGGTTAAGGATGATTCATTAACCATCAGGTTTTCAGTATTGTAAGTGTGCTTTACATACATAAGCAAGTGTTACATACAATCTGTCAATCGGCAATTACAATCCATACCATAAGGTAGAGGAACTTCACCGATTCCTCAGACCCTCCTAATACTGATAAACCCTATAACCTGGACCATACGTCAGATTAGTTCACTACCTTCAGCATACCTGTTAGTGACCACCTATCTGCTCTTTGCCTGCTACAACTCTATACCCCTTACAATTAGGGAGGAACTTAATACAATTGCTATCACTAATGAAGTAGTACTAGGTAAAATAAAGGGACTAAAGGCAGACAAGTTCTCTGGACCTGATGCCTTACATCCTAGGGTCTTAAGAGAAGTGGTTGCAGAGATAGTGGATGCATTGGTTGTAATCTACCAAAATTCCCTGGATTCTGGGGCGGTCCCAGCAGATTGGAAAACCGCAAATGTAACGCCCCTATTTAAAAAAGGAGGCAGACAAAAAACAGGAAACTTTAGACCAGTTAACCGAACATCTGTCATTGGGAAAATGCTGGAGTCCATTATTAAGGAAGCAGTAGCAGGACATTTGGTAAAGCATGATTCAATGAAGCGGAGTCAGCATGGTTTTATGAAAGGGAAATCATGTTTGACAAATTTGCTGGAGTTCTTTGAGGACGTAACAAGCAGGGTGGATAAGGGGGAACCAGTGGATTTGGTGTATTTGGATTTCCAGAAGGCATTCGATAAGGTGCCACACAAAAGGTTACTGCATAAGATAAAAGCTCACGGGGTGGGGGTAATATATTAGCATGGATAGAGGATTGGCTAACTAACAGAAAACAGAGAGTTGGGATAAATGGGTCATTTTCCGGTTGGCAAACAGTAACTAGTGGGGTGCTGCAGGGATCGGTGCTGGGACCCCAACTATTTACAATCTATATTAATGACTTGGATGAAGGGACTGAGTGTAATGTAGCCAAGTTTGCAGGTACAGCAAGTAATCAGGAAGACAAATGGAATGTTAGCCTTTATTGCAAGGGGGATAGAATATAAAAGCATAGAAGTCCTGCTACAACTGTACAGGATATTGGTGAGGCCACACCTGGAGTACTGTGTACAGTTTTGGTCTCCGTATTTAAGGAAGGGTATACTTGCATTGGAGGCTGTTCAGAGAAGTTTCACTAGGTTGTTTCCGGAAATGACAGGGTTGACTTATGAAGATAGGTTGAGTCGGTTGGGCCTATACACATTGGAGTTCAGAAGAATGAGCAGTGATCTTAGTGAAACTTATAAAAAGTCCTTCTAGGTGGTAGAGGTTGCGGGTTTGGGAGTTGCTGCCGAAGAAGCCTTGGCGAGTTGCTGCAGTGCATGTTGAGATGGTATACACTGCAGCCATGATGTGCCGGTGGAGGAGGGAGTGAATGTTTGAGAGTGGAATTAGAAAAGCAATTGTCTTAGAATGCATGGACTTATCAGGGCCAGAATGATCTCCTGGATTAGTTTTGATTGCCTAAGGGGGTCGGAGAGGAATTTCCCAGATTTATTTTTCGCAAATTGCCTGGGTTTTTATGTCTGGTTTTTCACCTCTCCCAGGCGATCTTGGGTGTGGGGTGGGGAGTCTATATATTGTTATGAAATGTAAGAAGTTTAACATCAAAATTAAATGTGGAATTAAAATAAACAAACGTACTGTGTGTTTCCTAATTTGTGAAATCTCTACACATACAAATGCACAAGAAGACTATCAGGCCACTAACTCCCTGTACTGGCAATATCCTCTCAGGAAAATGTCAAGTTCCCCTTTAAAGAACTGGAGTGACCCCACCCTCACGACATGTTGCACATGTTTGTTCATACAGCACAAAAGGAGGCAATTCTGCCCATTGTGCCTGTGCCAGCTCTTAGAATGATCCCCAAATCCCCTGTCAGTAACAACTGGATTTGGTATATTCAGTCACTAAAGCACCAGTCGCACTTTCAATGTCCCAGGCCATTTCACGGAACTCCTCCAATGTCCGATTGAACAACAAAGTTGTGAATTGGTACCAAAAAAATACTAGTGTGGAGGGGTTGTGGTGAAGAATTGAGTTTGGGAAACAAGACAAGACTGGCATTCTTACCCAACCATGTACTGATAGGCATGAGTTATGCGTGGGGTTTCCAGCTCTTCAGGATGTCCTGGTGTCTTACGGAAATTCAATTTCCTGGATGCCTTTGTGAGCAAACCTGAGAGAAAAATCAACAGGGCATTTAAGAAAATTGTGTTTTATTCCATTTCCTTTAAACACTCTTGATTATGGACGTGTTTATGTGCAACAGAAAAATCCTCTGATTGGGTCCCCTCGATCACATGATCTGATTGCTGATTATTCCCCTTGGAGGACAAGACACACCCAGCAGTTTCTCTGGAATGTGTAATTAGAACATAAGAACATAAGAATTAGGAACAGGAGTAGGCCATCTAGCCCCTCGAGCCTGCTCCGCCATTCAATAAGATCATGGCTGATCTGGCCGTGGACTCAGCTCCACTTACCCGCCCTCTCCCCGTAACCCTTAATTCCCTTATTGGTTAAAAATCTATCTATCTTTGACTTGAAAACATTCAATGAGCTAGCCTCAACTGCTTCCTTGGGCAGAGAATTCCACAAGATTCACAACCCTCTGGGAGAAGAAATTCCTTCTCAACTCAGTTTTAAATTGGCTCCTCCGTATTTTGAGGCTGTGCCCCCTAGTTCTAGTCTCCCCTACCAGTGGAAACAACCTCTCTGTCTCTATCTTGTCTATCCCTTTCATGATTTTAAATGTTTCTATAAGATCACCCCTCATCCTTCTGAACTCCAACGAGTAAAGACCCAGTCTACTCAATCTATCATCATAAGGTAACCCCCTCATTTCTGGAATCAGCCGAGTGAATCGTCTCTGTACCCCTTCCAAAGCTAGTATATCCTTCCTTAAGTAAGGTGACCAAAACTGCACGCAGTTCTCCAGGTGCGGCCTTACCAATACCTTATACAGTTGCAGCAACACCTCCCTGCTTTTGTACTCCATCCCTCTCGCAATGAAGGCCAACATTCCATTCGCCTTCCTGATTACCTGCTGCACCTGCAAACTAACCTTTTGGGATTCATGCACAAGGACCACTATTCATCGGGGACTTGGCCTGGAGGGTGGTGCACGGAGCAGTGCCGTGCAACAAATTTTTAAGCCGGTTCACGGACTCCCAGGCCGCCTGCAATTTCTGCGGTCTGGAGGAGTCCGTGTTCCATGTTTTTATTGAGTGCACAAGGTTGCAGCCCCTGTTCCATTATTTGAAGGGGCTGCTCCTGAAATTCTGGCTGCACTTCAGTCCCACTCTCCTGATCTTTGGGCACCCTGTGCGGAGGGGAGCGGGTAGGTCCGAGGGCCTCCTCGTAGGACTGCTCCTGGGCACGGCCAAGGGTGCCATCAGCCGGTCCAGGCAGCGGGCGGTCGAGGGGGTCGTTCAACCTGACTGCCTGCCTCTCTTCCGCTCTTACATCCGGTCCAGGGTGTCCTTGGAGATGGAGCACGCGGTGTCCACCGGTACGCTCGCGGCCTTCCGCGAGAGGTGGGCACCGGAGGGACTGGAGTGCATCATCACGCCCGGCAACCAAATTTTAATTTGATTTTACGTTTTAAAGTTTAATTTGTTTAAATTGCCGGTGCTTTTAGTGTCCCCCTCTCCTTTTATAGGGGGCACTGGAAAAAGGAAAAATTTGATTTTAGTGCCCAAAAAAAAAACCCACAAAAAAAAACAAAAAAAAAACAAAAAAGGGCCTTGTAAATGTCTTGTGTGTGTCATCCAGGTCGGGTGGCACGGATACATGTTTTATGTTTTGCAGGTTAACTCAAAAGAGTTTCATGCACAAGGACCCCCAGGTCCCTCTGCACCACAGCATGTTGTAATTTCTCCCCATTCAAATAATATTCCCTTTTACTGTTTTTTTTCCCCCAAGTGGGGATGACCTCACACTTTCCGACATTGTATTCCATCTGCCAAACCTTAGCCCATTCGCTTAACCTATCCAAATCTCCTTGCAGCCTCTCTGAGTCCTCTACACAACCCGCTTTCCCACTAATCTTAGTGTCATCTGCAAATTTTGTTACACTACACTCTGTCTCCTCTTCTTGGTCATCTATGTATATTGTAAACAGTTGTGGTCCCAGCACTGATCCCTGTGGCACACCACTAACCACCGATTTCCAACCCGAAAAGGATCTATTTATCCCGACTCTCTGCTTTCTGTTAGCCAGCCAATTCTCTATCCATACTAATACATTTCCTCCGACGCTGCGTACCTCTATCTTCTGCAGTAACCTTTTGTGTGGCACCTTATCGAATGCCTTTTGGAAATCTAAATACACCACATCCATCGGTACACCTCTATCCACCATGCTCGTTATATCCTCAAAGAATTCCAGTAAGTTAGTTAAACATGATTTCCCCTTCATGAATCCATGCTGCGTCTGCTTGATTGCACTATTCCTATCTAGATGTCCCGCTATTTCTTCCTTAATGAGAGTTTCAAGCATTTTCCCCACTACAGATGTTAAACTAACCGGCCTATAGTTACCTGCCTTTTGCCTGCCCCCTTTTTTAAACAGAGGCATTACATTAGCTGCTTTCCAATCCGCTGGTACCTCCCCAGAGTCCAGAGAATTTTGGTAGATTATAACGAATGCACCTGCTATAACTTCCGCCATCTCTTTTAATACCCTGGGATGCATTTCATCAGGACCATGGGACTTGTCTACCTTGAGTCCCATTAGCATGTCCAGCACTACCCCCCTAGTGATAGTGTTGTCTCAAGGTCCTCCCTTCCCACATTCCTGTGGCCTGCAAATTTTGGCATGGTTTTTGTGTCTTCCACTGTGAAGACGGAAGTAAAATAATTGTTTAAGGTCTCAGCCATTTCCACATTTCCCATTATTAAATCCCCCTTTTCATCTTCTAAGGGACCAACATTTACTTTAGTCACTCTTTTCCGTTTTATATATCTGTAAAAGCTTTTACTATCTGTTTTTATGTTTTGCGCAAGTTTACCTTCGTAATCTATCTTTCCTTTCTTTATTGCTTTTTTAGTCATTCTTTGCTGTTGCTTAAAATTTTCCCAATCCTCTAGTTTCCCACTAACCTTGGCCAATCTAAAATTAGAGCCGCCCTGCCTACGTTATCAGTGACTCTGCAAAGTGTAATTCGAGCCATTCTGACAGCTGCCTCCAGAGCTTCTTCTTGTTCTCTTCTCACTCTTGCTCTGTCCACAGTGTCGCTCTTGTTCTCCCCCAGTCTCTCTCTCTCTCCCCCAGTTTCTCTCTCTGTCTCTCCCCAGTCTCACGCTCGCTCTCCCCCTAGTCTCACGCTCTCCCCCCCCAGTCTCACGCTCTCCCACCCCCCCAGTCTCATGCTCTCCCCCCCCCGTCTCACGCTCTCCCCCCCCAGTCTCACGCTCTCCCCCCAGTCTCACGCTCTCCCACCCCCCCAGTCTCATGCTCTCCCCCCCCAGTCTCACGCTCTCCCCCCCCAGTCTCACGCTCTCCCCCCCCAGTCTCACGCTCTCCCACCCCCCCAGTCTCACGCTCTCCCACCCCCCCAGTCTCATGCTCTCCCCCCCCCCAGTCTCACGCTCTCCCCCCCCCAGTCTCACGCTCTCCACACCCACCAGTCTCACGCTCTCCTCCCCCCCAGTCTCACGCTCTCCCCCCCCCCACAGTCTCACGCTCTCTCCCCCCCAGTCTCACGCTCTTCCCCCCCCCCAGTCTCACGCTCTCTCCCCCCCCTAGTCTAACGCTCGCTCTGCCCCCAGTCTCACGCTCGCTCTCCCCCCCCCCAGTCTGACGCTCGCTCTTCCCCCAGTTTCACGCTCTCCTCACCCCCCCCAGTCTCACGCGCTCCCCCCCCCTGTCACTCTCTCTCATCCTCCCCAGTCTCTCTCTCTCCCTCCCCAGTCTCTCTCTCTCTCTCTCTCCCTCCCCAGTCTCTCTCTCTCTCTCTCTCCCTCCCCAGTCTCTCTCTCTCACCCTCCCCAGTCTCTCTCTCTCTCACCCTCCCCAGTCTCTCTCTCCCACCCCAGTCTCTCTCTCTCACCCTCCCCAGTCTCTCTCTCTCTCACCCTCCCCAGTCTCTCTCTCTCTCTCCCTCCCCAGTCTCTCTCTCTCTCCCTCCCAAGTCTCTTTCTCCCTCCCCAGTCTCTCCCTCCCTCCCTCCCCAGTCTCTCTTGCTCTCGCCCCTGTTTCTCCCCCCAGTCTCTCATAATCTCTGAATTTTTTTCTCTCCCACAGAAGGCTGTGAAAATGTGCATGTAGATAATCACAGCAATATTTTAGGCAAAAGTCTAAATCAGAAAGCAATGTGATTAGCAGCTCGGGCTCTTCACGATACAGGCCCCATTTCTGGTTTCGGGTTTGAGGAGTCTGCACATGCTATCATCCCTTTTGTCATTTAATCACTCCTGCCTTCCACCCTATCACAGACCCTTTGTTCTTTCCTCCCCTCCCATTCTCTGTCCCCACACTTGCTTAAAACCTGTTACATCTCTACGAGGTACGTTAATTCTGTTCCTCTCTCCACAGGTGCTGCCTGACCCACTGAGTATTTCCAGCATTTTCTGTTTTTATTCACAATAACTTCCCTATTCACTAATATCCACAAAATGTTAAATGCACATTGCCTACTTTCTGGTGATTTCTATGGCTACATTGATGTATTATACAACTTTTATGAATTTTGAAACAAGCAGCCTCTCTACTTTCTTCAGAACTTCCAACATGGAATCATAGAATTTACATGTATAAATATAAATGGGCCCATCATGTCTGTGCGAACGATGTGCTACCTACTCAAGTCCCAGGCCTCAATTGCCTCCGTCTTCACGTTGGTGGGCCTGATGCCGTCTGCCACAATCCTTCTTCCCAGGAACTCCACTACAGGCGCCAGGAAAACGCACTTCGAGCATTTTAACCTGAACCCCACGCGGTTGAGTCGACTAAGAATCTCCTCTAGGTTCTGCAGGTGCTCGACTGTGTTCCGACCTGTGACCAAGATGTTATCCTGGAAGACCACGGTGTGCAGGACTGACTTCAGCAAACTTTCCATGTTTCTCTGGAATATCGCCACCGCCGATCAGATTCCAAACGGGCATCTGTTATAAACGAAAAGACCTTTGTGCATGTTGATGCAGGTGAGCGCCTTCGATGATTCCTCCAGTTCCTGCGTCATGTAGGCTGAAGTCAGATCCAGCTTCATGAACGTCTTTCCTCCCGCCAACGTTGCAAAGAGGTCATCGGCTTTTAGTAGTGGCTATTGGTCCTGCAGGGAGAAACGATTGATAGTTACTTTGTAATAGCCACAGATTCTGATGGTGCCGTCTCCCTTGAGGACTGGGACAATAGGACTGGCCCACTCGCTGAACTCAATCGGTGAAATGATGCCCTCTCGTTGCAGCTGGTCTAGCTCAATCTCGACCCTTTCTCTCATCATGTACGGTACTGCTCTCGCCTTGTGATGGATGGGTCGCGCCCCCGGAATTAGGTGGATCTCCACTTTTGCTCCTTGGAATTTCCCGATGCCTGGTTCGAACAGCGAAGGAAACTTGTTTAAGACCTGGGCATGAAGTGTCGTTAGCGGGCGATAGCGCTCGGACGTCGTCCCAATTCCAGTGTATCTTTCCCAGCCAGCTCCTGCCGAGCAGCATGGGACCATTGCCCGATACCACCTAGAGTGGTAGCTTGTGCACTGCTCCATCGTAGGAGACCTTTACGGTAGCATTGCCGATTACAGGAATCAGTTCTTTAGTGTAAGTTCTTAGTCTCATGCGAACTGGAGTTAAGACTGGCCTTGAGGCCTTGTTGCACCACAACCTTTCGAAAGTCTTTTTGCTCATGATGGACTGTTTCATGCCCGTGTCCAGCTCCATTGAAACCGGGAGTCCATTCAATTCAACATTCAGCATTATCGGGGGACAATTCGTGGTGAATGTGTGCACCCCATGTATCTCTGCCTCGTCTACCTGAGGCTCTTGTTTATAGTGATGGCTCCGTGGATCTGTCCTCCTCTGCAACGTGGTGGTTTGCAGGTTTAACAGGCTTAGCAGCTCGCCTGCACACTCGTTGGAGGTGTCCCATTGTTCCACAGCCCTTGCAAATATATCCTTTGAATCGGCATGAATGGAAACGATGATCACCCCCGCAGCGCCCCCAAGGTGTTAATGGCCTTGTATTCATCACCCTTGATGGTGGACTCTGAGACATCTGTGGACGTGTAGCTGCAGGTATGTGTGACCTGCCCTGTACGTTACGATTCGAAAAAACAACATCACTTTGTTCACAGTACTTGTAGCAGCACTTGTGTGCTGAGAGACTTGCTTAGTATTGTCACTGGTGGCAATGAATGCCTGGGCTATCGCTATGGCCTTACTCAAGGTTGGGGTCTCTACAGTCAAAAGCTTGCGAAGTATGGTTTCGTAGCCAATGCCAAGTACGAAAAAGTCTCTGAGCATGTGCTCCAAATGTCCTTCAAATTCGCAATATCCTGTAAGGTGTCACAGCTCGGCCCCATAACTCGCCACTTCCTGGCCTTCAGACCTTTTGTAGGTGTAGAACCGGTACCTCGCCGTCAGAATGCTTTCCTTCCAGTTCAAATGCTCTCGGACCAGTGTGCACAAATCGTCGTATGGTTTCTCCATGGGTTTCGCTGGAGTGAGCAGATTCTTCATGAGGCCATACGTTGGTGCCCCACAGACGGTGAGGAGAATCGCTCTATGTTTGGCAGCGCTCTCTTCCCTATCTAGCTCGTTGGCCACGAAATATTGGTCGAGTCGCTCCACAAAAGTTTCCCAATCATCTCCCTCCGAAAATTTATCCAGGATGCCCACTGTTCTCTGCATCTTTGGGTTCGCTATCTGTATCTCGTCACCAGTTGTAGTGTATGGAGAAAGAGTCAGACTGAACACTGTGAGCTCAAAGTAAAGTGTGACCTTAGTCTTTTATTGCAGGTCTCCAGAGTGCCTCTTGAACCTGTGAAGCCTTCTTAAATACCTGTGCTCCCAAGGGATTATGGGATCCCTTGGGACTCCGGGGAATGAGCCCTCTAGTGGCTGTACAGAGTAATTACAAGTCCACATATATAACAGACACTTAGGCAGTCAGAGCCCGCTTGAAGGAGCACTTCTAAGATCTCCTCAATCGAGACTCTGCCTTTGATTCGAGTGTCCTCGACTGCACTCCACAGCATGCTACCTGTCACCCCCTCAATGAGGTAGAAAAAGCCATAAGACAGCTCAAAAACAACAAGGCTACAGGAGCGGATGGAATCCCTGCTGAGACACTGAAGTATGGCGGAGAGGCACTGCTGGCGCGAATACATGACCTCATCTCTCTCATCTGGAGAGAGGACAGCATGCCGGGAGATCTCAGAGATGCAGTGATCGTGACCATCTTTAAAAAAGGGGACAAGTCTGACTGCGGTTACTACAGAGGAATCTCCCTGCTATCAGCCACTGGGAAAGTTGTCGCTAGAGTCCTCCTCAACCATCTTCTCCTGTGGCCGAGGAGCTCCTCCCAGAGTCGCAGTGCAGATCTCATCCCCTACGGGGCTCAACAGACATGATTTTTGCAGCGCAATGGCTGCAGGAGAAATGCAGGGAACAGCGTCAGCCCTTATACATGGCCTTCTTTGACCTTACAAAGGCCTTTGACACTGTCAGCCACGAGGGTCTATGGAGCGTCGTCCTCCGTTTCAGATGCCCCCAAAGGTTCGGCACCATCCCCCGCCTGCTCCACGATGACATGCAGGCCGTGATCCTTACCAACTGATCCATCACAGACCCAATCCACGTCCGGACCGGCATCAAGCAGGGCTGCATCATCGCCCCAACCCTCGTCTCAATCTTCCTCGCTGCCATGCTCCACCTCACAGTCGACAAGCTCCCCACTGGAATGGAACTACACTATAGAATCAGTGGAAACCTATTCAACCTTCGCCGTCTTCAGGACAGATCCAAGACCACCCCAACCTTTGTCATCGAGCTACAGTACGCGGACGAGGTCTGTGTCTGCGCACACACAGAGGCTGAACTCCAGAACATAGTCAACGTGTTTACTGAGGAGTATGAAAGCATGGGCCTAGCGCTAAACATCAGTAAGACAAAGGTCCTTCACCAGCCTGTCCTCGTCACACAGCACTGTCCCCCCTAGTCAGCAAGATTGACGGCGCGGCCCTGGACAACGTGGACCACTTTCCTTATCTCGGGTTCCTCCTATCAACAAGAGCAAGCATCGACAACGAGATTCCACACTGCCTCCGGTACACCAGTGCAGTCTTCAGCCGCCTGAGGAAAAGTGTGTTTGAAGACCAAGCCCTCAAAACTGTCACCAAGCCCATGGCCGATAGGGCTGCAGTAAAACCCGCCCTCCTGTATGGCTCAGAAACATGGACCATGTACAGCAGACACCTCAAGTCGCTGGAGAAATACCATCAGCGATGTCTCCGCAAGATCCTACAAATCCCCTGGGAGGACAGACGCACCAACGTTAGCGTCCTCATCCAGGCCAACATCCCCAGCATTGAAGCACTGACCACACTTGATCAGCTCCGCTGGGCAGGCCATGTAGTTCACATGCCAGACACGAGACTCCCAAAGCAAGCGCTCTACTTGGAACTCTTTCACGGCAAACGAGCCAAAGTTAGGCAGCAGAAACATTACAAGCATACCCTCAAAGCCTCCCTGATAAAGTGCAACATCCCCACTTTCACCTGGCAGTCCCTGGCCAAAGACTGCCCTAAGTGGAGGAAGTGCATCTGGGAGGATGCTGAGTTCCTCGAGTCTCATCGCCGAGAGCATGCAGAAGTCGAGCACAGGCAGCGGAAAGAGCGTGCGGCAAACCAGCCCCACCCACCCCTTCCCTCAATGACGATCTGTCCCACCTGTGACAGAGTCTGTGGTTCCCGTATTGTACTGCACAGCCACCTAAGGACTCATTTTTAGAGTGAAAGCAAGTCTTCCTCGATTCTGAAGGACTGCCTATGATGATGATGAGCACACTTGCCTCTGAGTCAGAAGGTTGTGAGTTCAAGTCCCACTCCAGTAACTTGATCATAAAAATCTAGGCTGACAGTGCAGTGCAGAAGGAGTGCAGCACTGTAGGAGGTGCCATCTTTCAGATGAGGCATTAAACCGAGGCCTTGTCTGCCCTCTCAGTGTGGACGTAAAAGATCCCATGGCACAATTTCGAAAAAGAGTAGGGGAGTTATCCCCAGTGTCCTGACCAATATTTATCCCTCAATCACCATAACAAAAACAGATTATCTGGTCATTATCACATTGCTGTTTGTGGGAGTTTGCTGTGCACAAGTTGGCTGCCGCGTTTTCCACAATACAACAGTGACTGCACTCCAAAGGTACTTCATTGGCTGTAAAGCGCTTTGGCATGTCCGGTGGTCGTGAAAGGTGCTATATAAATACAAGTCTTTCTTTTTACTGGTCAGAAAATTAGACCCCACAAAAGATAATGAAATACATGAATAGAAGTACAATTACTGAGAGGTTATACAGCTTCTCGACACTGTGAGGTCCATGAATATAATATTTGAGGTCAGTATTTAAACAATTGAATAAAATCTTCATAATTGGCCAGTTAAATTACTCATTTTATGAAAAAAGGTCTCCTGGCCATCATAAATCATCAGAGGAATGATCAGGTTAATAATTTAACGACGATCCTTTGCAGTTGATTTTTTTTATAGGGTTTTGATAATCACAGTAATGTTTAAACATTCTCACATTCACGTTTGGAACGATAGGAATTTTATCTGCGATTACATATAAGGTACAGCACAGAAACAGTCCGTTCGGCCTAACTGGACCATGCCGACATTTATGCTCCACATGAGCCTCCTCCCACCTCTCTTCATCTATCACTATCAGCATAACCTTCTATTCCCTTCTTTCTCATGAGTTTATCTTGCTTCCCTTTAAATGCATCCATGCCTATCATCTCAACTATTCTTGTTCCACATTCTAACCACTCTTTGGGTAAAGAAGTTTCTCCTGAATTCCAGAATTGGATTTATTACTGATCATCGTATATTTATGGACCCTAGTTTTGATCTCACCCAGAAATGGAAACATATTCTCTACATCTACCCTATCAAATTCTTTCATAATGTTAAAGTCCTCAATCAGGTCACTCCTCAGCCTTCCTTTTTCTAGAGAAAACAAAATACTGCAGATGCTGGAATCTGAAATAGAGACAGAAAATGCTGGAAATCTCAGCGGGTCAGGCAGCATCTGTGGAGAGAGAAACAGAGTTAACGTTTCAGGTCGATGACCCTTTGTCAGAACTGGTGAATGTTCAAAAAGAGCACATTCTTAAGAAGCACTGAAAGGGGGAGGGGAAGAGTGCACAAAAGGGAAGGTCTGTGATGGGGTGGAAGGCAGGAGAGATTAGAGAGACAAAAAGAATGATGGGCCAAATTGAATTGGTAATGGCAGGAGTTAGAAAAAGATTAGTCGAGATAAGGTGTGAATTTACAGAATTTTCTGTTTTTATTACCCTTATCACCTACTATCTGCTTTCTGTTTTGTAACCAGCTTGCTATCCATTCTGCTACCTGTCCCCAGACTCCACACCTTAGTCATGAGTCTACTATGTGGCACCTTATTGAAGGCCTTTTGAAAATCCATGTACTACATTACCCTTATCTGCACTTTGTTACTTCTTCAAAGAATTCAATGAAGTTGGTTAAGCATGATCTTCCTGTTATGTATGCAACCCTATGTAACCAGTATTATACCACCACCAGAGGGCGTACCTATAAGCAGGCTTCCCATGCTGTGCCGGCACTCTGGAGTTAGAATAAAGGAACTAAGGTCACACTTACTCACGTCTACAGTACTCAGTTACATTACTTTATTACGAACATAACACTTCCCTTTTGAAATCTGTGCTGACTACACTTTATTATATTTTTGGTTCTATTTTCAATTATGTCTTTGAGTAAAGATTCCATTATATTTCCTACCACCGATGTTAAGCTAACTGGTCTACAGTTCCCTGGACTAGTTATTTGCTATCCCGTGGTCATAGTGCAGAAATAGGAGATGTAGTTATGGTTCCGAATTATGGGAAACGAGTTTGAACCTAAACAGAAAGGATCTTTTCCAATAGTGGACAGTGCTATCCCAGCGGTATATTTAATACAGTACACAGCAAAGAGAAAGGAAAAGGTCACAAGATGGTACCAAATTAATCAACTTAATTCAGTAACAGGCAGAGATGGAACTGGTAATTAACATATGTCACACTTGATCTTTAGCTAGCCCCCAAGAGGGACAATGATGGAAATACTCACCATTGTGATGTTGATAACCGGACCAATAAGTATAAGGGCAGACCAATATTGTGACCTTACGGGGGAGGGAAACAATAAAGCAACCGGCCCTGCATGTTTTATCTCCCTTTTTAAATATAGCAATCACATTAGTCCTCTTGCACTATTCTTCTAATTAGCTTATACATATATATATATGTAACAGTGCCTCTTGTATCTCTTTCCTAACTTCTTTTAATGTACACAGATGCAATCCATCCGGACTATGGGTTTTATGCTCTTTAAGTTTTATAAGTTTATCAATTATCTCCCCCTTTCTATCATAAATGTCATTATATCTTTTTTGATCTCATCTTCGAGTATCATGTCCACCCTGTTAGTCTCCCTGTTAAATACTGAGGCAAAGTAGTTATTGAATTTTTCTGTCATTTCGCTGTCATTACCTGTTACCTAGCGCATTCCTGATCCTGATGTTGCTTTTTGTATTCATGTGTCTGTAGATTACTTTACTATTTCTTTTTGCTCGCCTTTTTAATTATTTACAACTGCTGTTCTATCTCTTTGTCAATTTTCTCTCGTTAATTTTCGATAGTTCCATTCTCATCACCTCAAAATTAACATTTTTCCAATCTATTACTTTGGTGATTGTCTTAATTATGTCTTTCTCAATCATTATTTTAAACTTTATTGGGCCGGATTTTTGGCTGGTTTGCGACTGGGTTTTCGACGCGTTTTGACCATCCACGACGAAAACGCTCGTTGTTTGCGGCGCTGATGGGACGTACCGCCGGGGAGAGATGTGCCGACATGCAACGATTAGGACTGCATTGCCGTCGACACTCAGAACTGTCGGTGCTGCCCTGACAGCAGTGGTAAGTATGAAGACCAGCAAAAAAAAGTAAGTTAAAGTTTTTATTTTTGAGTTATTTTTCAGTGATTCGGTAGCTAAGGGTTTTGTGAATGTTTTGGAATGTCTTTTTTAGCGCTAACGACCATGGACTAAAGTTGCTGAAACTCGCATTTTATGCCCCTGGCGCAGACGTAAATACTGAAAATTCGGCCTCAAAACGTTGGTGCAACATAAACGGTAATTTTGCCGTATCGCTACTGTTTTTGCCGAAAAACCCCGAAAGCCGAAAATCCGGCTTATTGCCTAGATGTTCCCCTGAGCTTACTAAACTTATCTGCTTTGGTTCATTTTCTATTACTAGATCCAGCAGTTATGCCTCTCTTGTTGTGCTTCTTGCATACTGGGTAAAAACAAGAATGCTTAACACACTGATCTTGTGATCCTTATAGAATAATTGCTTTTATAAATTAATTTGGCTTATTTCTTTACAAAGTTACAGACAGATACAAACTGTACTGCTTTAACGTTTTAAGTACAGTTGAGTTATCGTAAACATATCAAGCATTTTCCAGAGACATTTTATCCCTGAATCAGAATTACACTGAGATTGAAATTTCTAGTTTCAGCAAATACAATAAGAAAATTTGCTTAACATCGTGGTCAGTGTTTCCTAATATTTAACTTAAACCCTCATTATTAGGGATGGTTCTTTAGTTCGTTTGCACATCCTGATGGGTTAAACCTCTAATGCCATTAGGGCTGCAAGTCACAATCCAACCAGGCTTTATTACCACTACCAGAGCAAAAGCATTGGGGTATAAATTAGCCATGGGCCGTAACTCAAAAAGGGCGCTAACTAATTGGCAGTCCCTTTTGCACTCAGCCTACATTTCTTTTCCATCGAAAACACGGGATATCAACTTGTTAGCGGCCATTTTGCTCTACCGCCCGAGACAAATTTCCACCCCATTGTTTCTATCCACATTTTTCCTTGCAGGAGCAACAGCCTTTGTTCTCTGTGGACAAGTGGGAAGAAATGAAAATGCAGACAAAAGAGGGAAGAAGAGGACCAAAGGATGGCATTCGTGGAATTAACTGAAGCACAGATAATTCCACGAGCCCCATCCTTTGCCGACACTGCCATTCAGGGTAAATTAGAAAGGTGATGGCAGAAATAGGCCAAATGTTAGTCGCAGATTTGGAGGGTATCTCAACAATCCCATCTCTGTCTAGAACTGTTGCTCATGACATGATTAATGTTTTTTGCTGAATTCTTTGCAGGCACCTGAAGGAGATTACAGTGGTAACTGTTGTGTATCTGTAACGCATGCACTCCTATGTTCCGCCACCAGGCAGTGCATCCTCTGAAGTCCCAAGGGATCCCAGCATCTCTTGGGAGCACTGTATATAAGCTGGCCCCTAAGGCCTGTTCCTCACTCTGGAGTGCCTTAATAAAGACTGAGGTCACTGTTATTTTAAACTCCCTGTGTGCAGCCTCATTTGTGTCAGGAACACAACAACTGGTGATGAGTACACGAATCGAACGCAAAGATGCAGCAAACTGTGGGCATCCTGGAGAAGTTCTCGGAGGGTGAGGATTGCGAAGCCTATGTCGAACGGCTAGGCCAGTACTTTGTACCAACGAGCTGGACGGAGAAGGAAGCGCTGCAAAAAGGAGAGCGGTCCTCCTCACAGTCTGCGGGGCACCGACCTACAGCCTCATGAAGAATCTTCTGGTTCTGATGAAACCTGCAGATAAGTCATATGAGGAGCTGTCGACACTGGTTCGGGAGCATCTTAACCCGAGGGAGAGCGTGCTGATGGCGAGGTATCGGTTCTACACGTGCCAGTGATCTGAAGGTCAGGAAGTGGCAAGCTATGTCGCCGAGCTAAGACGACTTGTAGGACAAAGTGAATTTGATGACTAACTGGAGCAAATGCTCAGAGACTTTTTTGTACTGGGCATTGGCCACGAGAACATCATACAAAAACTTTTGACTGTAGAGACACCGACCCTCATTAAGGCCATTGCGATAACACAGGCATTTATGTCCACCAGTGATAACACCAAACAAATCTCTCAGCACACAAGTGCTAGCAATGTTCATAATTTAACTGGAACTGTGTTTGCGAGCAGAAATGTACAGGGCAGAAACCATGAGTCTGCAACTGCCAGTAGGCCTCAGGTGACCCAGATGACTCAGAGTCAGCACCAAAGGATGAACGCAAGACAATTCACACCTTGTTAGCGTTGTGGAGGCTTCCATTCAGCCTATTCATGCCGCTTCAAAGGGTATGTTTGCAAGAGCTGTGGAACAATGGGGCACCTCCAACGAGCTTGCAGATGAGCTGCAAGCTCTGCAAAACCTGCTAACCACCACGTGGCAGAGGAAGATTGGTCCATGGTGGATCAAAGCAATTTCGAGCCTCAGAGAGAGGAGGCAGATGCTGAAGTACACGGGGTGCACACATTTTCGATGAAATGTCCACCTATAATGCTAAATGTAAAATTGAATGGCTTACCTGTAGCCATGGAACTGGACACTGGCGCTAGCCAATCCATCATGAGTAAAAAGATGTTTGAGAGACTGTGGTGCAACAAGGCACTCAGACCAGCCCCGAGCCCCATCCACACGAAACTGAGAACGTACACCAAAGAGCTCATCACTGTCCTGGCAGCGCCATGGTCAAGGTCACCTACGAGGGCATAGTGCACGAACTGCCACTCTGGATTGTCCCAGGCGATGGCCCTATACTGCTTGGAAGGAGCTGGCTGGGCAAAATCCGCTGGAACTGGGATGACATCCGAGCGCTATCACATGTCGATGAGGCCTCATGTACCCAGGTTCTTAACAAATTTCCTTCCTTTTTGAGCCTGGCTTTGGAAACTTTTCCGGGGTGAAGGTGTGGATCCACTTGGTCCCAGAGGCACGACCCATTCAACACAAGGCGTGAGCGGTACCTCACATGATGAGGGAGAGAGTGGAAATCGAGCTGGACAGGCTGCAACACGAGGGCATCATCTCCCCAGTGGAATTCAGCGAGTGGGCCAACCCAATTGTTCCAGTACTCAAAAGTGATGGCACGGTCAGGATTTGCGGCGATTATAAAGTAACTATTAATCGTTTCTCGCTACAGGACCAATACCCGCTACCTAAGACAGACGACCTATTTGCGACGCTGGCAGGAGACAAGGCATTCACCAAGCTTGACCTGACTTCAGTCTACATGACATAGAAACATAGAAAATAGGTGCAGGAGTAGGCCATTCGGCCCTTCTAGCCTGCACCGCCATTCAATGAGTTCATGGCTGAACATGCAACTTCAGTACCCCATTCCTGCTTTCTCACCATACCCCTTGATTCCCCTAGTAGTAAGGACTTCATCTAACTCCTTTTTGAATATATTTAGTGAATTGGCCTCAACAACTTTCTGTGGTAGAGAATTCCACAGGTTCACCACTCTCTGGGTGAAGAAATTCCTCCTCATCTCGGTCCTAAATGGCTTCCCCCTTATCCTTAGACTGTGACCCCTGGTTCTGGACTTCCCCAACATTGGGAACATTCTTCCTGCATCTAACCTGTCTAACCCCGTCAGAATTTTAAACGTTTCTATGAGGTCCCCTCTCATTCTTCTGAACTCCAGTGAATACAAGCCCAGTTGATCCAGTCTTTCTTGATAGGTCAGTCCCGCCATCCCGGGAATCAGTCTGGTGAACCTTCGCTGCACTCCCTCAATAGCAAGAATGTCCTTCCTCAGGTTAGGAGACCAAAACTGTACACAATACTCCAGGTGTGGCCTCACCAAGGCCCTGTACAATTGCAGCAACACCTCCCTGCCCCTGTACTCAAATCCCCTCGCTATGAAGGCCAACATGCCATTCGCTTTCCTAACCGCCTGCTGTACCTGCATGCCAACCTTCAATGACTGATGTACCATGACACCCAGGTCTCTTTGCACCTCCCCTTTTCCTAATCTGTCACCATTCAAATAATAGTCTGTCTCTCTGTTTTTACCACCAAAGTGGATAACCTCACATTTATCCACATTATACTTCATCTGCCATGCATTTGCCCACTCACCTAACCTATCCAAGTCGCTCTGCAGCCTCATAGAATCCTCCTTGCAGCTCACACTGCCACCCAACTTAGTGTCATCCGCAAATTTGGAGATACTACATTTAATCCCCTCGTCTAAATCATTAATGTACAGTGTAAACAGCTGGGGCCCCAGCACAGAACCTTGCGGTACCCCACTAGTCACTGCCTGCCATTCTGAAAAGTCCCCATTTACTCCTACTCTTTGCTTCCTGTCGGACAACCAGTTCTCAATCCATGTCAGCACACTACCCCCAATCCCATGTGCTTTAACTTTGCACATTAATCTCTTGTGTGGGACCTTGTCGCAGGAGCTGGAGGAGTCTTCGAAGGGCCTCACCTGCATCAACACGCACAAGGGACTGTTCATCTACAACAGATGCCTGTTTGGAATTCGGTCGGCTGCAGCGATCTTCCAGAGAAACATGGAGCGCCTACTCAAGTCTGTACCACGCACCGTGGTTTTTCAGAACGACATATTGGTCATGGGTCGGGACACCGTTGAGCACCTACAAAACCTGGCGGAGGTCCTCCAGTGACTGGATCGCGTCGGGCTGCGGCTGAAGAGGTCGACATGCGTCTTTGTGGCAACAGAAGTGGAGTTTTTGGGGAGAAAGATCACGGCGGACGGCATTCGGCTCACAGACGCCAAGACAGAGACTATCAGGAATGCGCCCAGGCCACAGAACGTCACGGAGCTGCGGTCGTTCCTGGGACTCCTCAACTATTTTGGTAACTTCTTACCGGGGTTAAGCACCCTCTTAGAGCCCCTACAAGTGTTATTGCGTAAAGGTGAGAACTGGGTATGGGGAAAAAAAACAAGTAATTGCTTTTGAGAAAGCCAGAAACATTTTATACTCCAACAAGCTGCTTATATTGCATAACCCGTGTAAAAGACTTGTGCTAGCATGTGATGCGTTGTCGTACGGAGTCGGGTGTGTATTACAACAAGCTAACGTTGCGGGGAAGTTGCAACCTGTCGCCTATGCCTCCAGGAGCTTGTCTAAGGCCGAGGGCATGATTGAGAAAGAGGCATAAGCATGTGTGTTCGGGATAAGGAAAATGCATCAGTACCTGTTTGGCCTCAAATTTGAGCTGGAAACCTATCACAAGCCCCTCATATCCCTGTTCGCTGAAAACAAGGGGATAAATACTCATGCCTCAGCCCGCATACAAAGGTGGGCACTCGCGCTATCAGCGTATAACTATACCATCCGCCACAGGCCAGGCACCGAGAACTGTGCGGATGCTCTCAGTCGGCTACCATTGCCCACCACGGGGGTGGAAATGGCGCAGCCTGCAAACTTGTTGATGGTCATGGAAGCATTTGAAAATGATAAAACACATGTCACGGCCCGCCAGATTAGCATTTGGACCAGCCAAGATCCTCTGCTGTCCCTAGTAAAAAACTGTGTACTGCATGGGAGCTGGGCCAGCATCCCCGTTGAAATGCAAGAGCTAATCAAGCCGCTCCAGTGGCGAAAGGATGAGCTGTCCATTCAGGCAGACTGCCTGTTGTAGGGTAACCGCGGAGTGCTACACAAAAAGGGCAGGGAGACGTTCATCTCGGATCTCCACAGCACACACCCGGGTATTGTAATGATGAAAGCGATAGCCAGATCCTACGTGTGGTAGCCCGGTATCGACTCTGACTTAGAGTCCTGTGTACGGCAATGCAGCGTGTGTGCTCAGTTGAGCAACGCGCCCAGAGAGGCAGCACTAAGTTTGTGGTCCTGGCCCTCCAGACCATGGTCGAGGATCCATGTCGACTATGCGGGCCCGTTTCTTGGTAAAATGTTCCGGGTGGTGGTGGATGCTTTTTCAAAATGGATTGAATATGAAATAATGTCGGGAAGCACCGCTACTGCCACCATTGAAAGCCTGAGGGCCATGTTTGCCATCCACGGCCTGCCTGACATACTGGTCAGTGACAACGGGCCATGTTTCACCAGTGCCGAATTTAAAGAATTCATGAACCGCAATGGGATCAAACACGTCACCTCGGCCCCATTTAAACCAGCCTCCAATGGGCAGGCAGAGCGGGCAGTACAAACAATCAAACAGAGCCATAAACGAGTCACAGAAGGCTCACTCCAAACCTGCCTGTCCCGAGTTCTGCTCAGTTACCGCATGAGACCCTGGCTGAGCTACTCATGAAAAGGACACTTAAAACCAGATTCTCGCTGGTTCATCCCAACCTGCATGATCAGGTAGACAGCAGGCAGCAGCAACAAAATGTAAACTCTGATCGTGCCATTGTGTTACGGGAAATTGATCTGAATGACCCTGTGTATGTGGTAAACTCGGTGATAGCTAGAAAAGGGAGTGGGGTGTTTGTAGTCAAACTAGACAATGGGCAAATTTGCAGAAAGCACCTGGACCAAACGAGGCTGTAGTTCATAGACTGCCCTGAACAACCCACAACAGACGCCACCTTTTCAAGCCCACAACACACACCTAAAGGATCAACGACACCACCGCGGACCAGGAAATCGAACCCATCATGCCCAACAGCCCAGCAAGGCCAGGCTCACCCAGCAGCCCTGCAGGGCCAACAACACACCAGCCCAGCGAGGGCACAGCCAACACACAAGAACAGACATTTGTACTGAAGCGGTCCACCAGGGAAAGAAAGGCTCCCGACCGCCTCACCTTGTAAATAGTTTTCACTCTGACTTTGGGGGGCGAGTGATGTTGTGTATCTGTAAAGCATGCACTCCCATTTTCCGCCACCAGGGAGTGCATCCCCTGAAGTCCAAAAGGATCCCAGCATTCCTTGGGAGCACTGTATATAAGCAGGCCCCTAAGGCATGTTCCTCACTCTGGAGTGCCTTAATAAAGACTGAGGTCACTGTTACTTTAACCTCCCTGTATGCAGTCTCATCTGTACCAGGAACACAACAGCAAAAATCAAGACACAGTGATGTTTAGTTGTGTTCAGAAGGTGACAGATGCACTGTTCTGGCTGATAGATTTGTTCATTTTTCAGAAAGTACTGTGGAACAGTTGATCACAATGCAAAAATGTAATAACTTTGATAGCTCTTCTGGTTTGTTTACATTATCTCCAAACACCAGTACAGCATAATACAAGTAGGCATGCACATTTATGTACGCTGATATTCTCATACTGCTGAAGCATTGATTTAGGTGCATTAATTACTCTGTTGGTATATTGTCGAGTCAAAGTGCATGAATTGTTTGCAGCAGATTGCATGCTTCATACCCTAGCTCCTCATCATCATCATTATAGGCAGTCCCTCGGAATTGAAGAAGACTTGCTTCCACTCTAAAAATGAGTCCTTAGGTGGCTGAACAGTCCAATATGAGAACCACAGTCCCTGTCACAGGTGGGACAGACAGTCATTGAGGGAAGGAGTGGGTGGGACAGGTTTACCGCATGCTCTTTCCGCTGCCTGTATTTGATTTCTGCATGCTCTCGGCGATGAGACTCGAGGTGCTCAGCGCCCTCCCGGATGCACTTCCTCCACTTCGAGCGGTCTTTGGCCATGGACTCCCAGGTGTCAGTGGGGATGTTGCACTTTATCATGGAGGCTTTGAGAGTATCCTTGTAATGTTTCCTCTGCCCACCTTTGGCTCGTTTGCCGTGAAGAAGTTTTGAGAAGAGTGCTTGCTTTGGGAGTCCTGTGTCTGGCATGCAAACGATGTGGCCTGTCCAGCGGAGCTGATCAAGTGTGGTCAGTGGTTCAATACTGGGGATGTTGGCCTGGTCAAGGATGCTAACGTTAGTGTGTGTCTGTCCTCCCAGGGGATTTGTAGGATCTTGCAGAGACATCGTTGGTGGCATTTCTCCAGTGACTTGAGGTGTCTACTCTACATGGTCCATGTTTCTGAGCCATACAGGAGGTCCTAGCTACTGAAAGGAGTTTCCACAGTACCAAAAAGTGGATTAATGTCCTGGCTTTGAATGAGAAGGAACTGCAGCTGCATGATGTATTGAAATGGTAAGCAGTTTCAAATTGACTCTTCCGTATTTAATGATTTCATTGTTAAGTTGTGTACAAGTGTTTGCCCATTCTAACCAATTGTGTTGTGTGTACATATTGAAGTGTTTAGATTTGGATTTCATAAATGAGACTGAATGTAAAACCATTGTCCTTGTTTAGTGCATATTTGAAGTTTCTCTTTGTTATAATTTTTTTTAGTTGAACTTTAATTCTGTGTTGTGACATTGTAAAATTAAATTTATGTCGAGGTTCAGATGTTGCATGGAGCGGGCATGTATAAGAAAAGGAAATCGAAAATTAAAGCTAACTAAGTATAATGAAGTATTTTGGTTGGAATTTGTTTTGAAAGGAACAAAGGGAATATGGAACATTAGGGAAGAAAAATAATATAAGAAATGTCAGGGCATCAGAATTAAAGTATTTATAGTTTTATTTGAAATTGGTTTTAATGTTTTCAGTGTCGCACTGCATGATTTTTACACAATTAGTTCGCCCAGGGAGACAACAATTCCCCTTAGACTTTCTGGGAGCCTGAGGAGAAAACATATCCTGATCCATATTAACTTTACTGTTTCTAGAAATGTACTATTGTGCCCTTAAATTTACTTTACTTTCTTAGAAAAGGCACTATCTGTCTTACATTAAGAATCCACAGAACTGTGTCTCGTAGGTCTAATTTCCGTCAAAACTTCAAAGTTGAAATTGTAGCCCAAGCAATCGCTTGACATCCAGAATCAATCATTTCTAAGCAGATCAGACTGCAACACATGTGCTTTATCAAACAGTGGTGCTCACTCATCGCTAACACTCTCCAGTACACTCAATCTAATAAATGGACGGTCTTGGTAGACTCTCTCGATACTGGAAAGGTCTTCAGCTGGAGGACAGAACTTTCTGTTTATTGTCCTGAGGGAAGTGATGCTATAATAAAACAAACACACACACACAGTTATAGCAAATCTGTACAATATCGTGATTGCAACTTTGGGAACTGGACTCCTGTGCAGACGTCCCGATTGTGCTTATTATTCATGTTTGCTTCCCTGTCGAAGTTGAATTTTATTAACTCATATGTGCCACTAAATGGAATCCTCTTCGATGATGAAAAAAACCCATCTCCGAAGAGGTTAAAGTTTAGAAGGTTCAGTTTATTATGCACCTTATAAATCTACTGATTACGTTAGCTGATCATTTTGGATTGAGTGTGGTTCCTATCACTCCATCCTCTCAACTAAAGGCAGACTTGAAATGACATTGTGGGATCTAACCATTTAGGGGCGTGGATATACAAATATATCAAAAATGCATCAGCCATGGCTCAGTGGGTAGCACTCTCGCCTCTGAGTCTGGACATCTTGGGTTCAAATCCCTTAAGCATAAAATCTAGGCTGACACTCCAGTGCAGTACTGAGGGAGTGCTGCACTATCCAAGGTGCCACCTTTCAGATGACCCATTAAACTGAGGCTCCCGTCTGGCCTCAGATGATAGAAAAGATCCCATGGCATTATTCGAAGAACAGCAGGGGAATTCTCCCCAGTGTCATATCAATATTTAATTCCTCAACCAACACCTAAAAACATATCATCTTATCATTATCACATTGCAGTTCGTGGGTCCTCGCTGTGCATCAGTTGGCAGCAGTGTTTCCTGCATTACAACAGTGATGATGCTTCAGAATTACTTTATTGCCTGTAGAGCACTTTGGAACATCTTGAGATTGTGAAAGGCTCTATATAAATGCAAGTCTTTCTTCTCTATATATGAGATTTTACGTACCCAAATCGAGAGGTTATTGGATCGATGGAAATTAGTCATCGGGTCTTGTTAGCATACTCATAGCTAACATGGGCAGCTCGCCTGAGTGAAGGGATCAATGTTAAGCCTCCTGCTTCACTGGATCCTCAGGTAAGTCCTGGGAGGGTAGTTTGGAGTGGGTTACGGAGGAGGTGGGGGCCGATTATGACTCCTGTGGAGTCGGAGGAACACTCTCACTCCTCCTGACTCCACAAAATAATGAACTTATCTTTTGTTGGAAGCACTATGGGCTGTTGAATAATCCTGAGTAGGACAGGCCCAAGTCAGGACATGGGCAGCAGAGCTTTGGATAAGCTGAAGTTTACAGAGGGTGGATGATGAGAGACGGGCCAAGAGAACATTGAAACAGTCGGGAGGTTAGCAAAAGCATGGAGGAGGGTTTCAGCAACAGATGGGCTGAGGCAGGGGCAGGCAGATATGATTTATGCAATTATAAGAGCCAAACACATTGGGCGCACCACTTCCTACACATGTAGAGTGCCACAAATGTAGGCGTGTCTGTGGTGCATGACTGCCTTAAATGAACTTTGTCTCCCACCACTACACTGGTCATGGATGATCAGCCAGTTCAGATCTGGGCAGCAAGTTCTTATATTTTATAGTGTCAGCCATGGCTCAGTTAGTAACACCCTCACCTCTGAATCAGAAGGTTGTGGGTTCAAGCCCAACTCCAGAGACTTGAGCATAAAGATCTAGGCTGACACTCCAGTGCAGTGCTGATCGAGTGCTGCACTGTCTTTTGGATGAGATATTAAACCGAGATCCTGTCTACTCTCTCGGGTGGACGTAAAATATCCAATGGGACTATTTCGAAGAAGAGCAGGAGAGTTGTTCCTGGTGTTCTGCCCAATATTTATCCCTCAAACAACATAACAAAAACAGATTATCTGGTGATTATCACACTGCTGTTAGTGGGAGCTTGCTGTGTGCTATTGACTGCCATGTTTCCTGCATTAAAAGAGTGACTACACTTCAAAAAGTACTTCATTGGTTTTAAAGTGCTTTGGGACATCTTTTAATTTCCAAATAGTTTGACCATTCTTATTTTAAATTATATTTGCATGAGGGCGATGTGTCTCTGGAATGAGGATTAATACTGGCAGTTATAATTTAAACACTGATTCCACAGAGGTTTCAATGAAAGATTGGTTTACCTATTTATAAATTCATGGGAAATCTTCATTATGTTATTATTTGTTACGGGAAATAATCTATCATTTCAAGCGTGTATTAAGATGAAGGATGGCTGAGCTCACCAACATTTCTGAGATCCACTCTTTTACTACTTGTCATAAATCATCCCCAACCTCAGAATATTTTAACCTCAGACAGTCAAAGATATGGGGGAGTGAAATTGAGCTATGTAGCACCGGTATTTTGGGCACAACGAGGCCTCTTGAACTACCAAAATGGCATCTGCGACGCGCACGCCAACCTGACGGGAATTGCGCCGGATGCCATATTTATAAAGGGCTTTGTGCGGGTGCACTGAACAGCCAGTGGCAGCATGTAGTGCAACACTGATTTGACACCAGCGCTGCCATTTTGGAGCTTCCCGCTCCAACTTACGCCCTCTTCTTAACCTTGCACAGCTGAACACAATGTTAAACTGCATTGCGGACCCCACCCCCCCACCACCCCTGCCAACGCTACTTAAGGGGATCATGAACTACTGCAGATTAGTAGCTGGATTATTTCTTCAGTCTGTTGCTGCAATTCTACGGGTTAATAGGTGCAGCTGTACTTCTCCCTCTCCCGTTAATTCCTGCTGCCTCTTGCTGTGCACCACCATCTCCTACAAGAAAGAGGGAAGTGTGTCAGTGAGTGTCGTGCACTATGTTTGGGTGATCTGGCTGTCATGGTTGAATAGCTGGCAGCATGTGAAAGCTTTGAGATCTGGTTAGCCATTGTTGATTCTTCCACAGCACAATATTCAGAACGATATCAACACCACCAGCAGCCACAATGCACCTCCCCATTACGAGGTGCAGACTAGCTTTAAGTAATTCTTGGCATTAATGATATTGGGACCCCTGCTGATGCTACAACCAATGAACAGCGCAGGGAGCCCTGGCTGCGCACACAAAGCATGGCAATGAGTGTTGCCGTCCTTCCTGCAGTGCAATCAACGGGTGTGGGTTGTGCAGCATGCCGCAGAGACAAATCTTGAGACCTGCTCAGCTGAGTACTGCAGGGCTCCAGCAGAGCAGTCCAGGCAGTGGACGCATTGCTTGAGGATGGCAATCGTCTGCTCTAAGATTCCTTGAGGCAGCATGGCTCTCGTTATATGCCTACTGTACACGTGTGCATGCGATCCGGACCGGAGTCATGAGCCATGTCATGAGTACATAACCCCTGTCGCCCAGTAGCCACCCTTTGGTTTGCCATGGTGGTTGAAATACAGCTGGCACAGAGGACTGCCACAGATGAACGAATCGTGACTGCTGCCAGGATACCAGGCATTGACCTGCATAGTCCGCTGCCTGTGGTCACACACCAGCTGCACATTCAGGGAGTGGAATCCCTTTCGGTTCAGGTAAATGGCCGAGCCAAGGGCCCACGTGCTCACTCTGCCTGCTTGTCTCTGGCAAGAGGGAATGAGATGCAGTTATCTCTCTTTGCACGGAGAACCCCGAGTGACCTCCCTTATGCAACAGTGCACTGCGAGCTGAGAGATGTTGCTTATATCTCCAGCAACAACCTGGAAGGAGCCAGATGCATAAAAGTTCAGAGCCACGGTCACCTCAACAGCCATAGGCATTGTGGTCCTTACCCTGCTCTGAGCTTGAAGTTGTAGCTGCAGCAGGTGTCTGATTTCAGTCACAACTTCTTTTGTGAAGTGATGTCGCCTCAAGCATTGGTCATTGCTAAGGTTTAGGTAAAAGAGTTGCTCCCTAAACACCCTCTACATATATGGCCTCCGACTGAAAGCCCTTCTCCCCCTCCCCTCCCTCTTCCAGCAGCTTGGCTTCTACTCAGTCTCCCCGTCATGCTCAATGCCAAGAGGAAGCCCTACAAGGCCACCCATGTCTGGAAGCAATGGTTTATGTCACCAAAAAAGTACTTCAGCACCAGCCAGACCACTCCCTGTAGAATTTTGAAACTTTTAACAAGTATGGAAAACTACCCAAAATGCATCGAATTGCAGCAACAGCCAGAAGAAATGATCCAGCAACTAACCTGTTAATAGTTGATGATCCCTTTAAATAGCACTTGTGTGGGGGCGGGGGTCCTTCATGCCGTTTAATGCGTGTTCATCTGTGCAAGGCTAAGAGAGGGCATAGCCTGGAGTGTGGAGATCCAAAATGGCAGCGCTGGCGTCAAATCCGCATTACTCACGGATTGACGTCATGATCTGTCTGCCGGCAGTCGTTGGGAAAGATGGCGTCGGCGCACTTCCTATCGGAAGTATGCACGCGCATTGCGGATGCCATTTCTGTCGATTAAGAGGCCTCGTAATGAAAAAAAAACGTGTGTTGCAGATCCCAAATTGGTCCCCTAGATCTTTAAGACAAATGGGAAGTTTCAGTCAAATTTCTAACAGTAAGTAAGGCTATATATGTCAGTGTGTTTGGACAGGCAACTGGATATTTTAAATATGAATTACTGCTATTTGCATCTGCAGGCTGTAGCGTATATAGGTTACAGTCTGATATGCAAAAGACCATTTCAAAGACACGCAATGCAGCTGTTTACCTGCTTGACGTGTTCATTGTGTTCAAGTACTTTATTAATAGGTTGCTAAGGCCACTGCCATGGAACAGGCATTGGGTTGACATGCAAATTCTATTGAGTGCAGAACCATTAGTAGTATTCTGTCCAGCAGCATCCCTGTTTGGAAGTTCAGACAGATTGGGGAGGCTGGAATTTCCCTGAGTTCACCAGCAATCCAAGGAGATATGGTAGGGTTAGATAGCATGTCCTGAGTATAATCCTTCACTGGTTACTTTAGTTGGTATTCTATGCATATTTTGATTACACCATGAATGTGCCTACAGTTGTTTGTCAACACCTTTGCATTTTGAAATCTTTAGTGTGAACATAAATACTTCTATGGATCCAAAATGGTATGCTACACTGTTGGTAAATTGGTCAGGCATGCAAGCTGTGATGGTACATTGCAAAGCTTTTGGGGAAGGATGATTCATGAGATCCATTTTATTCAGTGCATGTTATTCAGTAGGTTTGGGACCGCCTTTGTGATGAGAAGTTACTTTCTTCGCTTGCATTGAAATGAAGCATTTTCACAAGAGGCAAAAGACAATGAATTGCGATAAAGATTTATCCATTTTGAGAGCAAAAAAAATGTTTGCTTCAAGATTTCTAATCATAAGTCCTGTAATAGCATAACAGGAAATATCACTCGATTCCATTCATCATATAAATGAATCCCACTTATCGATCTTTAAAATTCATGGGACTCCAAGAGACACACTTGCCCACCACTGTGTAGCCTGAAATGTAATCTTTTAAAATTAAATTAAATATTTTCATAGTGATAGAAATGTCAGCACACATGAAGCCTATTCATCCCATAGCTTTATGGGATGAAAAGCTTTATATTGGGTGGTATCTTCATATTGAATATGGGTGGTAGCTTTATATTGAAGATGTCTATTCAATAACCATTTATCTGCTCTTTCCCCATACCCTTTAATATTTTCCTTTGTTACTTTTAATTCCCTCTTAAATTTCATGACTTGGCTTCAAAAGCCACTTTGTGGTAGTACATTCCATCTTTTAATAACCCATGAAAAAAAAACTTTTCAAAACTTTTTTTAAACAACATGTTCTTGATAAAAATATTTTAAATGTTTATTGAGATATCATAAGACACCCAACAGGATATTCTTGCGAATAATGAACTTCAGTGAAATACACACAAAATGGATATTGTCAATGATTTTTATATAGTGAACATGTCTTTACTTAATAGATTGCTGTCAATATAATTAACATGTGTTTGTGGAAAAACATGTCCGTTTTTGTGTCAGCTGTGGGTCAGTGGGCAGCACCCTCACCTCTGAGTCAGAAGGTTGTAGGTTCAAGTCTCACTCCAGAGACTTGAGGGAGAGCTGCACTGTTGGAGACGCCATTTTTCGGATGAGACGTTAAACCGAGGCCCCGTCTGTTCTCTCAGGTGGGGATGTATAAGATCCCATGGCACTAAATCGAAGAAGAGCAGGGTAGTTATCCTTGTCTCCTTGCCAATATTTATCCCTCAATCAACATAACAAAAACAGATTATCTGGTCATTATCATATTGCTGTTTATGGAAGCTTGTTGTGTGCAAATTGGCTGTGGCATTTCCTACATTACAACAATGACTACACCAAAAAAAAGTACTTCATTGGCTGTAAAGTGCTTTGAGGTGCTATATAAATGCAAGTCTTTTTTTACTGTTGAAGCTTTTTCTATGCTTTTGTTACCTCCAGGCTATTCCAATGATCTCCTGGCTGATCTCCCATCTTCCACCATTCATAAACTGAGGGAGTGCAGTGCTGAGGAAGTGCTGCCCTGTCGGAGATGCCGTCTTTCAGATGAGATGTTAAACTGAGGCCCCGTCTGCCCTCTCAGTGGATGTAGAAGATCCCATGGCACTATTTTGAAGAAAAACTGAGGAGTTCTCCCCGATGTCCTGGCCAACATTTAACCCTCAAGCAACATCACTAAAACAGATTATCTGGTGGTTGTCACATTGTTCTTCATGTGAACGTGCTGTGTGCAAATTGGCTGCCACATTTCCTACATTATAACAGTGACTACACTTCAAAAGTACTCAATTGGCTGTAAAGCATTTTAGGACAACTTGAGCTCATTCAGACCTCCGCTGCCCTACAACCCTCCATTGGTCCCAATTTTAACTCCAGGGGGATTCCCTGCTCAGGCCGGAGTTAAAATAACAGTTAGGTCTCAATTATGTCATTAGGCCGCAACATGCATATGTAAAGAAGGGCCCTGTTGGCTCCGAGCACCTGTCCTTGCTGCCTGCTCAGGAGAGCAGGTTAAAATTGCAGATGTTGCAATCATGACTGTTTTGGACAGGTAAGAGCCAGGGCGATTTTAACTGCCCACCCGTCAGGTTTCTGCTGAGCGAGTAGGGTTAAAATCATCTGGATTTGAGAGATTATGGGGTAATGGATTGGGCACAGAAATCCTCAACTAGCTACTCTCTGGTGGTATTGATGCTGTAATGTATTGTACTGTTACAGTTAAAGTATTAGATGAAAAATAGCTATCCATAATTTGCTGCTTACAGCGACATTGGATGATCAAAGTACTGCAAGTGATTCCCTTTCTTTCTTGAACCAATGTGATAGTTTTGAATACCATTCGCCATTAGAACCAGTGCCGTACTTATCAGGTAAGAAATGTTTTTTTTCTCACTACATGAACTGGCTTCTGTGATCCCACAAGCTGATGTAATTCAAGAATATTTAGATCTTTTAATCATATCCTGTAATCTTGCGTATTACAGTCTAATTGATCAACAAGACAAAATCTTTCTCCACAAACGGAAAATACAATTGCAATATTTCACTTCTTGTTAAAAATGTGACAGAATCAGTTGATGAAGGATGTTCATGAGCTGTCTAAAATTCCACTCACAGAATACTCAGAAGCACATTAGCCTTTTAGTTTCCATTATTTTACCTGACTGGTAATTTTTAGTGCTGCTTCCAGAGGCTGTGATGCTGCCTTAATTTTGAGTCATTTTGTCAACTCTCTTGTCCACAGTCCTTGAGGAAAAATGTTACATCATCATTATTCCATTTAGAAGTGCACATACTTCAACGAGAAAGTCAGCACTTGGAGAGTTAAAACTGATCAGTTGAAGATTAATATGTCCAGTGACAACAATGGTATTATTTTTTAAGTGTGTTCTTTCATTGAATAATTTGATGGTTAGAATTACATTGGATGATTAATTTGTTCGTCGAATGCCTGGAGCTCTCGGATAAATACCTAGAATCTGTGGGGTTCAACTTATGGGAGATGGAACTAATTCATATTCTAACGTCGACTGAATATGCCTGTAAGTTACAAAGCTGCTATGTGAAGCGGAGCCAATTGAGGAAGATCCTGTGGATGAAGGACTGTATTACACTTTTATGAACTATAAAAATTAGAGACACCTCAGGCAATTAATAAAGCTGATGTTGAAATTATTGCCATAAAATTGTATTAGTTTTCCTCTGAATCGTTGGATAGAATTCCAATTTTAATATCATTTATTGCCCGAGATGAAATTTAATAATAAAATTGTGTTTGCTTGCTGATGAGATCCAGCAGTCATGTTTTTATTGCAGGCATAAGCTACTTGTCATACAACATGTCTGAAATAAACATTCCACAGAATATATGCTGTGTACAGGGTAGTAATATTACTGGTGTAAAACAAAGCTACACCATCTATAATGTTGTTTAAAATGGAAGTACTGGCGGTATGGACTAGAACCGATGCTGCGTAATACGAAGGTAGTTGAATTGTTTGAAGGACTGAAGGGTTTTCTATGAATCAATCGCAATTCTAATCCAACATTTTGCAAAATGGTTATGACTGATTACCTCGACAAGTATTGCAAATAAAGTGGCACTAGTAGACACAAACTAGAAATTCTAATTTTGTAGTATTTGCCTGACAGATTCTGTTGTATGGTTTTGTATAGGTAATTAAAAAAACAACCGGTTGGATAAATGTCAAGGTCATAGGCCAAAGCTCTGATACTGTAGCAAAAAAGCTTTTATGCTGAGTATCACATAATGGAACGTATTGCTGTTACTCTGTAGTTTTTGTAAAATAGACATAAGAATGCCCTGTTGCTGAACAAACAACTGAACTGAAAAAAAAGAGTCGTTAAAGACAAACAAGATAACATTTACGTCTGTGAATAGTCCCTCAGCTTCTCAACTATCCCACATACATGAATAAAATTTAAATAAGTGTTTGATAATGTAGCTGGCATAGTTGCCTTGTTGTTAAAGTACACCTAACATACAATGCTATGTAGGAGTATGTTCTCAGTTCATAATTAGCAGTTCCACAGAAATATGCTGAAAATATTTCTCAGCACCACTATCACTAGCAGGCCATCGATACAGAGGCATTTTCAGGTGAGTCGTGGCACTCAAATATAATGGACTGAAAATTCCGGCCTCGCTGGGTCCGTACAAAGTGTGCATGGACCCGGCGAGACCTCGCAAAAGCCGATTTTCGGGGTGCGATGTACATGTGCTGAAAACTAGCTTTTCTGATGTGTCCGCTGAAGAGGATCCTCCGCATCCCCAGGAAAAGGACATCCGCTCGGGAGAGATTGAGCTATTTGCCCAACTCACGCCCATCGAATCTCCTTCAAACTTTTATGCCTGGTAAAAGCAGGTGCATAGCTTATTTTTACCAGCGTAAGAGTTTTAACACATATAAAAATTACATTTAAACACTCATTTTTATATTTAAAACCCTGTCCATTAAGGTAAGTTTATTTTTTAACTGTATTAAAACATTTTTTTTTAAATTCCAAAAAATATATTTTTTTTCTAAAGCATTTAATTACAATTAATTTTGAGTAATTTTAAATATTTATTATGCTGTGTTTCATTGTTTTCGGGGTTTTTCTCATTGATAGTAATGGGAGATCCGTACAAACAGAGCTCCCATTTTTATCAATGAGAATACTGCACTGTGATTGGTGCTCCAGGGCCATGTGACTCCAGCATGTATGTACGTATCTGAAAGACATCTCCCCGTGTGCTGCGCAGCAAATATAGGCCTCCGACTGGGATCTTGCATTGCTCTGGGACCAAAAGGTACTTTCGTAGATTTTTTTCGGGTCAGAGGCGTTCGTACGAAGGAAGCCTCCGACCGCAATTTTCTCCCCCATTGTTCTGATAATATTAGTGAAAAAGTTAATATATTGGCCAGGATTTTGTGTCAATAATACGGTGAGCTGTCAGCGCTCACTGTTATTATAGAGTAAATCGGACGGCAACTCCCAGAGTACGCACATGTGCAGTTAAACATGGAATCTGATGGTTCCAGTCCAAGTTACCCTGCTCCTCCACAGGCTGCGCTAAAACAGTACCTCGCCGATAGACTCAGCATTGAAATTCATGCAACACCCACTAGTTACTCACTAAACATGCCAGAAAAGGTTAGGGCTGGTGTATTCAGGAGTAAATGAATTTTTAACAGCGTGGTAAGTGATAATTACTGCCAAACAACCTCTCTGACCATGAAAATTTAATTTTACAAGTGTGGAGTCTCATTCCTTCAGAGATTTGAAAAAATTAAAATAATTTTGTTTTTATTTTTCTGTCTGTCTCTTTTATCTCTCTCCTAATCCCGTCTGTCTTTCCCAATCTTTATTTTGCTTTCTGTACATAATTTAAATCTAATTTATATTTGCTGCTTTATACTTCCTGGTTTAGACAGTGAGGATTCATCAATCTCATTGGTTCAACAGCCTCACTGTTTCTTGACCTACTCATTCATACTGCACTGTAGAGGGCACTGTGCTGGATCAGGCTCCCGATTAGAGCAAGTTTCTGTTCAGAAGCCAACAATTACTTTGTGGGCAGCTGTCAGTGAGGTGAACTGCGAGCACCCTTCCTTCACTGCTGTCCGGAAAATCCCAGCCATTGTTTTCCCTGTATCATAAAGCCTCCACTGTCGAAGTACAGTGATACTATTAGTTGCTGACAAATGCAAAATGAGCATTGCATTTCACTTTTAAGTTCAAATGAATTCAAACAATTATAGCTTATTTTTGTGTTTATTTCTGTTAATTCTTAAACCGAGATCTGGTGACCAGGCTACATGGAAAGTTGTGGAGAATATTGGTAAGTTTATGGTATTATTTTGATTGAAATCTGCGGAGATATTCACTTATCTTAATAGGACCATTTCTCTATACCTTAACCTGTCCTTTTCTCATTAACAAATGTGAGAATAATAAAAGCATATGGAAACATTAATCATTCATGCAGACTTATTTATTAAATAATGAATCTTCAATAGTCATCATAGTTATATATATCAAAGCACTGCAATAATTGTAGAACTTGAAAACACACCTTTCAATTGTCCTGTCATATGTCTATAATCCAAATCTGTAGTGTTGCACTGTTTTATTAGTTCAAAACCTTCTCACTGCTAACTTGTGAATTGTGTTAGGCAGTGTTCTAATGTGATAATCACCAGCTGATGGCAATAACAATCATGACTCTTTTGTTTGTAACACCAACCTCAACTCAGTTGTTGGGCAATAGTCTACAGCTGAAAACCTTCCATAAATCCATACAGACATAACAATAGCTAATGTGACAATTCAAATGTCACGCTTTTACAAGTGGCGGCTATTTGGGGTTGGATTTTGTACACATTGGGGCAGAGTAAAGGGATCTTTACTTTGGATCTGGCTTATTCTGTATCTAATTTGACAGTACTTGATCCTGACATTAGGTGCAGAAAATCTGAGGCCTAGAAATTCAGATGGTTTGTGCCACCATTACCAGCATGAAATGGCGAAAAAATAGCAGCAGGCACTCTCCCGCCAGCTGGTGGCGTGTCCCACGGCAACCGCCATTTTCATCGGGTCGGCAGCGCTGTTGTTTCCTGCTCTCGGTAAGAGTATTTTAATGAGTTGGAGCATGACGTCAATCAGCTTCGAAACGGCAAGCGAGCCATAGGTGGGCAGAGGAAACGCTTCAAGGACACCCTCAAATCCTCCTTGAAAAAGTGGAACATCCCCACTGACACCTGGGAATCCCTGGCCCAAGACCGTCCAAAGTGGAGGAAAAGCATCCGGGAAGACACTGAACACCTCTAGTCTCTTCACCGGGAGCAAGCTGAAGCCAAGCATAGACAGCGGAAGGAGCGCATAGCAAACCATCCACCCTTTCCTTCAACCACCGTCTGCTCCACCTGTGACAGGACTGTAGGTCCTGCATTGGGATCATCAGTCACCTGAGAACTCATTTTTAGTGTGGAAGCAAGTTATCCTCAATTCCAAGGGACTGCCTAGGAGAAGAATAAATGAGCAGAAACCACAGGATTCACTGTTGGGAACTACATTTGCAGTCATGCACCTCTCAGTCTTTGCAACCCAACAGGGATTATAGACACACAAATAAAATACTTCGGATGCTGGAACCTGAAATAAAAACAGAAAATGCTGAAAATCACAGCAGGCCAGGCAGCACCTATGGAGACAAAAACAGAGTTAACGTTTCAGGTTGATGACCCTTCATCAGAACTGGTGAACGTTCAAAAAGAACATATTAAGCAGCTTGAAAGGGGGAAGGGAAGAAAGAACAAAAGTGAATCTAATTTATATTTGCTGATAGGGTGGAAGGCAGGAGAGAATAAAAAGATAAAAGGGATGATAGGCCGACTTGAAATGGTAATGGCAGAAGTTAGAAAAAGGTTAATCTCGATAGGGTGTGAATTGCGGAGTAAAGTAATGACCAGCTGACATTGGAGACTAAGAGAAAAAAAACATAAGATCGGGTGGGGGGGAGGGGGAGGGGGAGGTGGGTGAAAGGGAGCCAAAAATGGGCAGAGGTTATCTGAAATTGTTCAACTCGATGTAAAATGACGAAACGAAAGATAAGATGCTGTTCCTCGAGCTTGCGTTGAGCTTCAGTGGAACAGTGTTGGAGTCTGAGGAAGGGGAGGTCAGAGTGGGAGTGGAGTGGAGAATGAAAGTGACAGGTGACTGGAAGCTCAGGGTTACGTTTACAGACTGAACAGAGGTGCTTCGCAAAGCAGTCACCCAATTTGCATTTGGTCTCCCCAATGTAGAACAGACCACATCACGAGCAGTGATATAGTATACTTAAATTGAAAGAAGTACAAGTAAATCGCTGTTTCACCTGGAAAGAGTATTTGGGGCCCTGGATAGTGAAAAGGGAGGAGGTAAAATGGCAGATGTTGCATCTCCTGCACTTGCACAGGAGGGTGCCAATAGGAGGGGGTGCTAGGGGTGACTGCGGAATGGACCAGGGTGTCGTGGAGGGAGCGATCCCTTCGGAACGCTGAGAGGGGAGGGGAGGGGAGGGGAAGATGTGATTGGTGGTGGGATCACGCTGGACGTGGCAGAAATGGCGGAGGATGATCCGTTGAACGTGGAGGCTGGTGGGGTGAAAGGTGAGGACAAAGGGAACACTGTCGTGGTTCTGAGACGGAGCAGAAGGAGTGAGAGCAGAAGTGCGGGAAATAGAACGAACACGGTCGAGGGCCATGTTATACATGGCAGAGGGGAATCTTTGGTTGAGGAAAAAGGAAGACATGTCAAATTAACTAATGTGAAAGGTGGTGTCATCAGAGCAGATGTGACGGAGATGGAGAAACTGGGAGACTGGAATGGAGTCCTTGCAGGATGTGGGGTGGGAGGAAGTGTAGTCTAGGTAGCTGTGGGAGTCAGTGGGCTTATAGTGGATACTGGTCGATAGCCTATCCCCAGAAATGGAGACAGAGAAGTTGAGGAAGGGAATGGAAGAGTCGGAGATGGACCATGTGAAGGTGAGGGAAGGGTGGAAATTGGATGCAAAGTGAATGAAATTTTCTAGTTCAGGGCAAGAGCAGGAAACAGCACTGATACAGTCATCAATCCTTTATGCAAAGCGGATGGAGTATAAAAGCAGGGAAGTCTTGCTACAGCTACATAAGATATTGGTGAGGCCACACCTGGAATACTGCGTGCAGTTTTGGTTTCCATATTTACGAAAGGATATAGTTGCTTTGGAGGCAGTTCAGAGAAGGTTCACTAGGTTGATTCCAGGAATGAGGGGGTTGACTTATGAGGAAAGGTTGAGTAGGCTGGGCCTCTACTCATTGGAATTCAGAAGAATGAGAGGTGATCTTATCGAAACAAATATGATTATGAGGGGACTTGACAAGAGAGGATGTTTTCACTGATGGGGGAGACGAGAACTAGAGGGCATGATCTTAGAATAAGTGGCCGTCCATTTACAACAGAGATGAGGAGAAATTTCTTCTCTCAGGGGGTTGTAAATCTGTGGAATTCGCTGCCTCAGAGAGCTGTGGAAGCAGGGACATTGAATAAATTTAAGACAGAAATAGATAGTTTCTTAAACGATAAGGGATTATGGGGAGCAGGCAGGGAAGTGGAGCTGAGTCCATGATCAGATCAGCCATGATCTTATTGAATGGCGGAGCAGGCTCGACAGGCCATATGACCTACTCCTGTTCTTATTGCAAAGGAGATGGAGTATAAAAGCAGGGAAGTCTTGCTACAGCTCCTTCGCTGCACTCCCTCAATAGGAAGGACATTCTTGCTATTGAGGGAGTGCAGTGAAGGTTCACCAAACTGATTCTCGGGATGGCAGGACTGACATGAGGAGAGACTGGATCGACTGGGCCTGTATTCACTGGAGTTTAGAAGGATGAGAGGGGATCTCATAGAAACATATAAAATTCTGACGGGACTGGACAGGTTAAATGCAGGAAGAATGTTCCCGATGTTGGAGAAGTCCAGAACCAGGGAACATATAGTCTAAGGATAAGGGGTAAGCCATTCAGGACAGAGATGAGGAGAAACTTCTTCACTCAGAGAGTTGTTAACTTGTGGAATTCCCTACCACAGAGAGTTGTTGATGCCAGTTGATTGGATATATTCAAGAGGGATATGGCCCTTACGGCTAAAGGGATCAAGGGTTATGGAGAGTAAACAGGAACGGGGTACTGAGGTGAAAGATCAGCCATGATCTTATTGAATGGTGGTGCAGGCTCGAAGGGCCGAATGGCCTATTCCTGCACCTATTTTCTATGATTCTATGTTTCTATTTCTTATGTTTTTATAATGTACCGGAAAAAGAGGTGAGGGAGGGGAACCGAGTAGGACTGGAATAAAGAATGTTCCACATATCCCACGAAAAGACAGGCATAACTAGGACCCATGCGGGTTCCCATAGTAACACCTTTAATTTGGAAAGAGTGAGTGGAGTTAAAGGAGAAGTTGTTAAATGTGAGAATAATTCAGCCTGGCGGAGGAGGGTGATGGTGGATGGAGACTGGTTGGGCCTCTGCTCGAGGCAGTAGCGGAGTGCCCTCAGGCCATCTTGTTGGGGGATAGAAATGTAGAGGGATTGAATGTCCATGTTGAAAAGGAGATGGTTGAGGCCAGGAAACTGGAAACTATTAAAGTGACGGAGGGCGCGGAGGAGTCGCGGATGTCATCATAGGCAGTCCCTCGGAATCGAGGAAGACTTGCTTCCACTCTTAGCATGAGTTCTTAGGTGGCTGTACAGTCCAATATGAGAACCAAAGTCTCTGTCACAGGTGGGACAGATATTCGTTGAGGGAAAAAGTGGGCAGGGAGCCTGGTTTGCTGCACGCTCCTTCTGCTGCCTGCGCTTGATTTCTGCATGCTCACAGTGACGATACTCAAGGAACTCGCCTCCCGAATGCATTTCCTCCACTTAGGGCGGTCTGTGGCCAAGGACTCCCAGGTGTCAGTGGGGATGTCGCACTTTATCAGGGAGGCTTTGAGGGTGTCCTTGTAACGTTTCCTCTGCCTACCTTTAGCTCGTTTGCCGTGGACGAGTTCAGAGTAGAGCGCTTGCTTTGGGAGTCTCGTGTCTGGCATGCGAACTATGTGGCCTGTCCAGTGGAGCTGATCAAGTGTGGTCAGTGCTTCAATGCTGGGGATATTGGCCTGGACGAGGACGCTAATGTTTGTGCGTCTGTCCTCCCAGGGGATATGCAAGATCTTGCGGAGACATCGCTGGTGGTATTTCTCCAATGACTTGAAACACTCTTTTCCTCAGGCGGCCGGAGGCTGCACTGGAGGCGGTGTTGGATCTCGTCATCAATGCCTGCTCTTGTTGATAGGAGGCTCCCGAGATAGGAAAGTAGTCCACGTTGTCCAGGGCCACGCCGTGGATCTTGATGTCTTGGGGGGCAGTGCTGTGCGGCAAGGACAGGCTGGTGGAGGACCTTTGTCTTACTAATGCTTAGCGTAAAGCCCATGCTTTCATACACCTTGACCAATACGTCGACTATGTCCTGGAGTTCAGCCTCTGCATGTGCACAGACACAGGCGTCATCCACGTACTGTAGCTCGATGACAGAGGTTGGAATAGTCTTGGACCTGGCCTGGAGACGGCGAAGATTGAACAGCTTCCCATTCGTTCTGTAGTTTAGTTCCACTCCAGCGGGGAGCTTATCAACTGTGAGGTGGAGCATGGCAGCGAGGAAGATTGAGAAGAGGGTTGGGGCGATGACGCAGCCCTGCTTGACCCCGGTCTGGACGTGAATTCGATCTGTGATGGATCCGTTGGTAAGGATCATGACTTGCATGTCGTCGTGGAGCAGACGGAGTATGGTGACGTACTTTTGGAGGCATCTGAAACGGAGGAGGACGCTCCATCAATCCTCGCCCTTGTAAAGTTGAAGAAGGCCATGTATAAGGCCCTGTTCCCTGCATTTTTCCTGCAGCTGTCGAGCTGCAAAAATCATGGTCCGTTGTGCCCCGGAGGGGACGAAATCCACACTGCGACTCCGGGAAGAGCTCCTCGGCACGGGGAGAAGTCGGTTGAGGAGGACTCTAGCGACGACTTTCCCAGTGGTTGATAGCAGGGAGATTCCTCTGTAGTTGCCGCAGTCAGACTTGTCCACTTTTTTAAAGATGGGCACGATCACTGCATCTCTAAGATCTCCTGGCATTCTCTCCTCCCTCCAGATGAGAGAGATGAGGTTGTGTATTTGCGCCAGTGGTGCCTCTCCGCCATACTTCAGTGCCTCAGCAGGGATTCCATCTGCTCCCGTAGCCTTGTTGTTTTTTAGCTGTCTAATGGCCTTTTTTACCTCGTGCAGTGTTGGAGTCTCACTGAGGTAGTGGTGGGTAGCATGCTGCGGAATGGAGTCGAGAACACTCGAGTCAAAGGCAGGGTCTCGATTGAGGAGATCTTCGAAGTGTTCCTTCCAGCGGGCCCTGACTGCCTCGGTGTCCTTGATGAGTGTTTCCCTGTTCTTGGCCAGGAGTGGGGTGGGGCCTTGGGAGTTTGGACCGTAGGTGACCTTGACTGCGGTGAAGAAACCTTGCACATCATGGTTGTCGGCCAGCTGCTGTATCTCCTGTGCTTTCTCCATCCACCACCTGTTCTTTAGGTCCCGGGTTTTTTGTTGGACCTTAGCCTTTAGCCGTCTGTAACGCTGCTTTGCTGCTCCCGAGTTGGGTTGCTGTTTAAGGCTCAGAAATGCCCTGCGCTTGCAATCTATTAGGATGTAGGTGGGAAGGGAATCGAAAAGGGGAGAAAAAAATAGAGTCGAGATAGGAAGAAATAAGTTCTGTGGGGCAAAGAACAGGTTGAAACAATGGGTCTACCGGGGCAGTCCTGTTTGTGGATCTTGGGAAGGAGGTAGAAGCGGGCTGTGCGGGGTTGGGGAACTATGAGGTTGGTGGCTGTGGAGGGAAGATCTCCAGAGGAGATGAGGTCAGTGACGGTTTAGGAAATGGTGACTGGATGTTCAGTGCTGGAGTCATTATTCTGCCATTCACACCCTATCTAGACTAACCTTTTTCTAACTTCTGTCATTACCATTTCAATTCGGTCCATCTTCCCTTTTGTCTCTCTAATCTCTCCTGCCTTCCACCCTATCACAGACCTTCCTGCTTGTTCTTTATTCCCTTCTCCCTTTCAGTGCTCCTTAAGAATATGTTCTTTTCGAACATTCACCAGTTCTGACGAAGGGCCATCGACCTGAAACATTAATTCTGTTTTTCTCTCCACAGATGCTGCCTGACCCGCTGAGATTTCCAGGGATTATAGATATTTCAGTTACTTTTTAAAATTATTATGTAGAAATATATGTTATGAGCCAATATTATATGTTCCAGGATATGTATTATCTTAAGAATAATTTAATGTAATTATTGAGCCTTCATGAACTATACAATCCGAATCGACCAAATGTTTTTACCAATCAATCAATGGGTGAACTCCATTGTTGTGTCTGTGATAAGATCTCTTTTATCTGCATTCATGTCATAAACAAATAATCGGCTAATATGTTTGGAACACATACAGCCACTGTGCGGGTCGCCCCTTCCCTGTTTCCCTTCACTACAAGCAGGAGACAGAGGCCACCTTTGGCCTCCTTATAAGATCAGTGCTGCAAATAGCAGGTTGCACTAGAAAATCACCGCCAGGCTCATGTTAATGAGCAGGCAGTATTAAAATGCCAGTACTGCCTGTGCTCTCTCGGCTGACGGCCGTTATCCTTGCCCGTCAATGTTACCGGCAGGTTTCCAGCATTCCCCAATTTCTAAGCCAAAGAGTTCAGACCATTTATTTTGGCAAACAATGGGCCCAAGTTTCGAGCTGCGCCTTAGCCCCGAACTGGACGCCCGTTTTTCGCGCCACAAAGTGCGCCTAAAAAAAACTTCCAGATTCTCCGGCTTCCTGCAGGTCCTCTGGCCCTCGGCGCGGTGCAGCATGAGCTGCAGGGGGCGGAGCCAGGTCCCTGCACTGAAAACAGTGCCGGGACCTCTGCACATGCGCGGTACAGTGGGCGCGCATGTGCAGTAGCTCCAGGCGCCCAAAACTGTTTGGGAGGGGCCCGAAGCACGCAGCCCCTAGCCCTGGCCCAATGGCCTCACTGGGGCTGCGTGGATAAGGTTCCTCCCACGCCCAGCTCCTGCTTCCTCCCGACCCGACTCGACTCCCGCTCCCCGCCCCCGGACCCGACCCGACCCGACCTCCGCTTCCCCCGCTCCCGACTGATCTCCCGCCCCCCCAACCCCCCGACCGATCTCCCGCCGCCCCCCCCGACCGACCTCCGCCCCCGATCCGCGCTCCCGACCCCCCCCGACCCCGGACCCGACGCCACCTACCTGTCAATCTGGTAAGTCTAAGCTCGAAGTCTTGGGCCCGGCCCGTTCAGCCTCCCTCTCCTTTCTTTCTCTCTCTCTCTCTTTCTCTCCCTTCTCTCTCTCTCCCTCTCTTCACCCCTTCTCTCCCCCCTTCCCCTCCCTCCCTTCTCTTCCCCCCCCTCCCCTCCCTCCCTCCCTCCCTCCCTTCTCTCCCCCCCCTCCCCTCCCTCCTCCTACCTCTCCACCCCCCCTCCCCTCCCTCCTTTCTTACCCCCTCCCCTCCATCCCTTCTCACGCCCCATCCCTTCTCACCCCCACCCCTCCCTCCCTTCTCACCCCCCCCAATCCCTCTCCCCCACTACACCCCCTCTCCCCCACTACACCCCCTCTCCCCCACTACACCCCCTCTCCCCCACTACACCCCCTCTCCCCCACTACACCCCCTCTCCCCCACTACACCCCCTCTCCCCCACTCCACCACCCCTCCTCCCCCTCCCCTCCACCCCTCCACCCCCCTCCCCATCCCCTCCACCCCTCGCTGTCAGAAACACAGACACTGACAGACAGAGAGTGAGAGACACACACAGACAGACAGAGAGATAGAGACACTGACAGAGACACACTGGGGGGCTGGGGGCATCCCAGCACGCTGTTGGAGGGCTCCCGGTGCTGCAGTCGGTAAGTAGAAAATGTTTTATTTATTGATTTAAAAAAAAATTATTTCTTATTAATTTTTTTTTGATTTTATTGGTTGATTTATTGATGTTTTTATCATTTATTATTGATGATGGCTCTTTGTTTGTAAAACTGAAGTGTTTAATGTTTGTAAACTTCCCTTTAAACCTCCCCCCCTCATTCCCTACGCCTGATTTGTAACCTACGCCTGATTTCCTAAAGTGTAGACAAGGTTTTTTCGAGCGTACACAAATCTTCACTTACTCCATTCTAAATTAGTTTGGAGTAAGTTTTCACTGCCGAAACTTTGAAAACAGGCGTAAGTGGCTGGACACGCCCCCTTTTGAAAAAAAAATTCTGTTCCAAAGTGAAACTGTTCTAACTGACGAGAACTGGAGCAAACTAAATGCCAAGAATTTGAATTTCTAAGATACACCGTTCTATACCAGTTGCTCCAAAAAATCAGGAGCAACTGAGGCCGAAACTTGGGCCCATTGTTTCTATGTTTCTTAATTGCAAAGGGGATGGATTATAAAAGCATGGAAGTCTTGCTAAACAGCTATATATGATATTGGTGAGGCCACACCTGGAATACTGCATGTAGTTTTGGTTTCCATATTTACGAAAGGATATACTTGCTTTGGAGGCAGTTCAGAGAAGGTTCACTTGGTTGATTCCGGGGATGAGGGGGTTGACTTATGAGGAAAGGTTAAGTAGGTTGGACTTCTACTCAGTGGAATTCAGAAGAATGAGAGGTGGTCTTATCAAAGCGTATAAGATTATGAAGGGGCTTGACAAGGTGGATGCAGAGAGGATGTTTCCACTGATGGGAGAGACTAGAACTAGAGGGCATAATATTAGAATAAGGGGCCCGCCCATTTAAAACAGACGAGGAGAAATTTCTTCTCTCAGAGGGTTGTACATCTGTGGAATTCGCTGCCTCAAAGAGCTGTGGAAGCTGGGACATTGAATAAATTTAAGACTGAAATAGACAGTTTCTGAAACGATAAGCGGATAAGGGGTTATGGGGAGTGGGCGGGGAAGTGGAGCTGAATCCATGATCAGATCAGCCATGATCTTATTGAATGGCGGAACAGGCTCGAGGGGCCCTATGGCCTACTCCTGTTCCTATTTCTTATATCCTTATGTAGGACAGATTGGATAGGCTGGGTTTGTTCTCCTTGGAACAGAGGAGGCTGAGAGGAGACCTCATTGAGGTGTATAAAACTTTGAGGGGCCTGGATATAGTGGATAGCAAGGGCCTATTTCCCTTGGTGGAAGGGTCAATTATGAGGAGGCATAGGTTTAAGGTCGTTGGTGGAAGGTTTAGAGGGGATTTAAGGGGAAGCTTCTTCATGCAGAGGGTTGTGGGGGGTCTGAAACTCACTGCCTGGAAAGATGGTAGAGGCAGAAACCCTCACCACAGTTAAAAGGTGCTTGGATGGGCACTTGAGCTGCCATAACTTGCAGGGTTATGGACTTTGAGCTGGTAAGTTGGATTAGACTCTTGTTGGCTGACACATATATGATGGTAAGTACTTCAGGGACTCTAATACGGCCAGAGTGATCTCCTGGACTAGTTTCAATTGCCTGGATGGGTCGGACAGGAATTTTCCCAGATTTTTCCCCCCAATTGACCTGGGTTTTTACCTGTTTTTTTGCCTCTCCCAGGAGATCGTATGGCTCCGGGTGGGATGGAGTGTAAAATATTGTGATACTTGGGAGCATGTGGGGGGGGGAATGGTTGGGCCAGATGCTCTTTACCTGTCCGCCACTGTTCATAGGTTTATATATAACCTTCAGGGCTGCTGACCAAGTGCTGTGTGGCTCTTTGTCGGCCGGTGTGGACACGATAGGCCAAAATGGTCTCTTTCTGTGCTATGTTTCTAAGTCTTTTACAGATGATGGCATGGTGGGCTTCATTATGACTATCACTGCTTTATATGATTTTGGAGTCATAAAATTTAGTCTAAAAGCTTGGTCTAGAGTCTCCACTTTGGGTGCAATCGGCGATCCGGGTGCAACTGCGACCTGAATTGTGCTAGCTTTCAGTAGTGATTTTTTCCCCTCAAGTTTCCGCATAACTCATTTGCATATTGTCACATGTAACATATGCCATGAACCATTGGGCAAATTTTCATTACATAATTTTTTGAAGAATTTTTTTTGCTTTAAAAAATATTCCCTGATATATTTAAGAGTGCAGTTTGGTTAATACAGCCGAAAATGGATTTATCACAAAAAAATAAGCATTTTTAATCAGTGTCTAGTCCACCACCTGTGAGTAACCTGATTTTAAATAACTGGAAATGACTTAAAAAATCTATACAGAATCATTTGCGAGTTACATTAGCGTGTAGTCGTCAATTTATTTAGTAAATTACAAAAATATATATTCAAATGCTTTTAAAATGGGCCTGTTATTGTCCTTATGCTTAAAAAACTTAGTTTTAAGAGCCTCCCCGAAGGCCCTCAAACGGGCCCAATTAATGGAAACTCGCCATGGTGATTAATTTAATCTGGGGGGCGTGGTCAGTTTTGGGGTGGGGCCAGGTTCCAGCATGACATTTTTTTAAACCAGCACTAAAATTTACAAACTCCATTTGCGCTGGGCGTAATTTGTACTTAAAATTCTGCCATGTTTGTGCTGGTTTGGCCTATTTTGGGCTAATTACCTAGCAGAAACAATTGCCCCTTGTATTTAATCTTCTTTCCCTCATACAATTGATTGTAAACTTTATAATTAATATTGCAGTGAATAGGAATGGGGTTGTTCAGGAAACATGTTTGATTATTAAGCATGATTTGAATCAAAGTTAATCTTTGTAAGTTTTGTCTTCTTCATTAGGTTTTGTGGATCAGTTTTAAGTTTTTGGAAAAACATTCTTCACTTTCACAAGTAAATGTCTCAATGACTTCTAAACAAATGGTTATACTGCAAAGGAGGTCTGAGGCAAAAAGTTGATGGATGTGGCTGTATTATATCCATTCTAAGGTTGGACTGATACTGCAGAACACATCAGTCACTTCATAGATTCGTTCATTAATGAAAACCATCAAAAGACTTCAAGTAATCAATCACATGCCCAGATTGTAGCCCAGTTAAGCATGGTAATGTAACCTTGCTTTTAATTGTTTCATTTGGATCATTTTCTGAAAGCTACACAAAAAAACTCAATGATTTTGTACAATCATTTCTAAAGGTTATATCATGCAGCACTTTGTTTATTTGTTCAGAATGAGCATACTTACTAGAGCCACATAATGGGCCCAAGTTTCGGCCTCAGTTGCTCCTGATTTTTTGGAGCAACTGGTGTAGAACGGAGTATCTTAGAAATTCAAATTCTCGGCATTTAGTTTGCTCCAGTTCTAGTCAGTTCGAACAGTTTCACTTTGGAACAGAATTTTTTTTTCAAAAGGGGGCGTGTCCGGCCACGTACGCCTGTTTTCAAAGTTTCGTCAGTGAAAACTTACTTCAAACTAACTTAGAATGGAGTAAGTGAAGATTTTTGTACGCTCGAAAAAACCTTGTCTACACTTTAGAAAATCAGGCGTAGGTTACAAATCAGGCGTAGGGAATGAGGTGGGGAGGTTTAAAGGGAAGTTTACAAACATTAAACACTTCAGTTTTACAAATAAAGAGCCATCATCAATAATAAATGATAAAAACATCAATAAATCAACCAATAAAATCAAAAACAAATTAATAAGAAATAATTTTTAAAAAAATCAATAAATAAAACTGGGAGATCGGTCGGGAGCGGGGGAAGCGGAGGTTGGGTCTGGGGGGGGGGAGCGGGAGTCAAGTCGGATCGGGTCCGGGGGCGGGGGGCGGGGAGCGGGGAGCGGGAGTCGAGTCGGGTTGGGAGGAAGCAGGAGCTGGGCGTGGGAGGAGCCTTATCCACGCAGCCCTCGTGAGGCCATTGGGCCAGGGCTAGGGGCTGCGTGCTTCGGGCCCCTCCCACACAGTTTTGGCCGCCTGGAGCTACTGCACATGCGCGCTCACTGTACCGCGCCTGTGCAGAGGTCCCGGCACTGTTTTCAGCGCAGGGACTTGGCTCCGCCGGAGAATCTGGAAGTTTTTTTTAGGCGCACTTTGTGGCGCGAAAAACGGGCGTCCAGGTCGGGGCTGCGCCGTTATAGGCGCGGCCCGAAACTTGGGCCCACAGAAAGTAGGTGCAGGAGTCGGCCATTCAGCCCTTCGAGCCTGCACCACCATTCAATATGATCATGGCTGATCATGCAACTTCAGTATCCCATTCCTGCTTTCTCTCCATACCCCTTGATCCCTTTAGCCGTAAGGGCCATATCTAACTCCCTTTTGAATATATCTAACAAACTGGCCTCAACAATTTTCTGTGGCAGAGAATTCCACACGTTCACAATTCACTGAGTGAAGAAGTTTCTCCTCATCTCACTCCTAAATGGCTTACCTCTTGTCCTTAGACTGTGACCCCTGGTTCTCGACTTCCCCAATCCCGTCAGAATTTTATATGTTTCTATGAGATCCCCTCTCATTCTTCTAAATTCCAGTGACTATAAGCCTAGTTGATCCAGTGTTTCTTCATATGTCAGTCCTACCATCCCAGGATTCAGTCTGGTGAACCTTCGCTCCACTCCCTCAATAGCAAGAACGTCCTTCCTCAGATTAGGAGACCAAACCTGTACACAATACTCAAGGTGTGGCCTCACCAAGGCCCTGCACAACTGCAGTAAGACCTCCCTGCTCCTATACTCAAATCCCCTCGCTATGAAGGCCAGTATGCCATTTGTCTTCTTTATTGCCTGCTGTACCTGCATGCCTACCTTCAATGACTGATGCCATGACACCCAGGTTCCATTGCACCTCCCCTTTTACTAATCTGTCACCATTCAGATAATAATCTGCCTTCCTGTTTTTACAACCAAAGTGGATAACCTCACAGTTATCCACATTATACTGCATCTGCCATACATTTGCCCATTCACCTAACCTGTCCAAGTCCTCCTGCAGCCTCCTAGCATCCTCCTCGCAGCTCGTACTGCCACCCAGCTAAGTGTCATCTGCAAACTTGGAGATACTACATTCAATTCCTTTGTCTAAATCATTGATGTATATTGTAAATAGCTGGGGTCCCAGCACTGAACCCTGCGGCACCCCACTAGTCACTTCCTGCCATTCTGAAAAGGACCCGTTTATTCCCACTCTTTGCTTCCTGTCTGCCAACCAGTTCTCTATCCACGTCAATACATTACCCCCAATCCCATGTGCCTTAATTTTGCACACTAATCTCTTCTGTGGGACCTTGTCAAAAGCCTTTTGAAAGTCTAAATAGACCACATCCATTGGTTCTCCCTTATCCATTCTACTAGTTACATCCTCAAAAAATTCTAGAAGATTTGTCAAGCATGATTTCCCTTTCATAAATCCATGCTGACTTGAACCGATCCTGTCACTGCTTTCCAAATGCGCTGCTATTACATCTTTAATAATTCATTCCAACATTTTCCCCACTACCGATGTCAGGCTAATCGGTCTATAATTCCCTGTTTTCTCTCCCTCCTTTTTTAAAAAGTGGAGTTACATTAGCTACCCTCCAATCCATAGGAACTGAACCAGTGTCTATAGAATGTTGGAAAATGACGACCAATGTATCCACTATTTCTAGGGCCATTTCCTTAAGTACTCTGGGATGCAGACTGTCAGGCCTGGGGCCTTTAGTCCCTTCAATTCCCCTAACACCATTTCCTGATTAATAAAGATTTCCCTCAGTTCCCCCTTCTCGCTAGACCTTTGCTCCGCTAGTATTTTCGGGAGGTTATTCGTGTCTTCCTTAGTGAAGACAGAACCAAAGTATTTGTTCAATTGGTCTGCCATTTCCTTGTTCCCCATTATGAATTCCCCTGATTCTGACTGCAAGGGACCTACATAAGTCTTCACTAATCTTTTTCTCTTCACATATCTATAAAAGCTTTTGCAGTCAATTTTTATGTTCCCTGCAAGTTTACTCTCATACTCTATTTTTCCCCCTCCTAATTAAACCCTTAGTCCTCCTCTGCTGAATTCTAAATTTCTCCCAGTCCTCAGGTTTGCTGCTTTTTCTGGCCAATTTATATGCCTCTTCCTTGGATTTAACACTTTCCCTAATTTCCCTTGTTAGCCACAGTTAAGCCACCTTCCCTTTTTTATTCTCATGCCACACAGGGATGTACCATTGTAGTTCATCCATGTGATCTATAAATGTCTGCCATTGCCTATCCACCGTCAACCCTTTAAGTATCATTGATGACTGTATTGGTGTTGTTTCCTGCTCTTGCCCTGAACTAGAAAATTTCATTTACTTTGCATCCAATTTCCACCCTTCCCTCATCTTCACATGGTCCATCTCCGACTCTTCCCTTCCTTGACTTCTGTGTCTCCATTTCTGGGGATAGGCTATTGACCAGTATCCACTATAAGCCCACTGACTCCCACAGCTACCTGGACTACACTTCCTCCCACCCCGCATCCTGTAAGGACTCCATTCCACTCTCCCAGTTTCTCCGTCTCCGTCGCATCTGCTCTGATGACACCACCTTTCACACTAGTTCATCTGACATGTCTTCCTTTTTCCTCAACCGAGGATTCCCCTCTGCCATGTATAACATGGCCCTCGACCGTGTTCCTTCTATTTCCCGCACCTCTGCTCTCACTCCTTCCCCTCCCTCTCAGAACCACAACAGGGTTCCCCTTGTCCTCACCTTTGACCCCACCAGCCTCCACGTTCAACAGATCATCCTCCTGCCATGCCCAGCGTGATCCCATCACCAATCACATCTTCCCCTCCCCTCTCAGCGTTCCGAAGGGATTGCTCCCTCCGCGACACCCTGGTCCATTCCACAATCACCCCCAGCAACCCCTCCCCTTCCCACGGCACCTTCCCATGCAAGTGCAGGAGATGCAACACCTGCCCTTTTACATCCTCCCTTCCCACTATCCAGGGCCCCAAATACTCCTTCCAGGTGAAACAGCAATTTACTTGTACTTCTTTCAATTTAAGTATACCGTAATTGCTGCTCATGATGTGGTCTGTTCTACATTGGGGAAACCAAATGCAAATTGGGAGGTGCTTTGCGAAGCACCTCCGTTCAGTCCGTAAACGTAACCCTGAGCTTCCAGTCACCTGTCACTTTAATTCTGCACTCCACTCCCACTCTGACCTCTCCCTCCTCGGACTCCGGCACTGTTGCAATGAAGCTCAATGCAAGCTCGAGGAACAGCACCTCATCTTTCGTTTAGGCATTTTACAGCCTTCTGGACTCAACATCGAGTTGAACAATTTCAGATAACTGCTGCCCATTTTTGGCTCCCTTTCACCCTACCCCGCCCCCCCCCCCCCCCCATTTATCTCGACTCTCTGTTCTCTGTTAATTAGCCAATCCTCTATCCATGTTAATATATTACCCCCAACCCCGTGAGCTTTTATCTTGTGCAGTAACCTTTTATGTGGCACCTTGTCAATGCCTTCTGGAAGTCCAAATGCACCACATCCACTGGTTTCCATAGCTATGATTCTCCATTTCTGGCAGCATCCTCGTAAATCTCCTCTACACCTTCTCCAGTGCAATCACGTCTTTCCTATAATATGGCAACCAGAACTGCTTGCAGTATTCCAGCTGTGGCCTAATCAGAGTTTTATACAATTAAAGCATAACCTTCCTGCTCTTGTATTCTATGCCTTGGCTAATAAAGGCAAGCTTTCCATATGCCTTCTTAACCACCTTATCCACCTGGCCTGCTACTCTCAGGGATCTGTGGACAAGCACTCCAAGGTCCCTTTGTACATCTGCACTTATAAGTGGCCTATCGTTTAATGTGTATACCCTTTCCTTATTAGCCTTTCTCAAGTGCATTACCTCACATTTCTCTGAATTAAATTCCATTTGCCACTGTTCTGCCCACCCGACCAGTAGATTGATATCCTCCTGTAGTCCATGACTTTCCTCTTTAGTATCAACCACACAGACAATTTTGTCATCTGCAAACTTCTTAATCATACCCCCTATATTCAAATCTAGATCATTTATGTATACCACAAAAAGCAAGTGACCCAAGCGACTTGACGGCAGATTTCCCTTCCCCACCCCAGTACGAGCAGTGCACCTGAACACAGTGTGTGGGCACCCTAAACACAAGCCTGCCCCCAGGCAAAGCTTAGGGCGGACAGAATAACAGGAAATTTAGATCAGCTGGACCTCCGAGCTCAGAACCTTCTGGATGCTGATCTTCAGCAGCTAGAAGGTCCATGTCATGTATTCAATTGTCATTGTAATCCATGTATGTACACCATGAGAACATTGACCACTAGGTGGTGAACTTGTGTGAGACACTCAGGTCTAAAAGGGGAAGCTCCACCCACCTTCATCACTTCAGTGCTGGCTAATAAAAGTTACTGGTCACAGAGTGACCTTCTCTCAAGTATGGACCTCGTGTGCATTTATACTGTATAGTAAGGACGTATCATTGGCGACGAGAAACTGGGATTTAAACCACACGAGCATGGCCACTAGCAGCACAGATGAGAGGTACTGTGTTGGTGATGATTGGGATGATTTTATTGAGAGACTACAGAGAAGTTTCGTCACTAAGGAATGGCTGGGACAGGATTCAGCCGACAAACGCAGGGCTCATCTCCTGACGGTTTGTGGATCCAGGACGTACTCCCTGATGAAGGACCTTCTAGCACCAGAGAAGCCAACAGACAAGACTTTTGAAGAGCTCAGTAAGTTGATCGGGGAACACTTTAAACCGGCGAGCAGCATGCACATGGCTAAACACCGGTTTTACACACACCGGAGAAGGGAAAAGTGTTCCAGACTTCGTGGCAGATCTCCGGCGACCGGCGAGCCTATGTAAGTTCCCAGATGCATGCAGAGCGGAGATGCTGCGAGACTTTTTTATTGAGGGCATCGGGCACGCTGGAGTTTTCAGGAAACTGATTGAGAACAAAGACTTGACCCTGGAAACGGCGGCTTTGATGGCCCTGACATTTATCTCAGGGGAGGAAGAGACCAGAATGATGTTTGACAAAACTCTTGATTTAAATGCAGCAAATAGACAGGGAGTCAACATTGTTAACATGGCACACAGTTCTCCAGGCAGACAGGGGCAATCGGACATGCCCGAGCATGTAGTCGAACCTAAAGGGGGAATTCAACAGAGACAATGGCTAGCTGAACGGCGATTCATGCCATCGCAAGGGACAATGCGGCCAGTAATGGGGCCATCAACACCTGTTAATGGTGTGCTTAAGGACAGTCACAGAGACAGTCAGAGACGATCGACAGGTAATGGACCTTTTGTTTCCAACAATAGCTCGTGTTGGAGGTGTGGAGGCAAACACACAGTCAGAGCTTGCAGGTATCAGCAATACACCTGCAGAAATTGCAACGTCAGCGGTCACTTGGCGCATATGTGCAGGAAGCCTGCAGCCAGGTTGATGTACAAGGAGGACGGGCCTGATGTAAGCCCTACGAGGCCAAATGAACACGGGGGGAAATCGTTGGAAGCTGAAGTTCAGCGAGTTCATGTGGAGCACATATACAGTTCTTACACCAGGACGCCACTGATAATGATGAAAGTGCTCTTCAATGGCATCCCAGTATCAATGGAGCTAGACACAGGAACCAGCCACTCCCTGATGAGTATCAAACAGTTCGACAAGTTATGGGCATCCAAGGCCAGGAGACCAAAATTATTGCCGTTTGACGCACAGCTACGGACATATACAAAGGAGATCATTCTGGTGCTAGGCAGCGCCATGGTAGTCGTGACCCACAAAGATTCGGAGAACAGATTGCCACTCTGGATTGTCCTGGGGGATGGTCCCGCACTACTGGGGAGGAGTTGGCTTGCTGTCTTGAACTGGAAATGGGGCGATGTCAATGCAATTTCTTCTGTGGAGCGAATATCATGCTCACAGGTCCTGGACAAATTTGACTCACTATTTCAACCCGGCATTAGCACTTTCATGGGGACCAAGGTAGTGATTAACATAAACCTGGATGCTAGGACAGTACACCACAAGGTCAGAGCGGTGTTGTACGTGATGCGGGAAAAGATAGAAGGTGAATTGGACCGCCTGTTGAGGGAAGGCATCATCTCGCCAGTTGAATTCAGTGACTGGGCGACCCCGATTGTTCCGGTGCTCAAGGTGGATGGGTCGGTCAGGATATGTGGCGATTACAAGGCCACCGTCAATTGGGTGTCACTCCAAGACCAGTACCCGCTACCGAAAGCAGAGGACCTCTTTGCGACGCTATCCGGTGGCAAACATTTTTCAAAATTGGACCTGACCTCAGCTTACATGACCCAGGAGCTGGTGAGTGAGTCGAAGAGGTTGACCACCATCACGACACACAAGGGGTTGTTTGAATACAACAGATGTCCGTTCGGAATTCGCACGGCCACCGCGATCTTTCAACGAAATATGGAAAGCCTCCTCAAGTCGATTCCAAGGACGGTGGTTTTTCAAGACGACATCCTCATCATGGGTTATGATACTGAAGAACACCTCCACAATCTGGAGGATGTGCTACGCAGACTGGACCGGGTAGGGCTGCATCTTCCTAGCTCCAGAGGTAGAATTCCTGGGGATGAGGGTAGCAGCAGACGGGACCAGCCCTACTGCGTCCAAGACGGAAGCGATCCAGAGAGCACCCAGACCCGTAACACGACGGAGCTGTGTTCGTTCCTGGGGTTCCTGAACTATTTTGTTAACTTTCTTCCCAAATTGAGCACGCTGTTAGAGCCGCTACACCTGCTCCTACACAAAGGTTAGCGAATGGGTCTGGAGGGACAGCCAGGAAATGGCTTTTGATAGAGCACGCAATTTGTTATGCTCCAATGATCTGTTAACGCTTTTTGACCCATGTAAGAAACTTGTTTTAATGTGCGATGCATCGTCCTATGGGATCGGGTGTGTGTTGCAGCATGTTAATGCCAAGGGTCAGTTACAGCCGGTAGCTTCTGTCCCAGGCAGAAAGGGGCTACGGGGTGGTAGAAAAGGAAGTGCTTGCATGTGTATATGCAGTAAAAAAAAAATGCACCAGTACCTGTTTGGCAGGAAATTTGAGCTGGAGACAGAACACAAACCCCTAACGTCCCTTTTGGCCGACAACAAGGCCATAAATGCAAATGTGTCAGCCCGCATACAGAGGTGGGCACTCAAGTTATCCGCCTATGACTATACAATTCGGCACAGACCGGGCACTGAAAACTGCACCGATGCATTCAGCAGGCTCCCACTAGCCATGACCGAGGGGGCAACCGAGCATGCTGCTGAAATGGTCATGGCTGTTGAAGCTTTCGAAAGCGAAGGCTCATCCGTGACAGCTCGTCAGATCAAAGTCTGGACAAACAGAGACCCGCTACTGTCTTTAGTCAAGAAATGTGTCCTAAATGGGGACTGGGCAGCCACGTACAGGGCATGCCCTGAGGAATTCAAACCATTTCACAGGTGCAAGGATGAACTCTTGATTCAGGCCGATTGTCTACTGTGGGGAAACCGAGTAGTCATGCCCCAGATGATCAGAGAGATGTTCATCAGAGAACTCCACAATGAGCACCCGGGCATTGTCATGATGAAGGCAATTGCCAGGTCACACGTTTGGTGGCCAGGAATAGATGCAGACCTGGAACTTTGTGTTCGCAGGTGCAACACGTGTGCCCAGCTGGGCAATGCACCCAGGGAAGCGCCCCTTAGCCCCTAGACCTGGCCCGCCAAGCCATGGTCACGCATCCATGTGGACTACGCAGGTCCTTTCATGGGAAAAATGTTTTTGGTTGTAGTAGACGCCTACTCCAAATGGATCAAGTGTGACATTCTCAATTCAAGCACATCCTCTGCCACGGTAGAAAGTCTACGGGCAATGTTCGCCTCCCATGGTCTACCGGACGTCTTGGTCAGCGACAATGGCCCGTGCTTTACAAGCATTGAATTCTCGGACTTCATGGCAGGAAATGGTATCAAACATGTCAGAACAGCACCATTCAAGCCGGCCTCAAACGGCCAGGCGGAACGAGCAGTGCAGATAATTAAACAGGGGATGTTGAGAATCCAAGGAGGTTCCCTACAAAGCCGCTTATCACGCCTCCTGTTGGTCAATAGATCCCGACCACACTCGCTCACAGGGGTCCCACCCTCAGAGCTGCTAATGAAAAGGACGCTCAAAACCTTATACACCCCACCATGAAAGAAATTGTAGAGAGTAGGCACCAGCCACAATGTGACTACCATGACGGGAATACGAGGACGCGATATATCGATGTCAATGACCCTGTCTTTGTCCTCAACTACACTGCAGGGCCTAAATGGCTCGCAGGCACCGTGATTGCCAAAGAGGGGAAAGGATTCTGGTAATTAAACTTACCAATGGATAAATCTGCCGCAAACACATGGATCAAACGAGAAGGAGGTTCAGCAACCCCATAGAAGAAGCACAGGAAGAACACAATGTAGAGTTCACTCCTCCACAGGTGACCGAACACCGGAACCAAGCGGAGGAGAGCCCAGTCACTGTGGGCAGTCCGGACAGGCCTGAGGCACTGCAAACAGCAGACACTCAGGCCAGCGCCCAACAATCGGAGCCCCAACACACTCGCTCTACAAGGGAACGTAAACCACCAGAGAGATTCAACCTGTGATCCCAATAAGACTTTGGGGGGGAGGTGATGTCATGTATTCAACTGTCATTGTAACCCATGTATAAACTGACTTAAGTTGTACACCATGAGAACATTGACCACTAGGTGGTGAACTTGTGGGAGACACTCCTAGCCTGGACTTTCAGGTATAAAAGGGGAAGCTCCACCCACCTTCATCACTTCAATGCTGGCTAATAAAGGTTACTGGTCACAGAGTGACCCTCTCTCAATTATGGGCCTCGTGTGCATTTATACTGTATCGTAAGGACGTATCAGTCTGGATTGCCTGTAAACATTCCAAGGTACTTGCCTTTCTGTATTTGGCCTGGCCCTGGGATTCGCACAGTCTCTCTGGTCAGCAAAAGACCAAGACAGGCCACAGAGTAATGTTACACTCGATGACCCTGCACTTGGGGGAACTACATAATCAGCAACGTTGTAGGAAAATGAGGTACGAGGCCAGGAACATATCTTCGGACCTCATTAACATCAAAGCATTGGGACTGTGCCTATTGCAGGTGTAAGTATAGGCCAAGTTCTGCCTCCCGCCTCCCCGCCCCCCTCCCCCCAGGAAGTCTCAGAGAATCCAGAGCAATGTAAAAGGGTCAGTGATCCAGCAAAATGGGTCTCTGCCTCTCTTTCCTGGCCTTTCTGGCCAGGGAAAGGGAAATTCTCTGGGGCAAAGGCCAGGAAAAATCAGCCCATTCACCCCCTGTCCCGATGCAAGATATTGTGTGTCCTTGTTTTCTGCAAAGGATTGCTGTTAGCAGGCAGTAGTGCCCCAGGGTCCCCTTATCAAATCACTAATTTTCACTTGTCATGGGACATTCAGAACTGTAACACAAAGAAACAAGATCACAATTCCCCATTCAGTCAGCTCCTGAATTCAATCATGCCATTGTGTGTAATTGTTCTTATCCAATGAAAAGACCTTAATAAAATAGAACTACTAAATCAAATCACTGATCTTGTGTTGAGATTGACATATTTTTGTTAGATAATGGTATTGAGTGATACGGAACTAAGGCAGGTAACTGGAGTTAAGATACAGAGATATCCATGATCTAATTGAATAGTGGAAAAGGCTCGAGGGGCTGAATGGCCTACTTCTGTTCCTCTGTTGGGAGGTTCTTTGCTTGCCAATTACACACCATGACATGATTGAAATTAGGATCTGACTGCATGGGGAATTGCAAGCACAGCTTTGTGTTCCTGTTGCTTTGTGTTACATTTCTGAGTGTCCCATGACAAGAGACAGTTCGTGATCAACACTGCTTTTAAATAATTGCTGCTTCTCATACAATAGTGTTTCATGTCTTCAAATCAAAAGGGCTATTTTCAATGGGTAAATTGCAATTTCTCAGGCTACTCAAAGATCTTAATTTTTCTGCAGTTTTAAAAAATTTGTTCTCGGGATGTGAACGACACCAGCAAAGCTGCATTTGTTGCATCTCTAGTGATGGTAGTGATCCTCCTTCTTGAACTGCTGCAATCCCTTGTGATGATGGTGCTCCCTCGTGCAGGACTGGAGCTTTCCTGAGATGGTGACAGGTAGTATGCTGCGGGATGGAGTCGAGGACAATCGCCTCGAAGACAGAGTCTCGGTTAAAGAGATCTTCGAAGTGCTCCTTCCAGCGGGCACTGACTACCTCGGTGTCCTTAATGAGTGCCTCTCCATTCTTGGCCAGTAGTGGGGTGGGGCCTTGGATGTTTGGGCCATAGGTGGTCTTGACTGCACTGAAGAATCCTCGCATGTCACGGTTGTCAGCCAGCTGCTGGATCTCCTGTACTTTCTCTACTATCTATTCTTTAGGTCGTGGGTTTTTTGTTGGACCTGTACGTTCAGCCGCTTGAAGAGCTGCTTTGCTGCTCCCGAATTGGGTTGCTGTTTTAAGTTCAGAAATGTCTTGCGCTTGCGACTTATTAGCTCCCCGGTCATCAAAATCCATGGTGTGACCTTGGATAATGTGGATCATTTTCCATACCTCGGGAGCCTAGGGCAGACATCGATGGTGAGGTCCAACACAGCCTCCAGTGTGCCAGCGCAGCCTTCGGTCGCCGGAGAGAGTGTTTGAAAACCAGGACCTCAAATCTGGCACCAAGCTTATGGTCTACAAGGCAGTAGTGATACCTGCCCTCCTATAGGGTTCAGAGACATGTACAATATATAGCAGACATCTCAAAGCGCTGGGGAAGTACCACCAGCGCTGCCTCCTCAAGATCCTGCAAATATACTGGGAGAATAGACGCACTAACGTCAGTGTTCTCGCTCAGGCCAACATCCTCAGCATCAAAGCGCTTGACCAGTTCCGTTGGGCGGGCCACACCGTCCGCATTTCCGAACAAGACTCCCTAAGCAAGTGCTCTACTCGGAGCTACGATATGGCAAACGAGACCCAGGTGGGCAGAGGAAATGTTTCAAGGACACCCTCAAAACCTCCTTGATAAAGTGCAATATCCCCACCGGCACCTGGGAATCACTGGCTCAAGACCGCCCAAAGTGGAAGAAGAGCATCCAGGAGGACCTCGAGTCTCGAAGCCGAGAGCATGCAGAAACCAAGCGCAGACAGCGGAAGGAGCGTGCAGCAACCAGACTCCACACCCACCCTTTCCTTCAACCATTGTCTGTCCCATCTGTGACAGAGACTGTAACTCCCGCATTGGACTGTACAGTCACCTGAGAACTCACTTTTAGAGTGGAAGCAAGTCGATTTCGAGGGCCTGCCTATGATGACAATGGGTGCTCCCACAATGATGCTAAGTAGAGAATTTCAGGATAGTGACCCAGCGATGATAACGGAGCAATGATTTATGTCCAAGTCAAGATGCATGGGGAGGGGAACCTCAATATGATGGTGTTCCCATGACATTGCTGTTCTTGTCCTTCTCGGTGAAGTCAATGGAAAATAACATTGGGTGGGGCATGCAATTGATGTTCCACCCAATTCCGTCATTTTCCCGACCGGTACGTTACCCCTCAAGAGAAAGTTTATGGATTGAGTGACCAGCAAAATACTTAATAGAAAAACAGGACATCTTTTAATGATATAAAGGGTCATCTCAGTGAGGCAATGAAATTAAAATTCCGTTCTGATAAAGGATCTATAGCTGAAATGTTAAGTATTTTTAATTATTCTGCAAATGGGGCTTGAAATTCCTGGGAATCTGTTCCACGGGCTCATGTGCTCAGTTTATGAAAATTTGAACTTGGTGAAACTAACTGTCCAAATGATGTCTAGTTCACTCCACTCCTTACGGACTCCCCATCATGTGCTATGCCCACCGTGAGTATTTTGCATAGACAGCCAGCATTTCAAGAGTGTTGTCCATGTGTCTGTTTTTGCTGAGGATAGTCTGCATTTTTTTTACTGCTTCGCACCAGACACAATGGAGTTCATTTTCACCTCCACCACCTGGGCGGTAACCTGGAAGAACAGATTGGCCGTCCATTGTAGAAAAAAGAAAGAAAAAAAGGGATTTATATAGCGCCTTTCACAACCATCGGACATCTCAAAGTGCTTTACAACCAATGGAATACTTTTTGGAGTGTAGTCACTGTTGTAATGTGGGAAACACGGCAGGCAATTTGCGCACAGCAAGCTCCCACAAACAACAATGTGATAATGACCAGATAATCTGCTTTTGCTATGTTGATTGAGGGATAAATATTGGCCAGGACACTGGGGATAACTCCCCCCCCCTAGTCTGTGACATAGTGCCATTTGATCTTTTACGTCCATCTGAGAGAGCAGACAGGGCCTTGAATTAACGTCTCATCCAAAAGAGGGCACCTCTGACATTGCAGCGCTCCCTCAGCACTGCACTGGAGTGCCAGCCTAGATTTTTTGTGCTCAAGGCCCTTTAGTGAGACTTGAACCTATAATCTTCTAACAGAGGTGAAAGTGCTACTCACTGAGCCACAGCTGATACAATGTGATTTCAAAATCAATGGGATGAAAATCAAACAGGTTCTGCAATGGATGGAGGTCAGATACCATCTCGGGGGTGAAGGTAAAAATTATTCTTAAGGTCTTTTATTTATCAACATTGTCTAAACATGTTGGAGCTTGTTTCCTGCAGGGTAATGTTGGTATGAACTGATTTTCCAAGGAAAATACCTTGCCTTTCACCAGTGTGTCATTTTCCACTGTGTACCTGCACCAGTTTTACCATTCTTGTGTATGTATTATGTTAATCAGGAGTGAATTAATAACGATTGATGCGCACAATGATGCACTCCATCACTTTTACCGCCATTAAAGCTAACTGTTCCATATGGAGAGCTCTGTAATAGCCATCATTTTTCTACTCATAGGTTCTGAAATAGTTCCAGCTGTAGCTGAGGAACAGCCTTTACTGTCTGGTAGTAGCTGGGGTGTGTCGCCACCACTACTGGTTAATGGACTGCACAATGATTGATCTATGCCTGGAGTGACGGCAGACATTGTGTTCAAGCTGTTGGAACGAGCTGGGCCTACCGCAAAATAATGTGGATGATGGGAAATTCACAGCATTTGAGAGATTGTAGCATGAATCAAGGCAAGAAAAGGTAACACAGGTGAAGGTGGAAATTGAGGCTGAAACAGGAACATGCAGAGTTCAAAGAATAGGAAGGAACCCTTCACACATGTACCTTTTTGAATTAACAGACTGGGATGATCTGACAAAAACAAAAATGGAAAATAGATGATAAATAAATGGAGGGTGAATTGGAACGTACAGTTCATTTTTGCAGTGCCCTTTGGTAATGGCAGGCTTTCACAGAAATGGTCAATGAAGTGCCTTGGTATTTTAAATTTAATGGTGAATAGTCGGAAACCTCTTTTGCCTTTCACTTCCTTCACAAGCTGCCAGCGAGATTGTTTAATTGGTGACTAAGTGAGAAATAGGAACAGGGTTGACTGGGATGGAAATAAGAATATGAAGGAGCACAGTAAAAGGGTAATCAGAGGACTGGAAAATGCAGCAAAGAGTATCAAATTTCAAAATTTGCTGGTGGCTTTTCCGCCAGATGTGCATTCGGTGGGGAATCCTGCTTGCCCAAGTGGCCTCACTCTGAACCGAGTGAATTTCTCGGAGTCACGCTAATTAAAATATTTGTGGCCAGCTTCCAGCGCTATTAACATTCCCTGTTGGGAGTTTGCCTTGAGGCGGAGGAAAATAGCTACGGCTCTTGCCACAGCATAGCATGAGTGCTGGTGCTGGGTGAAAGAAAAATGTTTTTACATATCCCACGTTGTAATTGATTGCATTAGTCAAGGCTGCCGTTTCATTTTCGTACCAAGCTAATAATTGCATACACCTATTCAAAAATGTGCACCGTCAATTGAACGTCTACTTGACTTGACCATTCCAACGCACTCCTGGCTGGCCTCCCACATTCTACCTGTAATGTCTGTAGCGCCACACTGTGGACATATTGTGTTACTGCAACTAGAGGGTTTAATAAAAGCTAGGTCGCCTGACCAGAAGCAGGAAGTTCCACAGACTGTTCTGGAAGATCTGCCATTTTAAAGACTTGTGTGCAGTGTGTGCTTCTGTGGATTTATCACACTACCCTACTTAAACTTGAAGTGATCCAAAACTCGGCTGCCTGTGTCCTAATTCATACCAAGTCCCGCTCACCCATCACCACTGTGCTCGCTGACTTACCTTGGCTCCCGGTTAAGCAACGCCTTGATTTCAAAATTCTTGTCCTTGTTTTCAAATCCCTCCATGGCTTCGTCCCTCCCTCTCTCTGTAATCTCCTTCAGCCCCACAACCTCCTGAGATGTCTGCGCTCCACTAATTCTATCCTCTTGAGCATCCCTGATTATAATCGTTCAACCATTGGTGGCTATACCTTCTGTTTCTTAGGCCCTAAGCTGTGGAATTCCCTGGCTGAACCTCTCCGCCTCTCTTTCCCCCTTTAAGATGCTTCCTAAAACCTACCTCTTTGACCAAGCTTTTGGCCACCTGCCCTAATTTCTCCTTCTATGGCTCGGTGTCAAATTTTGTCTCCTAATACTCCTGTGAAGCGCCTTGGGATGTTTTACTACGTTAACGGCACTATATAAATACAAGTTGTTGTTGTCACTTCCAGTCGGAAATCTCGGCAGTGGTGGCAGATATCAGGGAGCTGGCAGAATGGCTCTCCATTGCAATTACCCCTCCCCTTTGCTTCATAAAGAGGAAATTCCAGGCCGTGTTCTGAAGGGAGTAAATAGGGCTACTTTTAAAATGGTTACTGCACTAGAAAGCTCTTATGACATTCTCCTCAGGAAGTGTTCTTGTTGCCAGGGTAAATGTCAGAAGGAATTTTGCTTGCATTTAAATTTTTTTTTTATGTTCATGTGTCAGCACACTGGTTTCTGTCACTTGCCAACCACTCTGACTCTTCCTGTTAATAGAAATGAGATGAATAGCACACATATGTGGCGATACGCATACATTTAAGCGGAATAATTTCACACAGGTACGGAAGTTTCTAAGATCTGGAAATGTTTTGAAATTAGAGATGGTTTGAATTTTCACAAAGTGTTTGAGTGATACTAGCACTGCATATTGCGCTACATTACAGTTCATTCGTCGTCAAAGGGAAGATTGTTTCTTTGACAAAGGCCACCTGTAGAATCTTGAAATAAACACAGTTAATTATTACTGTACTGAAACTTTGGTGGAAGTATTAAATATTGAAATTAAAAACAGCACCATTTAATTGCTTCTGTAACCCGATATTTAAAAAAAGTTCTGACAGCACTGAGACCATTCGATATCGGGCCGTAATTTGTGTCTCCGATCACTGACTCCACACGGTCTGGTGTTGATCCAACTGCTGTGACCTTAGTCCTTTATTGAACAGCTCCAGAGTGCTCCACAGGTGTGGTGGGCAGCCTTTTATACTGCCTCGTGCAGGTACTTTCAGGTCTCCTACCACAGCGCCCTCTGTGGTGCACCTTTGTACTTATCATACATTTAATGTACCAGAGCAATACACAACATCACTTCCCCCCAGTTCAAAAAGCCGTTGCTTGAATCCCCTAAATCGAAAAACGCATGAGCCCCTTGGTAATGTTGGTCACGGTTCCACGTCCCTGAATTTAAACACAGTGACCATTCAGCATTGAGATATTAATTCTTGTCTATAAATCCATCATCCTACATTCACATAGCACACTTAGACTCGCTCTAGCCTTACAAAAGTCCAAAAGTCTTTATGTGGGGACCGCAGTGGTGTAAGGCCCTTTTAAGACTCCGGAAGCATTTCCCTTTTAAGACGCCATCTTGTGGCTCCCTCGAGGCTTCCTTTGGGCGCCGTCATCTTAGGTGTTCTGCTGGCCTTTGTCTCCGTTGCCACGAGGCTCCCCACCACCTTGAGCTCGCTGGCAAAGAAACAAGAAAGGAGGGAAAGGGAAAAAGCAAAACGGCCCAGATCAATCCCTCTTGCAGCAGTGGCTCCCTGGACTCGATCAGTCACAGTGAGTCGCTCCATGCTTGCTGCCGCATCCACTCTGCCTCATGTCCCTCCGAGTCGCGCCCGCCGCTGCCGCAGCCTCCGCTCCCGCTGTGGTTGTCCCTCCTGCGGCCGCCGAGGCCGCCACCATCGCAGCCGCTGCCACTGCCCGACTGTTTTGCGTGGGCCCCCCGGATCCGCCGGCCATCGATGGGCCTCCCACTTCTCGCTCGCAGCGCCCCGCCGGCCCGCACCCCAGCAATAGGCCCGCACCTCAGCAATACCTGTTCTTCCAGGGTGGAGGCTGACCTGCAACTTTGTTCTTCCAGGGTCTGCTCATCTATGGAGGCTGAGGCTGCAGGATTGCTTGGGGTCAGGAGTTCTGGGCTGCTGTCGCCTGTGTGTGGATTTAGGCTGCAGCTCCAGCTCGGTTGGCGCAGCTCTTTGGGGACCTGGGGAGCAGCAGTCTGTGGAGGAGTGAAGTCTTCCCAGCTCCCATGGACTTTTCCCATCCATCTTCTGCCGAGGAGCGTTGGCCCATCGTCTGCAATGACCCATAAGGGTAAGCCGTGCGTCTTGCCCCCGTGAGATACCTGCACATCCGCTCTGCCGAGAACAGGTAGCAGTTCCTTGGTGTAGGTACGCAGCTTTGCCGTGACCGGGACCAGCTTGGGTCGTGCGACCGGGTTACCCCACAGTTTATCAAAAGTTCTCTGACTCATCAACATATCCCATATCCACTGCCATACTCACTGGGACTCCATCAATTTTTACTTCCATTATCACTGGGGGCGAATCATCGGTGCACGTATACAGTCCCAACCTCTTATCATCTTCTGCCTGCTCCTCGCTGAACAGTGGATCATCCACCATCTCCTCAGCCACATGGTGAGTCCGATTTCTTTTACACATACGCTGAAGGTGGCCTTTAACGTGGCAGGTATTGCACGTGTACTCCGCAAACCTGCACCGGTGAGCCCCATGGCTTCCTCCGCATTGATTGGCCCCCCTCAGTGGACTCTGAGTTCCAGGACCCCGAGGTCTGTGCTCTTTGCCCTGGGCAGAGCCACATTCTGCAGTTCTGTCCGTGGTGGGCGCTATCGTGTGGACAGTGCCTGCCGGGTTCTAGACTGTGTGGATCATTTGCTTGGTGCTGCAAGTCGAGGTCATATATGCCCGGCTGATGGTGATGGCCTTTGTCAGCGTGACTGTGGGTTCCGTGGCTAGCAGCTTGTGAAAGAGGCCCTCGTGGCCAATCCCCATAACAAAAACGTCCCGCGACGCCTCGTCAAGGTGTGCGCCAAAATCACACGGCGCCGCGAGTCTCCTGAGTTCCGCAGCATATTTGGTGACATCCTGGCCCTCAGGTCTGCAGTGATGGTAAAATTTGTATCTGGCCGGGAGGATGCTCTCCTTCGGGTTCAACTGGTCACGAGCGAGTGCGACCAGCTCCTCATATGACTTGTCCCTGGCGCTCCCGGGTGCCATCAAATCCCTGACGAGACAGTAAACCTCATCGCCACAACTGGAAAGCAATATCACCTTACGCTTATCTCTCATTGCGTCCGTGCTCCCCGTCAGGTCGTTTGCTGTGAAATAGTACTCGAGCCTTTCCGTAAAGGCCTCCCAATCATTGCCCATGGTAAAATCCTTTAGCGAGCCCAGAGTAGCCATGGTTGTGTGGAGTTCGTCCGCTTCCTAGTCGCCAATGTGGTATATGTAGCACACAAATCACTGACTCCACACGGTCTGGTGTAAGTCTAACTGCTGTGACCTTAATCCTTTATTGAACAGATCCAGAGTGCTCCACAGGTGTGGTGGGCAGCCTTTTATACTGCCTCGTGCAGGTACTTTCAGGTCTCCCACCACAGCGCCCTCTGAAGTGCACTATTGTACTTATCATACATTTAATGTACCAGAGCAATACACAACATGTATGAGTTGCCCAACCGCCTGTAGGTGCTGCGTAAATTCCGGGTTTAGATATGCGAAGTGCATGCGCTAAAACCTGGAACTTGCGATCTGTCAAAAATCTTCTTGACCGATCGTACCAGTGCAGGGCAAAGGGCCTCCACAGGCGAAGAGTTGGGCTATTCGCCCATACTTCTGCTCAAAGAATGCCCGTGAAATTCTTATGCCACCTGCGTTTACCAGCGTAAGATTTTAAAGAACAGCAAAATAATTATTTTTCAATCATTTATATATTTAAAAACCTGCGAAATGAGGATTCCATACATATGGAATCCTTGCATGTATGAATGGAGATCCCCTTCTTTCATTGGTTGGGCTGGCCCACGTGATCCCAGGGATGCTTGTGGAGAGACCCAGGAATGCAAGTGTCCGAACCTCTGGGATTATCAGGTACGTTTGTGGATTTTTTGCTAGTCAGAGGCATCCAATCAAGGGAAGCCTCCGAACGCAAATTCAGAGCCATCATAGTTTGACAGTTGAAAATCCTGTTGTATGGTGAGGCTTTCTGATGGGGGGGCAACATCTACACCTGGGGCGGACTTTGTGCAAATGAAGTGGCAGCTTTAAAATGTTAAAGGTACAGCCATCTTTATTTTGAGAATTATTGCCTCATCAAGTGCTTGGGAATGGAACACATTTTCCACTTGTGTCAAGTTTCAGCATTAAGCACTGCTAGTGTCGGTATAGCACAGGCCAGCTGTGGAGTATCCACAGTCTGCCTCCAAAATACACTTTAACACTATCCTCGGAACAACAGTCCTTATTGCATGTCTGATTGTTCTAATTCCCAAAACAGCCATCCTTGTGGACTATCCAACCAAGATTTCCAATTTAGTACCAAATTGTGCTAAATTATTGGTAGTTTATGCTCTGCCATTATGTATACTAAGAACTAGTCAAAATTAATTTCAAATAGGAACTTTACACAGAATGGACTTGCAGCCCATCAGTTTGGGGTGCATCCTTGAGAAGAAAGGCGAGCGTATTAAGATGCTGCACTGCTCCCTTTCTTGCCCCAAGTGAGCTTTTTCAATATTCCATCATGCAGCATTTATTTTTTATCTAGTTCCTGGAGTTGGGTGTTGTGCTGACATTTCCATTATTATAGGAAAAGATGAGTGGGCCGAAATTGTCCTCCGCCCAAATCTGGGCGCACCTACTGATTTTTAAGTGCTCCGTCCGCCCCGATGCATGGGGCGGACAATCTGTACAAATTCACCTCTTTGTTTTTTTTTTTTGGAGCAGGGTGGATGTGATGTCATCAGCGGGGCGGAAGTGCGGGTGGGTTGACACAGCCATCGCTCTGAGTAATTAGCGCCATGCTGATGACGTCGTGCTGATTCGTCACAGCGCCCCTCCCCTTCAGTTAAAGGGGAGGGCTGCTGCGAACTCTGCAGCTACTTTAGTGGCAAACAATGGGCCGGCAGGGAGGGTTTTGGTCAGGCCATGTGCCGAACCCGTGGTCACCATTGTCGGGCCGACCTGGCAGTTGGCCGACAATTAAAATAAAATGGCGGCCGCGGCAATGCGCCCTCCCCTTTAAGGGCAGACGTGCCGCCCAGCCACAAGAAGCTTCCTGCGGGAAAAGATGTCAGGAGCACCGAGTGGTGGCCGATCCACTCCCGCGGGGCAATTTCCCATGCGGGGTGGAAAAGGGCTCGCCACCGGTCAGTAAGGAGTCAATGGGGCGGCAACACGGGCAGAGCAGAGACATTCTCCGCTGGGAAAATCCACAAGGGCAATTTGTAAAATGGCGGCTCCTCCACACCGACCGAATGGTGAGTGCTTACCGACCAGTGGCCTCTTTGAGGTGGTCACAGCTCTTACAGAAAGGGGCAATTTCAGCCCCGAGGTTTAAGTTGTTGAGAACAAATTTCATGTATGATTGTTTTTATCAATGGCAAATGAGAATGAATCTTGTTATAGCTATAGTTATTAAACTAATTTTCCACATAAAGCTCAACGTTTAAAATTTTTGTGACCTTCTTATCTGGTCGTTATCACATTGCTGTTTGTGGGAGCTTGCTGTGAGCAAATTGGCTGCTGTATTTCCTACATCATAACAGTGACTATATTTTTGAAAAAAAATTACTTCATTGGCTGTAAAGCGAGATCGTGAAAGGCACTATATAAACGCAAGTCTTTTTATTTAGCACACCATACTTAGCATAGTGCATAATTGCAGTTTCTTTACAAGTTTAAAAGAGAAACAAAATGGTGCTTTTTAAAAATTTGTTCTTGGGATGTTGGCAATGGTGGCAAGGCCACATTTATTATCCATCCCTAGTCCTGAGAAAGTAGTGGTGGGCTATCTACTTTAACTATTGTGATCATTGTGGTGATGGTGCTCCAACACACAACTGATTAGGTGCCACTAAAGAGTGCGAATTTCGACTTATGCCATGTTTTTTTACATTTTGGGAGGGAATTTCTCTGAAGATCCATGTGAGGGAAATCAGTGCTGGTGAATGAAACATCTCATCATTTTTAACATCCAATGTCACAACACTAAACACTCTGTTGTGTCCTTACACACTACTATAAATTCACACGAGGCGCATTCTGCAGACAAAGTCACTCTGCGACCTAACCTTTATTCACAGGACCAAGAAGTAATGAAGGTGGGTGGAGCTTTCCCTTTTCTACCTAAAAGACCAGGCTAGGAATGTCTCCCACAAGTGCACCCCCTGTGGTCAAGGTGTGCATTTCTTAGCTGTATATAGTATGCAGTGTTGTTACATAAAGGTTACAGTTACATGAAGGTTACATACATGACATCACCTTCCCCCACGTCTTGTGGGGTCAAAGATTAAGTCTTTCGGGCGGTCGACGCTCTCTCGTGGAGCGCCGCAGTTGAGCCTTGGCATGCGTCTCTGTCACCTGTGGTGATTCCGGCTCATCCAGGCTGGCCGCAGGGACTGTGCATGCTGCTGAAAGTTCTTGTTGCTCATTCACTGGTGGTGGTGTGGGCAGCATCTCATGATTTTCCTCAGGTTCCTCAGTGTCCATGCTGAACCTTATTTTTACTTGGTTCAGATGCTTGCGGCATACCTGTCCATTGTTAAGTCTGACCACTATGACCCTATTCCCCTCTTTGCCAATTACAGTACCCTCAAGCCACTTGGGCCGCAAAGCGTGATTAAGAACAAATACAGGGTCATCGATTTCTATACATCTCCCCTTTGAGTTACGGTCATGGCATTCATTTTGGGACTGGCGCTTGCCCTCAACAATGTCTGACAGGACTGGATGAATGAGGGACAGCCGAGTTTTAAGTGTACGTTTCATGAGTAGTTCCGCGGGAGGGACTCCCGTGTGCAAATGCGGTCGGGACCTATAGGCCAGCAGGAGGCGCAATAGGCGGCATTGAAGGGAGGGTCCTTGAATCCGGAGCATGCCTTGTTTTATGATTTGGACCGCCCGTTCTGCCTGGCCATTGGAGGCCGGCTTGAACGGTGCTGTCCTGACATGTTTGATGCCATTACCCGACATGAACTCCGGGAATTCATAGCTAGTGAAACACGGGCCGTTGTCGCTAACCAGGATGTCCGGCAAGCCGTGGGTCGCAGAGACCGCATGCAGACTCTCCATAGTGGTGGATGTCGTGCACGAATTCAATATGATGCATTCGATCCATTTCAAGTACGCATCAACAACAATGAGGAACGGGCCCACGTAGTCTACATGAATACGTGACCATGGCTTGGTGGGCCAGGGCCACGGGCTGAGTGGGGCCTCCCTGGGGGCATTGCCCAGCTGGGCACATGTCGTGCACCTGCGAACAGTGTTCCAGGTCTGCATCAATTTCCGGCCACCATACATGTGATTGGGTAATGGCCTTCATTAGCACGATGCCTGGGTGCTCTCTGTGAAGTTTCCTGATGAGTCCTTCCCTTCCCTTCTGGGGCATGACTACCCAGCTGTCCCATAGTAGGCAGTCGGCTTGGATGGAGAGCTCGTCCATCCATCTGTGAAACGGTCTGACCTCCTCAGTCTGATGCTCCGTGTGCGGGCGCCCAATCCCCAGTCAGGACACATTTCTTAATCAAGGATAGGAGCGGATCTCTGTTGGTCCAGATTTTGATCTGACGGGCTGTGATGGGGGAGCCTGCGCTGTCAAAGGCTTCAATGGCCATGACCATCTCAGCGCTTTGCTCCGCTGCCCCCTCAGTGGTGGCCAATGGAAGCCTGCTGAGCGCGTCAGCGCAATTTTCGGTGCCTGGCCGGTGCCGTATGGTGTAGTCATACGCAGCCAGCATGAGGGCCCATCGCGAGCTGACGCATTGGCATTGACAGCTTTGCTGTCTGACAACAGGGATGTTAACGGCTTGTGGTCCGTTTCTAACTCGAACCTTCTGCCAAAAAGGTACTGGTGCATCTTTTTCACCCCGTAGACACATGCGAGTGCTTCTTTTTCAACCATCCCATATTCCCTTTCTGCTTGGGAGAGCGACCTGGAGGCATAAACCACAGGTTGGAGTTGGCCCTCATCATTACTCTGCTGCAACACGCACCCAACCCCATAGGATGATGCATCACGTCAAAACCAATTTCTTACAGCGGTTGTACAGGGTCAAACCTTATTAGAACAAAGTAGGTTCCACACCCGATTGAACGCCTGTTCCTGATAGTCCCCCCAAAACTAATTGCAACCCTTACGCAGGAACACGTGTAGCAGCTCCAACAATGTGCTTAAGTTCGGCAGAAAGTTCCCGAAATAGTTCAAGAGTCCCAGAAATGAACGCAACTCTGATGTGTTGCCGGGCCTGGGCGCACGATGAATCGCCTCCGTTTTGGATTCGGTGGGCCGGATCCCGTCTGCGGCAACCCTCCTGCCCAAAAACTCGACCTCTGGGGCCAAAAACACACACTTGGACTTTAGTCGCAGGCCTACCCGGTCCAGTTGGCGTAGCACCTCCTCCAGGTTGTGGAGGTGTTACTCGGTGTCTCGACCCCTGATAAGGATGTCATCCTGAAATACGATTGTCCTGAAATGGATTTGAGCAGGCTTTCCATGTTCCTTTGAAAGATAGCGGCTGCTGAACGAATGCCAAACGGACACCTGTTGTAGACAAACAGCCCCTTGTGCGTGGTGATGGTGGTCAGTAGCTTGGATTCTTTGGCCAATTCCTGGGTCATGTAGGCTGAAGTGAGGTCCAACTTGGTGAACAGCTTGCCGCCTGCCAGTGTGACAAAATAATCCTCTGCTCTCGGAAGCGGGTATTGGTCTTGTAGTGACACTCGGTTGATAGTAGCCTTGTAGTCGTCACAGGTCCTGACTGAGCCATCCGTTTTTAGGACAAGGACAATGGGGCTTGCTCAGTCACTGAATTCAACGGCCGAAATTATGCCCTCTCTTAGCAACCTGTCCAACTCACTCTCAATTTTTTCCCGCATCACATACGGCACAGCTCTGGCGTTATGGTGCACTGGTTTGGCATCTGGGGTGATGCGTATCACAACTTTGGTATCTTTGAAAGTCCCGACACCAGGTTGAAATAGTGACTCAAATTTTTGTCGGACCTGTGAGCATGAACTTCGCTCCACAGATGAAATGGCGTGCACATCCCTCGCATTTCCAGTTCATCTCGGCTAGCCAGCTCCTCCCCAAAAGCGCGGGACCATTTCCCGAGACAATCCAGAGTGGCAGCTGGTTCTCTGATCCATTATGTGTGACCACCAACATTGCACTGCCTAGCACTGGGATGATCTCTTTGGTGTACGTCCGTAATTGCATGTCAATGCGTTCTAGTTTGGGTCTGCTAGCCATAATTTCTCGAATTGTTGGACACTCATAAGTGACTGGCTGGCCCATGTGTCCAGCTTCATGCGTACTGGGATGCCGCTAATAGGACTTTCATCATCATAGGTGGCGTTTTTGTATATGAGGTGTGGATGTTTGCCACCTGAACCCGCTGAACTTCAGCATCCATTGCTGTGTCCCAAGCATCACCCTGCCTTACAGACCCCTCTTGTGGTTCATCTGCCTCATAAATTAGCCTTGCTGTGGGCTTCCTGCACATTCTGGCTAAATGTCCACTGAAGTTACAATTTCTCCAGATGAATTGTTGGAACCTACAGGTTTTTGCAGCATGTCTGCCCCCACACCTCCAGCATGAGCTGAGATTGTTGTGAACAAAAGGGCTGTTACCAGGCATTCCTCTCTGATTGTCTCTTTGATTACTCTTGAGCACTCTGTTAGTGGGTGTCAATGGCCCCATCCCGGGACATATTGTCCCTTGTGATGGTGTAAATGTCCGTTCAACCTGCCATTGTCTCTGTTGATGACCCACTCTAGAGTCTATTACTTCCTGGGTGGTGTCGAATTGCCCTTGCCTTCCTGCAGGGTTCTGAGTCGCATTTACAATGTTAACTCCCTGCTCCATCGCCATGTTGGGAGTAGAGTTGTGTGCGTATATTATCTTGGTTTCCTCCTCCCCTGCCATGAAGGTCTGAGCCATCAATGCTGCCACTTCCAAGGTCAAGTCCTTGGTCTCAATTAGCTTTCTGAAAATCCCGGCATGCCCAATGCCCTCAATGAAGAAACCTCGTAACATCTCCCCCCTGCAGGCGTCTGTGAACTTACAGTGGCTGGCCAAGCGCCAAAGGTCCGCAACAAAGTCCGGTGCTCTGTCCTTCCTGACGTCGGTGTGTATAGAATCGGTGTCAGGCCATGTGTATACTGCTCGCCGGTTTGAGTTGCTCACCGATCAGTTTGCTGAGCTCCTCGAAGGTTTTGTCCACCGGCTTCCTGGGTGCGAGCAGGTCTTTCATCAGCGCGTACATCTTAGGTCCACAGCTGGTCAGTAGATGCGCCCTTCGCTTGTCAGCCGCTGCCTCTCCCAGCCAGTCCTTCATGACAAAGCTCTGCTGGAGCCTCTCAATGAAATCGTCCCAGTCCTCACCAACACAGTACCATTCCTCTGTGCGACCGGTGGCCATTCTCGTGGGTCGTTGATTCCCGTTTCTCGTCGCCAAATGTTGTGTCCTTACACACTACTATAAATTCACCCGAGGCACATTCTGCAGACAAAGTCACTCTGTGACCTAACCTTTATTCACAGGACCAAGAAGTGATGAAGGTGGGTTGAGCTTCCCCTTTTATACCTGAAAGACCAGGTGAGGAGTGTCTCCCACAAGTGCATCCCTTGTGGTCAAGGTGTGCATTTCTTAGGTGTATATAGTATGCAGTGTTGTTACATGAAGGCTACAGTTACATGAAGGTTACATACATGACACACTCCAAGGTTAGGTTGTTACAGAGAAGTCAACAGTCTGTGGCCCATCCAGCACACTCCTGCCATAAGCAGCAGGAACGCGGTGGATAGACTTGAAATTATGTCTGGATCAGGATATGCCAGGTCCCAGCCTCCCCACCAGTTTCCGTTTGGCGTGGAGCCTCTGCCAGAATAAAGCTCCTACTAATCTCCTGTAACAATGTGCAAACTCAACCTCTAAAGAAAGGTCCTACCCCCCCTACCCAATCCAGCCAATCTCCTAGTTTATTTGAATGAAACTCTCAATTTAGTGCCAATTTATAAGCTGCTTGAAATGAGGACTTTCTAGGAAAAGGGGTTGAGGTGGTCAAAAATTCATTGACTTTGATCCTTTTACTCCTCAGAAAGAGGATGATTTTATCCTGTATATAAATCCAGGCTGGACACAAACCCAATCGTAGAGGTTAGAGGAGAATATGTCCAATCTAACTCACTGGGCTGTGTCACTCCATTGTGATTTATTTTTAGATTTTAAATATATTCCAAAATGGTACTGTTAAAGTGTTAATGGCCTCATGCTTCACAAACCTTTCAAAAATGTCCTTGCATGGACATAAGGCAATGATATCACTTGCATCAAATTGCATCATTGTGCCATTTGCGAATAAAACCATATTGACTTTTGCCACTTTTCTCTCTCCAAACTAATTTTTTTTAAATTAACACCCCTTTCCTTTGTCATAGTTCATTGTAGTGAATTATTAGAAAGGCTGGTGTATGGGGATTAGAAATACTGCAATTGTATTGTATCATTGGTAATGCTGTAGCACTTTTGTATTATTGCATGTTTTATTAAAAATGCTGTGCTTTATTGCTACTAAAATGTCTATTTTTAATCTTTGCCTGCAGCATGGTATCAATTAAATGAAATGAGTACCTGATAATTCAGTTCTTTTACTGTGTCAGGGGCTCTGCATTTCTCTCGCTTGTGCTCAAGTCTTCTTTTTTTGACTCCCCTTTGACTTCTTTCATAGTAAAAGCAGAAAGTCAATAGTCAGATTTACACAGACGAAATTCTGCAAAACTGCCTTTAATGCACAAAAATATCCCAAGGCACTTCACAGAGGCATAAGAACAAAAATTGATGTCAAGCCAATGAAGAAGGTATTCGGAGGGGTGACCAAACAACCTAGTCAAAGAGGTGGGTTTTAAGAAGGCTCTTAAAGGAGGAGAGGGAGGTGGGGGTGGGTGGGGGGGGGGCGGGGAGGGGAGAGGTGTTAGGGAGAGAATTCCTATGTGTGTAGGTGGCTGAAGGAACAGCATGATGTACAAGAGACTGGAGTCAGAAGAATAGGCAGCTGGGAGGGGGCATTGTAGAACTGGTGAAGATTACAGAGATAAGCAGGGGTGAGGCACTGCATGGATTTAAACTGAAGCATGGGGATTTTAAAGTTGAGATATTGACAGACCAGGAGCAGCAATTGTAGCTCAGTAGAGACAGGGGCGAAGGGTGAGCCGTACTTGGTGTTGATTAGGATATGGGCAGAACAGTTTTGTGGCCCCAGAACCAGCAAGATCGGCTGGCTCAGATGCTGGCCAAGGTCCATGGGAAAGTCCAGGTAGGGGGAAGAGAAGCGAGCTGTTGCCTGCAGCTGCCGACTGCTTTAATATGGAGCCAGGAGAAGCACTCCAGCTCTGCCTTGTTCCACAACAAGGCAAGTAAGGAAGTTCAAGCTTCCTTTTCTAGTTGCAGCCTCCAACCGTCCCTTTATGGACTGTTGGTTGCTGCCAAATATCTGAAGGAAGAGAAGTTAAAGCTAGTATTAGATCAAAGGAAGAGGCTTATAATTTTGCAGTAAGCCTGAGGATCGGGAGGATTTTAAATTCAGCAAAGGAGGATCAAGAAATTGATAAGAAAGGGAAAATAGAGTGTGAGAGTAAAACTAATGAGAGACAAAAAACAGACTGTAAAAGCTTCTATAGGTATGTTAAATGGAAAAAATTAGTGAAAGTAAATGTGGGTTCCTTACAGGCTGAGATGGGAGAAATTATAATGGGGAATAAGGAAATGACAGAGAAATTAAACAAATACTTTGTGTCTGTCTTCACGGAAGAAGATGCAAACAACTTTCTGAAATTGTAGAGAACGAAAAGGATTTGGTGAGAATGAGGAACTGAATGAAATTATTATTAGTAAAAAAAAAACACTAGAGAAATTAATGGGACTGAATGCCAATAAATCCCCATGACCTGATGGCCGACATCCTAGGGATTTGAAAGAGGTGGCTATAGAGATAGTGGATGCATTGGTTGCAGGGGCCACATATATCCAAGTTTGCTGATGATGCAAAGCTAGGTGGCAATGTAAGTTATGAGGAGGATGCAAAGATGTTTCAAGTGGATATAGACAGACTAAGTGAGTGGGCAAGAACATGGCAAATGGAATATAATGTGAACAAATGTGAAGTTATCCATTTTGGTCGGAAAAATAGAAAAGAAGAGTATTTTTTAAATGGTGAGAGATTGGGAAATGTTGGTGTTCAGAGGAACCTGGGTGTTCTTGTACACGAATCACTGAAAGTTAATGTTATGTATTTACCCCTTGTAACCGTGTAACCTGCATCACACCTGTCCACCAGAGGGCCTACCTATTGGAGTCCCAAGGGATCCCAGCATCCCTTGGGAGTACAGTATATAAGCAGGCCACCCACGAGGTACCTGCATTCTGGAACTACAATAAAGGAGCTAAGGTCACACTTGCTCATTACACACAGTACTCGGTCTGACCATTTATTATGAGTATAACAATTGGCGACGAGGTAACGAACCACGTGAAAATGCAAAGAACAGTTGGAATCCTGGAGAAGTTCTCAGAGGGGGGCAATTGGGAGGCCTTCATGGAGAGATTCGACCAATACTTTGTAACCAACGAGCTGGAAGGGGATAAGAATGTGACCAAACGATGGGTGATCCTCTTAACTGTCTGTGGGGCCACTATGTATGGCCTCATGAAGAATCTCCTGGCCCCGGCTAAACCAACAGAGAAATCCTACGAAGAACTGTGTACGCTGGTCCGGGAGCACCTAAATCCTAAGGAAAGCGTTTTGATGGCGAGATATCGGTTCTACACGTGTCAACGATTGGAGGGTCAGGAAGTGGTGAGCTACGTCGGAGGACCTTGTGAGTTTGAGGGATTCCTAGAACAAATGCTCAGAGACTTTTTTGTACTGGGCATCGGACATGAGACAATCCTTCACAAACTGTTGACTGTAGAAACTTCAAATCTGAGTAAAGCCATAACGATAGCCCAGGCATTTATGTCCACCAGCAACAACACCAAGCAGATTTCGCAGAACAAAGACGTTTTGGCCAGTACTGTGCATAAAGTAACGTCGGTTTTGAGCAGAAATGTACAGGGCAGAATGTACACGCCGGCTCGACCTCAATTGACCCAGAGTCCACCATCATCTGTTAATGGCGCCCTGTTGGCGCTGCGGGGGTGATCATCGGTCCCATCAATGCCGCGTTAAGCACTATGCGTGCAATGGCTGCAGAACAATGGGACACCTCCAACGAATGTGCAGGCGAGCTGCAAACCCTGCAAACCCTGCAAACCCTGCAAACCACCGCGTTGCAGAGGAAGATCGGTCCACAGTGGATCAGACGGAATTGGAAACTTGTATGGAGGAGGCAGAGGTGTACGGGGTACACACGTTCACGATGAAATGCCCACCAATAATGTTGAAAGTTGAACTGAACGGTATTCCAGTGTCTATGGAGCTGGACATGGGGGCAAGTCAGTCCATAATGAGTAAAACGGCCTTCGACAGGCTGTGGGGGAAGAAGGCACACAAGCCCAAGCTCAGCCCCATTCACACGAAGCTAAGGACTTGTACAAAGGAACTAATCCCGGTAATTGGCAGTTCTGAAGTCAAAGTCTCCTATGATGGAGCAGTACATGAACTCCCACTGTGGATTGTGCCAGGGGATGGCCCCACGTTATTTGCCGAAGCTGGCTGAGGAAAATCCGTTGGAACTGGGACGATATCCGAGCTCTTTCGTCAGTTGACGACACCGTATGTACCCAGATTCTAAGCAATTCCCATCGTTATTCAAGCCAGACATTGGAAGTTTCTCAGGGACGAAATTGAAGATCCATTTGGTTCCCGGTATGCAACCCATCCACCACAAGGCTCGGGCGGTACCGTACATGATACGTGAAAAAGTGGAAATCGAGCTAGACAGGCTGCAACATGAAGGCATCATTGCGCCGGTGGAGTTCAACGACTGGGCCAGTCTGATTGTTCTGGTAGTCAAGGAGGACAGTATAGTTAGAATTTGCGGTGACTATAAAGTCACAATTAACCGTTTTTCGCTGCAAGACCAGTATATGCTAGCCAAAGCAGAAACCTATTTGCAACCCAGGCTGGAGGGAAGACGTTCACCAAGCTGGACATGACCTCAGCCTACATGACGCAGGAGCTGGAGGAGTCTTCGAAAGGCCTCACCTGCATCACCATGCGCAAAGGTCCATTTATTTACAACCGGTGCCCATTCGGGATTCGGTCGGCTGCAATGATCTTCCAGCGAAACATGAAGCATAAGAACAAGAATTAGGAACAGGAGTAGGCTATCTAGCCCCTCGAGCCTGCTCCGCCATTCAAAAAGATCATGGCTGATCTGGCCGTAGACTCAGCTCCACTTACCCGCCCGCTCCCCGTAACCCTTAATTTGATTATTGGTTAAAAATCTATCTATCAGTGATTTGAATACATTCAATGAGCTAGCCTCAACTGCTTCCTTGGGCAGAGAATTCCACAGATTCACAACCCTCTGGGAGAAGAAATTCCTTCTCAACTGGTTTTAAATTGGCTCCCCCTGTATTTTGAGGCTGTGCCCCCTAGTTCTAGTCTCCCTTACCAGTGGAAACACCCTCTCTGCCTCTATCTTGTCTATCCCTTTCATTATTTTAAATGTTTCTATAAGATCACCCCTCATCCTTCTGAACTCCAACAAGTAAAGACCCAGTCTACTCAATCTATCATCATAAGGTAACCCCCTCATCTCCGGAATCAGCCTAGTGAATCGTCTCTGTACCCCCTCCAAGGCTAGTATATCCTTCCTTAAGTAAGGTGACCAAAACTGCACGCAGTACTCCAGGTGCGGCCTCAGCAATACCCTGTACAGTTGCAGCAGGACCTCCCTGCTTTTGTACTCCATCCCTCTCGCAATGAAGGCCAACATTCCATTCGCCTTCCTGATTACCTGCTGCTAAAGTCTGCTAAAGTCGGTTCCTTGTACAATGGTCTTCCAGGATGACATATTGGTTACAGGTCGGGACACCATGGAGCACTTGAAGAACCTGGAGGAGGTTCTTAGACGGTTGGATCACGTGGGGCTCAGGTTGAAATACTCGAAGTGTGTTTTCCTGGCACAGGACGTCAAATTCTTAGAAAGGAGGATCTCAGCAGACGGCATCAGACGCACTGACTCCAAGATGGAGGCCATCAAGAACGCGCCGCGACCATGGAATGTGACGGAGCTGCGGTCATTTCTGGGACTCCTTCACTACTTCGGTAATTTCTTACCTGGTTAAGCACCCTGCTGGAACCCCTGCATGCGCTACTGCACAAGGGAGACTACTGGGTATGGGGGAATTCGCAAGACGCTGCCTTTAAGAAAGCCAGAAATTTTCTGTGTTCTAACAAACTGCTTGTCCTGTATAACCCATGTAAACGACTAATGTTAACTTGCGATACGTCGTCATACGGGGTCAGGTGTGTGTTACAACAGGCTAATGAATCGGGAATTTTGCAACCAGTTGCGTATGCATCCAGGAGTTTGTCCAAGGCCACAAGTGCCTACAGCATGGTTGAAAAAGAAGCTCTGGCGTGCGTTTACGCGGTAAAAAAAATGCACCAGTACTTGTTTGGCCTCATGTTCGAGTCTTGAAACAGACCACAAGCCACTCATATCGCTATTCTCGGAGAGCAAAGGGATCAATACCAATGCCTCTGCCCGCTTTCAAAGATGGGCGCTCAAAGCTGTTGGCATACAACTATGTAATTTGCCACAGACCGGGCACAGATGCTCTCAGTTGGCTACCATTGCCCACCACAGGGGTGGAAATGGCACAGCCAGTGGACTTGCTCATGGTCATGGAGGCAGTTGAGAACGAGAAATCCCCCGTTATGGCCCGCCAGATCAGGACCTGGACCAGCCAGGATCCTTTACTGTCCCTGGTAAAAAAACTGTGTCCTCCATGGGAGCTGGTCCAGTGTCCCAGTGCAGATGCAAGCCATTCCACAGACACAAAGATGAGCTGTCCCTGCAGGCGAACTGTCTCTTGTGGGGCAATCGTGTGGTCTTGTCCAAGAAAGGCAGAGACACATTTATTGGGGAACTACTCAGAATCCACCCAGGCATCGTGATGATGAAAGCCATAGCCAGATCCCACATGTGGTGGCCAGGCATCGACTCAGATTTAGAGTCATGTGTACGCCAGTGCAATGCTTGCTCTCAGTTGAGCAATGCACCCAGAGAGGCGCCGCTAAGTTTATGGTTCTGGCCATCCAAACCGTGGTCGAGGATCCATGTCGACTATGCAGGCCCATTCCTCGGCAAAATGTTTTTGGTTGTCATGGATGCTTACTCAAAGTGGATTGAATGTGTAATAATGTCTGGAAGTACATCCACAGCCACCATTGAAAGTCTAAGAGCTATGTTTGCCACGCACGGCCTGCCCGATGTCCTAGTCAGCGACAATGGGCCATGCTTCACAAGTGCCGAATTCAAAGAGCTCATGACCCAAAACGAGATCAAACATGTCACATCTGCGCCGTTCAAGCCCACATCCAACGGCCAGGCAGCACGGGCAGTCCAGACCATCAAGCAAAGCTTGAAACCTGTGTCAGAAGGTTCCCTGCAGACCCGGTTGTCCCGAGTACTGTACCAGACCCCACTCACTCACAGGGATTGCCCCAGCCGAGCTGCTCATGAAAAGAGCGCCTAAAACAAGGCTCTCTCTGGTCCACCTTAATCTACATGATCACGTGGAGGACAAGCGGCATGAACAGAGTGTGTACCATGACCGCGCAAACTTGTCACGCGCTATTGAGATCAATGATCCTGTGTTTGTGCTCAATTATGGACATGGTCCCAAATGGCTCGCTGGCACGGTCACAGCCAAATAGGGGAGTAGGGTGTTACAGGTCAAACTGACCAATAGACAAATGCACAGAAAACACTTGGACCAATTAAATTGTGGTTCACCAACAGCTACGCACAACCTGAAGAGGACACCACCAGCTTTGACCTTCCAACACACACACAAGTGGCAACTGACATCACAGTTGACTACGAAACAGAACTCATCATCCCCAGCAGACCGGCAAGGCCAGCTGCCCAACAGCCCAATGAAGAACTGACCAACCCAACCACACCAACGTTTGTACCAAGACGATCAACAAGGGAGCGCAAAGCCCCAGATCATCTCACCTTGTAAATAAGTGTATTGTTGACTTCACGGGGGAGTGATGTTATGTATTTAACCCCTTGTAACCTTGTAACCAACATCACACCTGTCCACCAGAGGGCCTACCTGTTGGAGTCCCAAGGGATCCCAGCATCCCTTGGGAGTACAGTATATAAGCAGGCCACCCACGAGGTACCTGCACTCTGGAACTACAATAAAGGAGCTAAGGTCACACTTGCTCATTACACATAGTACTCGGTCTGACCATTTATTATGAGTATAACAGTTAACATGCAGGTACAGCAAGCAATTAAGAAAGCAAATGGTACATTAGTCTTTTTTACAAGAGGATTTGAGTGTAAGAGTAAAGGTCTCTTACTGCAATTATATCATCATCATCATAGGTAGTCCCTCGAAATCGAGGAAGACTTGCTTCCACTCTAAAAGTGAGTTCATTCTCAGGTGACTGAACAGTCCAATATGGGAATTACAGTCTCTGTTAAAGGTGGGACAAACAGTCGTTGAAGGAAAGGATGGGTGGGGAATCTGGTTTGCCACACGCTCCTTCCGCTCCCTGCGCTTGTCCTCCGCATGCGCTCGGCGACGAGACTCGGATGCTCTTCCTCCACTTAGGGCGGTCTTTGGACAGGGATTCCCAGGTACCGGTGGGGATGTTGCATTTTATCAAGGAGACTTTGAAGGTGTCCTTAATACGTTTCCTCTGCCCACCTGGGGCTTGCCTGCCGTGTAGGAGTTCCGAAAAAAGCACTTGCTTTGTGAGTCTCGTGTTGGGCATGCAGACGATGTGGCCTGCCCAACGGAGCTAATCAAGTGTGGTCAGCGCTTCGATGCTGGGGATGCTGGCCTGATCGAGAACACTGACCTTGGTGCGTCTATCATCTTGCGGAGGCAGCGTTGGTGGTATTTCTCCAGCGCTTTGAGGTGTCTACTGTATATGGTCCACGTCTCTGAGCCATATAGGAGGGCAGGTATCACTACAGCCCTGTAAAGACCATAAGCTTGGTGCCATATTTGAGGTCCTGGTCTTTGAACACTCTATTCCTCAGGTGACTGAAAGCTGTGCTGGCGCACTGGAGGCAGTGTTGGATCTTGTCGATGTCTGCCCTTGCTGATAGTGGCCATCGTCGACACCTTCACCAAGGCATACAAAAGCATAAGCCTTAAACTAAACATCTGTAAGACAAAGGTCCTCTACCAACCTGATCCCACCACACAGCACTGCCCCCCAGTCATCAAAATCCACGGCGTGGCCTTGGGCAATGTGGACCATTTTATATACCCAGGGAGCCTGCAATTATATAGGGCCCAAGTGAGACCACATCTGGAGAATTATGTATAGTTTTCTCTCCTCATTTAAGGAAGATATACTTGCCATAGAGGGAGTGCAATGAAGGTTCACCAGACTGATTCCTGGGATGGGAGTATTATCCTATGATGAGAGGTTGAGTAGACTAGGCCTATATTGTCTAGAGTTTAGAAGAATGAGAGGTGATCTCATTAAAACATAAAAAATTCTTACAGGGCTTGACAGAGTAGATGTAGGGAGGTTGTTTCCTCTGGCTGTGGCATCGAGAACAAAAGGTCACAGTCTCAGAATAAGGGGTCAGCAATTTATGTCTGAGATGAGAAGAAATTTCTTCACTCAGAAGGTGGTGAATCTTTGGAATTCTCTACCCCAGAGGGCTGTGGAGGCTCAGTCATTGAGTATATTCAAGACAGATCTCGATAAATTTTTAGATATTAAGGGAATCAAGGGATAAAGGGATAGCGCAGGAAAGTGGACTTGAGGTAGAAGATCAGCCATAACTTTATTGAATGGCGGAGCCGGCTCAAGGGGCCAAATGGCCTGCTCCAGTTCCTATTTCTTATGTTCTCACGAACTGACCACAACATGCACTGTGCAATCGATTTTTCAAAGGGGGCATCAAGCAGGTGTTAGGGCCCCAATTTGCATATCCGCAGCATAACTAAGACCGCCTATTTCCAACTCCATAACTTTGCCCGTCTCTGCCCTTGCCTCAGCTCATCCGCTGCTGAAACCCTCATCCGCTAGACTTGACTTTTCCAAAGCACTTCTGGCTGGCCTCCCATATTCTACACAATGTAAACTTGAGGTGATCCAAAACTCGACTGCCCGTGTCCTAACTCGCAGCAAGTCCCGTTCACCCATCGCCCTTATGCTCGCTGACCTACATTGCCTCCCTGTTAAGCAACACCTCGATTTCAACATTTTCATCCTTGTTTTCAAATCCCTCTATGGCCTTACCCCTCCCTATTTCTGTAATCTCCTACAGCCCCACAACCATCCGAGATGTCTGCACTCCTCTAATTCTGCCCTCTTGAGTATTCCTGATTATAATCGCTCAACCATTGGTGGCCGTGCCTTTTGCCTAGGCCCTAAGCTCTGGAATTCCCTGCCTAAACCTCTCCACCTCTCTACTTCTCTTTCCTCTAGGATGCTCCTTAAAAGCTATCTCTTTGACCAAGCTTTTGGTCACTTGCCCTAATTTTTTCTTATGTGGCTCGGAGTCAAATCTTTTGTCTTATAATACTCCTGTGAAGCACCTTTAGACGTTTTACTACGTTAAAGGTGCTATATAAATACAAGTTGTTGTTGTTGGTATCATGAAGCTGTAGGATTGCCGTAAATACCCAACTGGTTCACTAATGTTCTTTGGAGAAGGAAACCTGGGGTCTGGACTATATTCATAAGAGATGCTGCTGTAGGACCTATAGCCGCTGTTGCTGTATCCTCAGTATTTATAATGGGGAACAAAGAAATGTCAGACCAATTGAACAAATACTTTGGTTCTGTCTTCACTAAGGAAGACACAAATAACCTTCGGGAAATACTAAGGGACCGAGGGTCTAGCGAGAAGGATAAACTGAAGGAAATCCTTATTAGTCAGGAAATTGTTTTAGGGAAATTGAAGGGATTGAAGGCCAATAAATCCCCAGGGCCTGATAGTCTGCATCCCAGAGTACTTAAGGAAGTGGCCCTGGAAATAGTGGATGCATTGGTGGTCATTTTCCAACATTCTATAGACTCTGGCTCAGTTCCTTTGGACTGGAGGGTACCTAATGTAACACCACTTTTTAAAAAAGGAGAGAGAGGGAAAACAGTCTGAGGATAAGGGGTAAGCCATTTAGGACCGAGATGAGAAAAAACTTCTTCACTCAGAGAATTGTGAACCTGTGGAACTCTCTACCACAGAAAGTTGTTGAGGCCAGTTCGTTAGAGATATTCAAAAGTGAGTTAGATGTGGCCCTTAATTCTAAAGGGATCAAGGGGTATGGAGACAAAGCAGGAATGGGGTACTGAAGTTGCATGATCAGCCATGATCATATTGAATGGTGCTGCAGGCTCAAAGGGCCGAATGGCCTACTCCTGCACCTATTTTCTATATTTCTATGTTTCTATCAGACTGCAATTTAGACAACCATTCATCCAACCTAACACACATAACAGCACAGACCTAAATTCAAAAATATACTTGAGTATTAATTTCTTGAAGACAACCTAATGATGTGATAAGGTGCTAAATAAATGTAAACTTTTCTTTGTTCTAACCATACCACCTTCCAATATCTGATGTACGGAAGAAAATGGCACCTAAACATAGCTTAGCGTTGTGCCTGCTTTCATGTGGAAGGTGGCACACTAAGATCCTACAACTCCAGAGGGGCAACGAATATATTCAACCCATGTCCGATGCCAGCTGACCCTTGTTTCATCACCCTATGCTTCCTCCTGAAGTTCATTATGATCTTATAGAGCATGTGTATTTGTCCTGGTGCACATTGATGTACTGTGTCGTCGGTGTGGTGATGATTGGTGCTCAGTCAGTGAAGCTTTTTGGATGTGCCTTATACACCACAAATTTTTCTTTACTTTGTGAAGAGAGCAGATAGGACAGAAGCACACTTATTCATTTGGTTACTTTATTGTTCTTACTTGCACTATTGTGCGATGTTCACAATTGGTGGGGCGATTCTGAGTGCCCTCGCCTGGTGTTGACAGGGCAGTAATAGATCAAAATGGGGTTGGTAGCCTTACCACCCCATTAACACCGGCAATGCGATCAGCTTTAAAAGGTCCCTAAAATGATGTCCCTAAAACACGCACACCTGATTCAGACCATAGGCTGATTTTAAATGGGAAATCAGGGTCCTTGGACTTAAATAGGAGTGCCATTTTAGGTAGGAACTGGTCAAAGCCTGAGGAACGCAGGCTTCAATCAATTCCATGGATGATGAATGCTTCGATGCTGGGGATATTGGCCTGAGAGAGAACACTGACGTTGGTACGCCTATTCTGCCAATGAATTTGCAGAATTTTGCGGAGGCAACGTTGGTCGTACTTCTGCAGTGCTTTGAGGTGCTTACTGTACATTGTCCATGTCTCTGAAGCATAAAGGAGGGCGGGAATCACTACTGCTCTGTAGCCCATGAGCTTGGTGCTGGGTTTGAGATCTTGGTCTTCAAACACTCGTTTCCTCAGGCGACCAAAGGCTGCACTAGCACACTGAAGGCGGTGTTGGGTTTCATCATCAATGTCTACCCTCGCTGACAGGAGGCTCCCAAGGTATGGAAAGTGGTCCACATTGCTCCACCTGTGACAGAGTCTGTGGGCCCAAGTTTTGGATGTCCTCCCAGAACGGCGCACCCCGAGAGGCCCGCCTATTTTTTAGAATAAATAAAGAGCCTAAAATTTACTTCGCGATTCTCCAAGTCCAGCAGGTCTGATTTACAGCCAACGCAGTGCAGCACAGACAGCTGGGGGCAGAGCTACAGCCCTGGGCCAAAAAGAGTGTTCGCAGCTGCGCGCGTGCTCAGTAGCTCCTGGCCCTCCCTGTCTCCAGGCGACCCTATCCCCAGCCGAAGGGACATTGCACTGTTCACTGCCCCTATCCCGGGTCAAGTGGCCTGCCTGCCTCACCGTCCCTCACCTCGCCTCGTTGCCACTGCCCTTACCTCCTCAGCAGTGGGGCCTGCCCGAACTCCTCCCCGGTGGCGGGCCACGCCCGAACTGCAGCTCTTCGATGGCGGGCCCCGCCCGAGCACCTCTTCGGTGGCGGGGCCCGCCCGATCAGCAGCTGTTCGGTGGTGGGCCCTGCCCAAACTACTCCCTGGTGGCGGGCCCCGACCAAATACCTCCTCGGTGGCGGGGCCCGCCTGACCAGCTCTTCGGCAGGCTATTGGAGGGCTCCCGGTGCTGCAGTAGGTGAGTAGAAACTTTAAAATTTTTTATTTAGTGATTGATTTTTTAATTGATTTTTAAATTTTTTATTTTGTTTGCATTTATTGATTTATTGGTTGATTTATTGATTTATTTATCATTTATTATTGATGATGGCTCTTTATTGGTAAAAATGAAGTGTTTAATGCTTTGTAAATTCCCCGAACTTCCCTCTAACTTCCCTTCCCCCCCGCCCCCCCCATCTCTCGCTGCCTGCGCCTAATTTCTAAAGTGTAGGCCAGGCTTTTCTGAGCGTACAAATATCGACACTTACTCCGTTCTAAGTTAGTTTGGAGTAAGTTTTCGCTGCCTAAACTTACAAAACAGGCATAAGTGGCTGGTAACGCCCCCTTTTGAAAAAAAAGCTGTACTAAAACGAAACTATTCTAACTACCTAGAACTGGAGCAAACTAAATGCTGAGAATTGCGATTTCTAAGATGCTCCATACTAAACTAGTTGCTCCAAAAAAAAGGAGCAACTTGAGCCGAAATTTGGGCCTTGTATACCCTGTATTTTACTCATCAGCCACCTTAGAACTCACGTTAGTGTAGAAGCAAGTCATACTCGACTCCGAGGGACTGCCTAAGAAGAAGAGAAAAGGCCCTCTAAAGATAAATGTTCACTTACTTTTGGGAGGCCTGAAGGATCAGGAGTTCATCTCCGGGGTCCACAAAAAGAATCTGGGCCACTACTACCCCCAGAACTGCCATGCTCCAGGATTCCAAATCCCCGCCGTTCCCCACACAACTTATCTTAGTAGCGGCATCTCTGGTCCAATTTTCAGGCTTCAATCAGGCGAGCTGGCTCAGGGCGCCTGTTTGGTGCCCTGCAACTCGCTTGACGAGTTTAAATGAGGCCGGGGCCTCTTCACCGCTGGAATGGGTGGCCTATCAGCACACTCCACCGGTCAGCTGCCCAAAAACCAAAAGTATGTGTGGGTAAATTGGTGCATCATATCATTTAAAGCAGAGAAAATATTAATATGGTGCATGCCAATTACTCTGCCACCCCTCCAATCTCCAAAGTTCCAGTGCCTTCAGATTCTTCTTCCTAAATAACTCAACTGATGCTTCCTTATATGTAGTCAGTTGTTTCTGGTCTAAAGGTCCAGAACCTGTTCCAGACAGTGCCCTCCTGTTTTCCCTTTAAATATTAAGGAATTGGGGAATTTAAACAGGATTATTTGACTCATAAATAGTCTTCATGAAGCACATTCTCTTTCCTACAATGGCACATTTAACGCCACTTCAACCCTTCTTGCTACATCCTTGCCAACAGTTTGCTCTATCACTGTAGTATTTTTTAATATACCCTTAACCATTGCACCTTTCCTTCATATGTCTGGTGTTACTATTTTACAGTATTAATCATGTTTTATTTGTAAATTGTGCAGCTCTCTCTGATCTCTTGCCAAGACCCTTCATGTCTTGGTGCCGGATAGACAAGGCCTAGTCTAAATGCCCCCGGAGCTTTTTGCAAAATTTTACACACCCCACAGATGTATTAAGACATTTTTCAGCTATATTATACTGGTAAAGTGTGAGGTGCATCCTGTTCTCACTAATAGAATCACATTCTCAGGAACTGAACATTTCTAAATTGCCTAAATTTGTGATTGGTGGGTTATAGATTTAGATTAGAAACAATCATGTCTCCCATGTTTCTTTACAAAACAAAATATAGTCCTCAGTTTCAGAATCTCAATATTCTTCTCTGATCAGAGGACCATGCTCTTGACATTATCAGGCTGTGCAGGCTACAGTGAATTTCCCACATTATAGCGTAAAATGTAACACAAAAAAACTAGAGGCCAAGTTCAAACAGTGCTGTAATGAGAGACTATTTTGGTAATGATTAGTCCAGGCCTGGCATTCTGACTGAATGAATGAATAATAGTGAAGCAGCTGGTAGCATTCAATCAATCCATGGGAAGAACAGAAATGAAACGATTTTATTTCTGATTTATTTTTTCTTCTTAGTATTTTTGTCATATTTTCTTTTGGTTACCCAAGGGAGGTCAACCTTTGTGGGAAAATGTTTAATGGTGAAACGGAGTAATGCTGCTCATGTCAATGCCACCTTGATTACTCCAGCAATGGTTCGCGCTGCCTGGGATGTAGCTGCAATGTGCTGATGATGTCATTATGCTCCCAGCATGCTGCAGGTGACAAACATCTACACCCCACTGATTTCAACAGAAAACAGAAAGCTTCCAAATTTAGACATGCCTCAGATTTTTAGTGTCTAGCTTTTGCTATGCAGTTGAGAAAGAATGATGCAAACCTTTTCACTTATTGCAGCAGTGATCTTAAAAGGCCTCTGGACTGTTGCTCCTACATTGTCAGTACCTTATCAAAACAACAGATTCTGCTTGACATTACCTACAACTTCAAACTCTCCAAGACAAATTGCTTCCAGATACTATATAATTAACAATCACTCAAATAGTATATCATCCATTAGGGATGCATGAAAAGCTGAATCAAAAACACAAGAATCTATGCTTTCTTGTTTATTCATAACACTCAGATTTGGTCCCAGCCTTTTCAAAAAAATGATCATTTGCTGATCATTCTTCATTTTCTGCTGTAAGTTTTCAACATTTTGACAATCGGTGGCTACTGTCACAGCGTCAAATGCAAGAAGTTTAATTTTGTTTTAAATTTCATTTGTTGTTTATTCTGATGGTAAATTTAAATACAATGATGCATGGTAGTTTAATGCATTGTGAAATGCAGATTTAGAGCTGATCTCGTAGCTGTATTAAAGTGGCTATGCAGCTACATTTTCTGATGGTTTAGGTAGTATATAGAAAGTAGTGGAAGACATAGTTAGGGGGGAATTTTTCAGGGGGGTCACTGAGCGTGTTCAGTGGCGGGTCGGGTGGAAAAATTTTTTTTTTGACCGGGTTAGGAACCTGCTGTCAACCCACCGCCACATTATTTTTCCAGATGTTGGGTTTGTTAGGCTGTACAGACCTGACATGCAATGGCGGGGGAGGCAATTTAGGTCATTATGACCTTGTTAACAGAACTTTATAAAGTATTTTCAGCTCACCGTACCATTTTATGGGGTCTATGCTGCTTGGAAATCATGTCAGGTAAGCAGGTCGTGAGTTGTGTTACCATGAATTAATTCTTTTTATGGACAGCTGCAAATGTAATATCATAGCTCCTATCTCACAGCTGTTCACTTTCCAAGATCAAAAGCTGTTGCTTATTGCACTTGGAAGGCAGAGTGTGCTTTATGCAGGTTGCAAGTGTTTGGAGCAAACACTCTATCCAGTGTCACCTCATTGGAACAACCTCTCTCACCATTGACAGATCGCTTCTGTCATCTCAGGTTCACCTGCCATCTATTGCATTAGCATCGGTGCCCTTGAAACTATCTCACCTTGATTCTTGTAATCCCACCACGATCAGCCCCATCACCAGCAGCACCAGGCACACCAGCAGCACGAACAACACCAAACTTCTCCGCAATCGCCTGACACTGTACAGGACACAGGGCAACAGCACTCAAGCACATTGATGCCAGGGATGGTCTCACCATGTCCAGATTTGCTTCACTTGGCGATGTGCACCCTGGCTGCCACATGATGTACCAGGTTGGCACCACCCCACACCAGCACCATAAAGCATCCCTGCAATGCCCAAGCCATTCCTTTCACACTCATCACCATTGTGGGGGGGTACTGTTATGTCTCATCATTCACTGCAACTCACTAAGTTACTTCCAAAGGTGCACACAAATCTTTGCAAGAATGCAAAGTGTTGAAAAAAAAAATTTCAATGTTTGACAGCACATTAACAAAATCTTTATAGGAACATTGGCTTGTGTGTTGTTAGTTGATATGATTGGACGAGTGTGAGGGGTGGCTAGTGAGATGAGGAAGTGATAATGTCGATCGAGAGAGAGGGGGATGGGTGGAGGTGCAAGGTAAATTGGTGTGAGTAAGGATGTGTAGGAGTAGGGTAAGGAAGGTAGAGTGATGGGGATGTGCGTGCATGCTGAAACATTACTGCAGCACTCCTGTCCCATCAAGTTACATATTGAATGTGTGATACTGTGAGTGGAATTAAGCATGGCTGAAGCACCTTTTTGTATTTATTAAAGCTGCATTGCTTTTCCCATTCATCAAAAATCATCATTTTTGTTGAAAGACAAAAATGGGACATATAGTAATTTTTAAATTAAGTTTAAAGTAGTTTGAAGAAGAAGTTAAAGAATATGTACAGTGACCATATAAACAGAAAATGCTGGAAATGCTCAGGTCAGGCAGCATCGGTGGAGAGAGAAACAGAGTTAACCTTTCAGGTCTGGGACCCTTCGTCAGAAAGTGCAGGTGCAGGGAGAGAGGAGGGGAGGAGGCAAGAACTAAATGCAATGGCTGTAATAGGGTGGAAGGCAGGAATGATTTAAATGACAAAAGAGATGATGGTGCAAGGCAAAAGGGGGTGGTAATGGGACAATTAAAGAAACAAAAGATGGGTCGGGAGGAGCTGTAAGTAGCAACAGCAGAATCATTACCAGCACCTGCTGTCCGAAAAAATGGGAGCAGAGGTTATGATCTGAAATTGTTGAACTCGATGTTGAGTCCGGAATGCTGTAAAGTGCCTAATCGAAAGGTGAGGTGCTGTTCCTCGGATGTCCGCTGAGCTTCATTGGAACAGTGTAGGAGGCTGAGGACAGAGAGGTCAGATTGCAAGTGGAGAATTAAAATGGCAAGCGATTGGAAGCTCAGGGTCACACTTGCGGACCGAACGGAAGTGTTCAGCAAAGTGATCACCCAAGCTGCATTTAGTAAGAGATTCACAGCAGGTGGATGTTGCCAGCAAGGCTAGTATTTATTGTCCTATTGAAGTTGGTGATGAGCCACATTCTTGAATGGCTTGCTGGGCAATTTCAGAGGGCAATTAAGAGTCAACCACATTGCTGCGAGTCTGGAATCATATAAAGGCCAGACCGGACTAGGATGGCAGATTTCCTTCCCTAAAGGACATGACTGAACCAGATGGGTTTTTACTACTGATTCTAACTTTTTATTACAGATTTATTTAATTAACTGAATTTAAATTCAGCTGCCATGGTGAAATTTTAACCCATGTCTCCGGATCATTAGTCCAGGCTTCTGTGTTACTAATCCAGTAACATAGACTACTGTACCCCAATGTAGAGGTGATCGCATCATGAGGAGTGAATACAGTTTTAAATGACCAGGTTGAGGCCAGTGAAATGCATAAAGCACAATATGTATCCATACTTGAACAGGATGCAAGATCAGTACAAAAGCAAAATGCCGCGGTTGCCGGAAATCTGAAATAAAAACAGAAAATGCTGGAAATACTCAGCAGGTCGGGCGGCATCTGTGGAGAGAGAAACATAGGGTTGGATTTTCCTCACCTCAGCGGGTCCGGTGCGACCGATGTCGATGGCGACCCTACTGTTTGCTCTGAAAAATGTATTTACATTGATGAGGCTTTTCCCGGGCCAATAAGAAGAAGCGGGTCTGGTGACGTCTTTCAAGACGCGCCATCAGCCGGTTTCCTTAAAGGGACCGTGGTCAACTTTGTTTTGACATTTGTGCTGTCAGTGTTCTTCAGCATTGAGGTGCTGCAAACGCTGACGAGCACTGCACAGAGGTGCAAGGTTGCACCCACGCTCTCCCATAACTTCCTCCATATGCTTATGAAGGGAGTAAGAGCACGCAGGGAGGTCCTCTTCCCTTCCTATGGGCGGATGAGACCTCCTCATTGAGAACTAAACAGCCTGATTGCACATTGGAGAGGAGATCACAAGCAGAGATATCGTCAGGAGGATCAGGCTACAGTGGCGAAATCCTCTCAATGATCTCAGTAGATCACGATTATTAGTACAAAGCCACACTCACCTTCATCCTCCTGGGCCTCTCAGCACATCCCCATCACTCTGCATTCCCTACCCGACTCCTGCACATCCTTACTCACGCCAACTTACCTTGCACTTTCACCCATCCCTCTCTCTCTATCGACATTATCACATCCCCATCTCACTAGCCACCCACATCCGAGTCCAATCATACCAACTAACAACACACAAGGTTAGGGACTTGTGTGTTTTAGCCAATGTTCATATGAAGTTTTTGTTAATGTGCTGTCAAACATTGAAATCTTTATTTTCAACACTTTCTTGAACAGATTTGTGGGAATCTTTGGAAGTGGCTTAGTGAGTTGTAGTGAATGGTCATATATAACGGTACCCCCCGCAATGGTGGTGAGTGTGAAAGGAATGGTTTGGGCATTGTAGGGATGCTTTATGGTGCTGGTATGGGGTGGTGCTAACTTGGCGCATCATGTGGCAGCCAGGGTGTACAGCATCAAGTGAAGTAAATCTGGACATGGTGAGGCCATCCTTGGCCTCTGAGGCAGCAATGTGCTTGAGTGCTGTTGCCCTGTGCCCTGTGCAGCATCAGGTGATTGCGGAGAAGTTTGGTGCTGCTGGCATGCCTGGTGCTGCTGCTATTGGTGGGATTCTAAAGACCAAGGTGAGACAGTATAAAGGCCACCCATGTTGATATAATAAATGGCAGAAGAAATAGAGATGACAGAAGCATTCTGTCAATGACGAGAGTGTTCTTCCAATGAGGTGAGAGTGGACGGAGTGAGGAGATTGGAAAGCCTGCAGAATCTGTGCTGGAAATGGACTGAGAAACAGCTTTTGGCTGAGGAAAGTGATGATCTGTCCGGTGGGAGCTTCCACTGTACTTTTGAAGCTGTCAAGTAATCAGCTACATCAATGGCCATTCAACGCTGTCTCAGATTTACGGACGTCATCCCCGAGCAGCATGGACCCCATGGGCAAGCAGAGAAAATTCAAAGGAAAGGTTAAAAGCATGATTAAGAGTCTGTCAACAACCCAATAATTGGTTTAATTTGGTCGCCCGCCTCTGCGGGTCGGGTTGGATCGGAGATCACACGTGCACCATTGGGAAAGATGCATTGTGGCAACTTGACAGCGGGGTCGCGACCCATCGCCAAAGAAATCAAATTTCCCACCTGACCCACCACCGATGCTGCTTGCTGACCCCCCAGAAAATTCCGGTCAGAGTTAACGTTTCAGGTCGATGACCTTTCATCAAGATCTATACACCTGTACTTGAACTGCAAATTGCTCAGATTGAGAAACAACACAACACATTGGGCCCAAGTTTCCACATGATTTGCGCCTGATTTTTAGGAGCAACTGATGGAGAACGGACTATCTTCGAAATCGCAATTCTCCACATTTTTTTTTCTGCAGTCCTAGTCAGTTAGAACAGTTTCACTTTGGAACAGAATTTTTTCTTCAAAAGGGGGCGTGTCCGGCCACTGACGCCAGATTTCAAAGTTTCCACAGTGAAAACGTACTCCAAACTAACTTAGAATGGAGCAAGTGAAGATTTTTGTAGAACTGAAAAAACCTTGTCTACACATTAAAAAATCAGGCGCAGGTTACAAATTAGGCGTCCAGAACTAGGGGAGGGGAGGGGGGGGGGGAAGGGAAGTCATTAAATTCGACAATAAATCCTTATTTATACTTCTACAAATATTATACAAATAAATCCAACCTGAATAAACATTTATAAGCAAAGAAAAGATTAAATAAACCATCTTCCTACCTGTGTGAAAGTGCTTCAGTCAGCTCAGCGGTGTGGCGTCGTTCCCGCGAACGGGATGGAGGGAGGAGGCAGCCGTTCCCGACGGTGGGCGGGGGGTGAAGGAGGCAGTGAGAAGGCTGCAGGAAGCCTCAGAAGTTGAGCAGCCATTCCCGACGGCAGGGTGGGGAGAGGCCGTCGGGAAACGGCTGCCTCAACTTCTGAGGCTTCCTGCAGCCTTCTCACTGCTGCAAGAAGCCTCAGTGCTGATGTGCTGATGGCAATGTGCTTTTATTAAAAAATGTTCAAAAATTAAACAGCTACAAAGAACTACAAAAATGGCCGAGTGCCAATGTTTCCTTCACACTGCGCGTGTGCGAACGCTCCAACACGCACGCGCAGGGTTGCCGGCATGAAAAAAACTAATTTAAATGGTACCCGCCCCCTCCCACTTACAAAATCGGCGCGAGTGGGAGGCTCTGCCCCCCTGGGCGCCGCGCCAAGCAGACATGGAGCTGCAGGGCGCTCCAGAATCGCGCGTTTTTTTTCAGGCGCCGTTTTTGGCGCAAAAAACGGGCGCCCAGCTCGGAGGGGCGCCCGTTTGTTATCGTGTGGAAACTTGGGGCCGTTATGTGGGATATGGCAGAGGTTAGGCCAGATACTTTTCCTGGACCTGAAGAGAAGGACGAGACGAGCAGGAGACGAGATGATGGGAAGAAGAGGGGAATCCAGAAATTAAAGTCAGGAGCCTCTTGCGATGGGAGCCCATCATGGCTGAGACTGTCCAACTCCTGTGGTCTGAAATGTCCAGAACTGGTTGAAAACAAACAAAAGACTTGCATTGACATACCTCCAACTTCACAGCAAATGAAATAGATCAATTTCTGTCACTGTCTTTTTTAAATCAGTTCAGAATCCATCCCTCAGAGGCTTGAATTATCAGTCCAGGCCTTCGCCATAGCAAGGAACAGTGGGGGATGGGGTGGGGGAATAATCATATAACAGTTATCTAATTTTGGTTGCTTTTTAACAGAACCAGATAGGCCAAATTTGGTGTGGGGGGGAACAAGTGGATACATTGTTATACTGCAGTGCGTTGATCCTTAAAGGCCGGGGTCCTTAGAGGAAGCAGCGTGTAGTGGCACGGCCCGAAAATCAGCGCGGTTCCATCCTGCAAGATCATCAGCAGGCCAGGGCCATTAGAGGGAGCAGTGTGCGGCGGTGTGCAACTGCAGGGAGCAGCCCGTGCTGCTGCAGGAGGGCGATGGCTGACTGCAGTGCGGGCAGGTACAGCAGGAGTGGCAAGGTCGGGGTGAAGGAGCAGCAAGAGTTCGTAGAGGGATGAGATCGGGGCCCAGGAGAGGCGAGAGTTCGGAGACCAGGGGCAGCACGGGCCAGCCGATACTGCAATGATGTGCGCGCACTAGGTCCATGCAGCAGAGCTGGTCTCCAGTCGTCTTGGTTAATCCTTGCCACTGGGCCAAGACCTTGCTCTGTCAAGCCCGTGTGGTGGCTGGGGTGCAACGGACACCACACGTTAAAAAAAATCCATGCACAGGCATCTTCCACCCTTCAAGATGTAGTTCGGGTTCCGGAATATTAGGTCCTTCATTGAAACACCTGTGAACTCATCACTTTTCGGCATGGAAGCAAGTCATCCTCGCTTTGAGGGACTGCCTATGATGATGATGATCCTTAGTGTCCATATCATTGTTGCATATTGAATTGAAACAACTTTAGATGTGGAGAATTTCCAATTTTATATTAGGTTATAAAAACATGGGGCTAGACTTTCCACTTTGCTGGCTATCACCCAAAAAATGGGTGATGTTCCAGCCTTGGTGATGTGTCAGTCTTCATGATCGCTGGAATAGCGTCCATTTTCTGGATCGCGGTTGTTATATATGTGGACCTGTATTTACTCTGTACAGCCACCAGGGCTCATTCCCCGGAGTCCCAAGGGATCCCATAATCCCTTGGGAGCACAGGTATTTAAGAAGGCTTCACAAGTTGGAGAGGCAATCTGGAGACCTGCAATAAAAGACTACGGTCACACTTTACTTTGAGCTCACAGTGTTCAGTCTGACTCTTTCTCCATACACAACAACTGACGACGAGATTCAGATAGCGAACCCAAAGATGCAGAGAACACTGGGCATCCTGGAGAAATTTTCAGAGGGAGATGATTGGGAAACTTTTGTGGAGCGACTCGACCAATACTTTGTGGCCAACGAGCTCGATGGGGAAGAGAGCGCTGCCAAACGTAGAGCGATCCTCCTCACCGTCTGTAGGGCACTAAAGTATTGCCTCATGAAGAATCTGCTCTTTCCAGCGAAACCCACGGAGAAATCGTACGACGATTTGTGCACACTGGTCTGAGAGCATTTGAACCCGAAGGAAAGCATTCTGATGGTGACATACCGGTTCTACACGTACTAAAGGTCTGAAGGCCAGGAAGTGGCGAGTTATGTCACCGAGCTGAGACGCCTTGTGAATTTGAAGGACATTTGGAGCACATGCTCAGAGACTTTTTCGTACTTGGCATTGGCCACGAAACCATACTTCGCAAGCTTTTGACTGTAGTGACCCCAACCTTGAGTAAGGCCATAGCGATAGCCCAGGCATTCATTGCCACCAGTGACAATACGAAGCAAATCTCTCAGCACATAAGTGCTGCTACAAGTACTCTGAACAAAGTGATGTTGTTTTCGAATCGTAACGTACAGGGCAGGTCACACATACCTGCAGCTACACGTCCGCAGATGTCTCAGAGTCCATCATCAAGGGTGATGAATGCAAGGCCATTAACACCTTGTTGGTGCTGCAGGGGTGATCATCGTTTCCATTCATGCCGATTCAAGGATGCATTTGCAAGGGCTGTGGAACAATGGGTCGCCTCCAACGAGTGTGCAGGCGAACTGCTAAGCCTGTTAAATCTGCAAACCACCACATTGCAGAGGAGGACAGATCCACGGAGGATCACTACTAACAAGAGCCTCAGGTAGACGAGGCAGAGGTACATGGGGTGCACACATTCACCACGAATTGTCCCCCGATAATGCTGAAAGTTGAACGAAATGGACTCCTGGTGTCAATGGAGCTGGACACAGGCGCGAGCCAGTCCATCATGGGCAAAAAGTCTTTTGAAAGATTGTGGTGCAACAAGGCCTCAAGGCGAGTCTTAACTCCAGTTGGCACAGGACAAAGAACTTACACTAAAGAACTAATTCCTGTAATCGGCAGTGCTACCGTAAAGGTCTCCTACGATGGAGCGGTGTACAAGCTACCACTCTGGGTGGTACCAAGCGATGGTCCCACGCTGCTCGGCACGAGCTGGCTGGGAAAGATATGCTGGAACTGGAACAACGTCCGAGCGCTAACGCCCGCTGACGACACTTCGTGTGCCCAGGTCATAAACAAATTTCCTTCGCTGTTCGAACCAGGCATCGGGAAATTCCAAGGAGCAAAAGTGCAGATCCACCTAATTCCGGGGGCGCGACCCATCCATCACAAGGCAAGTGCAGTACTGTACATGATGAGAGAAAGGGTAGAGATCGAGCTAGTCCGGCTGCAACGAGAGGGCATCATTTCACCGATTGAGTTCAGCGAGTGGGCCAGTCCTATTGTCCCAGTCCTGAAGGGAGACGGCACCATCAGAATCTGTGGCGACTACAAAGTAACTATCAATCGTTTCTCCCTGCAGGACCAATACCCACTACCAAAAGCCGATGACCTCTTTGCAACGCTGGCGGGAGGAAAGATGTTCATGAAGCTGGATCTGACTTCAGCCTACACGACGCAGGAACTGGAGCAATCATCGAAGGCCTTCACCTGCATCAACACGCACAAAGCTCTTTTTGTTTATAACAAATTCCCGTTTGGAGTCCGATCAGCGGCGGCGATATTCCAGAGAAACATGATAAGTTTACTGGTCGGTCCCACACACCATGGTCTTCCAGGACAACATCTTGGTCACAGGTCGGAACACAGTCGAGCACCTCACCTGGAGGAAGTTCTTAGTCGACTCAACTGTGTGGGGCTCAGGTTAAAACGCTCGAAGTGCATTTTCCTGGCGCCTGAAGTGGAGTTCTTGGGAAGGAGGATTGCGGCGGACGGCATCAGGCCCACCAACGCGAAGATGGAGGCAATCGAGAATGCACCGAGGCCACAGAACATGACGGAGCTGCGGTCGTTTCTGGGACTCTTGAACTACTTTCGTAACTTTTTACCAGGTCTCAGCACTCTGCTAGAACTACTGCATGTCTTATTACGAAAAAGGGGCGAATGTGTTTGGGGCAAAAGCCAAGAAAATGTCTTTGTAAAAGTGAGAAAATTGTTATGCTCAAACAAATTGCTTGTGTTGTATGATCCATGTAAGCGTTTGGTACTAGCATGTGATGCGTCGTCATATGGCGTCGGGTGTGTATTGCATCAAACTAATAATTTCGGGAAACTGCAACCGGTTGCTTATGCATCCAAGAGTCTATTTAAGGCCGAGAGAGCCGACAGCATGATTGAAAAAGAAGCGTTCGCGTGTGTCTATGGGGTAAAGAAAATGCATCAATATCCGTTTGGGCTAAAATCCGAATTGGAAACTGACCTTAAGCCACTTATATCCCTGTTTTCCGAGAGTAAAGGGATAAATACCAACGCATCGGCCCGCATCCAGAGATGGGTGCTCACATTGTCCGCATACAACTACGCCATCCGCCACAGGCCAGGCACAGAAAACAGCGCCGATGCTCTCAGTAGGCTGCTATTGCCCACAACGGGGGTGGAAATGCCACAAACCGCAGATCTAGCCATAGTTATGGAAGCATTTGAGAGTGAGCAATCCCCCATCACTGCCCGGCTGATCAAAATCTTGACAAGCCAGGACCCCTTATTATCTCTAGTCAAAAGCTGTGTGCTTCACGGGAGCTGATCCAGTGTCCCAGTGGAAATGCAGGAAGATATAAAGCCGTTCCAGCGGCGCAAAGATGAAATGTCTATACAGGCAGACTGCCTTCTATGGGGCAATCGAGAAGTGGCCCCCAAGAATGACCTCCACAGTACCCACCCAGGCATTGTAATGATGAAAGTGATAGCCAGATCCCACTTGTGGTGGCCCGGTATCGATGTGGACTTAGAGTCCGCTGCCACCACTGAAAGCCTGCGGGCCATGTTTGTCACACACGGCTTACCCGATGTCCTGGTGAGTGACATCGGGCCATGTTTTACCAGTGCTGAGTTCAAAGAATTCATGATCTGTAATGCGATCAAACATGTCACATCTGCCTCATTTAAACCAGCGTCCAATGGTCAGGCAGAGAGAGCAGTGCAAACCATCAAGCAAGGCTTGAAAAGGGTAACTGAAGGCTCACTGCAGACTCGCCTATCCCGGGTCCTGCTTAGCTACCGCACGAGACCATACTCACTCACTGGGATCCCACCTGCTGAACTGTTCATGAAAAGAGCACTTAAGACAAGGCTCTCATTAGTTCACCCTATCTACATGAACAGGTAGAGAGCAGGCGGCTTCAACTAAGTGCTTACCATGATAGTGCAAATGTGTCACGTGAGATTGAAGTCAATGATCCTGTATTTGTATTAAATTATGGACAAGGTCCCAAGTGGCTTCCCGGCGCTGTCATGGCCAAAGAGGGGAGCAGAGTGTTTCGGGTCAAACTTTCAAATGGACTCATTCACCGGAAACACTTGGACCAAATCAAATTCAGATTCACGAACTACCCTGAGCAACCCACCTTGGACCCTACCTTTTTTGATCCCCCAACACACACACCAGTAGCAACCGACACCACGGTTGACCACAAAACAGAACCCGTCATCCACAGCAGTCCTGCAGGGCCCAATACACCAGGCAGCCCAGCAAGGCCAGCTGTACAGCAGCCCAGCAAGGGCCCAACACACCAGACAGCCCAGTAAGGCCAGCTGTACAGCAGCCCAGCAAGGGCCCAACACACCAGACAGCCCAGCAAGGCCAGCTTTACAGCAGCCCAGCGAGGGCCCAACAAATGATTCAACAGCACCAGCTTTCACACCGAGGCGATCAACCAGGGCAAGAAGGGTCTCAGATCTACTCACATTGTAAATAGTTACACTATTGACTTTGGGGGGGAATGTTGTTATATATGTGGATCCTTATTTACTGTGGACAGCCACCAGAGGGCTCATTCCCCAGAGTCCCAAAGGATCCCATAATCCCTTGGGAGCACAGATTTTTAAGAAGGCTTCACAGGTTGAAGAGGCACTCTGGAGACCTGCAGTAAAAGACTAAGGTCACACTTTACTTTGAGCTCACAGTGTTCAGTCTGACTCTTTCTCCATACACAACAGCGACTTTCGGTTTAGCGAGGGTCCAGCGATATCTCAGCAATGTTAAATATGCCCAGCGATGTGAAATGGGCCCAGCGATATCCCAGTGATGTTAAATGCGCCCAACGATGACCCAGTGATGTGGAAGACAAAACTTCCCTAGCAACGGCCTTCTGAGCATGCATTTTGTTTTGGTGGACAGGTTTTCCTGCGTTTTGGGAGGTCAGGGGTCATCCACACATGCGCAGAAGGGAGAGGGAGAGAGAGGATAGAACGAGAAGAGGAAGGCAGACACAGAGAGGAGAGAGAAAGAGAAGATTACAGGAAAAGAGAGAGAGATAAAGAGATGTCTGATTCAGAACACATCTGGAGGGGGGGAGGAGAGCTCCAAAACTCATTTCTGATGAGGTTAATGAGGCCCCAGTCATGGAGGTGCACTCCTGGTGGGCCCAATTAACCCAGGGAAACCCCCACCCCTGGCGTATCGCAAGCTATGGGGCGAGATCGCTGATGTGGTCAGCTCGGCTTCCCATGAGGCGAGGGGGTCCAATGAGTGCTGAAAGCGCTGGAACAGCCTAGTTACTTCAGCAAGAGTAAGGAGGATTTTATATTGTAATGATGCAAATTGTAATTATATTTAATCTTCTGGATTGAATTTAAGCTTGTTATTCTTACATACATTACATATATTCCCTGCTAAGATCCAGACAGTGTTAAGTCTCTCTGGCTGCTGTCACTTACACAGTGACCCATCATGGACCGGGGGAAGAGCTGCCCTTGCTCACTGTCTGCCCTGGGACACTTTTGTACATTAGCTCCTGTCATTGCCGAGTTCAGTGAAGATTGTAGTCGAGAGAGATGAAGTGTCAAGCATTCGCTCCTAAACGCGATCTTTGTTATAACCGTGCATCAATTGTAGATAAAAACCCTAGTAGCAAATAATGTTGGAAACTGTTGACTTTGCATGATAGTACCTGAGCTCATGCCATGCTCTTGTCACGTTTGCAGAGGAAGTTATCTAACAATAGGAGGGAGCAGAGGCGCACCGGGGGAGGCTCTGCTCAGCTCCAGCAGCTGTCTGAGATCGAGGAGTGTGTGGCGGCGCTTGTGGGGGCCGACAGTCGCTTGGCCACCACTCGTGGTGTTGCAGAACCCACCCATGCGTCACGTGAGTAATGTGTCAAGCAGTGTTAAATTAATGTTAAAGTAATGTAACGTCATTTACTTATAATCTATGAATTATATTATGCATGCAGCCTCTGTGCTACTCTCAGACTGACAACATAAGAACATAACATAAGAGCAGGAGCAGGCCATTTGTCCATTGTTCATTTCTCTGACCGCTCCCCATAAACCTTCACTCCCTTATCGTTCTGTCTATCTCTGACTGATCCAGCCTCCGCAGCTCCCTGAGGCACTGAATTCCACATAGCTGTACTACCATATGTACTACCAAATGATGCATTAATCTGTAACGTCTCTTGGTCACATTTATTATAGTAGTGCTTCTCCTCGTACGTATACCAGCGCAGTGCAAGATTCATGTATACCCTTCTGTTCTAATTGTGTTTTGCAGGTCACCTAGCACCAGAGGCGCAAAGGGAGGCACTAGCAACAGCACCAGCAACGCTGGAGGTGCTCATGACCACGGGTGGTGAGGAAGAGCATGAAACTACCGAGCCTGAGGAGATGGAGGAGGAGGATGCCCTTAACACCCATAACATCCCTGAGACAAGTGCTTCACCTGTGGGACCTGCGGCCATGAGTTTGTTTTTGAACAAAGAGGTAGTGGGACCAAGCGGCATGCAGCTGGCGATGCCAAGGCGCTCATTAGTGCTCACGCAGACCCCACGGAGGTCGGGTCAGTGCAGTCAGCACACGCCTAACCTCGCTAATCGGATTGAAGGCTTGACAAGACTGTGCGAGGAGACTGTCGCGATTAATCGCAAACATCTTCAGGCGTTTGTGGAGTTCACGCGGGACTTTTCCTGCGTGTCTGCTCGCCAAGCGGAGGCATCGCAGCAGACGCTCATGGAGTTGCGTGCACAGACACAGGACACAGCGCTGCACCCCAAGGCGCCATGATTCAACGCACCACAAGCACCAGCACACAAGCAAGTCAGGAGGAAGCACTTCCTTCTGACTCGGAAGGCGATGTCCCAGCTTCGTCTTCCCCTGCAATACCCGCCCCGCTCCCCCCAACATCTGATCGCGCCCCCATCACCCCCACCATGTCAGGAAGTCTTGACATTGCCTGCTACACGTCATCTCGGTACCTGGGGACCAAAGCAAGCGGGTGGGGCTAGGACACGGGGGGGTTGGGTCCAGGATCTGAGGGAAATGTGGCCGTAGGTAGGGAGGGGGAGTGTAATGTTTTTTATATTGTTAATATTGTTCAAATTGTTTTTTTGTTGTTTTTAATGTTGTTTCACAGTTGTGGGGTAGGTGTTATTTTAAAATAGTTAACACATTTTGTTAATATAATAAAACATTTTTATTTAACTTTACAATTGTTGTGCAGTGTCTTCTAATAATGTAAGTTAAGGTAAAACATGAATGCAACTGTTGTAAAACAATGGCCAGGTCAGACCAGGCAACTGCGACTGTCCCCAATGTAAGTTCATGCAAAGCGTTCATTTATGAGCTGCTGGCACAACTGCGGGTAACTTCCACGGGGTTTTTACTGTCTTGCGCCAGGGGTGGGGGGAAACCATGGATTCATCACCAGACTGATTTTCCTCCCCGAGGTCCTCACCAGCCTCCTTCTCCTCCTCCTCCTGCCCCTCGTCATCTGCTTCTTCTGCCTCAAATCCTTCCTGAGGTGGACCGGCTGCCCCATCTGGCAATTGTTGTCCTCTCCTTATAGCTAGGTTATACAACTTGTAGCACACCACAGTAAACTCAGCAACCTGGTCAGGGTGGTGTTGTAAGCTGCCTCCAGAGTGGTCCGGGCATCTGAAGCACTGCTTGAGCACTCCAATTGTCTTTTCGACGATATTGCGTGTAGCTTTCGTTGTAACGCTTCTCTGCTTCCGCAGGGGGGGGGGGTCATGAACCAGTGATAAGGCCATATCCTTTATCCCCCAACATCCAACCATGACCTTGTGGCTGACTGTCAAACAGGTCAGAGACGGCGCTCTCACACATGATGTGCACACCATGGATACTGCCTGGAAATTTAGCATTAACTGCCATGATTATTTGGTTGTGGTCGACAATGAGCTGCACATTCAGGGAGTGGAATCCCTTTCGGTTACGAAACATCTCCGCGTTCTGTAAAGGTGCTTTCAGGCCGATGTGCGTGCAGTCTACTGCTCCCTGCACCTTGGGGAAGTTTGGTATTCTCGAGAAACCCAAAGCCCTCCCAGTATGTGCCTCCCTGGTCATAGGGAAGCTTATAAAGTCCATCCTGCGAGCGGAAAGGGCTTCAATCACCTGTCGAATGTGCAGCGTGCTGAGAGATACCACAGATGTCGCCAGCTGAAGCCTGAAAGGAGCCTGATGCGTAGAAGGATAGTGCCGCAGTAACCTTTACCTCAATGGGCAGTGAGGTCCTGATGGTGCTAGTAGGCTGCAGATCCCCCTTGATGAGCTGGCATATCTCACGAATGACCTCGTTTCGGAAGCGCAGCCTCCTAAGGCACGTGCTATCAGACAAGTTGAGGTAAGATTTATTTTCCCTGTAAGTTTGTCGGCTGTACGTCCTCCGCCTCCACATTAGTCTGCCACCTCTTCAATTGGCCCCTTCACTAACCCTTCACTTAACTTAACGTCAGGCACCAGCATTTGAGCATTTACAAGTAATGGTAGAGAAGCTACAGGCCCCATCACTATATCACTATTATCACTATCACTGTTGATATAAACGCACTTTCTACCAAAATAAATAAAAATATAAATATATGTATAAATGTGAGTGGATCTATCAGTAACAGACCCTTAAATAACTCTCAAATTATAAGCCACTTGTTTATGCAACCTCCTCACTTCCTCCGATGTTGAAAATGGCATCCGTAATGCTGAGATTCAGTGAGGAAGGCCTGGTAAAAGCAACTTTTCTCCAGCGATATCCAGCGATGTTCTCAGCGATCGATCAGGCTGCCGATGTGTGGGCGATGTGCCAAAAGTTGCGCTGGGCGATGTGTGGGCGATCACCTCAGCGATCACCTCGGCGATGTGAGCCGAAAGTTGGGCCGGTGATGTTCTGCCCAGCTTTCGACTTTTGATTCAATTTGGGCAATAGCCTGCCTTTTGGGATGATATATGGGCACTAGCCCAGCGATCTCAAGTGGAAAGTCTAGCCCGTGGTTTTTCTTTTAATAATCTTAAAGGATTTATTGTTGTAGGATTTAAGTGTTGCAATTTTCAAACCTCAAATGACAACTTTTATAATTTGATTCAAACTATATTAAGGTTATACAGAAATTATACTTCCAGCAAAAGTGCTTCTCAGAATATGGAAGGGTTATGAAATAGGGAAAGCAATTATTCTGTTTGATATGTTATGATACATCACAAATTTAAAAAAAGAAGATTTGTGGCATAAATTAAATTACCATAATTTACCCATTTTTCTTGCTGGGATTTAATACTTGGTCACCATGAATGAACTCGTTTATCCAGAATCACAGAGCCTACGTATTGCAAAACATGCAGCTCATTGGGCCTGGTAAGATCACTGCCACCCAAGAAGTGTTGGTATGGTGAAAGATCTGTGCCAATGTGCATGGAATATGAATCACAGTTGAGAACGGCTATAAATTTAACAGTGCGGGAGATCCCACCGGAACCTCCAGGGGTCAACAAGAAACATGACTTCTATGTTGTGTGAGGACCTTGGCAGGTGGGTATAAATCACCATTTAAATATTCAAACAATACTGCTGCAGATCATGTGGTACTGTTGAATAAAATGCAATTTCATGGTCTAATATCTGTGATTACGGTTAGTGGTGTTGTTAGATAGATAGGGCTGAGCCGTGCATTTGGCTGCCAACCTGCTTGACTGAGGAGGTTAGCATGGTAAATGGCCACTCTAAGGGAAAATAGGAGTAATTGGGTGAGTGAAGAATTAAATGACTGCATACAAGCAGATCCATATTTAAACAAAACCTAGGCATTTGTATGTTAGTATGCTTTTTTGTGATCTATTTTCCTTGTTTTGAAGAATGACTACAATTTAGTGCAACGATTTATTTATTGGTGGTTTTTCTTTCACATCAGTCCCGAGAAACAGCAGTGACTGATTGGTTGGTTGGTTGTGTGTTAAATTGATCCAAAATTTACACGTGAAGCTTTGATAAGAAATGCGGCAGGTTCAGCTATTGCACACGGACATCTACAAATTCGTAAACAATTCTGCAGCATGGCTGTGCTTGCAATAGTTAACATGGACAAGCTGTAACCCATAATTCCACGGTTTAATTCACCACTTTAATCCTCTGGAAAACCCATTAAAATTAAAATTATTTGCTTGAAGTATGTGCATGAGAGAGGGGTGTTTCACTGAATATTGCTATGAATTTAAAATAAAGCTTCAAGAGGCACCTTCTTCCAAAAGTCATAAGTTCTGTAAAATTTCTGCGGGGTTTTGTTGAAATTGCACTAGAGTAGGAGTTTGGGGTCGACCTGAAATATCGATTAGATGGTTCACTGTTCGATCTCTGCCGCCTTGCTGCAAAGACCAAAGTACGGAAAAACTCATCCTAGAGGCACTCTTTGCTGACGACTGCGCCCTTATGGCACACAAGGAGAGTTACCTACAATTCATACTCATCAAATTTGCTGAGGCAACAGAATTGTTTGGCCGAACCATCAGCCTTAGTAAAACCAAGGTTCTCTATCAGCCTGCCCCTGGCACCACAGCACCTGCTCCAACAGTCTTCATCGGCAGTATACAACTAAAGTCAGTGGACAGCTTCAAGTACCTTGGCAGCACCATATCAAGTGATGGGTCCTTGGACAAGGAGATTGATGCAAGGATCTGTAAAGCCAGCCAGGCACTTGGTCGCTTGCGCACTAAGGTGTTGAGTCACCACCACATCCGACTGTCAACTAAACTGTTGGTGTATAGAGCAGTCGTTCTCTCATCTCTCCTTTATGGATGTGAGACCTGGACACCCTGCAGGCGTCACATCAAAAAGTTGGAAGCTTTCCATATACACAGTCTCAGATCTATACTCCACATACTGGGTGTCAAACTTTGAGGTTCTGGAGAGAGCACAATCAACTAGCATCGAGGTGATGATCATGCGAGCCCAGTTCCGGTGGGCTGGACATGTCATCCGCATGGATGAGTCAAGGATCCCTCGTCAGCTTCTTCACGGCGAGCTCTGTGAAGGTCAAAGACCCCAGAGGCGCCCCCGCAAGCGCTACAAAGATTGCATCAAGGCTGTGGCATCCGACCAAAGGACCTCGAGAATACAGCAGCTAATAAAATCCAGTGGCGAACCCTCACGAGGACTGCCTGCCAGATCTTCGAAGAAAGTCGATGTCAACTCCTGTGGGACACTAGAGATAGACGACATCAGGTGGCAGTACTGTCAGCATCAGGCACAGCGAACTTCCCTTGTCCGACATGCAAGAGACTATGTGCATCCAGAATTGGCCTATACAGCTACTTGAAGACACATGCCATTGATGATTAGCACATCAACGTCTTTGTTGGATATGACAGACTACCAAGACTAGAGTAGGAAATCAGATTAGTAAATTAATTTTTAATGATTATGGAGACATGATCTCAAAGAGGCAATTTTGATTAATGATTATGCAGGAAGAAAGTTTTCCCTTTTCCCTGGTTAAATGAATCAAAAGAAACAGAAAAAAACTTGAATCCAAAAGTCAGGAGACGACTTGCTAAATAAACATCCTGACGAAGCAGTCATTCATTTATGCTTCACTGTGAAAAAGCACCTGGGAGAAAATAGAGGGTGTTGTCGAGGGAACTATACTTTTCCATAATTAATATATTTTCCAGGATATCTTGTCACACATCGATTACAAAACTGACAAATACAAAATTGTGTGATAGCCTGTAGTCAATCGGAATCTAATTTGAATGCATAATATTACTGAATTTCATTTTCATGGCAGAGTAAAGCCCATTCATTATTGTCACACTCAATTTCTAAACTAAATGTATGATCTAACATGGATTTAAAAAAAAGTAAATTGAAAAGCGGAGAAACAAAACTAATAAAGGAATCAAAGAAAACAAGAAGAGACAAATGGCCCAAAAATTGTGGCCTCACCGTATGAGGTGCGCATGCACCCCATGAGTCCTCGCAAATGCCGGTCCTCAGCACGCAATGTGCATGTGCCGAGAACCAGCTTTTGCAATCTGTCACAATTTCTTTTGACAGATCGCACGAATCCCCAGGAGAAGGACATTCGTGGGCGGAGATTTGGGCTATTTGCTCAACTCTTGCCGAGCGAATGTCCTTCAAACTCTAGCATCTGGTAAAAGCAGGCGTATAGCTTTCTTTTACCAGCGTAAGAATTTTAAAACATAGAAAAATTAAATATTGTTATTTATTTTTATATTAACAACCCTGTCTATGAAGGTAAGTTTATTTTTAACACTATTAAAACATTTTTTTATTTCAAATTTTCAAAATATAAAAATTTAATTTAATACAATTTCTATTAATTTGATATAAAAAGTGAAGTTTAAAAAAAATTATGTTTGTGTTTTATTTGATTTTGGGGGTATTCTCATTGATAGTAAAGGGAGCTCGGAGCTCCCATTACGATGAATGAGAATACTACATAGTTGTAATATACACCTGTGAGTATGCTCACAGGTTGGGAGTGGCTGAACCAGTCATGTGATGTTCACAAGACTGAATAAAACCCCAGCCAGTTGGGTTCAGGGGATCCACGATGAGGCAGGTGATTGTGAGCCTGGTGGATGAACTGGTAATGTGTAATGTGATTGTTAATCCTTTTCCTAATAAACCAACTAGTTCTTCGTAGCAATGTGTTGTTATGATTTCTTAAGCAAAGAACCCATGAAGTGAATACATTACAATAGTGATTGGTGGTCCAGGCCCATGTGATCCCAGGATACGCATACACTCCTGGAAGATATGGGTCTGTACGCTGGACTGCGCAACTAGTCCTCGGAGCGCAATTCTACATTCCTTCAGGACTGCCAGGTATCTTCGGATAAAAAATTTTGGTCAGAGGCGTCCACCTACAGGAAGGCTCCGACTGCACTTTCTGGGCCAATAATGAAAATGGAGAATTGTTAAAATGTTGGGAACCAGACCTAAAGGGTACTGTTGGGGGGGATGACTCATCAGGGGAGGGCAGCAGCAGCCAAGTTCATGGCACCGTGGCTGGCTCTGTTGCACAGGAGGGCAGGAAAAAGAGTGGGAGAGCGATAGTGATAGGGGATTCAATTGTAAGGGGAATAGATAGGCGTTTCTGCGGCCGCAATCGAGACTCCAGGATGGTATGTTGCCTCCCTGGTGCAAGGGTCAAGGATTTCTTGGAGCGGGTGCAGGACATTCTAAAAAGGGAGGGAGAACAGCCAGTTATCATGTTGCACATTGGTACCAACGACATAGGTAAAAAAAGGGATGAGGTCCTACGAAACGAATTTAAGGAGCTTGGAGCTAAATTAAAAAGTAGGACCTCAAAAGTAGTAATCTCGGGATTGCTACCAGTGCCACGTGCTAGTCAGAGTAGGAATTGCAGGATAGTGCAGATGAATACGTGGCTTGAGCAGTGGTGCAGCAGGGAGGGATTCAAATTCCTGGGGCATTGGAATCGGTTCTGGGGTAGGTGGGACCAGTACAAACCGGACGGTCTGCACCTGGGCAGGACCGGAACCAATGTCCTCGGGGGAGTGTTTGCTAGTGCTGTTGGGGAGGAGTTAAACTAATTTGGCAGGGGGATGGGAACCAATGCAGGGAGACAGAGGGAAACAAAAAGGAGACAAAAGCAAAAGACAGAAAGGAGATGAGGAAAAGTGGAGGGCAGAGAAACGCAAGGCAAAGAACAAAAAGGGCCACTGTAGAGCAAAATTCTAAAAGGACAAAGGGTGTTAAAAAAACAAGCCTGAAGGCTTTGTGTTTTAATGCAAGGAGTATCCGTAATAAGGTGGATGAATTAACTGTGCAAATAGATGTTAACAAATATGATGTGATTGGGATTACAGAGACGTGGCTCCAGGATGACCAGGGCTAGAAACTCAACATCCAGGGGTATTCAACATTCAGGAAGGATAGAATAAAAGGAAAAGGAGGTGGGATAGCATTGCTGGTTAAAGAGGAGATTAATGCAATAGTTAGGAAGGACATTAGCTTGGATGATGTGGAATCTATATGGGTAGAGCTGCAGAACACCAAAGGGCAAAAAACGTTAGTGGGAGTTGTGTAGAGACCTCCAAACAGTAGTAGTGATGTTGGGGAGGGCATCAAACAGGAAATTAGGGGTGCATGCAATAAAGGTGCAGCAGTTATAATGGGTGACTTTAATATGCACATAGATTGGGCTAACCAAACTGGAAGCAATACGGTGGAGGAGGATTTCCTGGAGTGCATAAGGGTTGGTTTTTGAGACCAATATGTCGAGGAACCAACTAGGGGGGAGGCAATCTTAGACTGGGTGTTGTGTAATGAGAGAGGATTAATTAGCAATCTCGTTGTGCGAGGCCCCTTGGGGAAGAGTGACCATAATATGGTGGAATTCTGCATTAGGATGGAGAATGAAACAGTTAATTCAGAGACCATGGTCCAGAACTTAAAGAAGGGTAACTTTGAAGGTATGAGGCGTGAATTGGCTAGGATAGATTGGCGAATGATACTTAAGGGGTTGACTGTGGATGGGCAATGGCAGACATTTAGAGACCGCATGGATGAACTACAACAATTGTACATTCCTGTCTGGCATAAAAATAAAAAAGGGAAGGTGGCTCAACCGTGGCTATCAAGGGAAATCAGGGATAGTATTAAAGCCAAGGAAGTGGCATACAAATTGGCCAGAAATAGCAGCGAACCCGGGGACTGGGACAAATTTAGAACTCAGCAGAGGAGGACAAAGGGTTTGATTAGGGCAGGGAAAATAGAGTACGAGAAGAAGCTTGCAGGGAACATTAAGACGGATTGCAAAAGTTTCTATAGATATGTAAAGAGAAAAAGGTTAGTAAAGACAAACATAGGTCCCCTGCAGTCAGAATCAGGGGAAGTCATAACGGGGTACAAAGAAATGGCAGACCAATTGAACAAGTACTTTGGTTCGGTATTCACTAAGGAGGACACAAACAACCTTCCGGATATAAAGGGGGTCAGAGGGTCGAGTAAGGAGGAGGAACTGAGGGAAATCCTTATTAGTCGGGAAATTGTGTTGGGGAAATTGATGGGATTGAAGGCCGATAAATCCCCAGGGCCTGATGGACTGCATCCCAGAGTACTTAAGGAGGTGGCCTTGGAAATAGCGGATGCATTGACAGTCATTTTCCAACATTCCATTGACTCTGGATCTGTTCCTATTGATTGGAGGGTAGCCAATGTAACCCCACTTTTTAAAAAAGGAGGGAGAGAGAAAACAGGGAATTATAGACTGGTCAGCCTGACATCGGTAGTGGGTAAAATGATGGAATCAATTATTAAGGATGTCATAGCAGTGCATTTGGAAAGAGGTGACATGATAGGTCCAAGTCAGCATGGATTTGTGAAAGGGAAATCATGCTTGAAAAGTCTTCTTGAATTTTTTGAGGATGTTTCCAGTAGAGTGGACAAGGGAGAACCAGTTGATGTGGTATATTTGGACTTTCAGAAGGCTTTCGACAAGGTCCCACACAAGAGATTAATGTGCAAAGTTAAAGCATATGGGATTGGGGGTAGTGTGCTGACATGGATTGAGAACTGGTTGTCAGACATGAAGCAAAGAGTAGGAGTAAATGGGGACTTTTCAGAATGGCAGGCAGTGACTAGTGGGGTACCGCAAGGTTCTGTGCTGGGGCCCCAGCTGTTTACACTGTACATTAATGATTTAGACGAGGGGATTAAATGTAGTATCTCCAAATTTGCGGATGACACTAAGTTGGGTGGCAGTGTGAGCTGCGAGGAGGATGCTATGAGGCTGCAGAGCGACTTGGATAGGTTAGGTGAGTGGGCAAATGCATGGCAGATGAAGTATAATGTGGATAAATGTGAGGTTATCCACTTTGGTGGTAAAACCAGAGAGACAGGCTATTTTCTGAATGGTGACAGATTAGGAAAAGGGGAGGTGCATCGAGACCTGGGTGTCATGGTACATCAGTCATTGAAGGTTGGCATGCAGGTACAGCAGGCGGTTAAGATAGCAAATGGCATGTTGGCCTTCATAGCGAGGGGATTTGAGTACAGGGGCAGGGAGGTGTTTCTACAGTTGTACAGGACCTTGGTGAGGCCACACCTGGAGTATTGTGTACAGTTTTGGTCTCCTAACTTGAGGAAGGACATTCTTGCTATTGAGGGAGTGCAGCGAAGGTTCACCAGACTGATTCCCGGGATGGCGGGACTGACCTATCAAGAAAGACTGGATCAACTGGGCTTGTATTCACTGGAGTTCAGAAGAATGAGAGGGGACCTCATGGAAACGTTTAAAATTCTGATGGGTTTAGACAGGTTAGATGCAGGAAGAATGTTCCCAATGTTGGGGAAGTCCAGAACCACGGGACACAGTCTAAGGATAAGGGGTAAGCCATTTAGGACCGAGATGAGGAGAAACTTCTTCACCCAGAGAGTGGTGAACCTGTGGAATTCTGTACCACAGCAAGTTGTTGAGGCCAATTCACTAAATATATTCAAAATGGAGTTAGATGAAGTCCTTACTACTAGGGGGATCAAGGGGTATGGCGAGAAAGCAAGAATGGGGTACTGAAGTTGCACGTTCAGCCATGAACTCATTGAATGGCGGTGCAGGCTAGAAGGGCTGAATGGCCTACTCCTGCACCTATTTTCTATGTTTCTATGTTTCTAAATCACTAACTCAATGGTCAGAGCTACCCATATAATAATCAAATACCAGGACTAAGTCTAATTTACATTGAGGTGTGTTTAAACTTTCACTAAACCACCATAATTTAATAAAATAATTTCTCTTTACTATACACAGAGGAAAATATATCTTTTACAGTGGAAAATTTTCATGTGTTTGTGCATTTTATTTTGATATGTAATGGCTGAAATGAGGTTCTACAATTTAAAGAAAATGACATTCAGTCAGTCATGTTAGATCACGCGCTGGTAGATTTTTTTTTGTTGTTGCAGTTTTTCTATGTGTAACTCTTAAATTTGAGGAAAGTAAACTCTTATTTTTCAGGTGAGGTGTGTTTTTCATGAGAAACAGAGCCCCCGGAATTGTATGGACTTTCTGGTGCACTCCCACTATAACTCTGCCCCAGTCCTCTGAGTCAGAGGGAGTGTGGCCTCCCTACATTGGGGGTTCCTGCTTCTCCAACCTCAGTGGGGCCTGACATAAGTTGAAGGCCAGTTGTCCAGTGATTTGTGGTGTATCAGCCTTGAGAAGATCACAGAGCCCCATTGAATGGGGTATGATGAGTAAAAGTGGAGGGCAGAGAAACCCAAGGCAAAAAACAAAAAGGGCCACTGAATATAAAGGGGCTGCAGGAGGGGTCAAAACTAAAAATCATGGTTTAAAAACTCGTATTAAAACACTCCACCTAAACGTGCACAGCATTCGAAATAAAGTAAATGAGTTGACGGCACAAATCATTACAAATGGGTATGATTTGGTGGCCATTACAGAAACGTGGTTGCAGGGTGGCCAAGACTGGGAATTAAACATACAGGGATATCTGATGATTCGGAAAAATAGACAAGAAGGGAAAGGAGGTGGGGTAGATCTGTTAATAAAGGATGATATCAGGGCATTTGTGAGAGACGATATTGGCTCTAATGAACAAAATGTTGAATCATTGTGGGTGGAGATTAGAGATAGTAAGGGGAAAAAGTCACTGTTGGGTGTAGTTTATAGGCCCCCAAATAATAACTTCACGGTGGGGAGGGCAATAATCAAGGGAATAATGGAGGCATGTGAAAAAGGAACGGCAGTAATCATGGGGGATTTTAACCTACATATCGATTGGTCAAATCAAATCGCACGGGGTAGCCTGGAGGAGGAATTCATAGAATGCATACGGGATTGTTTCTTAGAACAGTATGTTACAGAACCTACAAGGGAGCAAGCTATCTTAGATCTGGTCCTGTGTAATGAGACAAGAATAATAAACGATCTCCCAGTAAAAGATCCTCTTGGAATGAGTGATCACAGTATAGTTGAATTTGTAATACAGATTGAGGATGAGGAAGTAGTGGCTCAAACGAGCGTACTATGCTTAAACAAAGGGGACTACAGTGGGATGAGGGCAGAGTAGGCTAAAGTAGACTGGAAACACAGACTAATCGGTGGCACAATTGAGGAACAGTGGAGGACTTTTAAGGAGCTCTTTCATAGTGCTCAACAAAAATATATTCCAGTGAAAAAGAAGGGCGGTAAGAGAAGGGATAACCAGCCGTGGATAACCAAGGAAATAAAGGAGAGTATGAAAATTAAAAACCAATGTGTATAAGGTGGCCAAGGTTAGTGGGAAACTAGAAAATTGGGAAAATTTTAAACGACAGCAAAGAATGAATAAGAAAGCAATAAAGAAAGGAAAGATAGATTACGAAGGTAAACTTGCGCAAAACATAACAACGGATAGTAAAAGCTTTTACATATATAAAATGGAAAAGAGTGATTAAAGTAAATGTTGGTCCCTTAGAAGATGAGAAGGGGGATTTAATAATGGGAAATGTAAAAATGGCTGAGACCTTAAACAATTATTTTGCTTCAGTCTTCACAGTGGAAGACACAAAAACCATGCCAAAAATTGCTGGTCACAGGAATGTGGGAAGGGAGGACCTTGAGACAATCACTATCACTAGGGGGGTAGTGCTGGACAGGCTAATGGGACTCAAGGTAGACAAGTCCCCTGGTCCTGATGAAATGCATCCCAGGGTATTAAAAGAGATGGCGGAAGTTATCGCAAATGCATCCGTTATAATCTACCAAAATTCTCTTTACTCTGGGGAGGTACCAGCGGATTGGGAAGCAGCTAATGTAACGCCTCTGTTTAAAAAAGGGGGCAGACAAAAGGCAGGTAACTATAGGCCGGTTAGTTTAACATCTGTAGTGGGGAAAATGCTTGAAACTATCATTAAGGAAGAAATAGCGGGCCATCTAAATAGGAATACTGCAATCAAGCAGACGCAGCATGGATTCCTGAAGGGGAAATCATGTTTAACTAATTTACTGGAATTCTTTGAGGATATAGCGAGCATGGTGGATAGAGGTGTACCGATGGATGTGGTGTATTTAGATTTCCAAAAGGCATTCGATAAGGTGCCACACAAAAGGTTACTGCAGAAGATAAAGGTCTGCGGAGTCAGAGGAAATGTATTAGCATGGATAGAGAATTGGCTGACGAATAGAAAGCAGAAAGTCCGGATAAATGGGTCCTTATCGGGTTGGAAATCGGTGGTTAATTGTGTGCCACAGGGATCGGTGCTGGGACCACAACTGTTTAGAATATACATAGATGACCTGGAAGAGGGGACAGAGTGTAGTGTAACAAAATTTGCAGATGACACAAATATTTGTGGGAAACGGGTTGTGTAGAGGACACAGAAAGGCTGCAAAGAGATTTAGATAGATTAAGCGAATGGGCTAAGGTTTGGCAGATGGAATACAATGTCGGAAAGTGTGAGGTCATCCACCTTGGGAAAAAAAACAGTAAAAGGGAATATTATTTGAATGGGGAGAAATTACAACATGCTGTGGTGCAGAGGGACCTGGGGGTCCTTGTGCATGAATCCCAAAAAGTTAGTTTGCAGGTGCAGCAGGTAATCAGGAAGGCGAATGGAATGTTGGCCTTCATTGCGAGAGGGATGGAGTACAAAAGCAGGGAGATCCTGCTGCAACTGTACAGGGTATTGGTGAGGTCACACCTGGAGTACTGCGTGCAGTTGTGGTCACCTTTCTTAAAGAAGGATATACTAGCTTTGGAGGGGGTACAGAGACGATTCACTAGGCTGATTCCGGAGATGAGGGGGTTACCTTATGATGATAGATTGAGTGGACTGGGTCTTTACTCGTTGGAGTTCAGAAGGATGAGGGGTGATCTTATCGAAACATTTAAAATAATGAAAGGGATAGACAAGATCGAGGCAGAGAGGTTGTTTCCACTGGTCGGGGAGACTAGAACTAGGGGGCACAGCCTCAAAATACGGGGGAGCCAATTTAAAACCGAGTTGAGAAGGAATTTCTTCTCCCAGAGGGTTGTGAATTTGTGGAATTCTCTGCCCAAGGAAGCAGTTGAGGCTAGCTCATTGAATGTATTCAAGTCACAGATAGATAGATTTTTAATCAATAAGGGAATTAAGGGTTACGGGGAGAGGGCGGGTAAGTGAAGCTGAGTCCACGGCCAGATCAGCCATGATCTTGTTAAATGGCGGAGCAGGCTCGAGGGGCTAGATGGCCTACTCCTGTTCCTAATTCTTATGTTCTTATGTAGCCCAGGGAGGTGACCTGGACCACCAAAGATTATCTGAATTTTTATGTTTTTTTTTATTATCAGTCCGTTACAAAGGGGGCTGAAGGGACAGAAAACTAATTTCTTGTCCAGGTGGAGTGAGAGAGAACTGGGCACGTTCCCAGAGAGCGGCAAGCGCCAAAGTTTCTGGCCTGTATTGGCACCTGAGATGCACCAATAGTGGTGCAGGAGCCTGCCAAGCCAATGCACGTGAAATGCCTTTCCATTGATCCAGGCATCATCATCATAGGCAGTCCCGCGAAACTAGGATAACTTGCTTCTCCGACAAAAAAGGAAAAGTTCACAGGTGTTTCAATGAAGGACCTAAAATTCCAGGTCCTGAACTACATCCTGCAAGGTGGAAGATGCCTGTGCGTGGATTTTTTTTAACATGTTGTGGCTGTTGCACACCAGCCACCACATGGGTTTGACAGAACTAGATCTTGGTCCAGTGGCATGGATTACCCAAGATGACTGGAGACTTGCTCTGCTGCACGGATCTAGTGCGCACACATCGCAGTGTGAACTGGCCCATGCTGCCCCTAGGCCCATGGCCCTGCACTCACGCCTCCTCTGGGCCCCGATCATGTCCCTCCACAGTCTCTCACAGGTATACACTGGTGAGGTCAGCGGGGGAGGGGACCTGGGGGTGCAAACCTGGTACCAATGCGTCGTTATCTAATTTCATAAGTGAGTTATGTTAGAAGGTATACAAATATATTGTTACTGAGCAAACGTGTGAAAGATAAAATAAAGTTACTTCTAAAGCGTTTAAAGTCTGAAACTGCGCCGAACTATTAAGTATTGCTAACTTTTGATAGTTCTGTGTTTCCTGTCCTGTTGTTCTTGTGATAATAGCATGTGAAAATATCTCACAGGTTCGCACATATTGCCTTGGTCAGTCTCAACCACAGATAGCTAATCGTTCTGGTTATTGATAGAAATAACTTGTTGGTCTGATGTACTGACAATGTATTACTGCAGGGGTCAGTGTTTCATTTTATCCATGACAGTCAATGACTGCATGCGTATTAACATGGCAGATCACAGTCTCTGCTAGAAATATACAGCAGATCCACTGAAAAGTGAAAAGACAGGTTAATGTTTTGGACTCTGGCATACAAACATTTAAGGAAATGTCAGTGCATGCAGACTGGAAAACCAGGGCAAGCGAGGTTTCAGCTCGCCACCCACTTTAGGGCTTTAATGTCAATTACTGGGCAATATTTTTACCTATCACTCTTACTTTTTTTTCCCTCAGTCTGTGCAGGAATTGAATCTAGGTTCCAGAATGAAAGGAGACTGTGCCCATCAATATGCCACCTGACCGTCCTCAGCTGAATGAGTTGCACATTGGCTAATTACCAATTTACTCATTGGATCTTTTGTTCCTAAACAGACTGTACAAATTTTGATTTAAGCATAATTTTCATAGCCCTTGCTATTATGCCCTTGTTAGGATTCTCCTCCTGGTGAACATTGTTACATGTGCAAATTTTTCTAATTACTGTATGATGTGCCAATGTAAAAAAAAACAATGGCCCACATTTTGCTATATTAGGACATCTAACGGTGCCTGCCATTAGTTAGGCTTGTCCTTGCACATTTAGGTGCTTGCACTTTTCGCATAGCAAGCTGCTGAAAGTGCGAGCTGATAAAGGCGCGGTGAGGGAATCCTCAGTGAACAGGGAAACCAACTGGTTATCTCCTCATCCAATCAGATTATGGGATTGTAAAATAAACAGTGGAAGGAATGAGAAAGAAGTGTCAATTAGAGTGGGTCAATTCAATGTCAAATCAGGTACAGAGAGAAAGATAGATTGGATTAATGAAGAGAGAAAAAAGGAACAAAGGAAAAGTTAAGAAAAATACAAATTTTTAAAATGTTGCATTTCTAAAATCTCCAGCAATAATTAATTCCTGAAGGAATGAGACTCTGCACTTGTAATAGTTAATTTTCAGTGCCAGAGAAGTTGATTGGCATTAGGGTTACCAACCCTCCAGGATTGGCCTGCTGTCTGCAGGAATAGAAGATTAATCCCCAGGACACTGTTACGAGCAACCTGGGAGAAAAATCACAGGGGCATGAAAAAGTGTTTTTTTTTCATTTTCTTTGAATGCTTCTGTTTATTAGTTATAAAAATATTGGAGATAGGGGAAAAAAAGCTATTTAACAGAGTCAAAAATCATCCAATTGGGTAATGAAGACTCTTTTCGCTTTCCAACTGCCATGGGAAGGCGGTGCATTGTGATGACGGACATGTTGGGCGACATGGCAGGAGCGATGTGGCAGGGTCGCTGGAGGCAGAAGATTTTGTATTGAAACCTCCAGGGATACATTCAACCAGAATGGGTAACCCCAATGGTAGAAGGAGGGGTTGCCAGGTTGGTGAGGCTTTCACTTCTTCTGCTGAAGTTGCCTGTGGGAAACACTGATCAGATACCGGAAGAGAGTGGTGATGGGGTTATCTCAAAAAGTACATAGAAACATAGAAAATAGGTGCAGGAATAGACCATTCGGCCCTTCGAGCCTGCACCACCATTCAATATGATCATGGTTGATCATGCATTTCGGTACCCCATTCCTGCTTTCCATACCCCTTGAATCCTTTAGTCGTGAGGGCCACATCTAACTCCCTTTTGAAAATATCTAATGAACTGGCCCCAACAACTTTCAGTGGTAGAGAATTCCACATGCCCACAACTCTCTGAGTGAAGAAGTTTCTCCTCATCTTGGTCCTAAATGGCTTACGCTTTATCCTTAGACTGTGACCCCTGGTTCTGGATTTCCCCAACATTCTTCCTGCATCTAACCTGTCCAATCCTGTCAGAATTTTATGTGCTTCTGTGAGATCCCCTCTCATTCTTCTAAATTCCATTGAATACAAGCCTAGTCGATCAGTCTTTCTTCATAAGTCAGTCCTGCCATCCCGGGAATCAGTCTGGAGAACCTTCGCTGCACTCCCTCAATAGCAAGAATGTCCTTCCTCAGATTAGGAGACCAAAACTGTACACAATATTCAAGGTGTGGCCTTACCAAGGCCTTTTACAACTTTAGTAACACATCCCTGCTCCTACACTCGAATCCTCTCGCTATGAAGTACGCCAAGGTTGCAAATGGTCTGGTTCAACCTCAGAGAGTGGCCAGGAAGAGGGATGGAGTTGGTAGCTGGGGAACGGAGTTTGTGGCAGTAACCAAAGATAATGGCTTTGGTCTTCCCAATATTTAGTTGGAAGAAATTTCTGCTCATCCGATTCTTGATATCAGACAAGCATCACGACAAATCAGAGGCTAAGTATAATTTCTGCTGCAGTACAAATACTTCAAAAATGTAACTAATTTACAATAAGAAAATAATTTAAGACTGCTAAGAGCTTAGATGATAGTTACAATTGCTAAGCTTCATTAGATAGATTCAAAATTGTCCTAATTTTATTTTCAATTGTAAGATGTATGGACGGTAAAACCATACAGTAAGTAAGAAATGTCACCGATTACTCACAGTTGGATGTATGTAAGCTGTTTGGAGTCCCCTAAATTCTAAAAAAAAAATGAAGGCCAGTAACAATAACGGCAAATCAGCTTGTGTTTCCCTTGACCTGTAAGGAACATAGGGGGTGAAATTGTCATATGCCCCAATTTGGGGCGGTAAGCATCTGGAGTTGGGATTTGCTATGCTCGGCACTGAAGTCCAGCTTGTGCCTCTGAATTTGGCTGACCGCTCCTCAAAGGAAGAAGAACTCAATCTCGCGCGCTCCACTTCCTTTGGGGGGCGCTACCGGGGCGCTGAGGAAAGCACTACATGGACGCTGATGCACTTCAACGTCCCTCCCTTGCTTTTAAAGGAGAGGGCCGCTGCGCACTCTGCAAGGCCTCTGGCCTCCACTAGGCTACCAGGGCAGTGTGCGACCAGGCCTTCAGCCCGGCACCCAAAATCGAGTACCAGGCTGCATGATGACGGCCCGGACCACGCTAGGGCTGCTATCGTAAAGCCGACCCAAGAGTCGGTAATCAAAAAAAAATGGTGACCCGGGGCGCTGGCGCCCTCCCCTTTCAGAAACACCCAAGAGCGGATGTTAGCCAACCTCGTGGCCCATGGGGCAATTTCCCCCACGGGGCGTTAAGGGGTTGGCGTGGGACGGTGTGGTGTCACTGTGTACGGCAATGATGTCAATACCAGTTATGCCGCAACGCGGTGCTGCCATCACCTCCGCAAACTCCCGGGCAATTTCCCGGGAGGTGGTAGCGCTCTCCTCCCCTGGGCGAAAAGACTCCTCCGCCCCATTAGCGCCCCCTGAATGCACTAACAGGGCTATAAAAAGGGACAATATCACCTGCATAGAATCGTAGAATAGTACAGCACAGGAGGACATCAAGTCTGTGCCAGCTCCGCCAAAGATGAATCCAGTTAATCCTACTCCCTCGCTCTTTCCCCATACCCTGCAATTTTTTCTCCGTCAAATAGTTAACCAATTCCCTTTTGAAGGCTACTTTTGAATCTATATCCTCCAGCCTTTCAGGCACAGCATTTCAAATCCTAACCACACGTTGTGTAAAAAAGCTTTTCCTCATGTTGCTTCTGGTTCTTTTACCAATCACCTTAAATCTGTGATCTCTGATTATTGACCTTTCAGCCATTGGAAACAGTTTATCTTTATTTACTCTATCGAAACCCTTCATGATTTTAAACAACTCTGTTAAATCTTCTCTTCACCATCTCTACTCTACAGAGAACAACCCCATTTTATGCAGTCTATCCACGTAACTGTAATCCCTCATCCCTGAAACCATTCTAGTGAATCTCTTCTGTACCCTTTCCAACATGAATGGAGGTCACCCCTAGGTTTCAAAAAAATGGGTTGCTCCTCACTAGGTTCTCCACATCTTTCCAGCGGTTAAAAGCACAGACAGTGTTTCCAACTACAGATGCTAATTACTTTCCTTTCAACTGCCAGGATCTGGAAAATGTCTGCTGGCATCTTTTAAAGGGATAAAGTTATTCAAACCCCGATTCTGTTTGGACTAAATTCCGATCACGTTGGTTTTGTGATTCGGTATGGTGTTCACTTTTACTTACTGTATGTTTAACAGTGGAAGCTGACATAACATTATTAGGGGATGCTTGAGGCTTTGTCAAAACACTTAAGTAGAATTGAATTTGTATGATTGCTTATTTAGTATTTCTGGATGATTTATGTGTACGTGTGTAAAATATATATATTTAAATCAACAACTGGTGGACAGTTTCCTTGTAAGTTGAAAGACTAAATTAAAATATGGTTAGAGATTATGGATTGCAACTCTTTCCAGAGTAACTTTGTATTAGTTACTTTCTATGGAGATTTATTTTTCTATTCACTGGAAACATTTTTAAGAACACGTTGCCCTTGTTCAAAATTATACTGTAAGTGAAAAGTATTTTACTGTTCCTAAATGTAAAGTGCAAATAATGCCATTTTCCAATATTCTCAACCATTGCCTTATGATCAAAAATAAATTGGAAAGGAATTAAATGAAGAAGGCAATATTTACAAAAGCACATTTTGTCACCTACTGCAAAACGGTATGACCTGCTTCATCCTCCACCATTGCTCCCATTGGAATCAATTGATAAAGATCACTTTAAATAAAGTGGAAATAACACGGCAGAATAGAATACGCAAGGATAATGGTAATCATCCTGCAAAAATGAATTGAGGCTCAAAAGCAATTTTATATATTTTTTTAAGCTAAACTACACAAACTGTTCTATACTCGCCAGCTGTGACCTCCCCAGGTGACTTCTAATCCTGAAATCAATCAATAACTAATAACCTAAAGAATATTATTTAGGGAAAAGAATGAAGTAGTGAACTGTGAAAAGCTACATCTCTTTTTATTGCCTGTAAGGCTGTATATTGTCAATGGGCCGGATTTTGCTGTTGAGATGAGAGTGAGGTTAACAGCACTTGACATTATGTAAGTGTAAATTGGACAGCAATTTCCATCAACTGCGCGTGTGCAGTTATAGTGGAAATCCAGAAGTTGCTGTCCGAGTCGCCCTGATCCTCCAGAAGCTGCGCAGCAATCCCTCAGTACTGCCCTCTGACAGTGCAGCATTCCCTCAGTACTGCCCCTCCGACAGTGCAGCAATCCTTCAGTACTGCCCCTCTGACAGTGCAGCAATCCTTCAGTACTGCCCCTCTGACAGTGCAGCAATCCCTCAGTACTGCCCCTCCGACAGTGCAGCAATCCTTCAGTACTGCCCCTCCAACAGTGCAGCATTCCCTCAGTAACTTACCGAGAGTCTTGGCATTCAAATACATGGAATGGCATGAAGTTGCTGTACTTATGTGATAGATACCCACTGAACACTGGTTAGGCCACAGCTGGAGTACTGCGTGCAGTTCTGGTCACCGCATTATAGGAAGGACATGATTGCACTGGAGAGGGTACAGAGGAGATTAACAAGGCTGTTGCCAGGAGTGGAGAATCTTAGCTATGAGGACCGATTGGATAGGCTGGATTTGTTTTCCTTGGAACAGAGGGGAGACTTCATTGAGGTGCATAAAATTATGAGGGGCCTAGATATAGTGGATAGAAAGGGCCTATTTCCTTTCGCAGAGGGATCAACAACCAGTAGGCATAAATGTAAAATAATTGGTAGAAGGGGTAGAGGGATCTGAGGGGAAATTTCTTAACACAGAGGGCTGTGGGGGTCTGGAACTCACTGCCTGAAAGGGTGATAGAGGCAGAAACCCTCACCACATTTAAAAAGTACTTGAATGTGCACTTGAAGTGCCGTAACCTGCAGGATTATGGACCTAGAGCTGGAAAGTGGGATTAGGCTGATAGCCTCTTGTTGGCTGGCACGGACACGATGGGCTTCTTCCATGCTGTAAACTTCTATGATTCTATGATAAACTCACCAGAATAAGTTGGGGCTTCTCCATTTCAGTGTAAATGAATGTTTAACAGCGTATTAATGCTTAATTAATACAAACAACCTCTCTGGCACTGAAAATTAATTTTTACAAGTGTGGAGTCTCATTCCTTCAGATTTTAATTATTGTTGGAGATTTTTTTTTCTTAAAAAATGTAAATAAAAAATTAAGATTTACTTATTTCTTTCTGTCTCTTTTCTCTCTCTCTTAATTCCATCTTTCTTTCTGTCTCTTTTTTTCTGTACCTGATTTGACGTTGAATTAAATATTCTAACTGACACTTTCTGGTTCAGACTCTGCGCTGCTCATCAATGATTCTTCAATCTGATTGGTTAAGGAGATACATAGTTGTTCGTCTTGTTCACACAGGTCCCAGATCCTCTGTAGAGGGCGCCATGCCATTTTGGCTCTCTAGTTTACAGTAAATTCCAGTACAAAATCTCATAGGAAGTCTATGGGCAAGTGTAATGAACGGCTGGTGCCACTGAGAGTAAAACACGTCCTATTGTTTATATTTTTGTGAGTATGAATTTCAATGTAGCATGGTGATTTTCACAAGAGCCATGTCACAGTTTTAGCTCTGCCTCTTCCAAGCTGTTCCAAAAAGCTAAATTCTTTCTAAATACTAATACATCACTGACTGAGCTCGTTGAGTCATAAAGGACATAGCTGCTGGACAGGACCTGTGTTAGATGGTGTTGTAGGAGGTAGGCACCTTTAGAATATACCAGAATACTAGGCATTAGGCACCTGCTAGATATATCTAAACGCATATAAGTTTAAAGTGGCCACACATAAAATGGCTGCCCAGGCATGATGGGAAATCAGGTAGTCAAGCTGTGAACTGTTGAATGTTCAATGACCGAGCAATAACCCTGTGAGGCCCACTATAGGAATGCCTTGGATGCAGGATAAGAATAATGAGGAGAGAGCCCATCTCCCATATTCAAGGCCATAAACCAATTAATTCCCCAGGAAGAAAGAGATAAGAGAACCCATCTCCTGTAAACAAGGTTATAAACTAATTATTTCTCCAAGAAGAAAGAACTAGTGAGAGAACCTATATCAATCAGCCCAAGCTGACAAGAGACGAACACATAGTTCCTGAGACATAAGGGGAATTCTATTGGGTTAAAAGAACCTATATGTAATCTGTAATCATTGTGATTGGCTTGTGTCCAGCCGTGATGGGCTGTGTAACTGTAGTAAACTGTTTGTAACTGTTGTGAAACATATAAAAGTGAATGTAACCCTTTGTTCTGGGGAGAAAAGCCTGGACTCAGTCTTGTGATTTCCTCCCCGCTAAGCGTAATAAAGGCCGCATCAGCATTGGAACCGACTCTGAGTGTTGAGTGATTCTTCTGAGAAAACACTAACAGATGGTGAGGGAACTAACATGTAAGAGTAAATTACGTGATCTCAACCTCACCAACCTATCGATCACAGACTGCACTTGATAACATGGTTATGAATGAAAGTCCGTGTGAAGGCTAAGGGGAAGAAATTGGCCTGGTTTGCGTCTCCTGTTAGTGCCTACGGGGGTGGCGGGTGTGGAGGTGGGGGGGGGGCGGTAATCGGGCACTAAGGGGCTACCAACCGGGCATTGGTGATTTGAATCTTCCCTGGCGGTTTTGCGTTGCCGTAAAGACTTACCGCCTTGATTTCTTGCAACCCTTAGATTGTGATGTCATCCTGTGCGCAGCGCCCCGTTACCGCCCCGGATGTAATATTCGCTTCCGTCCCCTGCAGCATCACTGAACGTCACAACTGCAGCTGCAGGAGGTGATATGTAAAGGCAGTAGGGATCAGGTAAGGCAAAATGTATTTGTGTTCCCATTCGGGTGCCCCCTGGTTTCTTTCGCCCCTGCGATTGCTCAGCCCTGCACTCTCTTAGAGTGCTTGGGGCTGCCATGCACGTAGCATAGGTGCCCAATCGACACAGCCTGAAGATTAGTTCAATGCAGCATTGGCCCCTCCCTTTAAGAGACGGCAGCACTGCCCCAAACATTGTTCAGCGCTCTGCCGATATAGCCCCTCTCATTCCCTTTAGCACTCGAAGGGAAGTGGTAGTGTTTGATTTAGCGCTAAAGTGGAAGTTCCCAGCAGAATCAAATCTTTACTGCCCAACGATACTTTTGTGCTCCCTGAAAAGTTAGTGTCCCAAGCAGAGGGCTATGCAATTTCTAGCCCCAAGTCTCATCTCCACATTGAGCATATTCTCCATTGTGTAGCAAGGCATTACTGCCATTCTAAGGACAGATCTAGTAGCCCAAAACTGGCCATCCATGCTGTGGGCCACAAGCATCAGCAGAATTGTATACCACCATAACTGTAGCTTTATGACCTGGCACATCCTTCATCCCTCCATCACAAGTCAGGAGACCAACCCAGGTTCAGTGGGGAGGGTTGAAGGGTGTTGTGTAAAGAAACCACATGGAGTCACGGGTAGGCTTTAATGCAAGAAAACTTTATTACAAACATGCGGGGGAGAGCCCTTCAGTGTACTGAAGATTCTCAATTCTTTAATTCCTGTGGCAATCTAGTTACACAGAATCGAGTGGAAACGCACCTCAATAGTTCACAAAGACAAAACCATATAAGGCTGACAGTTGCTCAACTATTAGTTACTGGGCAAGTAGGCTTTGGCAGATGAGTCCTGTTTTCTCAACTGTCTCAGTTTCAAGCCCTTGCATCTCCTTTTCTGTGGTTCTTCAAACACCATATCTGAAGTCACAAGTTCAACTTATCTTTACTCATTGTCTTTTACTGCAGGGTTTTAGAAACATGCTTATGTCTAAACCGCTGAAGTCTGCGGTTTTAACATTTTTAGCTTACACATGGCCAAGCTTCCCGTTATGTCTTACGATTACAATGGCTTGTTACTAACATAGCTACGAACATAAATTAAAAGATCATACTGACTTGCATGTGATGGAATAATCACAGATTCTCATCACATCAGCACATTAAGCAATGCGACTATCTTAACACTTAAGCCAGCTCCAGACAATCCAGGTGGCCACATCAAAGGGCATGCCAGGAATAGCACTAGGGATACCTTAGAATGAGGTATCAATCCAATGAAGCTGCTACACAGGGCTACCTGAATGCTGAATTCCAACAGCAAAAGATCAGATCAAAGCTTTGTATCTTTATCACATCCAGTGGAGAATGGTGGTGGACAACCAGGCTACAAACAGGAGGAAGAATTTTCCTGAACATCCCCAAATTCAACTGTTGTTACCCAGTGCATGAATGCAAGAGACAAGGCAAGTATTTCAGCAAAAGTGCTGAGTGGATAATCCTACTCAGCCTCCTCCCCCCATAGCCTCGACCATCATGGATTCCAGTGTCCAGCCAATTCAGTTCATTACATTCAGAAGCATAAAATATAAAAACAGATAGCAAGAGTTTCTGTAGGTCTATAAAAAGGAAAAGAGTGGCTAAAGTAAATGTTGGTCCCTTAGAGAACGAGACCGGGAAATTAGTAATGGGGAACGTGGAAATGGCAGAAAGTCTGAAAAAATATTTTGTATCAGTTTTTACGGTAGAGGACACTAACAATATCCCAACAGTGGATAGTCGAGGGGCTATAGGGGGGGAGGAACTTAACTCAATCACAATCACAAAGGAGGTGGTACTCAGTAAGATAATGGGACTAAAGGCGGATAAATCCCCTGGACCTGAATGGCTTGCATCCTAGGGTCTTAAGAGAAATAGTGGCAGGAATAGTGGATACATTGGTTGTAATTTACCAAAATTCTCTGGATTCTGGGGAGGTCCAAGCAGATTGAAAAACTGCAAATGTAACGCCGCTATTTAGAAAAGTAGGCAGACAAAAAGCAGGAAACTATAGACCAGTTAGCCCAACATCTGTGGTTGGGAAAATGTTGGAGTCCATTATTAAAGAAGCAGTAGCAGGACATTTGGAAAAGCAAAATTCGGTCAGGCAGAGTCAGCATGGAAGGCGAAGTCATGTTTGACAAATTTGCTGGAATTCTTTGAGGATGTAACTAACAGGGTGGATAAAGGGGAGCCAGTGCATGTGGTGTATTTGGACTTCCAGAAGGCATTTGATAAGGTGCCACATAAAAGTTCACGGGGTTGGGGGTAATACATTAGCGTGGATAGAGGATTGGCTAACTAACTGAAAACAGATAGTTGGCATAAATGGTTCATTCTCTGGTTGGCAACCAGGAACTAGTGGGGTGCCACAGGGATCAGTGCTGGGACCCCCAACTATTTACAATCTATATTAATGACTTGGAAGAAAGGACCGAGTGTAACGTAGCCAAGTTTGCTGACGATACAAAGATGGGAGGAAAAGCAATGTGTGAGGATGAAACAAAAAACCTGCAAAAGGACATAGAAAGGCTAAGTGAGTGGGCAAAAAATTGACAGATGGAGTATAATGTTGGAAAGTGTGAGGTCATGCACTTTGGCAGAAAAAAGTCAAAGGGCAAGTTATTATTTGAATGGAGAAAAATTGCAAAGTGCTGCAGTACAGCGGGACCTGGGGGTACTTGTGCATGAAACACAAAAGGTTAGTATGCAGGTACAGTAAGTGATCAGGAAAGCCAATGGAATCTTGGCCTTTATTGCAAAGGGGATGGAGTATAAAAGCAGGGAAGTCTTGCTACAGTTATACAGGGCATTGGTGAGGCCACACCTGGAATACTACATACAGTTTTGGTTTCCATATTTACGATAGGATATACTTGCTTTGGAGGCAGTTCAGAGAAGGTTCACTAGGTTGATTTCGGGAGATGAGGGGGTTGACTCATGCGGAAAGGTTGAGTAGGTTGGGCCTCTACTCATTGGAATTCAGAGGAATGAGAGGTGATCTTATCGAAACGTATAAGATTATGAGGGGGCTTGACAAGGTGGATGCAGAGAGGATGTTTCCACTGATAGATAGGGGAGACTAGAACTAGAGGGCATAATCTTCGAATAAGGGGCCGCCCATTTAAAACTGAGATGAGGAGGAATTTCTTCTCTCAGAGGGTTGTAAATCTGTGGAATTCGCTGCCTCAGTGAGCTGTGGAAGCTGGGACATTGAATAAATTTAAGACAGAGATAGACAGTTTCTTAACCGATAAGGGAATAAGGGGTTATGGGGAGCAGGCAAGGCAGTGGACCTGAGTCCATGACTAGATCAGCCATGATTGTATTAAATGGCGGAGCTGGCTCGAGGGGCCGTATGGCCTACTCCTGTTCATATTTCTTTTGTTCTCATCAGTGGCTGAGTACACTGGACACAGCAAAGTGTATGGGCCCTGACAACATTCATGTGCACCAGAATTAGCTGCTCCCCTAGCCCAGCTGTTCCATTACAGCTATGACCCTGGCATCTACCCAACAACGTGGAAGATTGCCCAATTGTATCTAATTGACATAACTGACATAAACCAGCCAATTTCTATCAGCCTTCCCCTAATCATCAGTGAAGTGATGGAACGACTCATCAATAGTACTTTGAAGCAACACCTACTCACCAATAACCTGCTTATCAATCCTCAAAGTTTGGTTCTGCTGGAACAAATCAGTTATCGACCTCATCACAGCCTTGATCCAGACATAGATGCAATAGCTGAATGTCAGACGAGAAGTACAAATAACTGCTCTTGACATCAAGGCACCATTCAACAGTAAGTTTAGGATCACAGGTCACACACACACATTACCCAAAGTGTCTTAGGAGTTATAAGGCATTTTATTAAGGAGCGGCAGTTATAAGCATAATCAGATACAACATATGATTAAGATAGATATAGTGCACATACAATCCATGACAGATGGGAACAATCTACGGCCCTGGAGCAGAATATATGGCGGACGGACGGACGTTGAGGCGGAATGGTGGTCTCTGATCAGATCCCTGCAGCCTATGGCAGCGGTCTCTTCTGTTTGGTCATTTCCCGAGCTGGTGGAGGTGATAGTTCGAAGCCAGCATGAGGTCTACCTCAGAGATTTGATTTTGAACAAGGTGTCAGGCCGAATCCAGCATGTGGTCCACTTTGGAGGAAACTCTCTCCTCAGTCTGCCTGTTTCTTTCTTTGGGCTGCCTGTTTATTTACCTTATTTCAATGGGCCGCTGGATACCTCGTGCCAATCATTTTTACCCATTCAATTGTCCAATTACAGGGGCGAGGGTACATATGAGGTCATTTTCTTCCTTATCTCCGTCTGAATGTCTTGTTCCCCTTTCATAGACAGTTGTTTATTCCACAGTTCCTTGCTTCCTTTCCTTATCAGTTTAGTTATGCCTACTTGCCGGGTGTTTTTTTGTGTCCTGACCTCGTAATGACCTTAGCTCTCTGTGTCTGCTGAGCTGGCATTCTTACTTCTTTCATAAAATCATTATTTCTTTTATAATTCGCAATTTCTTACAGCCCAAGCAAAACTGAGGCCAGTGGGTGGTCAAAATGAAAATCCTCCAGTAGCTGAAGTCATACCCAATACAAAGGAAGATAGTAATCTCCGGGTTACTACCGGTGCCACATGCTAATGAGTATAGGAATAGAAGGATAGAGAGGATGAACACATGGCTGGAAAGTTGGTGTAGGAGGGAGGGCTTTAAATTCTTGAAGCATTGGGACCACTTTTGGGGGAGATGGGACCTGTACAAACCGGACGGGTTGCAACTCAGCAGCGCCGAGACCAATATCCTCGCGGGGAGTTTTGCTAGTGCTGCTGGGGAGAGTTTAAACTAGCTTGGCAGGGGGGATGGGAACCTGAGAACAAATTCAAAAGTGAAGGAAGTAAAGCAGAAGTTGTATAGCAAGAATCTAGAAAGCGAATCTGTAAGACAGAGGAAACAGCGCTTCCTATGTAGTAAGCAAGGAGGGTTTCTGTGTTGAATGGTCTATACCTTAATGCAAGGAGTATGGCGAATAAGGCGGATGAGCTAAGAGCACAGGTAGACCCTTGGGAGTATGACATTATAGCCATTACAGAAACATGGCTGAAAGAGGGGCAGGTTTGGCAGATCAATATTCCTGGCTACAGGATTTTTAGACAAAATAAAGAGGGGGTGGAATTGCAGTACTGATTAAAGAAACTATTACAGCTGTGAGGAGGGATGATATGTTAGAGGCATCATCAAATGAGGCCATATGGGTCGAATTGAAAAATAAAAAAGGGGCGATCACACAGCTGGGCATGCATTATAGACCCCCAAACAGTGGGAGGGAGATAGAGGAGCAAATATGTCGGCAAATTGCTGTGAAGTCTAAACACCACAGGGTTGGCGATTTTAACAATCCAAATATTGATTGGGACAAATTTAGTGTGAAGGGTGTAGAGGGTGTGGAATTCTTGAAAAGCATTCAAGAGAACTTTTTTAGTCAGTATGTAGCAAGCCCAACACGAGAGGGGGTGGTCTTAGATTTAGTTTTGGGGAATGAAGCTGGGCAGGTTGAAGGGGTATTAGTGGGGCAACACTTGGGTGCCAGCAACCATAATTTAGTTAGATTCAAGTTGGTTATGGATAAGGACAAGAATAGGCATGGAATAAAAGTTCCAAATTGGGGAAAAGCTAATTTTGTTAAGTTAAGGAGTGATTTGGCCATAGTGGACTGGAAACAGCTACTTGTGGGTAAATCAGTGTCAGAACAGTGAGAGGCATTCAAGGAGGAGATCCAGAAGGGTCAGGCCAAACATGTGCCCTTAAAGGAAAAGGCTGGAAAAAAAAAATTCGAGCACCCCCTGGATGCCTAGGGACTTACAGGGGAGCATTAGGAAAAAACCGGACGCATGTCATATACCCACGGCTAAATACTTTAGAATCTTTAGAGGAATATAGAAAGTTAAGAGGCAAAATTAAAAAGGCTATTAGGAATGCGAATAGAGAGCTCGAGAAATTCTTGGCCAGTAAAATTTAGGAAAACCCTTAAATGTCCTATAAATAAATTAAGAGTAAGAGGGTAACTAAAGAAAGGGTAGGGCATGGCCAGAGACCATGAGGGTAACCTTTGTGTGGAGGCGGAGGATGTTGGTAGGGTTCTTAACGAATACTTTACATCTGTTTTCACAAAGAAAAGAGGTAATGCAGATACTGCTGAAGAGGAGGAGTGTGATATTCTGGATGAAATAAATATAGTGAGAGGGGAAGTATTACATGGTTTAGCAGCTTTGAAAGTAGATAAGTCTCCAGGCCCGGATGAAATGCTTCCCAGGCTGTTGAACGAAGTAAAAGAGGAAATAACAGAGGTCTTGACCATCATTTTCCAGTCCTCTTTGGATCTGGGCATGGTGCTGGAGGATTGGAGGACTGCTAATGTAGTACCCTTGTTTAAGAAGGGAAAAAGGGATAGGCCGAGTAATTACAGGCCTGTCAGCCTAACCTCAGTGGTGGGAAAATTATTGGAAAAAATCCTGAAAGACAGGATAAATCTGCATTTGGAAAGGCAAGGATTAATTAGGGACAGTCAGCAGGATTTGTTATGGGAAGATCGTGTTTGACTAATCTGATTGAATTTTTTGAGGAGGTAACTAAGAGGGTCGATGAGGGTAGTGCATACGATGTAGTATATATGGACTTTAGCAAGGCTTTTGATAAGGTCCCACATGGTAGATTGGTCATGAAGGTTAAAGCCCATGGGATCCAGGGCAAAGTGGCAAGTTGGATCCAAAATTGGCTTGGAGGTAGGAAGCAAAGGGTAATGATCGATGGATGTTTTTGTGACTGGAAGGATGTTTCCAGTAGGGTTCCGCAGGGCTCAGTACTAGGTCCCTTGCTTTTTGTGGTATATATCAACGATTTAGATTTGAATATTGGGAGTATGATTAAGAAGCAGGCGACACTAAAATTAGCTGTGTGGTTGATAATAAAAAGGAAAGTCATGGGCTGCAGGAGGATATCAATCTACTGGTCAGGTGGACAGAGCAGTGGCAAATGGAATTTAATGCAGAGAAGTGTGAGGTGATGCACTTTGGGAGGGCTAATAAGGAAAAGGTATACACATTTAGTGGTAGGCCACTTAATAGTGTAGATGAACAAAGGGACCTTGGAATGCTTGTCCACAGAACTCTTTTTGTGAAAAAAATTAAAACATAAAATCATAAAATCGTGTTCCCCAGATCTGGGGGGTGCACCAAACATTTCCAAGGCCCTTTTTTGTGTGGTTTTTTGTTTTTTTTTGTTTTTTTTAAAGTTTTTTTTTTGGGCACTAAAATCTTTTTTTTTTCTCCAAGTGCCCCCTATAAAAGGGGAGGGGGACACTAAAAACACCGGCAATTAAAACAAATTAAACTTTAAAACATAAAATCAAATTAAAATTTGGTTGCCGGGCGTAACGATGCACTTCAGTCCCTCCGGTGCCCACCTCTCGCGGAAGGCCGCGAGTGCTTGTCCACAGATCCCTGAAAGTAGCAGGCCAGGTGGATAAGGTGGTTAAGAAGGCACACGGAATGCTTGCCTTTATTGGCCGAGGCATAGAATATAAGAGCAGGGAGGTTATGCTTAAATTGTATTATACTCTGGTTAGGCCACAGCTGGAGTACTGCGTGCAGTTCTGGTCACTGTATTATAGGAAGGACATGAGAGGAGATTTACTAGGATGGTGCCTGGAATGGAGAATCTTAATTATGAGGACAGATTGGATAGGCTAGATTTGTTTTCATTGGAACAGAGGAGGTTGAGAGGAGACCTCATCGAGGTGTACAAAATATTGAGGGACCTGGACATAGTGGATAGTAAGGGTCTATTTCCATTGGTGGAGGGGTCTATTATGAGGGGCATAGTTTTATGGTGGTTGGTGGAAGGTTTAGAGGGGATTTTAGGGGGGGCTTCTATATGCAGAGGGTTGTGGGAATCTGGAACTCGCTGCCTGGAAGTGTGGTGGATGCAGAAACCCTCACCACTTTTAAGAGATGGTTGAATGGGCACTAAAAGTGCCATAACCTGCAGCGTTACGAACCAAGAGCTGGTAATTGGGATTAGACGAGATGACCTTTTGTTGGACGGCGCAGATATAATGGTAAGTATTGCAGGGAATAGAATATGGACGGGGTGGTGATCTGGACTAGTTTCAGTTGCCTGGATGGGTCGGAGAGGAATTTTCCCAGATTTTTTCTCCCTAAATTGGCCTGAGTTTTTATCTGGTTTTTGCCTCTGCCAGGCGATCACATGGCTCCGGTTGGGGTGGAGCGTAGATGTTTTCAGTATAAGGGGTGTCACAGTTGTGTGAGGCGGACTGGTTGGTCTGGGTGCTGTTTGCCTTTCCATCATTGTTCATAGGTTTATTTGTAAACTTTAGGGCTGCTGACCAAGGTCCGTGTGGCTCTTTGTCAGCTGGCGTGGACACAATGGGCCAAAATGGCCTCCTTCTGTTCTGTAAATTTCTATGTTTCTATGTTTTGGGTATCGGAGGCCAATCATTGCAGCCTCAGGGTATCGCTGCCAGAGTTTCACAGGGAAGTGCTCTTGGCCCAACCATTTCAGCTGCTTCATCAATGATCTCTCCCACCAGCATAAGGTCACGTATGCAGCTGTTAGTTGACAATTCCCCAGTGTTGAGCTCCATTCACAACTCCTAAGATAATAAAGCAGCCTGTGCCAGCCAACTTCAGCGTGAGGATAACATACAAGCTTGGCTGACAAGTGGCAGGTACATTTCGTACCATGTAAGTGCCAAATGACCATCTTGATCAAGAGAAAACCTAATTGTTCTCCCCTTCACCTTCAAATATACCACTGTTGCAGTGTCACCCACCATTAATATCCTGGGGGTCACCATTGACCAGAAACTTAACTGGATTAGCGACAAGAACGATGCTGAAACTGATATTCTGTGATGAGTGGCTCACTTCCTGACCTTTCACGGCCTTTCCACCATCTACAAGACCCACATCAGAAGTCTGATGAAGTACTCACCGCTCACCGCTCGTCCTCGGGGGTGTGTTTGCTCATGCTGTTTGGGAGGAGTTAAACTAATATGGCAGGGGGATGGGAACCTATGCAGGGAGACAGAGGGGAATAAAATGGAGACAGAAGCAAAAAATAGAAAGGAGAAGAGTAAAAGTGGAGGGCAGAGAAACCTAAGACAAAAAACAAAAAGGGCCACTTTACAGCAGAATTCTAAAGGGTCAAAGTGTGTTAAAAAGACAAGCCTAAAGGCTCTGTGCCTCAATGTGAGGAGTATTCAGAATAAGGTGGACGAATTAACTGCGCCGCTAGCAGTTAACGGGTATGATGTGATTATCTTAAGGAAAGCTAACTTCGACGGCATGAGGTGCGAATTGGCCAGAATAGACTGGCAAATGTCACTTAAAGGGTTGACGGTGGATAGGCAATGGCAAACATTTATAGATCACATGGATGAACTTCAGCAGTTGTACATTCCTGTCTGGAATAAAAATAAAACAGGGAAGATGGTTCAACCGTGGCTAACAAGGGAAATTAAGGATAGTGTTAGATCCAAGGAAGAGGCATATAAATTGGCCAGAAAAAGCAGCAAATCTGAGGACTGGGAGAAATTTAGAATTCAGCAGAGGAGGACAAAGGGTTTAATTAGGAGGGGGGAAATAGAGTATGAGAGGAAGCTTGCCGGGAACATAAAAACTGCAAAAGCTTCTACAGATATGTGAAAAGAAAAAAGATTAGTGAAGACAAAAGTAGGTCCCTTGCAGTCAGACTCAGGTGAATTAATAACGGGGAACAAAGAAATGGCAGACCAATTGAACAAATACTTTGGTTCTGTCTTCACGAAGGAAGACACAAATGACCTTCCGGATGTACTAGGGGACCGAGGGTCTAGTGAGAAGGAGGAACTGACGGATATCCTTATTGGGCGTGAAATTGTGTTGGGGAAATTGATCGGATTGAAGGCCGATAATTCCCCGGGACTGATTGCCTGCATCCCAGAGTACTTAAGGAGGTGGCCCTAAAAATAGTGGATGCATTGGTGATCATTTTCCAATAGTCTATCAACTCTGGATCAGTTCCTATGGACTGGAGGGTAGCAAATGTAACACCACTTTTTAAAAAAGGAGGGAGAGAGAAAACAGGTAATTATAGACCGGTTAGTCTGACATCAGTAGTGGGGAAAATGTTGGAGTCAATTATTAAGGATGAAATAGCAGCTCATTTGGAGAGCAGTGACAGGATCGGTCCAAGCCAGCATAGATTTGTGAAAGGGAAATCATGCTTGACAAATCTTCTGGAATGTTTTGAGGATGTAACTAGCAGAGTGGACAAGGGAGAACCAGTGGATGTGGTGTATTTGGACTTTCAAAAGGCATTTGACAAGGTTCCACTTAAGAGATTGGTGTACAAAATCAAAGCACATGGTTTTGGGGGTAATGTACTGGCGTGGATAAAGAATTGGTTGGCAGACAGGAAGCAGAGAGTCGGGATAAACGGGTCCTTTTTGGAATGGGAGGCAGTGACTAGTGGAGTGCCACAGGGCTCAGTGCTGGGACCCCAGCTCTTTGCATTATACATTAATGATTTGGATGAAAGAATTGAGTGTAATATCTCCAAGTTTGCAGATGACACTAAACTGGGTGATGGTGTGAGCTGTGAGGAGGATGCTAAGAGGTTGCAGGGTGATTCGGACAGGTTGGGTGAGTGGGCAAATGCATGGCAGATGCAGTATAATGTGGATAAATGTGAGGTTATCCACTTTGGTGGCAGAAACACGAGGGCAGGGTATTATCTGAATGGTGGCAGATTAGGAAAAGGGGAGGTGCAACGAGACCTGAGTGTCATGGTTCATCAGTCATTGAAAGTTGGCATGCAGGTGCAGCAGGCAGTGAAGAAGACAAATGGCATGTTGGCCTTTATAGCTAGGGGATTTGAATATAGTAGCAGGGAGGTCTTACTGCAATTGTACAGGGCCTTGGTAAGGCCTCACCTGGAATATTGTGTTCAGTTTTGGTCTCCTAATCTGAGGAAGGATGTTCTTGCTATTGAGGGAGTGCAGCGAAGGTTCACCAGACTGATTCTAGGGATGGCTGGACTGACATATGAGGAGAGACTGGATCAACTGGGCCTTTATACACTGGAATTTAGAAGGATGAGAGGGGATCTCATACAAACGTATAAGATTCTGACGGGACGGGACAGGTTAGATGCGGGAAGAATGTTCCCGATGTTGGGGAAGTCCAGAACCAGGGGACACAGTCTTAGGATAAGGGGCAGGCCATTTAGGACAGAGATGAGGAGGAACTTCTTCACTCAGAAAGTTGTTAACCTGTGGAATTCCCTACCGCAGAGAGTTGTTGATGCCAGTTCATTGGATATATTCAAGAGGGAGTTAGATATAGCCCTTATGGCTCAAGGGATCAAGGGGTATGGAGAGAAAGCGGGAAAGAGGTGAATGATCAGCCATGATCATATTGAATGGTGGTGCAGGCTCGAAGGGCCGAATGGTCTACTCCTGCACTTATTTTCTATGTTTCTATGTTTCACCTGCGTAGGCACAACTGAAACAACACTCAAAAAGCCCAACACCATCCAACACAGAGTATTTTCTTGATCAGCCCTCGAGCCACTGAACTCAATATCCTTCCACTGTACCACTCACACACTGCAGCAACACACCGTTTACTTCAATATCATGTATTTCCCTTGCCAACTCTGCTACCAAGATGGACAAGAGCAATAATGTTGTCGGAGCCCTATCATAACCAAGCTATCCTCCAAATCCCAAACCATCCATCCTTCCCTCCCTTCCATTCCTACCTACCTTCCTCCCTCCCATTCTTTCTTCTTTCCTTCCTATGTTGTTTGGGAGTTCTCTATCTTCCTTCATTACATTCTTTCCACTCTTCCCTTCCTATAGTGCTGAGGAATTCTCTCCCCCTTCCTATGTTGCTTGGTAGCACTTAAGTATATATCTTACTCCCTTTTTAAAGTTGCTGTTGAATCTGCTGCCTCCATCCTTTCAGGCAATTTATTCCAGATCAAAACAGCTCGCTGCGTAAAAACATTTCTCCTCATCTCCCCTCTGGTTCTTTTGCCAATGATTGTAGTTTGTCACAGATTTACTGCCACTATGGAATAAAAGAATTTAGGACAAAAAGAATGAAAGATAAATTGTAAAATAGCATGATTGCCCTTGTTTTGTGACTCTTAAAATAGAAATTTAATATGTAATTTGTCCAAAACGATCACAGATTGACCATGTAATTTAAAGTAATTTAATTTTTTTTACAATTCCTAGTTCATCCCTGCTCACTCAGTTACAAATGTCAATGAGAACATTAAAGCATTAGATTCTTTATCAAAATGAAATTTTTGCCACAGAATTAGTGTTTTTTTCCTGAACTGTGCAACCTCATTTAAAAGACCGTGAGCTGGATTTTTGGTCTTCTGTTGCTCCTGTTAGCGCCCCTGGGGGGGCTGGAATGGCGGTGGTAAGCACTCCCGAGCGGGCGACCAACTTCCAGTGCCCCGCCAGGACATTTGGTGTCGGTTTCAAAGGGGCGTGGATCATTACTGCCCAGAAGAGGCGAGCCGGTGTGCAACGCCCCTGGTTATGACACCGGCTTGATATTTGATTGGTGTCTGATCTGTAGCACCCTAATGGGAACGTCTGTGGAGGCTTGCATTCCAAGCTGTAGCGGCCGCAGTGATGTCGGCCTGAGGGGAGTGTGATTGCTTTTTATTTTTGCGATATATGTTGTGGCGTGAATAATGCATTGGGAATGTTTTTGGTGGTTTTTTTTGGAAAAAATGTTTTCACGGAAGTCTCTCTTAGTGCGTTCCGAGGCCAGCTGTTTCCCTCGGGATTTTCATTTGCTCAGCTGGCCGAGCGCCCTAAAAAAGGTGTGGAACGTCTCCCTTCGCACTTCGCTCCACACTCGGAGCCCAGCTGGTGAGTTTTGTGGCTGGAGACGCAAACCATTTTCCGGTGCAAAGATTACTGCTCCGCCCGGGTTAATACCGCAATAGAGGCGCGACCGAATTTCTCCCCCAGTGCTTCAGAACTTGATTAGTCTTCCCAAATCATTTTCCCATCGTGATGTGATATCCCAGTGAGCCTGTGTGAATGGCGAGGACACATCATTTGAAATTACCAGAGTGCATTATAGGTAAAAAAAGCATTGGATGAGAAAAGCTCCTTTGGTCTATCAAACCCATTTCTTTCACACACCTTATACAATGTTCCTGAACATGGGTTATATCCCACTTGGTCTCCTCAAGGAAAGAATAGTTCTGATTCACAAACATAATATGCTATCAATCTTTGCATCTCATCTGTTCAACACTGGCCTGCTGCCCTCAACAGACAATACTATCGTGTTCCCTCAAACTACATCCCCTCCTGTTGGCCCCAGCAATAAAAATCCATCAATCCCATATTAGTGTACACTTAACCTGTTAACATTCCTGTTGCCTATTCCCAACCAGTTAGAAACATAGAAACATAGAAAATAGGTGCAGGAGTAGGCCATTCGGCCCTTCTAGCCTGCACCGCCATTCAATGAGTTCATGGCTGAACATGCAACTTCAGTACCCCTTTCCTGCTTTCTCGCCATACCCCTTGATCCCCCTAGCAGTAAGAACTTTATCCAACTCCTTTTTGAATATATTTAGTGAATTGGCCTCAACAACGTTCTGGGGTAGAGAATTCCACAGGTTCACCACTCTCTGGGTGAAGAAGTTTCTCCTCATCTCGGTCCTAAATAGCTTACCCCATATCCTTAGACTGTGACCCCTGGTTCTGGACTTCCCCAAAATTGGGAACATTCTTCCTGTATCTAACCTGTCTGAACCCATCAGAATTTTAAACGTTTCTATGAGGTCCCCTCTCATTCTTCTGAACTCCAGTGAATACAAGCCCAGTTGATCCAATCTTTCTTGATAGGTCAGTCCCGCCATCCCGGGAATCAGTCTGGTGAACCTTCGCTGCACTCCGTCAATAGCAAGAATGTCCTTCCTCAAGTTAGGAGACCAAAACTGTACACAATACTCCAGGTGTGGCCTCACCAAGGCCCTGTACAACTGTAGCAACACCTCCCTGCCCCTGTACTCAAATCCCCTCGCTATGAAGGCCAACATGCCATTTGCTTTCTTAACCGCCTGCTGCACCTGCATGCCAACCTTCAATGATAGATGTACCATGACACCCAGGTCTCGTTGCACCTCTCCTTTTCCTAATCTGTCACCATTCAGATAATAGTCTGTCTCTCTGTTTTTACCACCAAAGTGGATAACCTTACATTTATCCACATTATACTTCATCTGCCATGCATTTGCCCACTCACCTAACCTATCCAAGTCACTTATTTATTTTGCTGCTTTCTGAAGGAGTTAATTGAGACACCAATTACATTTGCTGCAAGTGCCATGAAGATCAAGGAGCCGAAATTGCCTTCTGCCCCATTTGGAGCGGATAATTAGAATTATCTGGTGAATTACTGCCCGAATCGATGGGGTGGGAAATAGAGGGAAATTGCCCTCTTTTCTTCTCAAAAATCATTGTTGCATTGTTTAGGGTGCCAGAGAGGTGGAAGTGAGTTGGGAGCGGGGCCATAGATGTGCAGCGTTATCAGCGCCACGCTGAGCACATCCGCGCAATGCGGATGTTGTTGCGCTGCTGCTTAGCTACGTCGCTCCCTTTCATGCTGCGAGGCCTACTTGGCACCCCCAAGAGGGGGTGCCTGGCTGCCTGTTGACAGCCCGGCCGAAGCCATGGCCGCTATTATTGGACTGACTGCAGAGTCGGCCAACAATTAAAATAAAATGGCGGCCGTGGCGGTGCGTCCTCCCCTTAAGGGTGGACGCACTGCCCAGCCACTGGCAGCTTCCCACCACGCGAAGCTATCGGGGGCATTGACAAGTGGTCACTGGACTATTTGAGGGCGATGTCGCTTCCGGGAAGGTGACTAGGTGCTGCGTGCTCTAATGACGTCATTACCACCGTTTGCACAGGAGCGGGGCGGATATCGTCCCTGCCTCAAAAAAGCAAGAAGGCAATGTCTCGATCATCAGCGAGTCCGCCCCAACTGGGCAGAAACTCATATCCACCTCTTTGCCGCCTCTTTGAGGCATAACTGCTCATAAAAATAGGGGAATTATGACCCCCAAGGGTTTGGCCGGCAGTTGGTGGTGAATTATGTAATTTCAGTTGGGACAATGGTCGAGCTCCATAATTGACTTTAGTGCCCCTTGAAAGGACAAACATATCAGTAGTGTTCCTGCTCCTGATTGCTATCAAGCAACCTCTGCTGGAAACGTTGAAGGATGTTGGATGAGGACAAGACTCGACTTAGCTCTAACAATATATATAAATGATTTGGATGAGGGAACCTAATGTAATATTTCCAAGTTTACTGATGACACAAAATTAGAGGGGATTGTGAGTTGTGAGGAGGATGCAAAGACGCTGCAAGGCGATTTAGATAGGTTGAGTGAATGGGCAAACACATGGCAGATGCAGTAAAACGTGGATAAATGTGAAGTTATCCACTTTGGTAGGAAAAACATAAGGACAAAGTATTATTTAAATGGTGATGGCTTGGGAAGTGTGGATGTACAGAGGGACCTGGGTGTCCTTGTACACCAATCATTGAAAGCAAACATGCAGGTGCAGCAAGCAGTTCGGAAGGCAAATGGTATGTTGGCCTTCATTGCAAGAGGATTTGAGTACAGGAGCAAGGATGTCTTACTACAGTTATACAGGGAATTGGTGAGACCGCACCTGGAGTATTGTGTGCAGTTTTGGTCTCCTTACCTAAGAAAGGATATACTTGCCATAGAGGGAGTGCAGCGAAGGTTCACCGGACTGTTTCCTGGAATGGCAAGACTGTTGTATGAGGAGAGATTGGGTCGACTAGGCCTGTATTTACTAGAGTTTAGAAGAATGAGAGGGGATCTCATTGAAACATATAAAATTCTGACTGGGTTGGATAGACTGGATGTGGGGAGGATGTTTCCCCTGGTTGGGAAGTCTAGAACAAGGGGTCACAGTCTCAAGATATGGGGTAGGAAATTTAGGACTGAGATGAGGAGACATTTTTTCACTCAGAAGGTGGTGAACCTGTGGAATTCTCTACCACAGAAGGCTGTGGAGGCCAAGTCACTGAATATATTTGAGGGGATAGATCGATTTCTAGAAACAAATGGCATCAAGGGGTATGGGGGAAAAGCGGGAATATGGGCCCCAAGTTTCAACATGATTTGCTCCTGATTTTTAGGAGCAACTGGTGTAGAACGGAGTATCTTAGAAATCTGAATTCTCGCCATTTAGTTTGCTCCAGTTCTAGTCAGTTAGAACAGTTTCACTTTGGAACAGAATTTTTTTTTCAAAAGGGGGCGTGTCTGGCCACTTATGCCTGTTTTCAAAGTTTCGTCAGTGAAAACTTACTCCAAACTAACTTAGAATGGAGTAAATGAAGATTTTTGTACGCTCGAAAAAACCTTGTCTACACTTTAGAAAATCAGGCGTAGGTTACAAATCAGGCGTAGGGAATGGGGGGGTGTTTAAAGGGAAGTTTACAAACATTAAACACTTCAGTTTTACAAATAAAGAGCCATCATCAATAATAAATGATAAAAACATCAATAAATCAACCAATAAATAAATCAAAAAAAATTAATAAGAATTAATTTTTTTTTAAATCAATAAATAAAACATTTTCTACTTACCGACTGCAGCACCGGGAGCCCTCCAACAGCGTGCTGGGGTTGCCCCCCCCCCCCCCCCCCCCCAGTGTGTTTCTGTCAGTGTCTCTATCTCTCTGTCTGTCTGTCTGTGTGTGTCTCTCATTCTCTGTGTCAGTGTCTGTGTTGACAGCGATGGGAGGGGGTAAAGGGAGAGAGGCGGGGGAGTGGAGGGAGGGGGGAAAAGGGGAGGGGGGAGGAGGAGAAGGGGGAGGGGGGAAAGGAGATGGGGGGGAAAGGAGATGGAGATGGGGGGGAAAGCAGATGGGGGAGGGAGGCTGAATGGGCCGGGCCCGAGACTTCGGGCAGGGCCCAAGACTTCAGGCAGGGCCCGTCCCCAGCACCAGATTTACAGGTAGGTGGCGTTGGGTCGGGTTGGGGGGAGCGCGGGTCGGGAGTGTGGTGGGAGGGAAGTCGGTTCGGTTTGGTCGGGGGGAGGGAGGGAGGGAGAGGGAGGTCAGGTCGGGGGGAGGGAGGTCAGGTCGGGTCCAGTCCAGGGGCGGGGGGGGAAGCGGGAGTCGGGTCGGTGTCGCGTCCGGTCCGGGGGCGGGGGGAAGCGGGAGTCGGGTCGGGGTCGGGTCCGGTCCAGGGGCAGAGGGGGGGGAAGTGGGTGTCGGGTCGGTGTCGGGTCCAGTCCGGGGGAGGGGGGAAGCGGGAGTCGGGTCGGGGTCGGGTCCGGTGGGGTGGGGGGGGGGGAAGTGGGTGTCGGGTCGGTGTCGGGTCCGGTCCGGAGGCGGGGGGCGGGAAGCGGGAGTCGGGTCGGTTCGGGAGGAAGCAGGAGCTGGGCGTGGGAGGCAGCCTTATTCACGCAGCCCAGTGAGGCCATTGGGCCAGGGCTAGGGTCTACATGCTTCGGGCCCCTCCCACACAGTTTTGGGCGCCTGGAGCTACTGAACATGCGCGCCCACTGTAGCACTGTTTTCAACGCAGGGACCTGACTCCGCCCCCTACAGCTCCTGCTGCGCTGCGCCTGGCTGCAAACGACCTGTAGGGAGCTGGAGAATCTGGAAGTTTTTTTTAGGCGCACTTTGTGGCGCGAAAAATGGGCGTCCAGGTCGGGACTGCACCGTTCTAGGCGCGGCTCGAAACTTGGGCCCATGGAGTTGAGATAGAGAATCAGCCATGATCATATTGAATGGCGGTGCAGACTCGAAGGGCCGAATGGTCCACTACATCTCCTATTTTCTATGTTTCTATGTTCCCTGTGTTCAAATCGTGTGCTGATCCTCATCTTCAAGGCTCACTCAGGTCACTGGCACACTAGAGTGTCTGCTGCATGGAACCATGCCCCAGGTTGGAGGAAGAAAATGAATAAAAAGGGAATTGTTCTTTCTTTATCTGCTGTTTTTTGTTGCTTGGCACACTAACGCAATGTACCTGTAATAGTTAGCCTCTAGTGCTAAGTGGCACATGAGGAAACACATTTCTTTCACCGCAGTCAGTCCAGAGCAAGATATTTGACTCCAATTAGAGTATCATCTTGCTTACATCCAACTGATTGTATTTACGTTTATCTTTGCAAGTCTGTAACAGACACAACTTGTCTCTGGGCCATTTTTATGCAGACAGGTTGTTAACAAGACTCGCAACCCCCTACCAGGAGGACCGGTGAACTGCCTTTAGTCTGGCTCCTACCTTTCGAATTGTCTAGTTAGGATGATCCTACTAGGTGTTGTACTATTGCCAGCATCGCTCTCAGGGTCATTGGAGCACACAAGCCTTCTCAGCATGTTAAGATGCAGTCGGAAGGGAAGGATTTGTAATAGGGATATCGAGCATTCCTAAATAAAGACATAGGAATGGTGTGATTTCAGGTTTTCAGCCAACATTACAGGTTGAATGCCTCAGCAACCAGCTAAATCCCCATTGTTCCGAATAGCATCATTGAGAGTTTAACAACCGGCAGTGAAAATATTGATGCAAATTTTTTATTTGTTCTTGGGATGTGGACAACACTAGCAATGCCACAATTATTGCCTATCCCCAGTTGTTCTGAAAAGCTGGTGTGGACCATCTCCTTGAACCGCTGCAGTTGTTATGGTGAAGCTGCTCCCACAATAGTGTAAGGTAAGGAATTCTCAGATATTGATCCAGTGACAATGAAGGAATGGCAATATATGTCCAAGTCAGGGTGGTGTGTGATTTTGAGGGGAACTTGGAGTTGATGGTGTTTCAACAACATTGTTGCTCTAGTCCTTCTTGGTAGTAGCGGCCGCAGGGGAGAGAGGAGCTGCTGAAGTAGCCCTGGTAAATTGCTGCAGTGCATTCTCTAGATTGTACATACTGCAGCCACAGTACACCAGTGAAGGAGGGGGCGAGTTTGGTGATCGAGGCACCAAGCAAGCAAACTGCTCTGACTTGGATGGTGCCGAGCATCTTGAGTGATGTTGCAGCTGCACCCATCCAGGTGAGTGATGAGTATTCCATCATCTTCCTAACTTGAGTCTTGTGTAATGCTCTGGAAGTAAGTAATTATCAGTTCTGTGTTCTCAAAGTAATTAAGCATTTGGAGGCCAGATGTGATGCAGCAGGATACCACTCCCAAGGCTGTATTTGATTATGAAATATTTGAATGTGAAACATCAGCTCGCCTATGTGGTAAAACATAAAGTGCTTTTATCGATGTTCACTCTCCATTCACTTCAAGGGATATTAGTTTTTGAAGTTTCAGTGCAACATTGACCACATTAAAGATATATTAATGGTGGGTGGGATCAGAAGTGTTTCTTCCAAATCGAACTTTATACTTCGGTTCTACCCTTTACATGAATGTGAAAGCCGAAACATTGAATTCATTCTATCATCTATAAATGTAGTTCTCTCTAATAAAGGCTGCATCTTATCTGTTTGGATAAAAATGAAAAAAAATAATTCAACTATCAAAATAAATTGAAGAAATATACCCCCACATCCCATCAGCCACTGGCTCTCTTTCAGATTTTATATCAGAAACATGAAATTGCTTTAACTTTATGTACATAACTGACAATACAACATTATGCCCAGGCTGAAGTATCACAATATAGCAAATCTCTCATTAATCATGGGACAAGCACATCTAAGTTCAGTCATTCAAATGTAAAGAAAATTATTTATCTGAGTAATTCCTAATTGGTCCAATTTACTTCAAATAAATTCAGAAATCACTTCAGTGCCCATCTTTATATGACAATGCCTTTGGGTTACAATGTCAATGTAAATATTAAAGTATTGTATCCTTCATCTAAGTGACATTTCCATTCTTGTGTCTTTAGGCTTGCAAACAATGAGTCATTCTAAACCAAATACAACTGAGTGCTTGATAACTGTCATAAATCTGCATTAAGGCAATCATTGTGGGTTGATGAAGCTGAAAATTATATCTCTTGTAGCGGTGTCATGTGACTAGTTCAGTTTGATAAGACAAATGACAGTCCATGTTGAACATCCCTACATCTCACCGAACCACAGTGATAATCCAGATGGTTTACAGTCCAAACTAACATATGGAATAGTTATAATTCTATGCATTAAATATATAACATATGGCAAAAAATGTGCTCATCTTTGTGTCAGCTGTGGCTCAGTGGGTAACACCCTCGCCTCTGAGTCAGAAAGTTGTGGGTTCAAGTCCTACCCCAGGGGTTTGAGCACATAAATCTAGGCTGACAGTGCAGTGCTGAGGGAGTGGTGCACTGTTGGAGGTGCCATCTTTCGGATGAGACGTTAAACCGTCTGCCCTCTCAGATGGACATAAAAGATCCCATGGCACGATTTTGAAGAAGAGCAGGGCAGTTATCCCCGGTGTCCTGGCCAATATTTATCCCTCAATCAACATAACAAAAACAGTTTATCTGGTCATTCTCACATTGCTGTTTGTGGGAGCTTGCTGTGCACAAATTGGCTGCTGCGTTTCCCACATTATAACAGTGACTACACTGCAAATGTACTTAATTGGCTGTTAAACGCTTTGAGAGGTGCGGTGGTCGTGAAAGGCGGTATATAAATGTAAGTCTTTCTTTTTCTTTCTTTGCGTTTTATGATTTTGTGGCACTACAGGTATCAATGTTTCATGAAAATACTGCACCAAATTAAATCAATGTCCTCTTCAACCATTTTTGCAAAATAACTTGAGGAATAGTGATAATGTTCAGATTATTCCTCCTCCATTATTGGAAAGATTGTTATATGGACTCTTTCAAATTTAATGTACATTGTTCAGTATAAATAATTATATATCTGCAGCACAAAATAAGCAGCAATATTTTAATGTTTTTTTTTCCCCATTATTTAGTTCTTTTAATATTAACTTACCTTTTTCATTTGCCTACAAATTGCAGGGACCCATGTATGTCAAAGCTACATACCCATTTTAGATTGCACACCACCTTTCTGGTGACTCCATCTGCCTATTTTCAGATAACTATTTCCAAGTGACAATCATCCATTTTCATTTCTACATATATTATTAATCTGAGCAAGATTTGTTGGGCAATCAGTCTTATTGGGTTACAAATGTCAGTGTGAATTTTAAAGGTCATCTTTTTCATCTAAAATGGCAATATTTCCATCCAAATGATACAACCATGTGCTTGTGCCTTTAGGCCTGTAATAGCTAAGTCAGCCATAACCAAATGTTGCTGAAAATATGATGGCGTGATATAATTAAATTTAGATATTGTGCATTAGTGAAGCTGAAAGACATACCACTTGTGTGTGTGACAGGTACATGGGCATGAAAATATGTGAGTCCACATCAAACAATGACTGCTTTGGTCGTCTTCAGTGTTACTGCACATAGGTTGAAATCTTGTGCTTACCTGTAGATTGGAAGTAAGCTACTTTGTTGCAGCACTGGGATAGAGTAAACATCCATTGTTTTATGGAAATTAACTTTCAGCTATTAGGTTAAGCAGGAACAAGATATGCTAATTTGGCTCTATCAAGCCCTCTCTACTATTGTGTTAACTATGACACCTTTATCTTTTTAATCTCCACTCTGCCATTTCTCCATGTCCCTTACTTCCCAAATAAGTATCTCAATTGATAGTGCAATGAAAGCCTTCCATATTTTTGCCACCGTTTTTGTGAAGATTTATTTTTCCTTGGGTTCACTTTTACCCAAATTATTTTGAATTCCCTTACTGAAAGAAAGAACTGTTCCCTTTCTACCTTCTTAATTCCCTTCACTGTTTTAAAATATTAATCATATATCCGTTAATCTTCTTATTTCCTTGCAATAGAGCTCAAGTTTACTCAGTCTCTCATCATCGCTCAGTCCCTTTATCCAGGACTTTCTCCAATGCTAATATATCTTTGTAAGATAGGATGCCCAAACCTAAAAAATAATATTCCAAATGAGGTCTGAGCAATGGTATAATTGCAGTAGTATTTCCTTGCTTTATATTCCATACCTCTCATGTCGAAGCCCTGCATCCCAGTAGTCTTTTAAATCACACTTTGTACCTGCAAGGTAACCTTCAATGGCTTATACACTTGGACCTCAAATCTGTTTGTTTATTTATGTCTAACCTCCGCCATCTCAATTCAGTGCATCCACATTGAAACTGTAGTTTAACCTGCCATCCTTACACTCAAAATATAATGCTTCACACTTGATGTTCAACTGAAGCTACTATTTTTCCTCCCACTCACTGTTTTCTTTTGCAATTTTCTGCACTCTCCTTCACAATTCACTATACTTCCTAGCTTAGTGGCATCATCTTCCCAAATCTAGATTATTTATATGTAGAATGAAATTTGGGTCCCCAACATTAATCCCAGGAGAACACTTCTTGCCACTGCCCATCAATCTGAAAATGTTCCTTTTATTGCAAACTTCTGCCTTTTGTCTTTTAACAATTTTTTTTAATCCATACCATAAGTGTGCCAACAAATCCATCAATCTCAACTGCAGCTAGATATCTCTTGTGTGGAGCCTTATGAAAAGCCTCTGTATATCCACGTATATATTGATTTTCCTTTATCCATCATCTCAGTGATCCTGTCAAAGAACTCTACTAAGCTAGTCAGAAGTGACCTACCTTTACAAAAACCATGCTGATTCTCCCTAATTAGCTGAAAGTTTTTGAAGTGCTCATTTGTTCGATTGATGCGAGAAAGTGTTCCGCTGTAGTTACTTGCTTTGTTCCTTCCTCATTTAATGGCAAGTTTCAATGGTCTTCACTTTCACAGCAATTGTGCCCCAACTGGAATCGGATTTTGTGAAGAGCATCACACATTTTGAACATGTCTAAATATAAAAACTTAGGTTCTGAAATCTAAAGACATTTTACATTTGTGTCTGAAGTTACCGCAATTCACATGAGAAACATATGGCATGAGTTCAGACAATAGTTAGCAATGCTTATGACTTTGTAAACTGAATTTAGTTGGAAGAAGGTGGAAGAAAATGAATAGATTAAGTTTTTTTTATATATATAATGTGTGGACGTTCTGCGGGGAATCTTCACAGCTCTGCGAGTGAGGGTTTGGAGACACACCCACTGTCAAAATGGCCGTGATTAACAGCGGGGCGGGATCCTGCTCTGGACCTGCCTCCTTCTAAGTTTCCAAAGTGCCGGGTCTGGCTGCGGTTCACAGACCTGACACCAAGCGTCAGGCCAGCCAATTAACATCATTAAGAGTTACTTTAAAGGTATTTAAAAATAATTTTACCAAGTACTTACCATTTTTCCAAGTTTTTAACGAGACTCACGTCCCTCGGGGAACATGTCAGGTAAGTGTGTTGGGTTCTCAATGACTTTCCATTGCTTTGACTAGTTGACAGCTGCAGAAGTGGTATAAAAGCTACCATTTCACAGCTGTTCACTTTCCAATCTCAGAAGCTGAAGCCTTGGAAGACACTTTTGAGCTATATGCAGGTTGGAAGTGTCTGCAGTGAACTCTCTATCCACTGTCACCTCCTTGGAGTAACTGCTCTCACCACCGACAGATCGTTTCTGTCATCTCAATTTCAGCTGCCATCTATTCCAACAGCATCGGTGCCCTTGAAAAAATCTAGCCTTGGTCATCAGAATCCCACCAGGATCAGCCCCAACACCAACATCACTAAACAAACCAACAACACCACCAAACTGCTCCACAATCTACAAAAGACACAGGGCATCAGCACCCGACCACGTTGCTGCCCGGGAGGCCAGGGACGGCCTCACCATGAACAGATTTGCTTCACTTGGCGATGTGCACCCTGGCTGCCACATGATGCGCCAGGTTGGTACCACCCCACACCAGCACCATAAAGCATCCCTGCAATGCCCAAGCCATTCCTTTCACACTCATCACCATTGCGGGGGGTACCATTATGTCCCACCATTCACTATAACTCACTAAGTTACTTCCAAAGGTGCATACAGATCTGTCCAAGAATGCAAAGTGTTCAAAATAAATATTTCAATGTTTGACAACACATTAGCAGAAACTCGACATGAGCATTGGCTAAAAGACCCACAAGCCTACCCTTGTGTGTTGTTAGTTGGTATAATTGAACAAGGATGATGGTGAGTGTGAAGTGTGGCTCGTGAGATGGGAATATGATAATGTAGAGAGAGTGGGATGGGTGGATGTGCAAGGTACATTGGTATGAGTAAGGATGTGCAGGAGTAGGGTAGGAAAGGCAGTGTGATGGGGATGTGATGAGTGGCACAGCAGGATGAAGTTGAGTGTGGTTTTGTATAAACATTTCATGAACTACTGAGATCATTCAGAGGTTTGCGCCACAGCAGCCAGCTCCTCCTGATGACATCTCTGTTTGAGCCCTTCTATGCAATGAGCAACCACGCTGCATTGGTGTCCTGGGGAGGTTTCTTCTGCCCATTGGAATGGAAGAGAACCTCCCTGCGTGCTGTGATTCCCTCCATAAACATCTGGAGGGAATCATGGGAGAGCCTGGGTGCAGCTGTGCACCTTTATGCAGTGCTTGTCAGTGTTTGCAGCACCTGAATGCTGCAGAACACTGACAGAACAACTGTCACAATCAATGTGGCCATGGTCCCTTTAAGGAACCCGGCTGATGAAGCATCTTCAACTGACATCATCGGACCCACTTCCTTTTAATTGGCCAGGAACCTCGCATAGCGAGTTTAACAAGCCCAATGTAGGGAAGCTTCTTTTCACAGAGTGGGTTGGAGCCAGGAGCGGGGTCGCAACCTGCCACCGACCCCGGCCGCCCCAGGCGCGACACGGTTGGTGAAATTGCGGCCTCTGTGTGCAAAGTGTATGACCCTGCTGTAGAATCACTATACAAACAATTGATCTGGTTGAATGAAAAATAAAAGATTTATTATATTGGGGCCATAATTCTGATGGGCCCACTCTACTGGCACAAGTACAGTGGCGTGGAATTCCGGTCTGCTGAAAGCAAAGGCTGCAGGCCCTGTCCAAAGTCTGTGATCGATTGATTACCTTAGTTTTAGAAAGCCTTTACAAGGGAGCCTTTGCAATGGCTTCAAAGGAACTCACACCAGCTCCCAACTGGCAAGAGTTCAATTGAGGCCTTATACAGGTTTACTAGATGGAATTTCCTGAGTAGTTGAACTCCCCCAGACAGAGACCCGTATTTTGCGGCCTCTACAGGTACAAACGAGGTGCGTACACGCTGTTAGAGCCCCTGAAAGTTCCGGGATTAGGCATGTGCTGTGCATGCGCGAAAACCTGAAACTTGTGATCGGCCAAGAATTCTCTTGACAGATCCAATGCATCCCCAGGAAAAGGGCATCTGTGGACGGAGAGTTGGGCCATTTGCCCAACTTCTGCCCAGCGAATGCCCGCAAAATTCTTACGCCTAGTAAGGCCTGCTTTTACAAGCACAAGAGTTTAAAAAAACCCATTAAAATAAATATTTTTCAATCATTTATACATTAACAAACCTGTACAATAAGGTAACTTTATTGTTAGCTCCTTTAAAACATTTAAGTTTATAATTTTTGTTTTAAATATTTAATTAAATGGCATTTTAGTTAATTTAAAAATGTAATGTTTTTTTTATTTATTTGATGTGTAAAGGTATTTTTGGGGGGGTTTCCCATTCATGCTTATGGGGTTTCTATTCATATGGAATCCCCATAACATGAATGGGAATCCCCTTCTGTCATTCGTTGGGCTGGCCCACATGATCCCAGGGGTGCTTGCAAACCACCTATGCCCCTGGGATATGTGGGCCTCTATGCATGTCTACGCATGGAGGCCCATGAGCGCGAGTCTCCGTGGATCCCGAGGCAGAAGGTAAGTTTGTAGATTTTTTGCTGCTTGGAGGCATCCACCAGCTTCTGACCCCAATTTCAGGCCCATAGCCCCTTAACAGAAGACACGCTCACTCTGCCCAACCAAACTTTACTGAGCACTTTCCACATGGTGGAATCTGATGGAACAAAGTATGCCCCAATTTCTGGTCCCTGTCAGGCCATCTACTCTCGTGCTCAATTATAGTGTTTGAAGAATGTGCTGAAACTGAGCTCAACAGATTTTTACGCCATAATATATTGAAAGGGCATGGTTAGCTGATAAAGTATATGTAAAATACTATATGAGATTTATATAAATGCAGCAGTGCCCTTTCATCTGCTTAGAGAGTGCATAATCACATCACATTACAATCGCATGACAGGGCCCATAGGAATGGGGTAATATTCTAGCATGAATTGAGGATTGGTTAATGGACAGAAAACAGAGAGTAGGAATAAACGGGTCATTTTTGGGTTGACAGGCTGTAGCTAGTGGGGTACTGCAAGGATCGGTGCTTGGGCCTCAGCTGTTCACAATCTATATCAATGATTTGGATCGGGGACCAAATGTAATATATCCAAGTTTGCTGATGATACAAAGTTAGGTGGGAATGTAAATTGTGAGGAGGATGCAAAGAGACTTCAATGGCAAATGGAATATAATGTGGAGAAATGTGAAGTTATCCACTTTGGTAGGAAAAATAGAAAAACAGAGCTTTTTTAAAACGGTGAGAGATTGGAAAATGTTGGTGTTCAGAGGGACCTGGGTGTCCTTGTACACGAATCACCGAAAGTTAACATGCAGGTGCAGCAAGCAATTAAGAAAGCAAATGGTACGTTGGCCTTTATTACAAAAGGATTTGAGTATAAGAGTAAAGGGGGCCGAAATTCAAGGTCTCAGAAAGATCTGTTTCTGCCCGTTTGTGGCGGCCATGCATCGGAATCCCATGGCCGCCACTTTGTGGTCAACTGGCTGACCCAACCCAACCCAAATTCAGGTTGCCGATTTTTCGGCCTGGACCCAAATTCCGCCCTGATGCTGATGACTGCCCTAAGCGCGTCATCAGAATGCATACCGCCGCTTTCCATCACCTGGAAAATGCACCAACCGATATTCAGGTTGAAAAATCGTAGCCACACTACACAGTGGCCCCATCAGCTTTCTGTGTCGGTGCACCTTATCCCCAGTTAGTTCGGCCTGGCAATGTGGCAGCCCTTCATGGGGAAGGCCCAATGCTGCGACCGCCGTGTATTTATTTTTGCCAGCCAACTTCCCGATTGGCCAGCAAGACAGTAAGCCGGGTTCGGCCGGGCCGCCAACGGACAGCCTGGCATCCCCTTTTGGGTGCCAGGCTGCTGGCCCGGCCGAAACCTTCCCTGGTAGCCCAGTGGCTGAAGATTTAAAATGTCCGATTCTCTCCCTTTAATGGATTGACAGCGACGGAGTCCTGGTCCCGACCCAAATTCAGCCTCTCAGCCTGCCTTCCTGTCTATCTCCTGCCCCCATTATGACCGACGTCCGTTGGGACTTTGAAAAAATTTCAAAGTGCTGAAAATCGATCATCAGGCTACATCATGGATTCCTGCGGTAAGAACAGAAAAATCTCATAGGTGTACCAGCTTTCTTGCGCTACTGAATTTCGGCCCCAAGATGGCTTACTGCAATTAAATAGTGCACTAGTGAGACCAGACCTGGAGTATTGTGTACAGTTTTGGTCTCCTTACCTAAGGAAGGCTATAGTTGCCATACAGGGATTGCAACGAAGGTTCACCAGACTGATTCCTGGGATAGGGGGATTGTCCTATGAGGAGAGATTGAGTAGACTAGGCCTATATTCTCTAGAGTTTAGAAAGATGAGAGGTGATCCCACTGAAACATACAAAATTCATACAGGGCTTGACAAGGTAGATGCAGGGAGGATGTCTCCCCTGGCTGGGGACTCTAGAACCAGGGGTAGCAGTCTCAGAATAAGGGGTCAACCATTTAGGACTGAGATGAGGAGAAATTTCTTCACTCAGAGAGTGGTGAAGTCATAGAATTCTCTACACCAGAGGGCCGTGGATGCTCAATCGTTGAGTATATTCAAGACAGAAATCGCTAGATTTTTGAATATTAAGGGAATCATGGGTTATGGGGAGCGGGCAGGGAAGTGGAGTTGAGGCCAAGATCAGATCAGCCATGATCTTATTGCATGGTGGAGCAGGCTCGAGGGGCCGAATGGACTACTCCTGCACCTAATTCTTATATTCTTACCAATCTTGCTTGCATTTTTAGGACTTTAAAATCAAAAGAGTGCACATTGCAATAGATAAAGGAGACATCAATTCATGTTTAAATCTGGGTCTCTAACAGAACTGTTTTGTTATCAATTGTTGCAAGATTATGAAGCGGTGCAAATGCTGGCGTTTGCTCTAAACATCTCTATGCTGTGCACTGTTTGTCAAGTTTAACACATGGCTTTTGACAAACCACAATTTGAGCACGTTAATGAGCAGGAAATAAGCCTCTTGAACCCATTAAAAAATGAAGTTCTGACCAATACAAATATGCTGAGTTGAAATATTAGAGCCAAGAAGAAGACATTAACCAGAAAAGCATTTCATCAATTCAGATAGGTTATGTTTTACTTATTCTATGTACTATAGGTTTCCTGTAATGTTTTTTGCATTTTCAGTTTAAAATATATTAATTAGCCTTTTATATTGGAGAATGAACGACTGTCCTATTTCACCTCAGTGTTTGGTGTTGTATTTCAATTTCCTAGAACCAGCAATTATGTTGGAAATGTCAAATTCATTTTGTAGTTGCCAAGGAGAAGAGATGTCAGTCTCCATTTTCTGGTGAATTTGAACCTTGCTGTCCAAAATAAAAAGCCAGATTTGCATAGCTTTGCATTAATTTTCCCTTTAAAACTGGTTGCTGCCGTGCACTGTCATCAGTACGCTACACAATCAGACACAAGAGTAATGATTCTAATGCCAATAGTTGGATAGTATCAGTTTTTGCTGTCCTTGAGAATGAAATACTTTATTTCAGTATCTAACAGTTTGGCAAGGAACTAATATAACTGTAGTGAGGCATCTTCACAGTTCAGCAGACTCTAATGCAGTGTGCTAATTGGCTGCCCATTACTGGTAATTAATATTATCATTCAAACTTTTCTAAGCAATTATGATTGACAGATCAAAGCATTTGTTATGACTTGTATCTGGCTACAGATCATATTCAAACTAACTTCTTCGTCCCTCCAACAAATGCCAACAGATGGATGACACTACTCATTAACGTATAAAAGTCAAAACCTACTGTATTTGCCCTGTGGAAAAGACTGTGTGGATTTTCCTCTGCTGCTAATTGTAGCCTGCAGAATGAAATTTAATATATTTTGACACAGCCCAAATCCCTCGGTAACAGATGCTCTTTTAATGATAGCAAGTTGGCATCTGCAAGTTCAGTGCTTGTGATGGTGTTCTTGTCAGTCCTGACCCACTATTTGATCTCATGCTGTGAGGCAACACTGGGGAGCATCTGTCAGTCTGTGGAATCTTAAGAGAGATCCCTGAGACAAGCAAACTTTCTGTTACTGAAATGTTATGCTATCTAATGTCTACTTGTGTGAACACTTAAGCTCCAGTACAGAACTAATCCATGTGATATTATGATCTATGTATAATTATATACACATAGCCAATAGCAACTGAAGTAAGAGAGGGTAAAAAGGGGGAACAATATCTCCAAATTGAAAAAACATTTTTTTCCTAGATTGTTGTTCCAGTCAGATACTGGGAATGGGGTATCGACATAAGAACATAAGAACATAAGAAATAAGAGCAGGAGTAGGCCATTTGACCCCTTGAGCCTGCTCCGCCACTTAATAAGATCATGGCTGATCTGATCATGGACTCAGCTCCACTTCCCTGCCTGCTCCCCATAACCCTTTATTCCCTTATCGTTCAAAAATCTGTATCTCTGTCTTAAATATATTCAATGACCCAGCCTCCACAGTTCTCTGGGACTGAGAATTCCACTGATTTACAACCCTCTGAAAGAAGAAATTCCTCCTCATCTCAGTTTTAAATGGGCGGCCCCTTATTCTGAGACTATGACCCCTGTTATGTCTCAAATAAAGCAATGTGACTGAGGATTGTAGACTTGAGTAAGTGTGACCTTAGTCCCTTTATTCTGACTCCAGAGTGCTGGCATAGCATGGGAGGCCTGCTTATATGCAGTGCTCCCAAGGGATGCTCGGATCCCTTGGGACTCTAACAGATGTGCCCTCTAGTGGCAGTAGAATGCTGGTTACAAGGTATTGCATACATAACATCACTCTCCTGCCCCCCTCCCCAAAGTCAATAGTACACTTATTTACAGAGTGAGACGATCTGGGGCTTTCAGCTCCCGAGTCGATCATCTCGGTACAAACAGGTGAGGTGGTTGGGCCTTCACTGGGCTGCTGCGCAGCTGGCCTTGCTGGGGATGATGGGTTCAGCTTCGTGGTCAACCGTGATGTCGGTTGCCATTTGTATGTATATCGGAGGGTCGAAGTTGGTGGTGTCCTCTTCAGGTTGCTCGTGGCTGTCTGTGAATCGCAGTTTGGTTTGGTTCAAATGCTTTCTGCAAGTTAGTCCATTTGCAAGTTTGACCTCAAACATCCTACTCCCTTCTTTGGCTATGACAGTGCCAGCAAGCCATTTGGGACCATGTCCATAGTTGAGTACAAATACAGGGTCATTGACTTCAATATCGCGTGACAAATTTGCGCGATCATGGTACATGCTTTGTTGATGCCGCTTGCCCTCAACATGATCCTGGAGATCAGAGTGGACTAGAGAGAGCCTTGTTTAGAGTGCCCTTTTCATGAACAGTTTGGCAGGGGGAACCCCGGTGAGTGAGTGGGGTCTTGTGCAGCAGCTGAGCAGGACTCGGGATAGGCGGGTCAGCAGGGAGCCTTCCGACACGCGTTTCAAGCTTTGCTTCATGGTTTAGACTGCCCGTTCTGCCTGGCAGTTAGATGCTGGCTTGAATGGCGCAGATGTGACGTGCTTGATCCCATTGCGGGTCATGAATTCCTTGAATTCAGCACTGGTGAAGCTCGGCCCATTGTCGCTAACAAGGACATCAGGCAGGCGGTGCGTGGCAAACATGGCTCGTAGGCTTTCGATGGTGGCAGTGGACGTGCTTACAGACATTATTACACACTCAATCCATTTTGAATAAGCTTCCACAACAACCAAAAACATTTTGCCTAGAAACGGGCCAGCAAAGTCAACGTGGATCCTAGACCACGGTTTGGAGGGCCATGACCACAAACTTAGCGGTGCCTCTCTGGGTGCATTGCTCAGTTGAGAGCAAGTGTTGCATTGGCGCACGCAAGACTCCAAATCTCAGTTGATGTCAGGCCACCACACATTGGATCTGGCTATAGCTTTCATCATTACTATGCCTGGGTGGGTACTGTGTAGGTCACGTATGAACATTTCCCTGCCTTTCTTAGGCAAAAGCACGCGATTACCCCACAAAAGACAGTCCGCCTGTATGGACATTTCGTCTTTGCGCCGCTGGAACGGCTTGATCTCTTCATGCATCTCCGCTGGGACGCTGTACCAGCTCCCATGGAGGACACAGTTTTTTACAAGGGACAGTAAAGGATCCTGGTTGGTCCAGGTCCTGACCTGGCGGGCTGTAACGGGTGACTTTTCGTTTTCAAATGCATCCATTGCCAAGAGCAAGTCTGTAGGCTGTGCCATTTCCATCCCGGTGGTGGGCAATGGTAGCCGACTGAGAGCATCAGCGCAGTTCTCTGTGCCTGGCCTGTGGCGAATTACATAGTTATATGTAGACAGCATGAGCGCCAATCTTTGGATGCAAGCAGAGGCATTGGTGTTAATGCCTTTGCTCTTTGAGAATAGCGATATGAACGGCTTATGGTCAGTTTCTAATTCGAACTTAAGCCCAAACAGATACTGGTACATTTTTTTCACCCCGTAAACTCATGCCAGAGCTTCTTTTTCAATCATGCTGTAGGCCCTTTTGGCCTTGAACAAACTCCTGGACGCATAAGCAACCGGTTGCAATGTTCCCGATTCGTTTGCTTGTTGTAACGCACACCTGACCCCGTATGAAGACGCATCGCAAGCTAGCACTAAATATTTACATGGGTCATACAGAACAAGCAGTTTGTTGGACCATAACAGATTTCTGGCTTTCTCAAAAGCAGTCTCTTGTGATTTCCCCCATACCCAGTCATCTCCCTTGCGTAGCAACACATGTAGAGGTTCTAACAAGGTGCTTAACTCGGGTAGGAAATTACCAAAATAATTGAGGAGTCCCAGGAACAACCGCAGCTTTGTCACGTTCTGTGGTCTCGGCGCGTTCTTGATGGCCTCCGTCTTGGCGTCGGTGGGTCTGATGCCATCTGCCTTGATTCTTCTCTCGAAGAACTCGACCTCTGGTGACAGGAAAACACACTTTGAGCGTTTCAACCCGAGTCCCACACGATCTAGCCGACTTAGAACCTCTTCCAGGTTCTGCAAGTGTTCGATGGTGTCCCAACCTATGATCAATATGTCGTCCTGGAAAACCACGGTGCGCGGAACCGACTTTTGCAGACTCTCCATGTTCCTTTGAAAATAGCCGCGGCTGATCGAATCCCAAACGGGCATCTATTGTAGATGAACAGACCTTTGTGCGTGTTGATGCAGGTGAGGCCTTTCGAAGATTCCGCCAGCTCCTGCGTCATGTAGGCCGAGGTCAGGTCCAACTTGGTGAATGTCTTTCTTCCCGCCAGCGTCGCAAATAGGTCGTCTGCCTTGGGTAACGGGTACTAGTACTACAGCGAAAAACGGTAAATCGTTACTTTATAGTCCCCACAAATTCTGACCGTGCCATCGCCCTCGAGAACCAGAACAATCGGACTGGCCCACTCGTTGAACTCCCGGCGCGATGATGCCCTCTCATTGCATCCTGTCCAGCTCGATTTCCACTTTCTCTCACATCACGTGCCTTGTGGTGGAGGGGTCGTGTACCGGGAACCATGTGGATCTGCACCTTCGCCCCAGAGAAATTTCCGATGCCTGGCTCAAACAATGACGGGAACTTGCTCAAAACCTGGGCCCATGAGGCGTCGTTGACGGACGAAATCGCTCGGATGTCGTCCCAGTTCCAGTGGATTTTTCCTAGTCAGCTTCTGTCGAACAGTGTGGGGCCATCTCCTGGTACAATCCATAGTGGTAGTTCGTGTACCGCTCCATCATAGGAGACTTTTACTGCTGCACTGCCAAGTACAGAGATCAGCTCTTTAGTGTAAGTTCTCAGCTTGGTATGAATAGGGCTCAGCTTGGGCCTTTGTGCCTTGTTGCACCACAGCCTCTCGAAGGCCTTTTTGCTCATGATGGACTGACTCGCACCCGTGTCCAATGCCATGGATACTGGAATTCCGTTCAGTTCAACTTTTAACATGATCGGTGGACATTTCATGGTGAAGGTGTGTACCCTGTACACTTCTGCCTCCTCGATTCGAGTCTCTAGTTCAGTTTGATCTGCCATGGATACGGTCTTTCTCTGCAACATGGTGGTTTGCAGGGTTTGCAGCTCATCTGCACATTCACTGGAGGTGTCCCATTATTCCACAGCCTTTGCACGGATAGTGTTTGAAGCGGCATTGATCGGCTCGATGATCACCTCCGCAGCGCCAACAAGGAGTTAATCGCCTCACATTCACACTTGATGGTGGACTCTGAGTCATCTGAGGTCATGCAGCTGCAGGCGTGTACGTTCTGCCACATGCATTCCTGCCTGAAAATGATGTTACTTTGTGTACAATACTTGCCAATGCATCTTTATGCTGTGAAATTTGTTTGGAGTTATCGCTGGTGGACATCGTTATGGCTTTGCTCAGGTTCGGTGTTTCAACAGTCAATAGTTTGCGAAGGAATGCCTCATGGCCAAAGCCAAGCACAAAAAAGTCTCTTAGCATTTGCTCCAGGAATCCATCGAATTCGTAATGTCCTGCAAGGCGCCTTAGTTCGGCGACGTAGCTCACCACTTCCTGGCCTTCAGACCGTTGACATGTATAAAATCAATATCTTGCCATCAGAACGCTCTCCTTCGGATTTAGGTGCTCCCAGACCAGTGTACACAGTTCTTTATATGAGTTGGTTGTTGGTTTCACCAGAGCAAGAAGATTCTTCATGAGGCCATAGGTTGTTGTCCCAGTGAACATAAGAACATAAGAACATAAGAATTAAGAACAGGAGTAGGCCATCTAGCCCCTCGAGCCTGCTCCGCCATTCAACAAGATCATGGCTGATCTGGCCGTGGACTCAGCTCCACTAACGCGCCCGCTCCCCGTAACCCTTAATTCCCTTATTGGTTAAAAATTTATCTATCTGTGACTTGAATACATTCAATGAGCTAGCCTCGACTGCTTCCTTGGGCAGAGAATTCCACAGATTCACAACCCTCTGGGAGAAGAAATTCCTTCTCAACTCGGTTTTAAATTGGCTCCCCCGTATTTTGAGGTTGTGCCCCCTAGTTCTCGTCTCCCCGATCAGTGGAAACAACCTCTCTGCCTCTATCTTGTCTATCTCTTTCATTATTTTAAATGTTTCTATAAGATCACCCCTCATCCTTCTGAACTCCAACGAGTAAAGACCCAGTCTACTCAATCTATCATCATAAGGTAACCCCCTCATCTCCGGAATCAGCCTAGTGAATCGTCTCTGTACCCCCTCCAAAGCTAGTATATCCTTCCTTAAGTAAGGTGAACAAAACTGCACGCAGTACTCCAGGTGCGGCCTCACCAATACCCTATACAGTTGCAGAAGGACTTCCCTGCTTTTGTACTCCATCCTTCTCGCAATGAAGGCCAACATTCCATTCGCCTTCCTGATTACCTGCTGCACCTGCAAACTAACTTTTTGGGATTCATGCACAGCATTTCCGTAGTGCAGTGGTTATCACGTTCGCCTAACACGCGAAAGGTCCCCGGTTCGAAACCGGGCGGAAACATTATTGTCACCCAGGCGGGTGGCATGGTTTTAATGTTTATGTTTATTTTCAGGTAAACTCAAAAGAGTTTCATGCACAAGGACCCCCAGGTCCCTCTGCACCGCAGCATGTTGTAATTTCTCCCCATTCAAATAATATTCCCTTTTACTGTTTTTTTTCCCAAGCTGGATGACCTCACACTTTCCGACATTGAATTCCATCTGCCAAACCTTAGCCCATTCACTTAACCTATCTAAATCTCTTTGCAGGCTCTCTGTGTCCTCTACACAACCTGCTTTCCCACTAATCTTTGTGTCATCTGCAAATTTTGTTACACTACTACACTCTGTCCCCTCTTCCAGGTCATCTATGTATATTGTAAACAGTTGTGGTCCCAGCACCGATCCCTGTGGCACACCACTAACCACCGATTTCCAACCCGAAAAGGACCCATTTATCCCGACTCTCTGCTTTCTGTTAGCCAGCCAATTCTATATCCATGTTAATACATTTCCTCTGACTCCGCGTACCTTTATCTTTTGCAGTAACCTTTTGTGTGGCACCTTATCGAATGTCTTTTGAAAATCTAAATACACCACATCCATCGGTACACCTCTATCCACCATGCTCGTTATATCCTCAAAGAATTCCAGTAAATTAGTTAAACATGATTTCCCCTTCATGAATCCATGCTGCGTCTGCTTGATTGCACTATTCCTATCTAGATGTCCCGCTATTTATTCCTTAATGATAGTTTCAAGCATTTTCCCCACTACAGATGTTAAACTAACCGGCCGAAAGTTACCTGCCTTTTGTCTGCCCCATTTTTTAAACAGAGGCATTACATTAGCTGCTTTCCAATCCGCTGGTACCTCCCCAGAGTCCAGAGAATTTTGGTAGATTATAACGAATGCATCTGCTATAACTTCTGCCATCTCTTTTAATACCCTGGGATGCATTTCATCAGGACCAGGGGACTTGTCTACCTTGAGTCCCATTAGCCTGTCCAGCACTACCCCCCTAGTGATAGTGATTGTCTCAAAGTCCTCCCTTCCCACATTCCTGCGACCAGCAATTTTTGGCATGATTTTTGTGTCTTCCACTGTGAAGACTGAAGCAAAATAATTGTTCAAGGTCTCAGCCATTTCCACATTTCCCATTATTAAATCCCCCTTCTCATCTTCTAAGGGACCAACATTTACTTTCGTCACTCTTTTCCGTTTTATATATCTGTAAAAGCTTTTACTATCCGTTTTTATGTTTTGCGCAAGTTTACCTTCGTAATCTATCTTTCCTTTCTTTATTGCTTTCTTAGTCATTCTTTGCCGTCGTTTAAAATTTTCCCAATCTTCTATTTTCCCACTAACCTTGGCCACCTTATACGCATTGGTTTTTAATTTGATACTCTCCTTTATTTCCTTGGTTATCCAAGGCTGGTTATCCCTTCTCTTACCGCCCTTCTTTTTCACTGGAATATATTTTTGTTGAGCACTATGAAAGAGCTCCTTAAAAGTCCTCCACTGTTCCTCAAATGTGCCACCGTTTAGTCTGTGTTCTTAGTCTACTTTAGCCAACTCTGCCCTCATCCCACTGTAATCCCCTTTGTTTAAGCATAGTACGCTCGTTTGAGACACTACTTCCTCACCCTCAATCTGTATTACAAATTCAACCATATTGTGATCACTCATTCCGAGAGGATCTTTTACTCGGAGATCGTTTATTATTCCTGTCTCATTACACAGGACCAGATCTAAGATATCTTGCTCCCTTGTAGGTTCTGTAACATACTGTTCTAAGAAACAATCCCGTATGCATTCTATAAATTCCTCCTCCAGGCTACCCCGTGCGATTTGATTTGACCAATCGATATGTAGGTTAAAATCCCCCATGATTACTGCCGTTCCTTTTTCACATGCCTCCATTATTCCCTTGATTATTGCCCGCCCCACCATGAAGTTATTATTTGGGGGCCTATAAACTTCACCCACCAGTGACTTTTTCCCCTTACTATCTCTAATCTCCACTCACAATGGGCCCAAGTTTCCACATGATTTGCACCTGATTTTTAGGAGCAACTGGTGGAGAATGGACTATCTTAGAAATCGCAATTCTCCACATTTTTTTTTCTGCAGTTCTAGTCAGGTAGAACAGTTCCACTTTGGAACAGAATTTTTTCTTCAAAAGGGGGCGTGTCCAGCCACTGACGCCTGATTTCAAAGTTTCCACAGTGAAAACGTACTCCAAACTAACTTAGAATGGAGCAAGTGAAGATTTTTGTAGAACTGAAAAAAGTTTGTCTACACATTAAAAAATCAGGCGCAGGTTACAAATTAGGCGTCCAGAACGAGGGTGGGGGGAGGGAAGTCATTAACTTCTATAATAAATCCTTATTTATACTTCTACAAATATTATACAAATAAATCCAACCTGAATAAACATTTATAAGCAAAGAAAAGATTAAATAAACCATCTTCCTACTTGTGTGAAAGTGCTTCAGGCAGAGAGAATGCTGCAGGCGTTCATTCCCGCGGCGGGGGGGGGGGGGGAGGAGAAAGCCGTTCGTTCCCGCGGGGGGGGAGGAGGCAGCCGTTTGTTCCCGGGCGGGGATGGGAGGGAAACGGCTGCCTCAACTTTCTGAGGCTTCCTGCAGCCTTCTCACTGCTGCAAGAAGCCTCAGTGCTGATGTGCTGATGGCAATGTGCTTTTATTAAAAAATGTTCAAAAATTAAACAGCTACAAAGAATTACAAAAATGGCCGAGTGCCAAAGTTTCCTTCACACTACGCGTGTGTGAACGCTCCAACGCGCACGCGCAGCGTTGCCGGCAGGAAAAAAACTCATTTAAATAGTACCCGCCCCCTCCCACTTACAAAATCGGCGTGAGTGTAGGCTCCGCCCCCCTGGGCGCCGCGCCAAACAGACAAGGAGCTGCAGGGCGCTCCAGAATCGCGCGTTTTTTTTCCGGCGCCGTTTTAGGCCCGAGATGCGGAGGAACTTCTTCACCCAGAGAGTGGTGAACCTGTGGAATTCTCTACCACAGAAAGTTGTTGAGGCCAATTCACTAAATATATTCAAAAAGGAGTTAGATGAGGTCCTTACTGCTAGGGGGATCAAGGGGTATGGCGAGAAAGCAGGAATAGGGTACTGAAGTTGAATGTTCAGCCATGAACTCATTGAATGGCGGTGCAGGCTAGAAGGGCCGAATGGCCTACTCCTGCACCTATTTTCTATGTTTCTATGTTTCTATGTTTCTATGTTTCTATGAAAAACGGGCGCTCAGCTCGGAGGGGCGCCCGTTTTTTATCGTGTGGAAACTTGTGCCCAATGATTCAACATTTTGTTCATTAGAGCCAATATCGTCTCTCACAACTGCCCTGATATCATCTTTTATTAACAGAGCTACCCCACCTCCTTTCCCTTCTTGTCTATCTTTCCGAATCGTCAGATACCCCTGTATGTTTAATTTCCAGTCTTGGCCACCCTGTAACCACGTTTCTGTAATGGCCACCAAATCATACCCATTTGTAATGATTTGTGCCATCAATTCATTTACTTTATTTCGAATGCTGCGTGCGTTTAGGTAGAGTGTTTTAATACTAGTTTTTAAACTATGATTTTTAGTTTTGCCCCCTCCTGCAGCCCCTTTATATTCAGTGGTCCTTTTTGTTTTTTGCCTTGGGTTTCTCTGCCCTCCACTTTTACTCATCTCCTTTCTGTCTTTTGCTTTTGTCTCCTTTTTGTTTCCCTCTGTCTCCCTGCATTGGTTCCCATCCCCCTGCCATATTAGTGAGAGGATCGCCCTTGGTTTGGCAGCATTCTCATTCCCTTCCAGTTCATTGGCCATGAAGTATTAGTCCAGTCGCTCCACAAAGGCTTCCCAATCGGCACCGTCTGAGAATTTCTCCAGGATACCAAATTCTCTGCATTTTCGCGTGATGTTCATCATCTATTACTCATCACCATTTGTTATGTCTCAAATAAAGCAATGTGACTGAGTACTGTAGACTTGAGTAAGTCTGACCTTAGTCTCTTTATTCTGACTCCAGAGTGCTGACACAGCATGGGAGGCCTGCTTCGATGCAGTGCTCCCAAAGGATGCTGGGATCCCTTGGTACTCCAACAGAAGCACCCTCTGGTGGTGGTAGAATGCTGGTTACAAGGTGTTGCATACATAACACCTCCTAGTTTTAGTTTCCCCTATAAGTGGAAATATCCTCTCTGCATCCACCTCATTATCTTATATGTTTCAATAAGATCATCTCTCATTCTTCTGAACACCAATGAGTATAGGCCCAACCTACTCAACCTATCTTCATAAGTCAACCCCCTCATCTCCGGAATCAACCAAGTCAACCTTCTCTGAACAGCCTTCAATGCAAGTATATCCTTCCTTAAATACAATCAAAATTGTACACACTACTGTAGGTGTGGCCTCACCAATACCCTGTACTGTTGTAGCAGAACTTCCCTACTTTTATACTCTATCCCCTTGCAATAAAGGCCAACATTCCATTGGCCTTCCTGATTACTTGCTGCACCCACATACTAACTTTTTGTGTTTCATGCACAAGGACCCCCAGGTCCCCAATTGCACTTTACAATTGTTTTCCATTTAAATTATAATTTGCTTTTCTATTTTTTCTGCCAAAGTGGATAACCTCATATTTTCCCACATTGTACTCCAACTGCCAAATTTTTGCTCACTCACTTAGCCTGTCTATATCTCTTTGCAGATTTTTTGTGTCCTCCTCACAATTTGCTTTCCCACCCATTTTTGTGTCATCAGCAAACTTGGCTACATTACACTCGGTCCCTTCAAGTCATTAATATAGATTGTAAATAGTTGAGGCCCCAGCATGATCCCTGCGGCACCCCACTAGTTACTGTTTGCCAACCGGAATATGACCTTTTTATCCAGACTCTCTGTTTTCTGTTTTCAAGAGCCAATCCTGTATCCATTCTAATATATTATCCTCAACCCCGTGAACTTTTATCTTGTGCAGTAACCTTTTATGTGGCACCTTATCAAATGCCTTCTGAAAATCCAAATGCACCACATCCACTGGTTCCCCCTTATCCATCCTGCTCATTACATCCTCAAAGAACTCCAGCAAATTTTTCAAACACGATTCCCTTTCACAAAACCATGCGAACTCTGCTTGATTGAATTCTGCTTTGCCAAATGTCCTGCTACAGCTTCCTTAATAATTGTCTCGAGCATTTTCCCAACCACAGATGTTAGGCAACTGGTCTATAGTTTACTACTTTCTGTCTGCCTCCTTTTTTAAATAGCAGTGTGACATTTGCATTTTTCCAATCCGCTGGGAGCTCCCTAGGATCCAGGAAATGTTGTTAGATTACAACCAATACATCCACTATCTCTGCAGCCATTTCTTTTAGGACCCTAACACTGTCTCTGACACTGTATAAACTGTCACGCGATTCTCGGGTGTTGTTGTGCATAGATTCTTCAGAATTGCTTGGCAAAACAGTTGGGGGCCAAAAATGATCCAACATCCCGGTGCACTCCCACTGTAACTTCAGCAGGAGTGTGGCAGAAGGGCCTCAAACAGGACTGGGTCCTGGATATGCTCGGTGCAGACTTACCCTGGGGTTTCCAATGGCTTGTGTTTGGGCTAGAGCCTCCAACTGCCTCAAATAAAGGCCGTTGATGCAAAGGAGTGGAGACTCTAAGCCTCGTGGCAGGTTTGAACAAAATATTTGAATGTTATGTTTTGTAAGAAACAACATACAGGCCTTCTGATCTATGCATATGTGGCTCGCTTGGGAGTCCAAATTCGTGGCTTTAAAGATCTTAATTTAAAAAAAAAACCTTTTTTTGACCCACATTATAAAGGGATAAGGTAAGCCATTTGAGCACTATTTCTGAAGGAGAGAGTTTCCAGCATCATCCCTAGACTTGGCTCACTGCTGCGATTCCTGAGCTCCTTTGGTATGTAAACACCTGAATTGCTCCCCTAATGGTGTGAGCTCCAACTGGGTCCATTTAAATGAGATATTCCCCATTGGTCCTGCAGCTTCTGGCAAGGTCAACGTGGAGGTCACTGGGAAGTGTGATCTTGGCATAATTGCCTAAATTGTGACCAAAACCATTTTCAGCCCTGTTGTGTTTATCAGGATTGACATCTAGGTGTTTGTGCCAGCACATTAGCTATCTGCATTGACTTCTAAATCAAACCTTTAGCTGTTGAGTAAAGCTTTTTGTTGTATTTGGAGGAGGCAGAGCAACTCATTACTGGTAATGTCACGAACAAATTGTGTCGTCCCCCTCTGTGTGGGATAAATTCCAACCTCAACAAACATTATTAATTTTGTTTTTACAAGTGCATGTTTCAGTTTGGCAAAAAAAATGATAATTAAAAAGGAATAGCTTTATGCCGAGCATGATGATCACCAGCGTGAATCTGTATTAGCATATTTGCTTCTGTTGCTATTGAGCATCGTTACTGAGCATTTGCTATCAGTAGCTGTACCTAATTTCCCAGGGTGCATCATTCCATTAGGAGTGAGCCTTTGGCGCAGTGGTAACATTCCCGCTTCTGGGCCAGAAGGTGCAAGGTTTGAAACCCACTCCAGACAATCCCGGCAAGTGGAGTCGCAGCTCTGGCTTTGAATTCTGTGTTGACATCAGCAGGATATTCATGTCTATCGGGTGTGGCTGGCCCCACCCCCCTCATGGGTTGTGGGAGCCCATAAAAGCCTCCCGCTGTATAGGACTGACCACCTTATCGGGTATAAAGATGGTTACGGCCGTGGAAGGAGCATTAACATGGACAGTCAGACTGTTAATCAGCCTGTGAATCTTTCCACTACTTCACACTGAAGACACAAAAAGATCATTAGCATTTAGTCAACTGTACTGCTGATATATTTTTCCTTAGCGTCGAGTGAGTGGGAACAATTATCAAAAGCTTTAAGTTAAAATTCACATAATTTGTTTTTTGAGATGAGGGACTGTGTGGGGGTGGGAGTAAGAGAAAGAAACAAATGAATATTCTGATTAGGCACCTGTTGTAGCATTTGTTTTGTGCTCTATAAATTGCAGAAAAAGTACTAAGCTGTGAGAGGTATCGAGGACATAAGAAAATAAGAATTTGGAGCAGGAGTAGGCCATGAGGCCCCTGGAGCCCGCTCCGCCATTCAATAAGATCATGGCTGATCTTTGATGGCAACTCCACTTTCCCGCCCGATCCCCATAATCCCTTGATTCCCCTACAGTCCAAAAATCTATCGATCTCAGCCTTGAATATATTCAGAGATTCAGCATCCACAGCCCTTTGGGCTAGAGAATTCCAAAGATACACAACCCTCTGAGTGAAGAAATTCCTCCTCATCTCAGTCTTAAATGGCTGACCCCTTTTCCTGAGACTATGCGTCTAGTTCTAGACAGGGGAAACAACCTCTCAGCATCTACCCTGTCAATCCCTCTCAGAATCTTGCATGTTTCAATGAGATCACTTCTCATTCTTCGAAGCTCCAGAGAGTATGGAGCCAAAATTGCCCTGCGCTGGGTTTGGGGCGGTCAAATCGACATCGATGTTTTTCTCGTGTGGAATTGGCCTCTTTAAAGAAAATAAATGCTGCTTGCAGTAACCGTGTGTTGTTGCGACGCTTGTGTGGCGCTCATGGGATTGGTGCTGACGCGCTGCATCATGCCGCGGAGTTATTACGTCCCTCCCCTTCTCTTAAAAGGGAGGGCCACTGTGATCTGACCAGCAACTTCAGTGCCACCCACTGAACCACAAGGGAGTGTCTCGGCCGGGCTAATTGTCTGGCACCCAAGAGGAGAATGCCAGGCAGCCCCATTGTTCGGCCGACTTAAAAGCCTGCCAACATAAGAAAGATGGCTACAGCCACCGCGGCACCTCCCCTTTAAGGGCCCGGGGTGCCACAACCACCGCAGTTCTTGCACCGAGAAGATATCGGTGGCATCGCCCCGCACTGACCTCGCTCCTGTGGCGCAAAAGGGATGGCGCGGGGCGATAAGGAGTCGCCGCACACAGCGATGACGTCAATGCTACGCTGCTGTGCTAATCGCGGGGCACAGCGCTAAGCCCGTTGCGTACTCCAAGCCCTGGGGGAGCTCTCTGGCCGCCATGCCTGGATGAAAACCCTTTCGCGCCCCATTATCGCCAGCCAGTGGCGCTAAGTGGCCCTGCGCAAAGGGGCAGTTTCGGCCCCTAAGGGTCCAATCTACTCAACCTCTCCTCATAGAGAGTGAGAGGGAGTGAAAGAGATTCAGAGATAGAATCAGAGAAAGAGAAACAGAAACTGCAGTCAGAGAGAGAAAGACTGGGGTGAGAACACAGGTTGAACTAGAGGTATATGTGTGTGCTTTCATTTAATGCTACTTACATTTAAAAAAATGCACCTGTTGAATTATGAATCCAACTGACTACCTCACCTGTGTTTTGTTGTCAGTGACAAAAGATTAATCCAAATGACTTAAAACTCAGAGACAGAGATTCTGATTTCTAACACTTATGAGACCGCAGGAAAGAGAGAGAGACAATGGAAAGAAAGACAGACCTCATTCTTTTCTTTATAATTATAATTTCTCTTTTTTTTAATTGAATAGTGAAAGCAAATAAGTGCTTTGAGGGAATATAGGAAGGGAAGGTAGGAAATAGAAGGAGAAGGGAAGCTGTTTGAGGGCGAGAGGGCCTCTGATCCCTCACTGTTCACCTTTGGGGAAGCCAGTGGTAATGGGGAAGAAGAGTGCGTTATGTATTTAACCCCTTGTAACCTGTATTACACACTACCAGAGGGCCTACCTGTTGGAGTCCCAAGGGATCCCAGCATCCCTTGGGAGCATGGTATATAAGCAGGCCACCCACGAGGTACCTGCACTCTGGAGTCTTATTAAAGGAGCTAAGGTCACACTTGCTCATTGTATACAGTACTCAGTTTCATCCTTTATTATGAACATATCAGAGTGGATGGAGGGTTAATGGAAAAATGAGTGACAGCAGTGTAGTCGGAGTGGAGGATACAGGGGTTGGGTTGGTAATTCAAAGGTGGAGTGATATAGACCCCAAATTTCCCCAGCCGCTTAGAGCGACGTATTTCGATGTAGTGCGCCGACTTCCCAGAGGAAAAAAAGCGCCAAAAATCTACCTCTGAATTTGGCTGCTCCGTCGTCGTCTGGATCCATCGGCGTCGCGCAGCAGAGTCTGGGGTGGGGGGGCGCGGAGCTTCGGCCGCGCTTGCTCAGCGTGGCCGGCAGGGGGGCTGGGCTTGGGCCCAGCGTGTTGTGTAGTGCCAGCAGGGGCAGGCCTGTCCGTTTGAGCGTGCGCGCATGTGCAATGGGTGGTTCAGTTTGCGTGCATGTGCAGTGTAATAGGAAGCTTGGCAATCGGCCAATTAAAGGGAGAGTGTCCTCAGAATAAGTGGCTATGGAGCATATATAAAGGTGAGGTCTGAATATTGATTTTTTTGTGTGGCTGATGGAGTGGAAAGGAGTGCTGGATAGGTGTAAGAGAGGTGTAAGTGTGTTCTTTGAACATAACCTGCGTTTGAGTCCAATAGACGAATGGCACAAGAGTGTGCAAGACGAACCAAAAATTTCCTCCATGAGGAAGTGGAGAAATTAGTGACTGTAATTGAGGATAAATGGCTTGAGCTGGATATCAGAGTGGTCCGTCAAAAGTCTCACCCAAGGAAATAAGAAAAAGATGGAACCTCATTGCCGAAGAATTCTCCGTTGGGATCAATACCGCAAGATCTGGAAGCCAGTGCAAGAAGAAATGGCAGGACGTTAGTGAGCGTAAGTAATATCTTCATCTTTAAATTGAATTGCAGTGGAAAATATGAGCATCTGTATGTGTCCCACCCATCAGAAGCGCACCATGTCTGACAATTAATATTTTCATCTTTGCAGAAGAAGACGACACTCCTCACGATCCTGATGATCCAGATGCATGCGCTCCAGACCAAGGCGGGTGGGGGGAGGAGGGGTCCATGGAAATTTGTGCTCAGGAGAATGCTGACCACGATATCGATCAGGACGTATCACAGGGCATCACACAGCCAGAACCCTCCATTAGCTCCTCGGCAACCTTCCATGGGGTCACACCTTCCGAGGTCGCGGGTCCGAGTGGCGGTCAGGAAATGCATCTTAGGACACCCAATCCCCAACTGTCCCAGCCTGCACCTCGCTCTGGAGGGGTGCCACTAAGCAGACCCACGGTGAGGGGAAGGAGAAGCCGACCAGTCTCTCCTGAGAGGCAGCCCTCAGCAGAGGTTAATCAGGTTGTTTCATTGGGCAAGGAGACCAATGCCCTCACAAGATCACTCGTGGTAGCCGTCAGTGGGGTGCGTGATGAGGTCGCGACACTATCGGGTGAAATCTCTACAGGAAGTCAGGGCAGGCATTTCAGAGGATGTGTAGACGATGGCAGATGTCACGAGGGAGCTGGCTTCTGCAATAAGGGCACAAAGGCCGGAGACTGAAATGCCACTCCCACTTCACTCCACGCACCAGTCACCGGTCAGATCCAAGCTGGGCCCCCAACCCCCCCCCCCACCATCACCGACCTTATAAGAAGTGCACTTTCCCTGAGATGTGGGCAAGGGATGGGTGCAGACTTTCTTTCCTGTTGTGGCTGTTGTTGTTGTTGTTGGTATCATTGAAGTGCACTGTAAAATTCACAATAAAAGATATTTTGCATCAAAACTGAATCATCCTCCATTAGGACCACGCAACATTTAGGGTCAACTCACCCCTACTCCTACTCATGCCTGCTGCCCCTAGCCCTGGCGGGAGGGCTAGCCAGTGCGTTCTGCAGTCGGCAAGATAGGACTGGTCTATTTTCTGTAGCTGATTTATCTTTCATTTATTTGTGGTGATGTTGTGCAGCTGTTGTGCTGAAGATGTTGTAATGTTGTGCTGAGGCTTTGAAGGTCTTTAGAGCTTTGGAATCCTCTCACTCACCTTCCCCCCTCCGCTCCCCCCCCCTCCCATCTCTGGCTACATGTGCTGATTTCTTAAATGTAGGTAAAGTTTTTCTGTGCCTACAAAAGTGGCCACATGCACTGGCCTAAGTTAGTTTGGAGTAACTTTCAGCTGGCCAAATTTGCTTCTATGGCTAGAAGAGGTGTAAGTGGCTTGGCACACCCTCTTTTGGAGAGGACAAACTAAACTAAAAAAAAACTAACTAACTGAGTTACATTGGAGCACGTTAAATGGGGAAATTTGCAATTTTTAAGTTACTCCAAAAAAAGCTACTCACTCCAAAAAAACGGGGCGACTCCTGGGAAATTTCAGCCCACAGGTAGTAATGGGAGTGAGTTGGTGTTGGGAAGGTGATTGGGTAATGGGAAGCTGGAGAGGTACAGGACAAGACAAGAGAAGGGGATAGAGAGAGGAAGAATGATTTGGGAAGGGAACTGCTGAGGGCCATATTTTCCCTTCAACACCTACCTCAAATGCAGCATAAAGCTCTTGTTGGATCCTTTACTTACCACTCCACACCATGTTCCTTGCCATATCCCACCTGAAAGGAAAGAAGAAAAAGATAGACATAAGCGAAAAAGGAAGAAAAGAAAGACTTGCATTTATATAGAGCCTTTCGCGACCTCAGGACACCTCAAGGCGCTTTACAGTTATTGAAGTACTTTTGAAGTGTAGTCATTGTTGTAACATAGGAAATGCAGAACCTATTTGCGCACAGCAAGGTACCACAAAAGGCAAGGCGATAAATACCAGATTATCTGCTTTTAGTGATGTTGGTTCTGGGATAAATATTGACCACAAACACCAGGGAGAACTTTCCTGCACCTCTTTGAAACAATGCCAAGGGAACTTTTGCATGCACCTGAGAGGGTAGATGGGGCCTCAGTTTAACATCTCAAAGTTTCCAAAGTTTAATCAAAAAATATGGGGATTTTTTTTTTGGGGGGAAAGCATTTATATTGAGTTGCATTTAGTTTCTTTACCTGTGGATTGTACTATGTTTGCATATTAACTTTGTTTATTAGGTAATTTCCCTACAGCATTGCTGATGGCTGCTGCAAAACTACTTGCAGCGAGCAAAGCACTCAGGATGGGAATTCCTCTGGGTTTCTTTTTGCTCCATGATTTACATGAGGTAGACGAGTTCATGAATGCACAGCAAATGCAGGTACAATAACTCTGAGGCGTTGGGAAGTTTTTGTTGGGTCTGTGCCTAGCTGATCCAATCCATCTGATTACAGACCTAGAAACATCTCCTCTATTGTGTCTGCACCAAGACCTGCATTTACAGACCCAGCAACGCCTACCTGCACAGCTCAAAGGAGAGCTTTCCTCATTGCCTCCCTTTCACTAGCATATCTGTCACCATTCTATGATTTCTGCTCCAGGCTATTGCAGTCAACTTACTGAACAGGGACATGACTTCCTGTAACTGTGAAGATTAGCACAGCATTAAGCTCTTATTCCAATTAATCCTTTCAAGCCATCGCAGGGACATCTGCCAGATAAAACAAACTTTAAAATCTGTCTGTAATAGACCCTTAAATAAAAATAGTAAGTGTTAGAACCACTCAGCAGGTCAGGCAGCAAGCATCCTTTGAGAGAGAAACAGAGTTACTGGCCCATAATTTTCTGTCGCGGGAGTTGGTTTTTTTCCTCACCATTCAGCTCCAATTATTTTTGTGCTGCAAATTGCTGGAAGTGTGAATAGATAATGGTCAACGGGGCATCTGGGATCTTGGTGAATGAAGGGGCCAATGGGCCTTAAATTCATTAACCAATGAAATGTAATGATTGAGGAAGAAACAGAGCGAATGACAGAGAAGAAAACAAGTCAAATTAGATATAGAAAGAAGGGGAGAGACATTGGATTGAGAGAGAAAAAAAGAGAAAAAGTAAAACAAAAATTTTTTGTTTTCTTACTTAAAAGCATCTCTGGGAACAACAAAAACTTACATTTATATAGTGCCTGAAACGTAGTAAAACATCCCAAGGTGCTTCACAGGAGCATTATCAAACAAAATTTGACATCGAGCCACATAAAGAGATATTCAGACAGATGACCAAAAGATTGATCAATGAGGTAGGTTTCAAGGAGCGTCTTAAAGGAGGAAGGAGAGGTGGAGAGGTTTAGGGAGGGAATTCCAGAACTTAGGGCCTTGGCAGCTGAAGGCTCGGCCGCCAATGGTACAGCAATTAAAATCGGGGATGCGAAAAAGGCCAGAATTAGAGAAGCGTAGTGATCTCTGAGGGTTGTAGGGCTGGAGGAGATTACAGAGATAGGGAGGGATTTGAAAACAAGGATGAGAATTTTAAAACAATTTACTACCTGCAGGAGTGAGACTTCACGGTTTCAATTGTTCCCTCTCTGGGCTGAGTGGCATGTCAGAACCATGAGTCACCTCATTAACAGGGTCCTTACATCCTGAAATAGCAACCCTAAATTTCTGTGGCAGGTTTAATTCATATGTATGGTGCAAATTCAATAATTATTTGAACGTCATGGAGAGGTTGCTGTAGAGCTCACGCATCCAGTACCTCTTCCTCACCAACATTGCTGGGATTATTACACACTGACTAATAATGACATGCACCACTTTCCCAACAACTTCTGTGCCATTTTGGTTAACCTGACTCCTCCAGAATATCCAACCGTTTTGTATGCTTGTGAGAACATTCACGCAAAGTTCTGAGCGTTTGTTTGCATGTAAAGTAGAAGAATCCTATCAACAATGGCTGCTGAAAGTACTGTATTACCTAGCATACAATCATAGAATCATAGAAGTTCACAGCACGGAAGGAGGCCATTCAGCCCATCACGTCTGTGCTGGCCAACAAATTGCTATCCAGCCTAATCCCACTTTCCAGCTCTTGGGCCGTAGCCTTGTAGGTTATGGCACTTCAAATGCATATCCAAGTACCTTATAAATGTGGTGAGGGTTTCTGCCTCTACCACCCTTTCAGACAGTGAGTTCCAGACCCCCACCACCCTCCGGGTGAAAAAATGTCCTCTCAAATCCCCACATAATTCGTGACAGCCTGGTGTGTTCAAATGCCTTTTAGTCATTACTGATCTCTGTCAAAATTAGCATTCGTGCTTTACAGTGTACAATGCACCCTTTAGCAGTTTAAATTCTCACTTTTGGAAATGTCAAATGTGTAAGCAGTGCCTCTGAAAGAATCAAGTTAACACCTCATTATTCCTTTTTGTTCCCCAGCTGCTGGAGTTAGGCGGTGCAAATATCAGTGCAAATTATCTTTACTGTTTATTACTGCTCTAGCATTGTAAAGTGGCAAGTTATTTTTCTAAAATTGTATTTTTTGTCCTGCAATATAGTTAGATTGTATTCCCAAGATTAGTGCATAAAAATGGGAACAATTTATTAGGCATTATATCGTAAATCGAATTTTTTAAATCATGAAGGGTTTAGATAGAGTAAATCTCTTTCTAGTGGCTGAAGGGTCGATAACCAGAGGGTACATATTTCTGACGAAAGGTCATTGACCTGAAACATTAGCTCAGTTTCTCTCTCCACAGATCCTGTCTGACCTGCTGAGTATTTCCAGCATTTTCCATTATTATTACAGATTTATGGTGATTGGCAAAAGAACCAGAAGCAATGTTTCTGGAAAAACGTTTTAACACAGTGAGTGGTTAGGATTTGGAAAGCACTGCCTGATAGGGAAGTGGATACAGATTCAGTAGGAGCCTTCAAAAGGGAATTAGTCAAAAGGGGGTCAGTCTGGTAGTCCAGTTCGGGTTGCTCTTAATTTCATTAGGATTTGTGGTCGTAACTCAACCCATCCTTGTCCGGTCTCCTCGATTGCCTTAGCCAGTGCTGTTTTTAAGGTCCTATTCATTCGCTCTACCAATCCGGAGGACTCCGGGTGGTATGGGATGTGAAATTTTTGTTTAATCCCTAACAGGGTGCAAGCCTGCTTCATGATTTTTCCCGTAAAATGTGTACCCTGATCCCCACCTAGGTATTATTTCCCCAGCCGGGATTTTAGCTAGTGCATCGGCAGTGCAGTTTCTAGTATGGTACCTTCTGGATTGGGACAGCACCAAAACTGGTTAGGTATCATTATTCCCTGTATTTCTAATAGTATTACTTCGCTTAACGTTGCCTTCTTGGACCCTCCTCCTACCCCTTGGATATTAACAGTGTTTTTTTGTAAGAGGTAGGTCTAAATTGGTTATGGATACTTATGCTCCCGTGTCTACTAGCATGTTGCACTGCCGGCCCCCTAACAGTGCACTAATAAACGTGCGGGGATCTAACATCGGCCGTCCTAACCTTCCCTCGGGGGCTGGTAATTCTTAGCGGGTACTGGCCAATTTAAGTAGGTTGATGAGATCCACATTAAAGGGTGCCTCTGGAGGGGGTGGGGCTGGTAAGATTGTTTGTTGGAGGATTTCCATCAATTCCTCACGCATGATGGGCGTCCCTGTCTTTTTCCCGGTTTGCTGGGGGCTCTTTCCTGCCGCTCCACCTCCTGCTGCCCAGCACCTTTTTGCTACATGTCCCGGTTTGTCACAATTATGGCACCTGGGTTTGCCCGCCCCTTTTTCGGCCATTTTCGCAGGCACTCCCTGCTAAAGTGACCGTCCTGGTGACATGTGTGACACGTCAAGGGGGCTGCGCAGAGGTCCCCCCCTCTCTTCCCTTCCTTACGTCATTAAAGCTCCCTCAGCTATTTTAGCTATCTTTTCCTTTTGTTCGGGCTTTAATTCCTCCACGTTTTGTGCCCATTCTAAGATTTCATCATAATTATCTCCTATCTTGAATCCTAACAATTATTTTTTTTGATGCGCCTCCCCCAGTCCATCCTTAAATATTTCTAAGAATACCGCATCATCTTTACCGGGGTTGTTAACACCAGAGTGGTCCTTATACTCGAGCCATTTCCGCACCCCATACTCCCCTACATTTTCGCTTTGTTTTTGGGCTACTTTTAATATTCTGCTTCAATTGGTTCTTATTGGTCCCCAACACTCATCCATTCCTGTATCCGCTGTGTCTTAGTTCACAACTGGTTCCCTACCGTCATCCAGTCATAGCTCTACACGGCTCGGATAGCCTTTTGCCTGTGTATGTTACCGGTTTTGGCCTTTTACCAGACTGTATATGTCTCCTAAGTTTAAATTATGCGCTTCGAACATTTCCTCAACCTTTTGCCAGAATTCTGTATTCCTGCTATTTGGTTCAGGGGTGGGTAAATCTTTAAGCAGTGTCTGTCTCTCATGCGGGGTGAGGGGAACTTCTTGTACGGTGATGTGAGCGGGTTGCTGTCTGTGTGCGGGGACGGTTGTATTGCATACGGCAGCTGCCCATCGTATGCCTGGGGCCCTTCCTGGGTCTCGTTATTATATTGAGGCTCTCCCGCCTGTACTTCTTCCAGGGAGAGGTTATATTGGGGGTTATTATTAGTCCGGGTACTACAAATGCACATTGTAGGGTTCGTCCATTCTCCTTTGCTGTCACTTCTAACTTTGTTATTTTAGTTTTTAGTTCCTGGATCAATTTAGTGTGGGTGTCTATTTCTTTTACTTGTTCTCGATAGCAGGTGAGGATAATTACTTGGGCTATTTCAACCTTGTGTTTGGTTAGACTATTCCACCATTTTTTTCTGTCTATTGGGGGTGTCCTCGGGCTGCCACCCTTTCTTTTTCATTGTCTCTATTAGGTTTGCGTATTTTTTGCCTAGTAAATTTAATAGAGACCCTTCTGGTCCCCAGCTACATTCTTCCTCCTGTTCTTGGCTGGCCTGGGGTTCTGTTTCCTCATCTGTTTTATTTGCCTTTTTATTAGCCTTTTTACCTGTTATGTATGTAACCCCTTGTAACCTGCATCACACCTGTTCACCAGAGGGCCTATCCATTGGAGTCCCAAGGGATCCCAGCATATAAGCAGGCTACCCACAAGGTACCTGCACTCTGGAACTACAATAAAGGAGCAAAGGTCACACTTGCTCATTACACACAGTACTCAGTCTGACCATTTATTATAAGTATAACAATTGGCGATGAGGTAACAAACAACTGCGTGAAAATTCAAAGAACAGTCTGCATCCTGGAGAAGTTCTCAGAGGGGGACGATTGGGAGGCCTTCGTGGAGAGATTGACCAATACTTCGTAGCCAACGAGCTGGAAGGTGACGAGAACACGACCAAAAGAAGGGTAATCCTCCTAACTGTCTGTAGGGCAACAACTTATGACCTCATGAAGAATCCCCTGGCCCCGGCTAAACCAACAGAGAAATCCTATGAAGAACTGTGTACGCTGGTCCGGGAGCACCTAAATCCTAAAGAAAGTGTTTTGATGGCGAGATATCGGTTCTACACGTGTCAACGATCGGAGGGCCAGGAAGTGATGAGTTACGTCACTGAACTAAGGTGCCTTGCAGGATGTTGTGAGTTTGAGGGATTCCTAGAACAAATGCTCAGAGACTTTTTTGTACTGGGCATCGGACATGAGACAATCCTTCGCAAACTGTTGACTGTAGAAACTCTAAATCGGAGTAAAACCATAACGATATCCCAGGTATTTATGTCCACCAGCGACAACATCAAACAGATTTTGCAGAACAAAGAAGTTTCGGCCAGTACTGTGCATAAAGTAACATCGGTTTTGAGCAGAAATGTACAGGGCAGAACAAACACGCCGGCTGCTGTGGTCTGACCTCAATTGACCCAGAGTCCACCACCATCTGTTAATGTGAGGCAGTTAACACCCTGTTGGCACTGCGGGGGTGATCATCGGCCCCATCAATGCCGCTTTAAGCACTATGCGTGCAATGGCTGCAGAACAATGGGACACCTCCAATGAATGTGCAGGCGAGCTGCAAACCCTGCAAACCCTGCAACCACCACGTTGCAGAGGAAGATCGGTCCACAGTGGATCAGACGGAATTGGAGGCTAGTATGGAGGAGGCAGAGGTGAACATGTTCACGACGAAATGCCCACCAATAATGTTGAAAGTTGAACTGAACGGTATTCCAGTGTCTATGGAGCTGGACACGGGGGCAAGTCAGTCCATAATGAGTAAAACGGTCTTCGGCAAGTTGTCGGGGAAGAAGGCACACAGGCCCAAGCTCAGCCCCATTCATACCAAACTAAGGACTTACACAAAGGAACTAATCCCTGTAATTGGCAGTGCTGAAGTCAAAGTCTCCTATGATGGATCGGTACATGAACTCCCGCTGTGGATTATGCCAGGGGATGGCTCCACGTTGTTTGGCAGAAGCTGGCTGGGGAAAATCTGCTGGAACTGGGACGACATCCGAGCGCTCTCGTCAGTCGACGACACCGCATGTACCCAGGTTCTAAGCAAATTCCCTTTGTTATTTGAGCCAGGCATTGGAAGCTCCTCGAGGGCAAAAGTGCAGATCCATTTGATTCCCGGTACGCGACCCATCCACCACAAGGTTCGGGCGGTACTGTACATGATGCGTGAAAAAGTGGAAATCGAGCTGGACAGGCTGCAACGTGAAGGCATCATTGCGCCGGTGGAATTCAACGACTGGGCCAGTCCTATTGTTCCGTTACTCAAGGAGGACGGTATGGTTAGAATTTGCGGGGACTATAAAGTAACGATTAACCGTTTTTCACTGCAGGACCAGTACCCGCTATCCACAGGTGACCTATTCGCGACTCTGGCTGGAGGGAAGACATTCACTAAGCTGCACTTGACCTCGGCCAACATGACGCAGGAGCTGGAGGAGTCTTTGAAAGGCCTCACCTGCATCAACACGCACAAAGGTCTGTTTATTTACAACCGGTGCCCGTTCGGGATTCGGTCGGCCGCAGCGATCTTCCAGCCGAACATGGAAGGCTGCTAAAGTCGGTTCCTTGCACAGTGGTCTTCCAGGACAACATATTGGTTACAGGTCAGGACACCATGGAGCATTTGAAGAATCTGGAGGAGGTTCTTGGTCGGTTGGATCGCATGGGGCTCAGGTTGAAATGCTTGAAGTGTGTTTTCCTGGCACAGGACGTCAAATTCTTAGGCAGGAGAATCGCAGCAGATGGCATCAGACCCACCAATGCCAAGATGGAGGCCATCAAGAATGCACCGCGACCACAGAATGTGACGGAGCTGCGGTTGTTCCTGGGACTTCTTAACTACTTCGGTAATTTCCTTCCTCGGTTAAGCACCCTGCTGGAACCCCTACATGTGCTACTGCACGAGAGAGATGACTGTGTATGGGGGAATTCACAAGAGGCTGCCTTTAAGAAAGCCAGAAATTTACTGTGTTCTAACAAACTGCTTGTTCTGTATAACCCATGTAAATGATTAGTGTTAGCTTGCGATACGTCATCATACGAGGTCAGGTGTGTGTTACAACAGGCTAATGAATCAGGAATTTTGCAACCAATTGCGTATGCATCCAGGAATATGTCCAAGGCCGAAAGGGCCTATAGCATGGTTGAAAAAGAGGCTCTGGCGTGCATTTACGGGGTAAAAAAATGCACCAGTACTTGTTTGGCCTTAAGTTTGAGCTTGAAACTGACCACAGACCGCTCATATCGCTATTCTCGGAGAGCAAAGGGATTAATACCAATGCCTCTGCCCGCATCCAAAGATGGGCGCTCATGCTGTAGGCATATACTATGTAATCCGCCACGACCGGGCACAGAGAACTGCGCAGATGCTGTCAGTCTGCTACCATTGCCCACCACCGGGGTGGAAATGGCACAACCAGTGGTCTTGCTCATGGTCATGGAGGCATTTGAGAACGAGAAATCCCCCTTTACGGTCCGCCAGATCAGGACCTGGACCAGCCAGGATCCTTTACTGTCTCTGGAAAAAAAAACTATGTCCTCCATGGGAGCTGGTCCAGCGTCCCAGTGGAGATGCAGGAAGTGATTAAGCCATTCCAGAGTCGCAAAGATGAGCTGTCCCTGCAGGCGGATTGTCTTTTGTAGGGCAATCATGTAGTCTTACCCAAGAAAGGTAGAGACACATTCATTTGTGAACTGTACAGCACCCACCCAGGCATCGTGATGATGAAAGCCATAGCCAGATCCCACATGTGGTGGCCGGGCATCGACTCAGATTTAGAGTCATGCATGTGCCAGTGCAACACTTGCTCTCAGTTAAGCAATGCACCCAGAGAGGCACCGCTAAGTTTGTGGTGCTGGCCATCCAAACCGCAGTCGAGCATCCATGTAGACTATGCTGGCCCATTCCGAGGCAAAATGTTTTTGGTCGTTGTGGATGCTTACTCAAAGTGGATTGAATGTGCAATAATGTCTGTAAGCACGTCCATGGCCACCATTGAAAATCTACGAGCCATGTTTGCCAGGCACGGCCTGCCTGATGTCCAAGTCAGCGACAATGGGCCGTGCTTCACCAGTGCCGAATTCAAAGAATTCATGACCCACAACGGGATCAAACATGTCACATCTGCGTCGTTCAAGCCCACATCCAATGGCCAAGCAAAATGGACAGTTCAGATCATCAAGCAAAGCTTGAAACACGTGTCGAAAGACTCCCTGCAGACCCAGTTGGTCTCGAGTATTGCTCAGCTACCGCACCAGACCCCACTCACTCACCGGGATTCCTCCAGCCGAGCTGCTCATGAAAAGAGCGCTTAAAACAAGTGCTCTCTCTGGTCCACCCTGATCTACATGATCACGTGGAGGACAAGCGGCATCAACAAAGTGTGTACCATGACCGCGCAAACGTGTCACGCGAAATTGAGATCAATGATCCTGTGTTTGTGATCAAATATGGACATGGTCCCAAATGGCTCGCTGGCACGGTCATTGCCAAAGAGGGGAGTAGGGTATTTCAGGTCAAACTGACCAATGGATAAACGCACAGAAAACACTTGGACCAAATTAAACTGCGGTTCACCAACAGCTACTTACAACCTGAAGAGGACACCACCAACTTTGACCTTGCACACACACACAAGTGGCAACTGACATCACAGTTGACCATGAAACAGAACTCATCATCCCCAGCAGCCCAGCAAGGCCAGCTGCCCAACAGCCCAATGAAGAACTGACCAACCCAACCACACCAGCATTTGTACCGAGACGATCAACAAGGGAACGCAAAGCCCCAGATTGTCTCACCTTGTAAATAAGTGTATTGTTGACTTCACAGGGGAGTGATGTTATGTATGTAACCCCTTGTAGTCTGTCCACCAGAGGGCCTACCTGTTGGAGTCCCAAAGGATCCCAGCATCCCTTGGGAGCACAGTATATAAGCAGGCCACCCACGAGGTACCTGCACTCTGGAACTACAATAAAGGAGCTAAGGCCGCACTTGCTCATTACACACAGTACTGGGTCTGACCATTTATTATAGGTATAACATTACCCATCTTACTTTAGGGAAAGTATAGGAGTTTCTGTTATTCCTTTTAGTTTGTGTTTAGGATGCAGGACGTCATCTATATGTTTCCACTTTGCACCGTACACTCATACTGCCACGCTTCTGGGTTAATATATCTTGTCGTTTCGAGGACGTTGTCTATATCTCTCCCCTTTGCGCTGTACACTCGTACCGCCACGGTTCCGGGTCAATATGTCTCGTCTCTGCGCTGTACCGCTTCTGGGTCAATATGTCTCGTCTCTGCGCTGTACCGCTTCTGGGTCAATATGTCTCGTCCTTATGAGGGCGTCGTCTATATAATCTTCCCTTTGCATCGTACCCTCGCACTGCCGCGCCTCCTACACGTGCGCGTCTCAGAGTATACCCTCAACCCCCTCTCACCCCCTGATCGTCCTTGTCCTTTGTCTCCATCCCTCTGGGACCTGCTACAGTTGGTTCTTTTGTACAGATGTTCTTCCCTCCCGGTCTACAATGTCAAAGCTCTAACTTGAAGGTGGTAAATCAAAACATACTCACCCCAACAGCTGGATCATTGTTCCGTTCGGGAAGTCTGTACCCTGCTGCAGCGCCAAATTGTAGGGGGATAGCAGAAAGACTTCCCTTTCCATGAGCGGACCCCCTGATATAAGGGGTCGACACTTGTCCCAATCCGTGTAGCAACCCTCGAAGTTAATAGATGGAGAAAGAAGGCAAGGTTCAATGATCTTTAATCATGAACGGTCCGGGAGTAATTTCTCAACACAGCCGCCTGTGAGTAGAAACGCTCTGCGAACAGCAAATTCATACATCTTTTATATAATTTCCCCTTTAATTCCCCAATACATCCTCCCATGACTCCTGATTGGTTATCTTATCAATAATACCTTGGATTGACAGACCAGTGCCTTAAGGCAGTTTCAGGCCTTCTCTAGGGTGACCTCATCTTGTTCGAATGTGCTTCGACTCTGGTTGGTTATTGGGGCTATCGAGCTCTGTTATAATTACAGGGTTAGGAATGGACCTCGGACATAGGCCTTTGTAATGGTTACTTTTATAAGGGTGTGTAAAGGAAATAACATTTCAGAATGATTAATTACAGGAGGTCCCATCACAGGAAACCCAGAGGGGCAGATAAACAGGGCAAGGGGTCTGAAATGGCAATGGAAAAACTCCATCTGGTCAAGGCAAGAGAAGAAAACATTCCAATGTGCTAATAAACCATTGAAACAGAGTGAGGTTTATGGAGTACTGGAGATAGGCGTGTCCAAATTGTACCTTTACTTTGAATGCCAAGGATTTCAGCTATACACCTTTTCTGCTAACTAACTTAAAACATTTTGTATATACCCCTAGTGCCAAATCTATTTTTTCTCTTACAATAGAGTAGATAAAGAAAGCCTTTTCCCTTTGATGAGTGAATCAATAACCAGAGGTAATAGATTTAAAATCATTGGCAAAAGTTCTAGAAACAGTTGTTGAAGCAGAATTCATAATAACTTTTAAAAGGGAAATGGATAAATATTTGAAAGAGAAGAATTTGAAAAGGAATGGGGAAAGGGCAGGGGATCGAGAGTGAATAGATATATCTTTCAGAGAACTGGCACAGCATGATGGGCTCATGGGCTTTCCTCTGTGCAGTGTCTATGCATCATGAGCTCAAGTACACCTTCGGGTTAGCTTGTAGAAAATTCCTTCTCCAGATGATCAGCTAAAGGATAAAGTTATTATTTTTCATGCTTTAGTACAACAGAGTCTCTGTGCATTCTGGGATTTAACATGGGCCTTGATCCCTTCCACCAACCTCAAAATCTACCCTTATTTGTCAAAATGTTGTGTTAAATGGAATTTATTTTGGTCTTTTTCAATATAGACTACAGCACTTCACCTATTTGGTGATTACAGTGTAATATATTATTCTTATTTTCAGCTGACCAGAAATCCTACTGCCGGTCTGATTAGAATCTATGTGGTGTCCCACTGGTCAATAGGAACAAAATGGGAAATTAGTTGGGAGCAGTGGGAGCAATTTCAGATAAGCAATGTTCTGACAGATTATAACTCATTATCCACCTTCTACTTTAACTGGAATTAATGGGTATATATCAGAGAAATTCTGACTGATTTCTCATTCATTTTTGATAGAAATGAGACACTATTACCCAATAAGAAAATTACCAGATATCTATCACTTACTGATTTTCAATTAATTTCTGATAGTTCCCAAGCCACTACCGAATCAGAGCAGCATGGGATTCCTGAGAAGAAATGCTTACTGGAGAGAGAAGGGTAAATTATCTGGTAAATTATAGGAGAAGCATTATTTAAGCAGATGTTCTGTGAGGTTTTCACTGCTGAAACATATAGCTGATGCATGAAACCTGAGGAAATTAATTTTCTGTTTGCTCAGAAATTAATTTTTACCTCTTCTGAAATTTCTGGATTGAGATTTAAAACAAATATACAAATCATTTTTATTCCAATTTTGTTGCTTTAAAAAACAACACTGCACAAGATATTACTTTTATTGCAGTGGCAGAAGGTAATTTAGTAAGTCGATTTCTACGTCGGCTGTATTTCATGACCAGACCATTAGGATCTTGCAGGCTTCTTCTGAAACAACGCACATCAAAAATCAATTTACAGCATTACAGAGCACACATGAGGGAAAAGAAAAAGAGTTGATGCAATGGAAAGATAGACAAAGGAAGATCTAAGCTGCTTTGACAGAGAGGAACCTAGCCTTAAGGGTGACCCTAATTTACAGAAATGGCCCGAACAAAGGGAGAGCGCTGTGTAGTATGGTTCATTACAGTGTCTTATTCGAGACAGCAAAGCTAAATGTGAATGTTGAATCCATCTTTATTCCTTCATGTTCATGAAAGGCATGAAAAGGCTACAAGTCACATATATTAAGCCAGTTTCGAGATAGATGTGTTTAATTTTGCTTACAAGATGGAGGAGGGGGAATTTATGTGGGTATTCTTCTGGTCCTATGCTGTAACTTTGATGGAAGCACCACGGAAACCATGAAAAAACGATGTAAAGACCAATTACATCATTTTACGGGTGTCCGTGGCTCTTCCGCCAAAGTTACAGTGTACAAGTGGGAAATGCCGTCCCCCCCGCCCCACCTGACACCCTGCAGAAATTCTTCCCAGCAGATCCAGTAGAGTGTGGTTAGGTTCCTGGGGATTGGAGCAGGGACACACGGATGTCATTGGACTGAGGTTGGGACAGTCCTAAGAATGTGAAGAGTATGGGGGAGAAATTGGCCAGGTTTGTGCCTTCCAGTAGCGCCTGCGGTGGGCGGTTAAGGGGCGCTAAGGGGTTACCGACCGGGCGAGGCAAAATCACCGACGCCTGCAAACATCCCTGGCAGTTTTGCACTGGCGCTAAGACTTATCGCCTCGATCTCTTGCGCCCCGTAGATCATGACGTCATCCAGTGCGCAGCACTCCGTTACCACCCCGGATGTAATTTTCGCTTCCGCCCCCTGCAGCATCACTGGGCGTGAACAATTGCAGCTTCAGGAGGCTTCACCTCAGCTGGCCGCTTGGGGGCACGCTATTTAAAGGCAGTGGTGGTCAGCTAGGGCAAAAATTAATTAATGTCCCCATTCTGGTGCTTCCTGCTTTCTTTTGCCCTCGCGATTGCTCGGCCCTGCACTCTCTTAGAGTGCCTGGGGCTGCTATGCGCGTTGTGCAGATATCATCGCCCAACAGACACAGCCTGAAGAATCATTCAACACAGCGGAAGGAGTTTGCGGCAAAACAGGCTCCCCGCCCACCCTTCCCCTCAACCGCTGTCTGTCCCACCTGTGACAGAGATGGTGGTTCTCGTATTGGACTGTACAGCCACCTAAGAACTCATGCTAAGAGTGGAAGCAAGTCTTCCTCGATTCCGAGGGACTGTCTATGATGATGATGTCCCTTCCCTTTAAGGGAGGGAAGGAGCCTGTAAAGACGGCAGTGCTGCATTGAACATTGCTCAGCGCTCTGCTAATACCGCCCCTCTCGCTCCCTTTAGCGCACTAAGGGAAGTGGTAGCGTTTAATTTAGTGCTCCACTTCCCTCTTGGAGCTCCAAAGCGTGAAAGCGGAAGTTCCCAGCAGGATCAAAACTTTACCGCCCGCCGATACTTTTACACTCCCTGAAAAGTTTTTTCGCCCCAAACAGGGCGCAACACAATTTCTAGCCCTTAGCCTTCAGCAGTCCAACTAAAACTAAGGGAATGCCCAACATGACGTTTGTCATGCACTTTTATTGCAAGCAGTTTTTATAATCTTTCAGCTCTATTTGCCCATGAACCATGTGTCTTGGAAGATTTTACTCATCTCAGTCAGAAGATGAGAATATTTGATTAATCCGATTCTAGAGCAAATTACTTTTAAAAATTCTATTTCCACATTATAAACTATAAAGATTATTTATGATTAAGGACAAATTGAAATTCTTTTCATTTATTAAACACATTGGTTATGTCAAATCTTATTTCTAATGGCTAAAAGCTATAAAGGCAAAAGTAAATGAAGAAAGTGTTAGTAAATTGTATTTTGACATTATTGGAATACTAGAGAAATTTAGCACAATAATGATATTTTATCCTGATTGATAGTGTGTTAAAAGATTGAGCCTGATTTGCTGAGAATACAATTACAGTTCATAGGAATAAATTCAGTGTTCCTCTAAATAATATGGACAGAGATTTGGGAAATGCAATATTAATTTCCAGAAGTCATTTTAAAATGCAAGTTATTATTTGTGGTTCCTTTTCTGACTTTTTCACTGAATGGAAAAGACCAACTGAAGAATTAAATTTACATCATTCAACCTGATTAAAATTGACTAAGAAATATGTTGTATATTTCTTTTCAATCATTGCAGGTTGCACAGTTTTAGATTTATTTGGAGAAAGCACAAATTTCAAAGTGGAATATTGGCTGACCAGTGTACGTGCACAAATATAAATCTCCCGATTAATTATAAGAGATAGTAGTTCTGATTTTGCGATGCCAACAAAGTAGGGGCTGTGCCCGCTCATGGCATGGGCAGACCTGTGCCAGTAGTGAGGTGGGCTGGCCTCACCAGATTTTATGAGGCTAGCCCCTTCTCAGCAGTGTGATTGGCTGGGGGACAGGAATGCCAGCACATCATTAAAGGGGAGAGGGTTTTTTTGAGTGGCTATAGGAAAAATGGACGGAGGTTTGTGGAGCAAGTAAAAAATCTGGAACGAGAAATATTGAAAAAGCTTCCCTGTTTATTGAGGATGATTTGGAGGTCATGCTGGAAGAAGTGGCTGTTTTGGGCGCACAAGATTGCTCCCCATCAAACCAGAAGTTAGCTGAATGGAGTCTCAGGTTTTAAAGGACTTAAAATCTGAAGGATTGCCAAAGTAAGTATACTTACCTTTGCATTCATTGCGGTAGAAGTTGATCATTGCTGTGCTCGTTTTCTGGACAGAAATTGGGGACAAAAGTGACCTGTGCCCCAAGGACATCAGCAAAACCATAACTTGAAAAAATAAACCTTAATGTGGCACTGGGAGGAGCAAGAATGCTCCTTCCAGAATTATTATCATTACACAGAATTTACAGCACAGAAACAGGCCATTTGGCCCAACTGGGGGGGAAGGGGGATGAGGGGGTGGTGAACGACAGGAGACAGTAGTAAGCGATTGGGAAGAAGGTGTTCATGTTCCACACGAGCCTTCTCACACCCTTGTTCTTCTCGTGCCACATTAAAACCATGGGCCGCTCTCCCAACCCCCCGCATCTTAATCATTGCTTCCCTTACACCCCGATTTCTGCCTTCCTCCTTTTCACAATTTCTGTCTTTTCCTCTCTCCTGGTCACCCCCTCCCTTCCCATCTCTTACCCCCATCTCCTGTCACCCCCTCCCTCCCGATCTCTTACCCCTATCTCCTGTCACCCCCTCCCTCCCAATCTCTTGCCCCCATCTACCATCGTTCCCCCTCCCTCCCAATCGCTCACCACACTCTCCTGTCGTCCCACTCACCCTCATACTCCTTCCCCCCCTTCAAAGACCTACCTGAAGCACTTACATGTAGCACTTGCTTGAAAAGTACACCTTTATGGTTACCAAAGGAAAAACAAGCCAGAATTTTGCCAGTGCTCAGAGGATGGGACGGGATGTGCTCAGAGGACGGGACCCCGCTGTCAACCCACCGCCACGCTACTTTCTCGGATGTCGGGCCTGTCAACACTGAACTGACCTGACACGCAACAGCAGGGGAGGCAATTTAGGTCATTATGACCTTGTTAACAGTCTATTAAAAATAATTTTGAGCTGAACTTACCATTTTATCAGGTTGCTCATGAAGTTTACGCTGCATCAGGTAAGGACGTCGGGTGACCATGAATTCAGTTCTTTATTGACAGTTGCAATTGTGTTATAAAAGCTCCCATCTCACAGCTGTTCACTTTCCAAGATCATAAGCTGTTGGAAGGCACGTTAAGCTTTATGCAGGTTGCAAGTGTTTGGAGCAATCTCTCTATCCAGTGTCACCTCATTAGAACAACCTCTCTCATCATTGACATATCGCTTCTATCATCTCAAGTTCACCTGCCATCTATTACATTAGCATTGGTGTCCTTGAAAATATTTCAACTTGGTCCTCAGAACCCCACCATGACCAGCTTCAACACCAACAGCACCAACAACAACACCAATCTTCTCCGCAATCAACTGATGCTGATGTGAGGTTGGTGCTGCTAGTGTGCCTGTTGCTGCTGGTGTTGGTCTGATTATGGTCTGATTCTGAGGACCAAGCTGAGACAATATAAATGACACCCATGTTGATGGAATAGATGGTAGGTGAAATACAGATGACAGAAGCATTCTGTTTATGGTGAGAGAGTTCGTCCAATGAGTTGATACTGGATGGAGACTTTGCCGGAAACACTTGCAGCCTGCAGAATCTGTGCTGGAAATGGACTGAGCAACAGGTTCTGCCTGAGGAAAGTGATCATTTGTCAGGTGGGAGCTTTCACTGTACCTTTTATGCTATCAAGTAATCAAGTATTGGTCACGGAACTCCCGCCTCAAGTTGACAGACGTGGTTCCCGAGCTGCGTGAATCCCGTGGCCATGCAGGGAAATTTAAAAGTAAGTGGGAAAAGGCTCTTAAGTGCCTGTAAATGAACTAATAATCATCTCAATTGGGTTGCCCACCGCTGCTGCTCGGGTCAACTCTGCGATGACAGATGCGCCGGGGGAATGGCACGTGGGAATGAGATGAGCGGATATTTTTATTTGTAATAGCTATTTAAAAAGTTGTCAGAGAAACAATTTTAAATTAATCTATTTTTATATCTCTGACATTGATGTATGAGAGATGAAATAGTATTATAAATGCTTTGGATCTAGGGTGGATTTTCCTGCACCCTTCCCCAGGAAATATTCGTTTCCCTAGGCGCAAAGGTCAATAAAAATGACAGAGAGCCATTTCTCTGCCCGTTTTTACATTGCACTGGAATCTCTGGGGCATCTGGATGGTAGGGGGTGTGGGGAGGGGGGGGGGATCGGTGTGGCGGCAGCAGCAGAGCTTGGCATGTGCCAGTAGTAGGCACAAGCCTATCAAAGCCAGGCAAATGACGTGGGATGGGGGGATAGTTCCAACAACTTGCCTCATTTTCTTGCTGGATTGCTGGCTCAGCACCCCAAGGGCAGGAGTACCCAGAGAAACACTGCCCTCGAACCTCCAAATTACCCTAATTGGACAGTTTCCATATAAATGTAAAATGTTATCATTCTAGCCTCCACTGTAATCACATATTTAATGAACATAAACAAAACATTGACAAGCCTATTGCAAGATTACAGATTGGAATTTTCTTTTCTTGCAGTAAATAATGGAATAGACTCCCGCCAAAACAAAAAAAAGTTATATTGATTAATTCCTCCAAAAAGCTGGGCCCGTATCTGACAATGAAAAGGATTGAAAGTTATAGGAATATATATTTTATATATATATATATAATATTGATGATCTACTATGGAACACTATGGATCCTGTCATGGGAATGTCATTTATCAAAAGTAGTTGGTCAAAGTTGAACAACACAAATTGGACAACTAGATTAATATCGCAGGGTTTTTACTCAATTAACTTCGGCAGCCAGGAAGAAATTTCAGAATTTGTTCTGCTTGAAGATTTACTTATGATTATTCACCACCTTCCGGAGAATAAATAAGTCACTGAGAGTTCCTGTCTTTGCAAATGGAATATGTCCCATTGAAAGCATCAGACTCGATGGACAGAATGCTTTTTATTATTGCATACTTTTTAGCCTGGAATGATTACATTGCTTTTTTGACCCATATGCTTTATAGAGTGGTTACCATACTTTTACTAGGAAGCATACCTTTGCATTCAATAAATTGTACATCTAACTGACTCGTTTGCAAGCCTCAAATGCAAAGCTATTGGCATGCGTATACCATTCATCTTTTCTTTTGTAAAACAAGTGAATCTTCCACAATTTGTCACGTGAATCTACCTCACTTATATCTCATCATATTATATTCCATGATAAGCTCATTGTGGATTATAAAAGTGGTAAAATAGCAGCCTTGTTGAACTATAGGTTATAGTTTAATTGTACAGAAGACACCTCAAGTTGCTGGAGATATATCACCAACGATGTCTCCACAAAATCCTGCAAATCCCCTGGGAGGACAGGCGCACCAACATCACCTTGGCTAACATCCCCAGCATTGAAGCACTGACCACTCTCGATCAGCTTGGCTGGGCAGGCCATATAGTTCGCATGCCAGACACGAGGCTCCCGAAGCAATTGCTCTATGCGGAGCTCCTTCACGGCAAACAAGCCAAAGGTGGGCAGCAGAAACGTTACAAGGATACCCTCAAAGCCTCCCTGGTAATGTGCGACATCACCACTGACGCCCGGGAGTCCCTGGCAGAAGATCGCCCTAGGTGCATCTGGGAGGGCACTGAGCTCCTCGAATCTCAACGCCGCGAGTGTGAAGAGGACAGGCGCAAGCAGCGGAAGGAGTGTGCGGCAAATCAGTCCCACTCCCCCTCGCCCCGACGAATGTCTGTCCCACCTGTGACAGGGTCTGTGGCTCTCGCATTGGACTGTTCAGCCACCAAAGGACTCACTTTAGGAGTGGAAGCAAGTCTTCCTCTGAGGCATGATGATGATGATAGTTTAATTGTCAGTGGAATTCCTAATGGAAATTTCTGATCATAACCCCAATGTATAATAAGGAACACATCTGATTGAATGATCAATGTGGAACACAACAACAATTTCCAAATAGCCTTGGGAAACAAAAACCCTAATTTGTATATCAAATTCGTGTTTTTTCCCTCTACACATCTAACTGCCCCCTCTCCCCGCCCACCATCAGAATCCCACTGATTTCACATTAGTGGTATTATAATTGGAATTAAGTTAGAACACTGTTGTAAAGGGGGTGCTTGGATGGGAGACAGAATCCATCAACCTAATCTTCAAGTTATAGCCATTGACCTCTGCAAATAGTTTAAAAAACATTAATAACTTGTATTTATATAATGCCTTTAATGTAGAAACATGTGTAAAAGTGCTTTACAGAAGAAAAATCTAAACAAATCGATGTCGAGCCAAAGATGGAGATATTTGGGAAATGACCAAAAGCTTATTTAAAGAGGTGGATTTTAAGGAGAATTTTAAAGGAGGAAATGAAGGTAGAGAGCTAGAGGGGTTTAGACCGAGGGAATTCTAGACTGTGGGGCCTAGGTGCATGAAGGCATGACTGCAAATGGTGTGTTGAAGGGAATAGTACAATAGCCAGAGAAAATGAGAGTTGGTGGGAAGGAGTTGTAGTGCTGGAGGAGGTTGCAGCAGTAGGGAGGGGCAAGATCATGAAGGAATTTAAAGACAAGGATGAGAATTTTAAATTTGAGGTATTTGCGGACTAGGAGTCAGCATAGGTCAGCAAAGACAGGAGTGAAGAACAGGCAGGATTTGATGTGGGATAGGAAATAGGCAACATAGTTTTCTATGAGCTGAAGTTTATGGAAAGCCAGAGCATTGGAATAGTTGAGTCTGGAGGTGGCAAAGGCATGGATGGGTTTCATTGGCAGATGGGCTGAGATCGGGAGCGGAGATAAAAGGGTGCGAGAGGAGCATTCCAGCAGCACAACAGAAAACAGCGCGAGATTGGGAGATCTGGAGCGGCGATAAAAGGGCGCAAGAGGAACAGCACAGTAAACAGCTAGCCCCACAACAGCACGGGATAAGAAATAAAAAGAATCAACGTGTAATGTCACAGGAAAGCAGGGAAGTGATTGGCTGGTCAGTATTTCTCTCTCTTTCTTGGGCATTGGTTTAATTTAAGAGCTGGGATTAAAAACTAAACGTTCAAAACATAAATAATGTTACTGCTAACATAGATGACCTGGAAGAGGGGACAGAGTGTAGTGTAACAAAATTTGCAGATGACACTAAGAATAGTGGGAAAGCGGGTTGTGTAGAGGACACAGAGAGGCTGCAAAGAGATTTGGATAGGTTAAGCAAATGGGCTAAGGTTTGGCAGATGGAATATAATGTCGGAAAGTGTGAGGTCATCCACCTTGGAAAAAAAAACAGTAAAAGGGAATATTATTTGAATGGGGAAAAATTACAACATGCTGAAGTGCAGAGGGACCTGGGGGTCCTTGTGCATGAAACTCTTTTGAGTTTATCTGTGAAAACATAAAACATTAAACGGTGCCACCCGACCTGGGTGACACTCCAGACATTTACAAGGCCCTTTTTTTTTTCCCCCTTTTTTGTGTTTTTTTTTTGTGTTTTTTCTTTTTTTTTTGTTTTTTTTTTGGGCACTAAAATCACAATTTTTCCCCAGTGCCCCCTATAAAAGGGAAGGGGACACTAAAAGCACCGGCAATTAAAACAAATTAACTTTAAAACGTAAAATCAAATTAAAATTTGGTTGCCGGGCGTGATGATGCACTCCAGTCCCTCCGGTGCCCACCTCTCGCGGAAGGCCGCGAGCGTACCGGTGGACACCGCATGCTCCATCTCCAAGGACACCCTGGACCGGATGTAAGAGCGGAAGAGAGGCAGGCAGTCAGGTTGAACGACCCCCTCGACCGCCCGCTGCCTGGACCGGCTGATGGCACCCTTGGCCGTGCCCAGGAGCAGTCCTACGAGGAGGCCTTCGGACCTACCCGCTCCCCTCCGCACAGGGTGCCCAAAGATCAGGAGAGTGGGACTGAAGTGCAGCCAGAATTTCAGGAGCAGCCCCTTCAAATAGTGGAACAGGGGCTGCAACCTCGTGCATTCAATAAAAACATGGAACACGGACTCCTCCAGACCGCAGAAATTGCAGGCGGCCTGGGAGTCCGTGAACCGGCTTAAAAATTTATTGCACGGCACTGCTCCGTGCACCACCCTCCAGGCCAAGTCCCCGATGAATAGTGGGAGGACCCCTGCGTAGAGTGCCCTCCATCGGGGACCCCCGCCTCCTCCGGACGGCAAGATGGTACGCCATGGCGTGTCCGGACGGCCGGCGAGGATGGCAAAGTTGAGGGTGTGCAGGAGCAGCCCGTACAGGAAACCCCTCCGCGCGGAACTGAAAGGCACGGAGGGGATTTCCCCGAGGCGGCTCAAGTTGTGAGGCGCCGGCCCCCGAGGGAGGTTCCGGGGTTTGGCGCCGATGAGGAATTCCGTCCGGACGGGGGTCAGTTCGGACGGGATCTCCCCACGTGCTTGAGCCTCCTCGATACACCTAACGGAGTCAGGGCCCAGAGCTGTTTTTAGCGACTCGATGGCATCGGCCGCGCGGCGGACGTTGGCAGAATTTAGGCGCCGCGCCAGCGTGACTGGCGCCATCCAGCCCGCTCCTCCGCCATCGAGCAGGTCCCTGACCCTGGTCACCTCACCAGCCACAGCCCTCTCTTCCGACCGCCACATAAAACCTCGGCCGTGGAGGTACGGATTCCCGAGCAGCGGCTCCTGCAGGACGGCCGCCACTCCAGCCGGTGGAGAGCTGCGCTTGGTGGAGACTTTGTTCCAGACCCTGATGAGTTCCCTGTAAAAGACAGGCAGCTCCCGGAGGGCGGTCCTGGCACCCCCCAAGTTCACAAACAGGAGCTGCGTGTCATAATTGAGGTCGAGCTGCTGGCGGAAGAAATACCTCGCCAGAGCACACCACCTAGGAGGGGGCTCGACGTAAAGGTATCTCTGCAGGGTCTGAAGACGGAAAGTCGCGAGCTGGGCGCTGACGCACACCAACGACTGACCGCCCTCCTCAAGCGGGAGACTCAAGACCGCGACAGAGACCCAGTGCTTCCTGTTGTTCCAGAAGAAGTCCACCAGCTTCTTCTGTATCTTGGCGACAAACGCAGGGGGAGGGGTCAAAGTGACCAGCCGGTACCACAGCATTGCGGCCACCAGCTGGTTTATGACTAGCGCTCGACCCCTGTAGGACAGCACTCGGAGCAGTCCTGTCCAGCGCCCTAGGCGAGCGGTGACCTTGGCCTCCAGCTCCTGCCAGTTCGCCGGCCAGGCTTCCTCGTCGGGGCTAAGGTAGACTCCCAGATAGAGGAGATGGGTCGTGCTCCAGGCAAAAGGCCTGAGCTCCTCCGGCAGGGAGTCCACCCGCCACTGACCCACCAGGAGTCCGGAACATTTCTCCCAGTTGATCCTGGCGGAGGACGCGGCCGAGTAAATCTCCTGGCACTCACGCATCCTCCGCAGGTCAGCGGGATCCTCTACCGCGAGGAGCACGTCATCGGCGTAAGCCGAGAGGACGACCTCCACGCCCGGCCCTTGCAGAGCCAGTCCCGTCAACCTCGTCCGCAAGAGGCGCAGGAAAGGCTCCACGCAAACGGCGTATAACTGGCCGGACATGGGGCATCCCTGGCGCACCCCTCTCCTAAAGCGAAGGGGCGCCGTCAAGGACCCGTTAACCTTAATCAGACACTCCGCGGCGGCGTACAAAAGTCGGATCCGGGCGACGAAATGCGTCCCGAACCCGAAAGCGCGCAGAGTTCCGAGCAGATAGTCGTGATCCACCCTGTCGAACGCCTTCTCTTGGTCGAGGGATAGGAAGGCGACCGACAGACCAGCCTCCTGGGAGCAATGGATGAGGTCCCGGACCAGATGGATGTTGTCGTGGATTGTCCGGCCCGGGACCGTGTAGGACTGGTCGGGGTGGATCATGTGGTCCAGCACGGCACCAAGGCGAGCAGACATCGCCCTGGCGAAGATTTTGTAGTCCGTGCTGAGGAGGGAGACCGGGCGCCAGTTCTTAAGGAGGCGGAGATCGCCCTTCTTAGGCAGCAGGACGATGACTGCCCTGCGCCAAGAGAGGGGCATCTCCCCGGTCGCCAGACTTTCCCCCAGGACCCGCGCGTAGTCGCTCCCCAGGACGTCCCAGAACGCCCTGTGGAACTCCACGGTCAGCCCGTCCAGCCCCGGGGATTTTCCCCTCGAGAGCCGGGCGAGGGCACCGGTCAGCTCCGCCAGGCTTAGCGGAGCTTCCAGATTTTCGGCGCCCTCCGGGCTGACCTTCGGCAGGTCCTCCCACAAAACTCTACGCGCTTCCTCGCTGGACGGATCTCCTTGTGCATGAAACCCAAAAAGCTAGTTTGCAGGTGCAGCAGGTAATCAGGAAGGTGAATGGAATGTTGGCCTTCATTGCGAGAGGGATGGAGTACAAAAGCAGGGAGGTCCTGCTGCAACTGTATAGGGTATTGGTAAGGCCGCACCTGGAGCACTGCGTGCAGTTTTGGTCACCTTACTTAAGGAAGAATATACTGGCTTTGGAGGGGGTACAGAGACGATTCACTAGGCTGATTCCGGACATGAGGGGGTTACCTTATGATGATAGATTGAGTAGACTGGGTCTTTACTCGTTGGAGTTCAGAAGGATGAGGGGTGATCTTAGAGAAACATTTAAAATAATGAAAGGGATAGACAAGATAGAGGCAGAAAGGTTGTTTCCACTGGTAGGGGAGACTAGAACTAGGGGGCATAGCCTCAAAATACGGGGGAGCCGATTTAAAACCGAGTTGAGAAGGAATTTCTTCTCCCAGAGGGTTGTGAATCTGTGGAATTCTCTGCCCAAGGAAGTAGTTGAGGCTAGCTCATTGAATGTATTCAAGTCAAAGATAGATAGATTTTTAACCAATAAGGAAATTAAGGGTTACGGGGAGAGGGCGGGTAAGTGGAGCTGAGTCCACGGCCAGATCAGCTATGATCTTATTGAATGGCGGAACAGGCTCGAGGGGCTAGATGGCCTACTCCTGCTCCTAATTCTTATGTTCTTATGTTCTTATGTGGGAGGTGGTCACACAAGTGTGATCCATGGCAACCACATCTGCAGTAAGTGTTGGCAACTCAAGGAACTACGGCTCCATGTTGATGAACTGGAGTTCGAGCTTCCAACACTGCGGCACATCAGGGAGGGGGAGAGTTACCTGGACGCTGTGTTCCAGGAGACAGTCACACCCCTTAGATTAATTCATTCAAATTTGGTCCATGGTCAGGGACAGGAGGGTGTGACTACGAGCAAGGCACGTATGGGGACCCAGGAGGTAGCGATGGAGAAGACTCAGTCCTTGCAATTGTCTAACAGGTACGAGATTCTTGCTCCCTGTTTGGACGAGAGCAGGGATTGCAGGGAGGATGAGCAAACTGACCACAGCATCATGGTTCAGGAGGCCATTCAAGTGGGGGGAGTAAAAAGAAACGTTGCAGTAGTAGGGGACAGTATCATTAGGGGGATAGATACTGTTGTCTGCAGCTGAGAGCGTGAGTCCCAAAGACTGTGTTGCCTGCCCAGTGCCAGGGTTGACATTCCCTCTGGGCTGGAGAGGAACTTGGAGTGGGAGGGTGAAGATCCAGTTGTCGTGGTCCACGCAGGTACCAATGACATAGGTAGAACAAAGAAAGATGTTCTGCTGAGGGAGTATGAGCAGCTAGGGGCTAAACTAAAAAGCAGAACCACAAAGGTAATAATCTCTAGATTACCACCTGAGTCACGAGCAAATTTGCATATTTGCATAAGATCAGAGAGTTAAACACGTAGCTCAAAGACTGGTGTGGGAGAAATGGGTTTTAGTTCATGGGACACTGGCAGCAACACTGGGGTAAGAGGGAGCTGTTCCATTGGGATGGGCTTCACTTGAACCGTGCTGGGAGAATCGAATAACTAGGGCTGTGGAGAGGGCTTTAAACTAAATAGTGAGCAGAAGTTTTAAAAGTCAAAGAGCAAGGAGAAGGCAATAGAGCAGAGTAGCACTGGGAGAAATGATAACCAGAGTGTGGCAGGAAGGGACAGAATGTATAAACATAAAAGTGTATCAGAAAGTGGGGTCAAAGCAAGGAAAAATGGTAAAAAAAAATTAAAAGCTCTTTATCTGATTGTTCGTAACATTCATAACAAAATAGATGAGTTGACGGCACAAATAGATATAAATGGGTATGATCTGATAGCCATTACAGAGACGTGGCTGCAAGGTGACCAAAGCTGGGAACTGAATATTCAGGGGTATTTGACAATTCAGAAGGATAGACAGAAAGGAAAAGGAGGTGGGGGTAGCTCTGTTAATAAAGGATGAGATCAGTGCAGTAGTGAGAAATTATATTGGCTCAGAAGATCAAGATGTAGAATCAGTTTGGTTGGAGATAAATAATAAGGGGAAGAAAGTCGCTGGTGGGCATAGTCTGTAGGTCTCCTAACAGTAACTGCACTGTTGGACAGAGTATAAATCAAGAAATAATAGAGGCTTGTAAAAAGGAACGGCAATAATCATGGGCAATGTTAATCTTCATATTGATTGGACAAATCAAATTGGCCAAGGTAGCCTTGAGGAAGAGTTCATCGAGTGTATCTGGGATGGTTTCCTTGAACAGTACATTGCAAAACCAACCAGGGGAGTAGGCTATCTTAGATCTGGTACTGTGCAATGAGACAGGATTAATAAATGATCTCTTAGTAAAGAATCCTCCAGGAAAGAGTGATCATAGCATGGTTTAATTTTAAATTCAGTCGCAGGGTGAGAAAGTTGGATCTCAAACCTTAAGTTTCAGCTTAAATAAAGGAGACTACAAAGGTATGAAGGCAGAATTGGCTAAAGTGGACTGGAAAAATAGATTAACGTGTAAGACAGTTGCTCAGAAGTGGCAGACATTTAAGGAGATATTTTATAAACTCACAACAAAAATGTATTCCGGTGAGAAGGAAAGACTTAAAGAGAAGGGCGAGCCATCCGTGGCTATAAAGGATGGTATCAAATTGAAAAGACAAGCCTGAAGGCTCTGTGCCTCAATGCGAGGAGTATTCGTAATAAGGTGGATGAATTAACTGTGCAGGCAGCTATTAACGAATATGATATAATTGGGATTATGGAGACATGGCTCCAGGGTGACCAAGGCTGGGAACTCAACATCCATGGGTATTCAACATTCAGGAAGGATAGACAGAAAGAAAAAGGAGGTGGGGTAGCGTTGCTGGTTAAAGAGGAAATTAACGCAATAGTAAGGAAGGACATTAACTTGGATGATGTGGAATTTGTATGGGTAGAGCTACGGAATACCAAAGGGCAGAAAATGCTAGTGGGAGTTGTGTACAGACCACCAAACAGTAGTAGTGAGGTTGGAGACAGCATCAAACAAGAAACCAGAGATGCGTGCAATAAAGGTACAGCAATGATCATGGGCGACATGGAGGAGGATTTCCTGGAGTATGTTAGGGATGGTTTTCTGGACCAATATGTCAAAGAACCAACTCGAGGGCTGGCCATCCTAGACTGGATGATGTGTAATGAGAAAGGACTAATGAGCAATCTTGTTGTGTGAGGCCCTGGGGAAGAGTGACCATGATATGGTAGAATTCTTTATTAAGATGGAGAGTGACACAGTTAATTCAGAGACTAGGGTCCTGAACTTAAGGAAAGGTAACTTTGATGGTATGAGACGTAAATTGGCGAGAATAGACTGGTGAATGATACTTAAAGGGTTGACGGTGGATAGGCAATGGCAAACATTTAAAGATCACATGGATGAACTTCAACAGTTGTACATCCCTGTCTGGAGTAAAAATAAAACTGGGAAGGTGCCTCAATCATGGCTAATAAGGGAAATTAGGGATAGTGTTAAATCCAAGGAAGAGGCATATAAATTGGCCAGAAAAAGCAGCAAACCTGAGGACTGGGAGAAATTTAGAATTCAGCAGAGGAGGACAAAGGGTTTAATTAGGGGGGGGGAAATAGAGTATGAGAGGAAGCTTGCTGGGAACATAACAACTGACTGCAAAAACTTCGACCATTTTTCAACAGTCTATCGACTCTGGATCAGTTCCTATGGACTGGAAGGTAGCTAATGTAACACCACTTTTTTAAAAAGGAGGGAGAGAGAAAACTGGGAATTATAGACCAGTTAGCCTGACATCAGTAATGGGAAAAATGTTGGAATCAAGTATTAAAGATATAATAGCAGTGCATTTGGAAAGCAGTGACAGGATCGATCCAAGTCAGCATGGAATTATGAAAGGGAAATCATGTTTGGCAAATCTTCTAGAATTTTTTGAGGATGTAACTAGTGGAGTGGATAAGGGAAAACCAGTGCATGTGGTGTATTTGGACTTTCAAAAGGCTTTTGACAAGGACCCACACAAGAGATTGGTGTGCAAAATTAAAGCACATGGTATTGGGGGTAATGTTTTGACGTGGATAGAGAACTGGTTGGCAGACAGGAAGCAGAGAGTTGGGATAAACGGATTCCTTTCAGAATGGCAGGCAGTGACTAGTGGGGTGCCGCAGGGCTCAGTGCTGGGACCACAGCTATTTACAATATACATCAATGATTTAGATGAAGGAATTGAGTGTAATATCTCCAAGTTTGCAGATGACACTAAACTGGGTGGCGGTGTGAACTGTGAGGAGGATGCTAAGAGGCTGCAGGGTGACTTGGACAGATTAGGTGAGTGGGCAAGTGCATGGCAGATGCAGTATAATGTGGATAAATGTGAGGTTATCCACTTTGGGGTCAAAAACATAAAGGCAGAATATTATCTGAATGGCGGAAGATTAGGAAAAGGGGAGGTGCAACGAGACCTGGATGTCATGGTACATCTGTCATTGAAGGTTGGCATGCAGGTATAGCAGGCGGTGAAGAAGGCAAATGGCATGTTGGTCTTCATAGCGAGGGGATTTGAGTATAGGAGTAGGGATGTCTTACTGCAGTTGTACAGGGCCTTGTTGAGGCCTCACCTGGAATATTGTTTCAGTTTTGGTCTCCTAATCTGAGGAAGGACATTCTTGCTATTGAGGGAGTGCACCAGACTGATTCCTGGGAAGGCAGGACTGACATATGAGGAGAGACTGGATCGACCGGGACTGTATTCACTGGAATTTAGAAGAATGAGAGGGGATCTCATAGAAACATATAAAATTCTGACGGGACTGGACAGGTTAGATGCAGGAAGAATGTTCCCAATGTTGGGGAAGTCCAGAACCAGGGGTCACAGTCAAAGATAAGGGGTAAGCCATTTAGGACCGAGATGAGGAGAAACTTCTTCACTCAGAGAGTTGTTAACCTGTGGAATTCTCTACCGCAGTGAGTTGTTGATGCCAGTTCGTTAGATATATTCAAAAGGGAGTTAGATATGGCCCTTACAGCTAAAGGGATCAAGGAGTATGGAGAGAAAGCAGGAAAGGGGTACTGAGTTGAATGATCAGCCATGATCTTATTGAATGATGGTGCAGGCTCGAAGAGCCGAATGGCCTACTCCTGCACCTCTTTTCTATGTTTCTATGTTTCTAAAACAGTGGCATACAAAGTGGCCAAGATTAGTGGAAGGCCCGAGGATTGCAAAACTTTTAACAAAAAAACAGCAAAGGATGACTAAAAAAAATAAATAAAGAGATCTAGATTATGAAAGCAAACTAGCACGAAATATAAAAACAGACAGTAAGAGTTTCTACAGGTATATGAAAAGGAAGAGAGTGGCTAAAGTGAATGTTGGTCCCTTAGAGGATGAGACTGGAGAATTAATAATGGGGAACAGGGAAGTAGCTGAGACTTTGAACAAATATTTTGTATCGGTCTTCACGATAGAAGACACTAAAAACATCCCAATAATGGATAATCAAGGGGCTATAGGGAGGGAGGAACTTAAAACAATCATTGTCACTAAAGAAGAAGTACTCTGTAAAATAATGGGACTAAAGGTGGACAAGTCCCCTGGAACTGATGGCTTGCATCCTAGGGTCTTAAAAAATGTAGCTGCAGAGATAATGGATGCTTTGGTTTTAATCTACCAAAATTCCCTGGATTCTGGGGAAGTCCCAGCAGATTGGAAAGGCGCAAATGTAACGCCCCTATTTTAAAAAGTAGGCAGAGAGAAAGCAGGGAACTATCCCGGTTTCTTCGTCCCGCGGGCGTTCAACTAAAAAAAATAGGACAAAAGATGCGCATTTATCTTTTGGTCCAACGCTCGCCAGAGATCCTGGACTCGAGGCCTCCTCTTCTTGCACAATGGAGCGCGTTCACGTTGGGATGCCCGTAGGAGCCACATGGGCCTGGACACCCAATCACGGTAAAGTATTTTCTCATTCATAGTTATAAAAGTTTCGTAAGTTCGAAACTCCTATTATTATGAATGAGAAACACCCCAAACACCCAAACTCTACATAAAACATTAAAAAAAACACCTGACATAAATACATTATAGAAATTAAAGTTGATAGAAATGTTTTTGAAAAAAAAATTGCCGATTTTTAAAAAAAGTTTTAATTATGGTTTAAAATAAAATTACTTGAGTGGGCAGGTTTTTTTTTAACATAAATATGTATTTTTGAATTTTATTTTAATATGTTTTTAAACTCTTACGCTGGTAAAAGTAGGCTATGCGCCTGCTTTCACCAGGCGCAAGAGTTTTAAGGACATTCGCAGGGCAAGAGATGGGCAAATAGTCCAATCTCTGCCGTGGGAATGTCCTTGCTCAAGCCAGAAACTTGACAGATCGGAAAAGCCGGTATGGACCCGGGGAGGCCGAAATTTCAGGGCCATGAGCATGGGTAGCGGATTGGCTAACGAACTGAAAACAGAGGGTCGAGATAATTGGGTCATTTCAGGTTGGCAAACGGTAACTAGTGAGGTGCCACAGGGATCAATGCTGAGGCCTCAACTATTTACAATTTATGTTAATGACTTGGATGAAGGGACCGAGTGTAATGTAGCCAAGTTTGCTGATGATATAAAGGTGGGTGGGAAAGCAAGTTGTGACGAGGACATAAAAAATCTTCAAAGGGATAGAGTCAGGCGAAGTGAGTGGGCAAACATTTGGCAGATGGAGTATAACGTGGGAAAGTGTGAGGTTATCCACTTTGGTAGGAAAAATAAAAAAACAAATTATTATTTAAATGGAGAGAAATTACAAAATGCTGCAGTACCTGGGGGTCCTTGTGCATGAAACACAAAAAGTTAGTATGCAGGTACAGCAAATGGAAGGCAAATGGAATGCTGACATTTATTGCAAAGGGGAAGGAGTATAAAAGCAGAGAAGTCCTCCTGCAACTGTACAGGGTATTGGTGAGCTCACACCTGGAGTACTGCATAGTTTTGGTTTCCTTATTTAAGGAGGGATATACTTTCATTGGAGGCAGGTCAGAGAAGGTTCACTAGGTTGATTCCAGAGATGAAGAGGTTGACTAATGAGGAAAGTTTGAGTAGGTTGGGCCTATACTCATTGGAGTTTAGAAGAATGAGAGGTGATATTATTGAAACATATAAGATAGTGAGGGGACTCCTCAAGGTGGATGCAGAGAGGATGTTTCCCTTCATGGAGGCATCTAGAACTAGGGGGCATAATTTCAGAATAAAGGGTCGCCCATTTAAAACTGAGATGAGAAGGAATTTCTTATCTCAGAGGGTTGTAAATCTTTGGAATTCTCTGCCCAAGAGAGCTGCGGAGGCTGGGTCATTGAATATATTTAAGGTAGAGATAGACAGCTTTTTGAGCAATAAGGGAGTGAAGGGTTATGGGGAGCGGGCAGGGAAGTGGAGCTGAGTCAAGATCAGATCAGCCATGATCTTACTGAATGGCGGAGCAGGCTCGAGGGGCCAAATGGCCTGCTGCTGCTCCTATTTCCTATGATCTTATTGTTGTGTATCTGTAAAGCATGCACTCCCATGTTCCGCCACTAGGGAGCTCATCCCCTGAAGTCCCAAGCGATCCCAGCATCCCTTGGGAGCACTGTATATAAGCCGGCCCTTCAGGCCATTTCCTCATTCTGGAGTGTCTTATTAGAGACTGAGGTCACTGTTACTTTAATCTCCCTGTGTGCAGACTCATCTGTGTTAGGAACACAATAACTGGCGATGAGAATACGAATCCAACGCAAAGATGCAGCAAACTGTGGGCATCCTGGAGAAATTCTCGGAGGGTGAGGACTGGGAAGCCTATGTCGCACGGCTAGACCAGTACTTTGTAGCCAATGAGCTGGACGGAGAAGGAAGTGCTGCAAAGAGGAGAGCGGTCCTCCTCACGGTCTGCGGGGCACCGACCTACAGCTTCATGAAGAATCATCTGGCTCTGGTGAAACCCACAGATAAGTTGTATGAGGAACTGTGTACACTGGTTCAGGAGCATCTTAACCCGAGGGAGAGTGTGCTGATGGCGAGGTATCGGTTCTACACGTGCCAGCGATCTGAAGGTCAGGAAGTGGTGAGCTACGTCGCCGAGCTAAGGCGACTTGCAGGACAATGTGAGTTTGATGGCTACCTAGAGCAAATGCTCAGAGACTTTTTTGCACTGGGCATTGCTCACGAGGATATCCAACAAAAACTTTTGACTGTAGAGACACCGACCCTCACTAAGGCCATTGCGATAGCACAGGCGTTTATGTCCACCAGTGATAACACCAAACAAATCTCTCAGCCCACAAGTGCTAGCAATATTCATAAATTAACTGGAACTGTGTTTGCGAGCAGAAATATGCAGGGCAGAAACCACGAGTCTGCAACTGCCAGCAGGCCTCAGGTGACCCAGATGACTCACAATCCCCAACAAAGGATGAATGCAAGGCAATTCACACCTTGTTGGCGTTGTGGAGGCTTCCATTCAGCCTATTCATGCCACTTCAAAGGGTATGTTTGCAAGAGCTGTGGAACAATGGGGCACCTCCAACGAGCTTGCAGACGAGCTGCAAGCTCTGCAAAACCTGCTAACCACCACGTGGCAGAGGAAGGTCAGTCCATGGTGGATCAAAGCAATTTTGAGCCTCAGAGAGAGGAGGCAGATGCTGAAGTACACTGGGTGCACACATTTTCGATGAAATGTCCACTTGTACTGCTAAACGTAAAATTGAATGGCTTACCCGTAGCCATGGAACTGGACACTGGTGCTAGCCAATCCATCATGAGTAAAAAGATGTTTGAGAGACTGTGGTGCAACAAGGCATTCAGACCAGCCCTGAGCCCCATCCACACGAAACTGAGAACGTACACTAAAGAGCTTATCACTGTCCTGGGCAGCACCATGGTCAAGCTCACCTATGAGCGCATGGTGAATGAACTGCTGCTCTGGATTGTCCTGGGCGATGGCCCTACACTGCTTGGAAGGAGCTGACTGGGCAAAATCCGTTGGAACTGGGATGACATCCGAGCGCTATCACATTTCGATGAGGCCTCATGTACCCAGGTTCTCAACAAATTTCTTTCCCTTTTTGAGCCAGGCATTGGAAACATTTCCAGGGTGAAGGTGCGGATCCACTTGGTCCCAGAGGCATGACCCATTCACTACAAGGCGTGAGCGGTACCTCACATGATGAGGGAGAAAGTGGAAATCGAGCTGGACAGGCTACAACGCGAGGGCATCATCTCCCCAGTGGAATTCAGTGAGTGGGCCAGCCCGATTGTTCCAGTACTCAAATGTGATGGCACGGTCAGGATTTGCGGCGATTATAAAGTAACTATTAATCGTTTCTCGCGACAGGACCAATACCCGCTACCTAAGGCAGACGACCTATTTACGATGGCAGGAGGCAAGACGTTCACCAAGCTCGACCTGACTTCGGCCTACATGACGCAGGAGCTGGAGGAGTCTTCGAAGGGCCTCACCTGCATCAACACGCACAAGGGACTGTTCATCTACAACAGATGCCCATTTGGAACTCGGTCTGCTGCAACGATTTTCCAGAGAAACATGGAGAGTCTACTCAAGTCGTGTAGTCTACTCACACGGTGGTCTTTCAGGACAACATATTGGTCACGGGTCGGGACACCGCCGAGCACCTACAAAACCTGGAGGAGGTACTCCAGCGACTGGATCGCGTAGAGCTGCGGCTGAAGAGGTCGAAATACGTCTTCATGGCAACAGAAGTGGAGTTTTTGGGGAGAAAGATCGCGGCGGATGGCATTCGACCCACAGACGCCAAGACAGAGGCTATCAGGAACATGCCCAGGCCACACAACGTCATGGAGCTGCGGTCATTCCTGGGACTCCTCAACTATTTTGGTAACTTCCTACTGTGGTTAAGCACCCTTTTAGAGCCCCTACATGTGTTACTGCGCAAAGGTGAGAATTGGGTATGGGGAAAAAAACAAGTAATTGCTTTTGAGAAAGCCAGAAACATTTTATGCTTCACCAAGCTGCGTGTATTGTATAACACGTGTAAAAAACTTGTGCTAGCATGTGATGCGTCGTCGTACGGAGTCGGGTGTGTATTACAACAAGCTAACGTTGTGGGGAAGTTGCAACCTGTCGCCTATGCTTCCAGGAGCTTGTCTAAGGCTGAGAGGGCCTACAGCATGATTGAGAAAGAGGCATTAGCATGTGTGTTCGGGGTAAAGAAAATGCATCAGTACCTGTTTGGCCTCAAATTTGAGCTGGAAACCGATCACAAGCCCCTCACATCCCTGTTCGCTGAAAACAAGGGGATAAATACCAATGCCTCAGCCCGCATACAAAGGTGGGCACTCGCGCTATCAGCGTATAACTATACCATCCGCCACAGGCCATGCACCGAGAACTGTGCGGATGCTTTCAGTCGGCTACCATTGCCCATCACGGGGGTGGAAATGGCGCAGCCTGCAAACTTGTTGATGGTCATGGAAGTGTTTGAAAATGATAAATCACCTCTCACGGCCTGGCAGATTAGGACTTGGACCAGCCAAGATCGTCTGCTGTCCCTAGTAAAAAACTGTACTGCATGGGAGCTGAGCCAGCATCCCCGTTGAAATGCAAGAGCCGTTCCAACGAGTTGTCCATTCAGGCAGACTGCCTGTTGTAGGGTAACCGCGTAGTGCTACCAAAAAAGGGCAGGGAGACGTTCATCCCGGATCTCCACAGCACACACCCGATATAGTAATGATGAAAGCGATAGCCAGATCCCACGTGTGGTGGCCCAGTATCGATTCTGACTTAGAGTCCTGTGTGCGGCTCAGTTGAGCAACGCGCCCAGAGAGGCACCATTAAGTTTGTGGCCCTAGCCCTCCAGACCATGGTCAAGGATCCATGTTGACTATGCGGGCCCGTTTCTCGGTAAAATGTTCCTGGTGGTGGTGGATGCTTTTTCAAAATGGATTGAATGTAAAATAATGTCGGGAAGCACCGCCACCACCACCATTGAAAGCCTGAGGGCCATGCTTGCCACCCACGGCCTGCCTGACATACTGGTTAGTGACAACGGGCCATGTTTTACCAGTGCCGAATTTAAAGAATTCATGACCCGCAATGGGATCAAACATGTCACCTCGGCCCCATTTAAGCCAGCCTCCAATGGGCAGGCAGAGCGGGCAGTACAAACAATCAAACAGAGCCTTAAACGAGTCACAGAAGGCTCACTCCAAACCCGCCTGTCCCAGTACTGCTCAGCTACCACACGAGACCCCACTCACTCACAGGGATGACCCCGGCTGAGCTACTCATGAAAAGGACACTTAAAACCAGACTCTTGCTGGTTCACCCCAACCTGCACGATCAGGTAGAGAGCAAGCGGCATCAACAAAATGTAAACGATGGTCGCGCCACTGTGTCACGGGAAATTGATCTGAATGACCCTGTGTATGTGCTAAACTATGGACATGGTCCTAAGTGGATCGCGGGCACGGTGATAGCTAAAGAAGGGAATAGAGTGTTTGTAGTCAAACTAGACAATGGACAAATTTGCAGAAAGCACCTGGATCAAACGAGGCTGCAGTTCACAGACTGCCCTGAACAACCCACAGCAGACACCACATTTTTGCAGCCCACAACACACACCCAAATGATCATCGACACCACGCCAGACCAGGCAATCGAACCCATCACGCCCAACAGCCCAGCAAGGCCAGGCTCACATAGAAACACAGAAACATAGAAAATAGGTGCAGGAGTAGGCCATTCGGCCCTTCTAGCCTGCACCGCCATTCAATGAGTTCATGGCTGAACATGCAACTTCAGTACCCCATTCCTGCTTTCTCGCCATACCCCTTGATCCCCCTAATAGTAAGGACTACATCTAACTCCCTTTTGAATATATTTAGTGAATTGGCCTCAACAACTTTCTGTGGTAGAGAATTCCACAGGTTCACCACTCTCTGGGTGAAGAAGTTTCTCCTCATCTCGGTCTTAAATGGCTTACCCCTTATCCTTAGACTGTGACCCCTGGTTCTGGACTTCCCCAACATTGGGAACATTCTTCCTGCATCTAACCTGTCTAAACCCGTCAGAATTTTCTATGAGATCCCCTCTCAATCTTCTGAACTCCAGTGAATACAAGCCCAGTTGACCCAGTCTTTCTTGATATGTCAGTCCTGCCATCCCGGGAATCAGTCTGGTGAACCTTCGCTGCACTCACTCAATAGCAAGAATGTCCTTCCTCAAGTTAGGAGACCAAAACTGTACACAATACTTCAGGTGTGGCATCACCAAGGCCCTGTACAACTGTAGTAACACCTCCCTGCCCCTGAACTCAAATCCCCTCGCTATGAAGGCCAACATGCCATTTGTTTTCTTAACCGCCTGCTGTACCTGCATGCCAACCTTCAATGACTGATGTAGCATGACACCCAGGTCTCGTTGCACCTCCCCTTTTCCTAATATGTCACCATTCAGATAATAGTCTGTCTTTCTGTTTTTACCACCAAAGTGGATAACCTCACATTTATCCACATTATACTTCATCTGCCATGCATTTGCCCACTCACCTAACCTGTCCAAGTCACTCTGTAGCCTCATAGCGTCCTCCGCGCAGCTCACACTGCTTCCCAACTTAGTGTCATCCGCAAATTTGGAGATATTACATTTAATCCCCTCGTCTAAATCATTAATGTATAATTTAAACAGCTGGGGCCCCAGCACAGAACCTTGCGGTACCCCACTCGTCACCGCCTGCCATTCTGAAAAGTACCCATTTACTCCTACTCTTTGCTTCCTGTCTGCCAACCAGTTCTCAATCCACGTCAGCACATTACTCCCAATCCCATGTGCTTTAACTTTGCACATTAATTTCTTGTGTGGGACCTTGTCAAAAGCCTTCTGAAAGTCCAAATACACCACATCAACTGGTTCTCCCTTGTCCACTCTACTGGAAACATCCTCAAAAAATTCCAGAAGGTTTGTCAAGCATGATTTCCCTTTCACAAATCCATGCTGACTTGGACCTATCTTGTCACCTCTTTCCAAATGCACTGCTATGACATCCTTAATAATTGATTCCATCATTTTACCCACTACCGATGTCAGGCTGACCGGTCGATAATTCCCTGTTTTCTCTCTCCCTCCTTTTTTAAAAAGTGGGGTTACATTGGCTACCCTCCACTCCATAGGAACTGATCCAGAGTCTGTGGAATGTTGGAAAATGACTGTCAATGCATCCGCTATTTCCAAGGCCACCTCCTTCAGTACTCTGGGATGCAGACCATCAGGCCCTGGGGATTTATTGGCCTTCAATCCCATCAATTTCCCCAACACAATTTCCCAACTAATAAGGATTTCCCTCAGTTCCTCCTTCTTACTAGACCCTCTGACCCCTTTTATATCCGGAAGGTTGTTTGTGTCCTCCTTAGTGAATACCGAACCAAAATACTTGTTCAATTGGTCTGCCATTTCTTTGTTCCCCGTTATCACTTCCCCTGATTCTGACTGCAGGGGACCTACATTTGACTTTACTAACCTTTTTCTCTTTACATATCTATCGAAGCTTTTGCTGTCCATCTTAATATTCCCTGCAAGCTTCCTCTCGTACTCTATTTTCCCTGCCCTAATCAGCCCTTTGTCCTCCTCTGCTGAGTTCTAAATTTCTCCCAGTCCCCGGGTTCGCTGCAATTTCTGGCTGATTTGTATGCCACTTTCTTGGCTTTAATACTATCCCTGATTTCCCTAGATAGCCACGGTTGAGCCACCTTTTCTTTTTTATTTTTACGCCAGACAGGGATGTACAATTGTTGTAGTTCATCCATGCGGTCTCTAAATGTCTGCCATTGCCCATCCACTGTCAACCCTTCAAGTATCATTCGCTAATCTATCCTAGCCAATTCACGCCTCATATCTTCAAAGTTACCCTTCTTTAAATTGATGACCATGGTCTCTGAATTAACTGTTTCATTCTCCATCCTGATGTAGAATTCCACCATATTATGATCACTCTTCCCCAAGTGGCCTCGCACAATGAGATTGCTAATTAATCCTCTCTCATTACACAACACCCAGTCTAAGATGGCCTCCCCCCTAGTTGGTTCCTCGACATATTGGTCTCGAAAACTATCCCTTATGCACTCCAGGAAATCCTCCTCCACCGTATTGCTTCCAGTTTGGTTAGCCCAATCTATATGCATATTAAAGTCACCCATGATAACTGCTGCACCTTTTTTGCATGCACCCCTAATTTCCTGTTTGATGCCCTCCCCAACATCACTACTACTGTTTGGAGGTCTGTACACAACTGCCACTAACGTTTTTTGCCCTTTGGTGTTCTGCAGCTCTACCCATTTAGATTCCACATCATCCAAGCTAATGTCCTTCCTAACTATTGCATTAATCTCCTCTTTCACCAGCAATGCTACCCCGCCTCCTTTTCCTTTTATTCTATCCTTCCTGAATACCTTGGAGTTCCGAGCCCTGATCATCCTGGAGCCACGTCTCTGTAATCCCAATCACATCATATCTGTTAACGTCTATTTGCACAGTTAATTCATTCACCTTATTACGGATACTCCTTGCATTAAGACACAAAGATGTCAGGCTTGTTTTTTTAACACCCTTTGTCCTTTTAGAATTCTGATGTAGTGTGGCCCTTTTTGTTTCATTTCTTTGTTTACTCGGCCTAGCAGCCCTGCAGGGCCAACAACACGCCAGCCCAGCGAGGGCACAGCCAACACACCAGAACAGACATTTGTACCGAGGCAGTCCACCAGGGAAAGAAAGGCTCCCGACCGGCTCGCCTTGAAAATAGTTTTCACTTTGACTTTTGACGGGGCGAGTGATGTTGTGCATCTGTAAAGCATGCACTCCCATGTTCCACCACCAGGAAGCTCATCCCCTGAAGTCCCAAGGGATTCCAGCATCCCTTGGGAGCACTGTAGATAAGCCGGCCCCTAAGGCCTGTTTCTCATTCTGGAGTGTCTTATTAAAGACTGAGGTCACTGTTACTTTAACCTCCCTGTGTGCAGCCTTATCTGTGTTGGGAACACAATACTTATATAGGGGCGGAAGCAGGTGATGTTATGCAGGTGGGCAGTGTTATGTAAGAAGTGTTTATATTATGGAGGATATAGTGTCAGAAGCTCAGCTCTGGTCAAATTGGCCGGCAAGGTTTTCTCTGGTCTAACTTAGCTTGAGAGTGTGGGCAAGGAGGTGGATGGAATTGGTCAGTATGTATAAAGCATTTCTTACAAAACCAGTCTTGCAGATATGTTTTCCCACTGAACATATTGGGCCGAACTTGATGAATGTTAAGGCCCGCCCAGTTCTTGGTGGTCCTCGGGCGGAACGTACCTTTTTGCTGCCCACTGTCGCTGGGGCCAGTCAGGAGCGAGTTTCGTCACAGTTGTGTCGGCGGCACTGGGAGTCGACGGGCAGGAGCAGGCGCAAGTGGGCAGTGGCAGCAGTGGGCGTTAGAATCCGTAAAAACATAGAAAATAGGTGCAGGAGTAGGCCATTCGGCCCTTCGAGCCTGCACCACCATTCAATAAGATCAAGGTTGATCCTTCACCTCAGTACATCTTTCCTGCTTTCTTTCCATACCCCTTGATCCCTTTAGTCGTAAGGGCCATATCTAACTCCCTCTTGAATATATCTAACGAACTGGCCTCAACAACTTTCTGCGGTAGTGAATTCCACAGGTTAACAACTCTCTGACTGAAGACGTTTCTCCTCATCTCAGTCCAAAATGGCTTGCTCCTTATCCTTCGACTGTGACCCCTGGTCCTGGACTTCCGCAGTATCGGGAACATTATTCCTGCCTCTAACCTGTCCCATCCCGTCAGAATTTTATATGTTTCTATGAGATCCCCTCTCATTCTTCTAAACTCTAGTGAATATAGGCCCAGTCGATCCAGTCTCTCCTCATATGTCAGTCCTGCCATCCCGGGAATCAGTCTGGTGAACCTTCGCTGCACTCCCTCAATAGCAAGAATGTCCTTCCTCAGATTAGGAGACCAAAACTGAACACAATATTCCAGCTGGGGCCTCACCAAGGCCTTGTACAACTGCAGTAAGACCTCCCTGCTCCTATACTCAAATCCCCTAGCTATGAAGGCCAACATGCCATTTGCCTTCTTCACCGCCTGCTATACCTGCGTACCAACTTTCCTAATCTGGTGCAAGCCTCTCATTTCATCTAACATCGGAGGCCCGAGACTTGTTTTTTTTTGTCGTTTTCTCTGGGTGATGACATCACTTTTGCCGCGATTGGGGCTGATGGCACAGCTGTGCATACTCATAAAAGCTGTGCACTTACTCGCACCTGCCAGTTGGACATGAGTCAGTTTTGGAAAAAGGGATAGAAATTAATCATCAGCCATCCATCAAGGAAAGTAATAATGATGCATAAAAAGCTTCCAAGAAGTCTGATGGAGCCCAAGCCCAGAGCACCTTGAGTGTGAGGAGGAGCTGGACGAACTTGTGTCTGAGGTGGCGCGCCAGTATAAAGACCTCACCCAGGATGGTCGTGGCAAGCCTCCACCCCAATATAGACACATTTGGAGGGAGATTGGTGAGGCCTTGTCCTCGGTGGGCAACATTGTACGGGATGGAGACCAGTGTCGGAAACAATGGAGCGATGTGGTGGCATCAACAAGACTGAGTAAACATTTATTGGACCACTTCTGTACTAATCCAAAAGATTCTGTGCCAGTTGTGTGTGAGTGTGTGTGAGAGTGTTTGTGTGTGCCTGTGTGTGAGAGTTTGCCTGTGTGTGTGTCTGTGTCTGTGTGAGTGTGTGTGTCTGTGACTTTGTGTGTGTGTGTGTCTGTGTGTGTGAGTTTGTCAGTGTGTGTCTGTGTATGTGTCTGTGTGAGTGTGTGTGTCTGTGACTTTGTGTGAGTGTGTGTGTCTGTGATTTTGTGTGTGTGTGTGTGTCTGTGTGAGTTTGTCAGTGTGTGTCTGTGAGTGTGTGTGTCTGTGACTTTGTGTGTGTGTGTGTGTGTCTGTGTGTGTGTGAGTTTGTCAGTGTGTGTCTGTGTGTGTGAGTTTGTCAGTGTGTGTCTGTGTGTGTGTGTGTGTGTGAGTGACTTTGTGTGAGTGTGTGTGTGTGTGACTTTGTGTGAGTGTGTGTGTGTGTGAGTTTGTCAGTGTATGTCTGTGTACGTGTGTGTGCTGCACGAGCAAAAGGGGCAAAGGCTGCAGCATTTCTTTCTACAGAAGAAAATAACATCCCAGGCATCAAGCTTGAGTGCCATGGGAGGGGGCCCAGCAGATGTCATCGAGTTGAGCAGCCTGTAGGAGTGTGTTTTGGCATTGGTGGATGACCACCACCGTGCCACCACAAAAGGAGATGCAGATCCCATGCTAGAGCATGGTAAGCTTATACTAAAATCTGGTCTGCGTCACGCTCATGTCATGAAAGGTCATGCAATGTTACATCAAATGCCTTTTAACGCACAGTGTGTCGGCCATTTATGTTGTACTCATGTAGCAATGGAAGTCGTTGAAGTAAGAATATTAAATGTTACAGCTCACATGTCAGCTTGACCAACCCCAACCTCTGGCTATACACTGAAATATTGTCCTCTATTGCAGATGTTGATTCGGACAGCACCAAGCAATGCATCCCATCCACCTCTGGCACACAAAGACCGAGTGTGACACCAATGCCTTCCACTCCGTCATTGTCAACACCATGACATCGTCAACAGCCCAACACACCAGCTCCTTCCTCCACCCCTCCAAGATCACCCATATCCACCGCACCCACCTCCACCACCCAGAGACACGAAGACCAGGAGGAAGAGGAGGGAGAAGTGCCAGTCTTCGAACCACTTGAAGTTGAGGAGGTGGAAGAGGAGGACTCCAGCCTCCTGACATGTGTGCCACCTGTCTGGCCAACATCGGTGTCGGGGTCCGACTTCTTAGGATTTGAGTCGGACGAAGCAGGAACAAGTAATGGGAGACGCAGAGACTGTGCCAGAAAATCCACCAAGCCGCAGGCACCCAGGATGATGCAACAATCTGATGAGGATGGAAGGCGGCTCGCAACAATTCAAGAACTGGTCCAGCTGTTGAGGACTAGGTCGAGATGTGCTGCAGACCATGGCTGGGATAGCTGCCAGCATCGATACCTTTGCTGAGCAGCATACTGCCAGTATTTGCGGCTCATTAGGGCGGTGGAGCGCAACACCGACTCTGTAGAGGCGATGAGGCAAGCGATGGCTTCTGGCCATGTCATGCAGCCCCCTGAGCCCACACCATCGTGGCTGACAGATCCCGAGGAGCCGGCGATGCCTGCACCTTCAATCACGCTCCCTACGTTCTCTCCAAGACAAACATTCAGCAGCGTTCCGGCTGCCCTCCTGCACAACGTGATGGGGCAGGGGTGTGGCTCGCCATGGTGAAGGCAGATCCAAACAGAGCACGATGGGCCTCACATCAAGGAGAGGCAGAAGAGAGGTGGTGGTAGTAGGTAGAGGGGTGAGTGTTTGTGGTGAATATGTTCTTTACACCTCATTAAGTTGTGGCTGTTGTTTCACATGGGTTGTTGTCAATGTCACTTGACTGGTCTCGGAACAACTGTACATATGCTGGATTCAATTGTTTGCATGTTCTGTCACTTTGGCATGCTGCACTATTCCACACAGTCACATTATTCACCCACTTTTAGTCAGTGTCTCATTTTTACATTATCTGGGATGCGTTCTGAGAAAAAGACAAATCTCCTTCAGGTGTACTGCTTTATGAGGAATCTTTTGCCCTCCACATATGATGCGGCTCTTTAATGGGTCCTCTCATCAGGCAATTGCGATACGACAAGTTAGGGTCATCAATGCAGGAAGGCTGCCATTCATTGAGAGACAGTTGCACTACTTGCAGGACACACATTAAGGCTTGCACTTCAGTCCACTTTTTCTTAGGTCCACCATTGCAGAGTCCCACCCTTGATATCACATGTTCCTCAGTGACCTTGTTGTCCATTATATATCTTTTTCCGTCTTCTATACTTGAGGTGATGCAGTTCTCACTCCCAGATGCTGCGACCTGCCAGAGCACTACATGTTCTCATTTTCTCCTATTTACTCTGACAAAAGCTCATACTATCTGTGCACTCACATTCTGTCAATAACTCTGTTCTACCTGCAATGATCTAAAAACTCTTGCAGGGCATCTCCATTGAGCCTTTACCATCTCTCGGAACTTATTGCCGCTTCCTCTACCACACCTTCCCTTCAATGGAGTACTTCTCATTTACATGTTTGAACTCATTCTGTGCAGGTTGAGGTCGATCAGATAACTATTTCTGAGCCTCTGATAATGATGCAGCATATGCACGCTACCCGGGATGCGCAGCGCTCTGAGCCCGATTCACAGCCAGCTCAGACCAGCTTTTTGCCAGCAGTCCTTCTGGCCGGCGGGAGCACGATCTTAGAGGATCGTGCACGAGGAAAATCCCTGTTTTTGAGCCTCCAGCATTGGCGGGCGGCAGGAAGTTGCGCCAGCGGTACTTCACCGAGGAATCTCCTGCCGGGCGGGACCTGGGCGGCAGATGGACGGTACATGAGGAATCTGCTTTATAAAAAAAAAAAAAAATTTCGGGGCGGAACCTCGGCGGCTGTGGGCAGAACTCTGACCAAGTTCGGTCCCATTAGCTTTATTGGAATTATCTTGCCCAGAGAAGTCATGAAACTTTGCTACCACATTGGCAATCCTAAACTGAGCAATGCCAATCACCTGCATATTCATTAACCAAAGACATCTTCAGTTCCACTGTCATCATTCGCAGAAAACACTTAGGAGTCGAAATTCAGTTTATACCGCCACCTGTTACCATGCGCGGGTGGTGGCTAATGGGCAGCAAAGGCCTACCTTCGACAGTAAACGGCTTCCACGGCCCGGCTGAAATTGAGTCGACTTTTTGGCAGATACAACGCGGTGACATCATCCAGCGTACAACGCCTCTCTGACGCCTCTATCGCGATATTTGCTTTGTACGGTTGCCGTACAGGCCTGAAAGAAATTGGTGATTAAACAGCGAAACTTGGGCAGAATCAGTTTTATTCTTCATTTTTTCATTCGTTTTAACAGTGGGGAAGTGTTTGTGTGGGTCGGAGAAGTTTGAGATTTTTTTTCTTCCCTTTTCTTCCCGTTTTCTCGCTAGCATGGCAGCAGCCTTTCGATGCGAAATTTAGTAGAAGCCCTGAGCTCCTGCCCGAGGATGACTGTGCAACGCCACTTTTTAGTGCTGCTCTCTCATCTTTGGGCGTAAAAACTGAATTTTGCACTTGGAGCCTACACCTAACACCTGGTGCTAAAATCAGCACTCAGCGGTACCGAATTTCGACCCATTAGCTTTATCTGATTGGATGTTTATAATTACCAAAAAATTTAGAAGACCAATTGAAATATAAAATCTAGTTCAATTTGCTTTTGCCATGTCTAGGTCATTAAGTAGCTGGTGTAATAACGCAGTTGTTTCTGATGTCAGGAAGGAAAGGGTTAACCAGATAACATGAGGGAGATAGACAAATCCTATTACTTGTTATAACAGCTATTATGATATTAACAAGATGATTTCACTGTTTAGCCACCTTACTGCTCCGAAATAGCAATGGATTTTAATTTGATCTCATGCTAATTCCCAAAAATGACTAATTTTGGGAATGGCTAAATAGTTAAACGAGACATTTAATACATTTTTAACAGGAAGAGTCATTCTATAAAAGTTAATGCAGTATTTCCATTAAAAAAATTGGTGGTTAAAATCTACAAAGGGCACAACATTGAGACTTGACAGGCCCCGATATTGACAGTGATGGGTTTCATAAGCGGGATGGAGAAGTTTCAGTCAATAACCCGAAACTCTGGGTTTCCCTTTTTTTCCCCACAGGATCCCACCTGGCAGTCAGTTGTATGGACATGCTTGGCTCCCTGTCGGATGGGGAGCACCACGGAGGAGGCCGCAGGAGCAGGTAAGGAACCTGTTGCTGCATTAGTGAGAGCGTGAGGGCTGGGGATGGTTCCAATCCCTGATCCGGTGGAGAGGTGTCCGATCCCAGGGAGGTGCGATCCCTGATTCCATGGTGTGGGGGGGGGGATGGGGGTGAGAGGGTTGGATGGGGGAGGTGGGATCCAATCGATGGCAGGGAAGAGCCGGGGGACATTCCTGACCTGGCCCACAAGCAGTGCTGTAAGGGCACTTGTCCTTGCCTCTTTTGAGCTGCACGACTGGTCAGGGTGAAACCTATAATACAGGTTAAATGTGAGGCTCCCCACCTCATTATAACATTTAAATGACCAATCCGCCTGCTGTGGGAGTGGCTTGGCTGCCCGCACCCAACCCGCCTTCGTTAAACCCGGAAGTGGGTGGGCTGCGGTCGCGTTTGGGATGTTTTATATTTTTACATCTCACCCAACCCCATTCCACCCATTTTTGGGGGTTAAAATTACCTCCACGGTGATTCTAGAGTTCCCTGCACTTATTGTTTACAATTTTTACAATTTCTTACACAGTTTAAAATGAGAAATATTTGTAAATAGACAGTTTTATGACTGCTTACTATATGATGTTTATACCAGCTGTATTCTAGCATACTGACCATAATGGTAAGAATAACTATATGTAAAATAAAATTATCCTTATTATTATATATTTGAGTCAATCAAAATGTTTCTAGAGAGATTGGTGGTAATTAAATGGAGCAGGGTGAAGCAATATCCTAAAGCAGATAGATTAAACAACAATCTCATATTATTATATATGTGTGCTTATTTTGAAACAGATAATAAAGATATCTCTCTGATATAAGATTCTTCATTAGCCAAATGGAGCTGTAGGTTTTCTTCACAGGAAATTAAGTCCAAGATGTAAACATTGAATCATGCCATAAGATAGTCACCAAGAAATCCAATAGGGAATTCAGAAGAAACATCTTTACCCAAAGAGTGGTGAGAATGTGGAACTCACTACCACAGGGAACATAGAAAATAGGTGCAGGAGTAGGCCATTCGGCCCTTCGAGCCTGCACCGCCATTCAATGAGTTCATGGCTGAACATGCAACTTCAGTACCCCATTCCTATAGAAATGGTTGAAGCGAATAGTATAGATGCATTTAAGGGGAGGCTCGAGAAGTATATGAGGGAGAAGTGAGTAGAGGGTTATGCTGATCGATTTAGATGAGGAAAGACGGGAGGAGGCTCGACTGGAGCATGGACTGGTTGGGTTGAATGGCCTGTTTCTGTATCTTATCTCTTATGTAATTCTATGTTGCACTTCGCTGTTTTTTAAATTAATTTTTACAATCAAGAGTTGGATATAGAACTGAAATGATATATAATTTTTTAAATATTAAATTACTAAATGGTGACGAAGTGAAAACACCACAATTTAAACAAGTAGCTTTTCACTATATGTAAACACTTTGGGCTAGAATTTCTCTAACTTGTTTTTCTGGGGCCCTCACTCGAGCTGCGCCGTTTTTGTCCGCCTCCAAGCGCGCCGAAAAAAGATCTCCATATTCTGGCCACTCCCCAGCCTCACCTCCATCGTGGCGCAGCATGGCCCAATGGATTGGGGGCGGAGCCAGTTTCCAGTGCTGAAAACAGTGCCGGGACCTCTGCACATGCGCGCTAGAGTCTGCATGCATGTGCAGTAGCTCCTGGCAGGTCGTTTCTGCAAACGCGCGCTGCAGGCTGTGTGGGAGGGGCCCGAAGCACGCCGTCCCTATCCCTGGCCGAATGGGCTCCCTCATCGGTAGCCAGAGTGTGCTCTGCAGGCTGTGTCATCTGATTGTTTTCTTCCCGTTATGTCAAAAGATGATTTGATTCCTTTAAGCCTTGAATTAGGGGATTCACAGATTAGAAACACTTTAAGAAAATCAAGATGGAACTTTGGCCTGGGAGGGGTCCGTGGTGATGGTTCTTGAATGCACCATTGGCGATGCCTCTGACCTGATTGTAAAACTCCTGAAGAGTTTCTGGGGGTCTGGGTTTGTAACTCTCGATCAGATGAACCGAGGATTTATGCGGGTGTTTGATGCCATGCCAGACATCGTGCTTTGCAAGAGGGTACTTCCACCTCCCCCCTCCCCCTCCTCTCCCCTCCACCCCTCCCTCCCCCTCCCCCCTCCTCCACCCCTCCCTCCCCCCTCCTCCTATCTCCCCCCCTCTCCTCTCTCCCCCCACCCCCTCCCCCTCTCCTAGCCCAGGCCGAATGGGCTCCCTCATCGGCGGCCTGCTTCGTTTCCCTAAGGTAGGACTTCTATTTTTTATTATTTACTGATTGATTTTGGTGCTTTAGGTGCACGGTTCATTCTATTTTTTTATTTGTTATTTATTGATTGCTTAATACTTTGGTCTTGGTGCTTTAGATGCAGGGTTCCTTATATTTTATTTGTTAATTAATTGCTTATTACTTTTTGTGCTTTGTTTGGTGGTGCTTTAAATGTAGTTACTTGCGCCGATTCCTTAACTGTAAGGTCTTTCTCTGTGGACAAAAGTGGACACATACGCTGCCCTAAGTTAGTTTAGTACAACTTTTTACTGGCCAAATTGGCTTAAATGGTGTAAGTGGCTGGGAACGCCCACTTTTGAAAAAAAAACTGACCTAACAAAAATCCTAACTAACTCACTTACACTGGCGCAAATTAAATGGACATATTTCCAACTAAAAAGATACACCATAAAAATCAAGTTACACCAAAAAAAATGATGCAACTCATGGGGACATTTGGGCCCTGTAATTACCTGAATATATCTTATCATTTTCCTTATTGCTAATGGACACTTAAGCTACATTTGGAACAGATGATGTCTTGATCAGTATTACTCTACCTAATTATTCAAATAGTATTTCAGGACACAACACCAATGGAGATCGTAATAAGCCTTACATAAAGCATTTATGTTTGCTAAATGTCCCTCGAGTGAGAAAAATAATCAAGTATGAATAAATGAGAGAGAATGGGAAAGAATAGAGAGGGCAAAAGAGGGAAGTAAAGATGAGCAAAAATTAGTTTTAAAATTGAAATTCAAATTATTTTGTTGTTAAGGAATAATATTATAGCAAAGGAAATCACTTCCCGATTCATTACTGTAATGCTAGTGAATTTTGCAAACTTGTGATGTGCGGGCTGTAAGTCTAATGCTGGCTGGACCAGGGAGAGTCATTTCCATGAACCTACTATGAATCCAAAAATTAAAGGCATCCATGTTATTTATCTCTAATATGCATAAAAAATTAATAACCATTTAAATTATAGTGCTTGCACTGACATTTTGACAGACTGTATAAAGAGAAATTGAGGATATCTCATAGGTGACAGTGACTTACTGGTGTCCCTTCAAGAACGTGAAGAAAACATAACTCACAAATGTCACAGGTAATACTGAGTTATTAAAGTCTTCCGCATAACTGAAGAAATACCTGGAAATTACTGACTTCAGTCCCATTTGCATTATATTTAAATCATCAATGTCTTGAGTTACTTTATCAGAATAATCTCAGGATGTCGCTCGCAAACATTAACAAGGACATAAGAAATTACTGAGGGTATCAATATTGCCTCAATAAAAATGATAAAGAGGTAAAGGCCTACCATAAACAGCTGCTAATTTTCTCCCCAATATTGTTTTACAACACGAGTCCCAGTAATAATTTAGATAATATATGAAGCAGGATGGAGGTTCCAGCACATTCTAATGTGTCATCACCATTATTCACAGCATGCTTATAACTTTTTGTCTATTTCAAGAATTCCACCATCATAAACTGTCAGTGCAGAAATGTCGAGTTTTTATTGAATTATTGCCTTTGGAAGAAATTACTAAGCTTTTATGAGGTGATTAGTTAGCTGTGAGAATATATTCTGTTTGTTCAATGGGAGTGGATGAATATAGAATTTTAGTGCAGACATTAATTCTGGGATAATGTGAATGGCGACTAACTGCTAAATGCTAATTTGCATGTGAGTATTGTCATTTTTATTTTTCACGTGGATAAATTGTCTCTGTGCAATGAAAATAACATGCCCTCGTAAAATAAATTGTTGTTTCTCCATGTGAATAAAATTCATGCTTGGCAGTTTGAATCTCAGCAGTGGCTGATGTTAAGACGTGAGTGCCAATCAGTTTGATGGGTTTTGTCAGTTCTGGATGGGGGCAATTAGATGAGGCATCACCAAGTACAAAAATTAAAGATCTCAAATGTTAATGTGCTTTCTGTGAACAATATGCTGATGGTGAAAACTGAGGAGAATTCTGTCGGTGATTTAAATTGCATTCGACACTAAAAGATGAAACACTGCGTGGGTTACATGAATATCGTTTTCACACCTGGGAAGGCTTTTCTGTTTTTTTTCGATACATGGATAGGATATTAGAAAACTTTTGTCACCTAACAGATGATCTTTCTCTCACTTTTAGCCTCTAACCTCTTTCTCTATTGCTACCCTTTGTGTCTCTCTGGGAGTGTTGCAATAAGACTGTGCTTCCAGGGGGGAGCCTCACCCACCGAGAGGGCAGACTCGTAAAGTTACCCACTCTATATTCTCCCAATGCTACTATAGTTAGTTCTCTTAACTTTCCTTTCTTGTTCCTTCTAAATTCCAAAATCACTGTTCTATATACACTTTTACCTCCCTATATTCCCATTGTATTGAAATGAAGACCCAACGTACACTCTCCTGCTCTTTCTTCAATACCTCAAACTGTGGAACTCCTTACCTACCTTAGCCTTTCCATCCTCATTTAATGTTCACAATGTAAAGCTCAAGCATGGTATCCATCATAAGCAGTCCCTCAAAATGAGGATGACTTGCTTCCACGCCGAAAAGGGATGAGTTCACAGGTGTTTCAATGAAGGACCTAATATTCCAGATCCCAAACTACATGTTGAAGGGTGGAAGATGCCTGTGCGTGGATTTTTTTTAACATGTGGTGGCCGTTGCACACCAGCCACCACACCGGCTTGACAGAGCTAGGTCTTGGTCCAGTGGCAAGGATTACCTAAGACGACTGGAGACCAGCTCTGCTGCATGAACCTAGTGCGCACATATACCGCAGTGTGGGCTGGCCCGTGCTGCCCCTGGGCCCTCTCCTCTCCTGGGCCCCGATCACATCCCTCTATGCACTCTTGCCGCTCTTTTGCCCAGACCTCGCCACTCCTGCTGTACCTGCTCGCACTGCAGTCAGCCGTTGCTCTCCTGCAGCAGCATGCGCTGCTCCTTGCAGTGCTATGCCGCTGCATGCTGTTCCCTCTAATGGCCCTGGCCTGCTGATGGTCTTACAGGCCGGGACCGCGCCGATTTCTGGGCTGGGCCACCGCATGCTGCTCCCTATATCACCTCATCACTATATCCTGTTTTACCTCAACTTCTCTTTCCCTCTTGCCACCCTTTTGGTATCCTGTACTATGGGTATTGGCCTCTAACCTCGGTTCCTCAATAAAATGAATAAATGAATACTATTACAGAAGGCAGTCAAAAAAAATGAAGAAATAAAACAGTGAATTCAAAATAAAATAGAATAGGGCGCCTCGCTTCAAGTCAGCAGACCGATGAGACGTAACAAGTTTGTTTTGACAACCTGCAGCTCTGTCAGTTCCACTGACAACCAGAACTGAGGCTTTAACCAAAAACAGTGTCGCTTCTGAGCTGTAAAGTCACCCACAAAAAACAAATCCACAGAAAGCGTGTTTTCTAATTAAACCAGCCAATTAGACAGAACTCATGGGAAGTCGTGATAAGCAATACAAGTGAGGTAACACACTCTATCATCCTGTGAACTGCTTTTAGTTAATAGCGAATTAGAGTGAAAATTAATATATTGGATATGTAAGATTGCTTCTGTTTGGCTCTGCTTTACTGAGGCTGAAACATTTTGCATAGTAAAAGACTAACGGGGAGACATCCGGGGCATTTATAACTTTTCAAACAACTTTTCACCTAGTCATGGCACCGCTACTGACTCCCGCAAAATTCGGCGGGAGTTTAGCGGCAGCGGTAACTGGTAGCGCCCCGCTCCGCTCCGCTGCGCCAGCGCCAGGGACCTGCTTTCACCCCAGAGCAGAAATTCAGTCGCGCCCCCTGAAGCTGCGGTGGGCGATGCCTGTGACTGCCTCAGGGGGCGCGTGCCGGACTGTAGGCTGCTGGCGGGGCGTAAAGTAAAGGGGAGGTAGGTAATTGAAAAAAATAATGGCCGACTTACCGGTCGCGGCCTTCTTCCTGCTCGATCGCGGGGTTTGTGCCGCGATCTTGTAGCCCGGCACTCAGCTTGTGTGCCAGGCTGCTGCCCCACTCCCTAGTGGTCCAGAGATGGCCACGTTTCCCAGCCATAGAGTCGGCAGCTTGGCCCTCCTCTTTAGTGAAGGGAAGGGCCCTGTCTACGCAGCAATGCTACACCTCACACTGTGTAGCACTGTGGCCCTTGCGGAGTCCTTCCGCCCCGCTTTCTCACAGAGCAAGTGGAGTGCGATATTTTGTGCTCCACTTGTTCTCGGTGGCGGTAACCCGAATATAGGTCATGGGGCAGGACTTTCGCGCCTGGCGCAGGAACTCCCGTTTCACGACTGTTACCGCCCCAAAACAAGGTGGTACGCAATTTCACCCCGTAAACATATTAGTCTGTTTAGAAAATACATTAATGCTTTTAATTCTATTAGTACTTCTGTATATTATATCTACTTTATGTGAATATATACTGACCATATTATTTTCTATTTGATTGTCTGTGGGTACCATTTGATGTACTTACAATGATTACATTACGTGAATGACATCATTGAACAATATGGAGTGACTGTCAATATCAACACAAAACTGAAAAAACTCTCCCTACGAGCTCACAGTGGTGGAAGATTTCTTCTGTGTAACAAAATCAGAAAGCAATTTATTGTAAACCTGCTTTTTTATAATCCAGATCTTCAACTTTGTTGAATGGTGCACAGAGGAAATGTTCCACGCGTATGTAAAACAAAATAGTAAGTGCTCTGAAGGGAATTGAATGCTATAATTTGTTTGCAGAGTTCAGAAAATACAGAATAAGATTCATTCTTGTGCTTCATGTATCATCTGAACCACACTATCAAAATCCTGCCTTTTAATAACTGCTAGGAATCACTGTGTTTTCAGACAAGCCAGACAATAGCTATGAAAATTAGGTTGGAAATGATTTACAAGTTAATACATTTCTCATTGAATTTAGAATAAAAGACAAGGTTTAAAAACTAGAAAATGCTGGAAATCTCAGCAGGTCAGGCAGCATCTGTGGAGGGAAAAGCAGAGTTAACATTTCGGTCGATGAACAGTGATTTCATAGAATCACAGAATCATAGAAGTTTACAGCATGGAAGGAGGCCATTTTGGCCCATTGTGTCCGTGCCAGCCAATAAGAGGCTATCCAGCCTAATCCCACATTCCAGCTCTAGGTCCTTGGCCCTGCAGGTTACAGCACTTCAAGTGCACATCCAAGTACTTTTTAAATGTGGTGAGGGTTGCTGCATCAACCACGCTTTCAGGCAGTGAGTTCCAGACCCCCACAACCCTCTGGGTGAAGAAATTTCCCCTCAAATCCCCTCCAAACCTTCTACCAATTACTTAAAATGTATGCCCCCTGGTTGTGGACCCCTCTGCTAGGTGCTTTCTATCCACTCTATCCCGGCCCCTCACAATTTTATACACGTCAATGAGGACTCAGCCTCCTCTGTTCCAAAGAAAACAAACCCAGCCTATCCAATCTGTTCTCATAGCTAAGATTCTCTACTCCCGACAACATCCTCGTAAATCTCCTTTGTACCCTCTCCAGTGCAATCACATCCTTCCGGTAATGCAGTGACCAGAACTGCATGCAGTACTCCAGCTGTGACCTAACTAGTGTTTTATACAGCTCACGCATAAGCCCCCTGCTCTTGTATTCTATGCCTTCTTAATTACTTTATCTACCTGGCCTGCTACTTCAGGGATCTGTGGACATACACTTCAAGGTCCCTTTGTTCCTTTACACTTCTCAGTGTCCTACATTTAATGTGTATTCCCTTTCCTTGTTAGCCCTCCCCAAATGCATTACCTCACATTTCTCCAGATTAAATTCCATTTGCCACTGTTCTGCCCACCTGGCCAGTTGCTTGATATCTTCCTGCAGTCTATAGCTTTCTCCTTCATTATCAACCACACAGCCGATTTTAGTATCATCTGCAAACTTCTTAATCATACCCCCTATATTCAAGTCTTGATCATTGATGTATACCACAAAAAGCAAGGGACCGAGTACTGAGCCCTGCGAAATCCCATTGGAAACAGCCTCCCAGTGACAAAAACACCCATTACCCTCTGCTTCCTGCCTTTGAGCAGCCAATTTTGGAATCAACGTGCCACTTTGCCCTGGATCCCATGGGCTTTTATTTTAGTGACCAGTCTACCATGTGGGACCTTATCAAAAGCCTTGCTGAAATCTGTTATATATGTAAACTTGTACCACCAGAGGGCTCATCCCCTGGAGTCCCAAGGGATCCCATAATCTCTTGGCAGCACAGGTATTTAAGGAGGCGTCACAGGTTGGAGAGGCACTCTGGAGGCCTGCAATAAAAGACTAAGGTCACATTTTACTTTGAGCTCACAGTGTTCAGTCTGACTCTTTCTCCATACATAACAACTGGCGATAAGATACAGATAGTGAACCCAAAGATGCAGAGGACAGTGGGCATCCTGGAGAAATTCTCAGAGGGAGATGATTGGGAAACTGTTGTGGAGCAACTCGACCAATATTTCGTGGCCAATGAGCTAGATGGGGAAGAGAATGCTGCCAAACATAGAGTGATCCTCCTCACCGTCTGTGGGGCACCAATGTATGGCTTCATGAAAAATCTGCTCACTCCAGCGAAACCCATGGAGAAATCGTATGCTGATTTGTGCACATTGGTCCGAGAGCATTTGAACCCAAAGGAAAGCGTTCTGATGGCAAGGTACCAGTTCTATACCTACAAAAGGTCTGAAGGCCAGGAAGTGGTGAGTTATGTCACCGAGCTAAGACGCCTTGCAGAACATTGCGAATTTCAAGGACATTTGGAGCACATGCTCAGAGATTTTCGTACTTGGCATTGGCCACGAAACCATACTTCACCAACTTTTGCCTGTAGAGACCCCAACCTTGAGTAAGGCCATAGCGATAGCCCAGGCGTTCATTGCCACCAGTGACAATACTACGCAAATCTCTCAGCACACAAGTGCTGCTGCAAGTACTGTCAACAAAGTGATGTTGTTTTCGAATCGCAACATCCAGGACAGGTCACACATGCCTACAGCTGCACGTCCGCAGATGTCTCAGAGTCCACCATCAAGGGTGATGAATGCAAGGGCATTAACACCTTGTTGGCGCTGCGGGGGTGATCATCATTTCCATTAATGCCGATTCAAAAGGTATGTTTGCAAGGGCTATGGAACAATGGGTCACCTCCAATGTACGTGCAGGCAAGCTGCTGATCCTGTTAAACCTGCAAACCACCATGTTGCAGAGGAGGACAGATCCACGGAGGATCACAACGAACCAGAGCCTCAGACCGAGGAGGCAGAGGTACATGGGGTGCACACATTCACCATGAATTGTCCCACGATAATGCTGAATGTTGAACTAAATGGACTCCCGGTGTCAATGGAACTGGACACGGGCGCGGGCCAGTCCATCATGGGCAAAAAGACTTTCGAAAGACTGTGGTGCAACAAGGCCCCAAGGACAGTCTTAACTCCAATTCGTACGAAACTAAGAACTTACATGAAAGAACTGATTCCCGTAATTGGCAGTGCTACCGTAAAGGTCTCTTATGATGGAGCGGTGCACAAGCTACCACTCTGAGTGGTACCGAGCAATGGTCCTACAGTGCTTGGCAGGAGCTGGCTGGGAAAGATACGCTGGAACTGGGACAACATCCGAGCGCTATCGCCCGCTGACAACACTTCATATGCCCAGGTCTTAAATAAGTTCCCTTCGCTGTTCAAACCAGGCATTGAGAAATTCCAAGGAGCAAAATTGAAGACCCACCTAATTCCGGGGGCGCAGTCCAAGCATCACAAGGTGAGATCAGTACCCGTACATGATGAGAGAAAGGGTAGAAATTGAGCTAGACCGCCTATAATGAGAGGGCATCATTTCACCGATCGAGTTCAACGAGTGGGCCAGCCCGATCGTTCCTGTCCTCAAGGGGAGACGGCACTATCAGAATCTGTCGCGATTGCAAAGTAACTGTCAATCATTTCTCCCTGCAGGACTAATACCCACTGCCAAAGGCCGACGACCCTTTGCAACGCTGGCGGGAGGAAAGACGTTCACGAAGCTGGATCTGACTTCAGCCTACATGATGGAGGAATCATCGAAGGGCCTTACCTGCATCAACACGCCCAAAGATCTTTTTATTTATAACAGATGCCCATTTGGAATTCGATCAGCGGCGGCGATATTCCAGAGAAACATGGAAAGCTTACTGAAATCGGTCCCACGCACCGTCGTCTTCCAGGACGACATCTTGGTCACAGGTCGGAACATCTGCAGAACCTGGAGAAGGTTCTTAGTCGACTCAACCGCGTGGGGCTCAGATTAAAACGCTCGAAGTGCGTTTTCCTGGCACCTGAAGTGGAGTTCTTGGGAAGGAGTATTGCGGCGGACGGCATCAGGTCCACCAACGTGAAGACGGAGGCAACCGAGAATCCACCGAGGCCACAGAATGTGACGGAGCTGCAGTCGTTTCTGGGACTCCTGAACTACTTTGGTAACTTCTTACCGGGTCTCAGCACACTGATATAACCACTGCATGTCTTACTACGAAAAGGGGACTGCATCCCAGAGTACTTAAGGAGGTGGCCTTGGAAATAGCGGATGCATTGACAGTCATTTTCCAACATTCCATTGACTCTGGATCAGTTCCTATCGAGTGGAGGGTAGCCAATGTAACCCCACTTTTTAAAAAAGGAGGGAGAGAGAAAGCAGGGAATTATAGACCGGTCAGCCTGACATCGGTAGTGACTAAAATGATGGAATCAATTATTAAGGATGTCATAGCAGCGCATTTGGAAAATGGTGACATGATAGGTCCAAGTCAGCATGGATTTGTGAAAGGGAGATCATGCTTGACAAATCTTCTGGAATTTTTTGAGGATGTTTCCAATAAAGTGAACAAAGGAGTACCAGTTGATGTGGTATATTTGGACTTTCAGAAGGCTTTCGACAAGGTCCCACACAGGAGATTAATGTGCAAAGTTAAAGCACATGGGATTGGGGGTAGTGTGCTGACGTGGATTGAGAACTGGTTGTCAGACAGGAAGCAAAGAGTAGGAGTAAATGGGTACTTTTCGGAATGGCAGGCAGTGACTAGTGGGGTACCGCAGGGTTCTGTGCTGGGGCCCCAGCTGTTTACATTGTACATTAATGATTTAGACGAGGGGATTAAATGTAATATCTCCAAATTTGCGGATGACACTAAGTTGGGTGGCAGTGTGAGCTGCGAGGAGGATGCTATGAGGCTGCAGAGTGACTTGGATAGGTTAGGTGAGTGGGCAAATGCGTGGCAGATGAAGTATAATGTGGATAAATGTGAGGTTATCCACTTTGGTGGTAAAAACAGAGAGACAGACTATTATCTGAATGGTGACAGATTAGAAAAGGGAAGGTGCAACGAGACCTGGGTGTCATGGTACATCAGTCATTGAAGGTTGGCATGCAGGTACAGCAGGCGGTTAAGAAAGCAAATGGCATGTTGGCCTTCATAGCGAGGGGATTTGAGTACAGGGGCAATAGGTGTTGCTACAGTTGTACAGGGCCTTGTTGAGGCCACACCTGGAGTATTGTGTACAGTTTTGGTCTCCTAACTTGAGGAAGGACATTCTTGCTATTGAGGGAGTGCAGCGAAGATTCACCAGACTGATTCCCGGGATGGTGGGACTGACCTATCAAGAAAGACTGGATCAACTGGGCTTGTATTCACTGGAGTTCAGAAGAGTGAGAGGGGACCTCATAGAAACGTTTAAAATTCTGATGGGTTTAGACAGGTTAGATGCAGGAAGAATGTTCCCAATGTTGGGGAAGTCCAGAACCAGGGGTCACAGTCTAAGGATAAGGGGTAAGCCATTTAGGACCGAGATAAGGAGAAACTTCTTCACCCAGAGAGTGGTGAACCTGTGGAATTCTCTACCACAGAAAGTAGTTGAGGCCAATTCACTAAATATATTCAAAAGGGAGTTAGATGAAGTCCTTACTACTCAGGGGATCAAGGGGTATGGCGTGAAAGCAGGAAGGGGGTACTGAAGTTTCATGTTCAGCCATGAACTCATTGAATGGCGGTGCAGGCTAGAAGGGCTGAATGGCCTGCTCCTGCACCTATTTTCTATGTTTCTATGTTTCTATGAATAGGTTTGGGGCAAAAGCAAAGAAAATGCCTTTGTAAAAGCGAGAAAATTGTTATGCTCAAACAAATTGCTTGTGTTGTATGATCCATGTAAGCGTTTGGTACTAGCATGTGATGCGTCGTCATATGGCGTCGGGTGCATATTGCAACAAGCTAATGACTTCGGGAAACTGCAACCGGTTGCTTATGCATCCAGGAGTCTGTCTAAGGCTGAGAAAGCCTACAGCATGATTGAGAAAGAAGCGTTAGCGTGTGTCTATGGGGTAAAGAAAATGCATCAATATCTGTTTGGGCTAAAATTCGAATTGGAAACTGACCATAAGCCACTCATATCCCTGTTTGCCAAGAGTAAAGGGATAAACACCAACACATCGGCCCACATCCAGAGATGGGCGCTCACGTTGTCCGCATACAACTACGCCATCCGCCACAGGCCAGGCACAGAAAACTGCGCCGATGCTCTCAGAAGACTGCCATTGCTCACCACGGGGGGTGGAAATGGCGCAGCCCGCAGATTTAGCCATGGTTAAGGAAGCATTTGTATGTGCACCCGTCACTGCCCGGCAGATCAAAACCTGGATGAGCCAGGACCCCTTATTATCCTTAGTCAAAAGCTGTGTGCTTCACGGGAGTTGGTCCAGTGTCCCAATGGAAATGCAGGAAGAAATAAAGCCGTTCCAGCGGCGCAAAGATGAAATGTTCATACAGGCAGACTGCCTTCTGTTGGGCAATCGTGTAGTGGTTCCCAAGAACCTTCTTCAATGACCTCCCCAGTACCCACCCAGGCATTGTAATGATGAAAGCGATAGCCAGATCCCACGTGTGGTGGCCCGGTATCGATGCGGACTTAGAGTCCTGCGTCCACAGATGAAATACGTGCTCACAATTAAGCAATGTACCCAGGGAGGTGCCACTAAGTTTATGGTCTTGGCCCTCCAAACCATGGTCTAGGGTACATGTCGACTATGCAGGCCCGTTCTTGGGTAAAATGTTCCTTGTGGTTGTACATGCGTACTCCAAGTGGATTGAATGTGAGATAATGTCGGCTAGCACGACTGCTGCCACTACTGAAAGCCTGCAGGCCATGTTTGCCACACACAGCCTACCCGATGTCATGGTGAGCGACAAGGGCCATGCTTTACCAGTGCTGAGTTCAAAGAATTCATGACCCATAACAGGATCAAACATGTCACATCTGCCCCGTTTAAACCAGCATCCAATGGTCAGGCAGAGCGAGCAGTGCAAACCATCAAGCAAGGCTTGAAGAGGGTAACTGAAGGCTCGCTGTAGACTCGCCTACCGCACGAGACCCCACTCCCTCACTGGGATCCCATCTGCTGAACTGCTCATGGAAAGAGCACTTAATACAAGGCTCTCGTTAGTTCATCCTGATCTACATGAACAGGTTGTGAGCAGGTGGCTTCAACAAAGTACATACCATGATAGCGCAAATGTGTCAAGCGAGATTGAAATCAATGATCCTGTATTTGTATTGAATTATGGACAAGGTCCCAAGTGGCTTCCCGGCACTGTCATGGCCAAAGAGGGGAACAGGGTGTTTCAGGTCAAACTTTCAAATTGACTCATTCACTGGAAACACTTGGACCAAAGCAAACTCAGATTCTCGGACTATCCTGAGCAACCCACCTTCGCCCATACCTTTTTTGATCCCCCAACATACCCACCAGTGGCAACCGGCACCATGGTTGACCACGAAGCAGAACCCATCATCCACAGCAGCCCAGCAGGACCCAACACACCAGGCAGCCCAGCAAAGCCAGCTGTACAGCAGCCCAGCGAGGGTCCAACAATATCAACTTTCACACCGAGATGATCAACCAGAGCAAGAAGGGCCCCAGATCGACTCACATTGTAAATAGTTACACTATTGACTTTGGGGAGGGGGGGGGCGGGGGAGTGTTGTTATATATGTGGACTTGTATTTACTCTGTACAGCCACCAGAGGGCTCATTCCCTGGAGTCCCAAGGGATCCTATAATCCCTTGGGAGCACAAGTATTTAAGAAGGCCTCACAGAGGAAGGCACTCTGGAGACCTGCAATTAAAGACTAAGGTCATACTTTACTTTGAGCTCACAGTGTTCAGTCTGACTCTTTCTCCATACATAACAAAATCCATAGACACTACATCAAACATACTACCCTCATCAACCCTCCTTGTTACCTCCTCAAAAAATTCAATCAAGTTAGTCAGACACGACATTCCCTTAACAAATCCATGATGACTGTCCTTGATTAATCTGTGTCTTTCGAAATGAAGATTTATCCTATCCTTCAGAAATGTTGCCAATAATTTTCCCACCACCGAGATTAGGCTGACTGGCCTGTAATTACTCGGTCTATCCCTTTCTCCCTTCTTAAACAGAAGTACCACATTAGCAGCCCTCTAGTCCTCTGGCACCACACCTGAAGCCAGAGAGGATTGGAAAATGATTGTCAAAGCCTCTGCTATTTCCTCTTTTGCTGCTAAACCGCTTAATACCTCCTCTCTCGCTATATTTATTTCATCTAATATTTCACACTCCTCCTCCCCGATAGCAATGTCTGCATCACCCCTCTCCTTTGTGAACAGACGTAAAGTATTCATTAAGAACCATGCCCACATCTCCCGCATCCACACACAGATTACCCTCTTGGTCTCTAATAGGCCCTACTTTTTTCTTTAGTTATCCTCTTGCTCTTAATATATTTATAAAACATTTTTGGGTTTTCCTTGATTTTACTTGCCAAGAATTTTTCATGCTCCCTCTTTGCTTTCCTAATATTCTTTTTAATTTCACCCCGGCACTTTCTATACTCCTCCAGAGATTCTGCAGTATTTAGCCCTCAGTATCTGTCATAAGCCTCCTTTTGTACTACTTTCAATTTAGTATACTGTATTCGCTGCTCACGATGTGGCTTCCTCTTCATTGCGGGAACCAAGTGTAGATTGGGTGACTGCTCGCGGAACACCTCCATTCAGTCCGCAAGTGTGACCCTGAGCTTCCGGTCGCCTGTCACTTTAATTTTCCGCTCCACTCCCACTCTGCTCTCTCCGTCCTCGGCCTCCTACACTGTTCCAACGAAACTCAGCGCAAGCTCGAGAAACAGCACCTCATCTTTCGTTTAGGCACTTTACGGCATCTGGACTCAACATCGAGTTCAACAATTTCAGAGTGGAACTGCTGCCAATCTTTGGCTCCCTTCCCACATTCCCCCCCCGCACCCCCCCCCCCCCCCCCCCACCCCGAGCCTATGTTTTTTTTTCTCCTTGTGTCCCAGGATAGCTGGTCATTATTCTGCCATTCACACCCTATCTCGACCAATCTTTTTCTAACTCTGGCCATTACCATTTCAATTTGGCATCATCCCTTTTGTCTCTCTAATCTCTCCTGCCTTCCACCCTATCACAGACTTTCCCTTTTGTTCTTTCTTCCCCTACCCCTTTCAGTGCTTCTTTGGAATCTGTTCTTTCCAAACACTAGCCAATACTGATGAAGGGTCGTCGACCCGAAACGTTATCTCTGTTTTTCCCTCCTGCCTGACCCGCTGAGATTTCCAGCATTTTCTGTTTTAATTTCAGATTCCAGCGTTAGCAGTATTTTGCTTTTGTATTAATGTTTAAAACTGTTGTTTCCAGGACCACTAACAGCCGCCTTCTGTCTTTCCTACATTACAACAGTGACTACATTCCAAACGTACTTCATTGGCTATAAAGTGCTTTGAGATGTCCAACGGTCGTGAAAGGTGCTATGTAAATGGAAGTCTTTCTTTTCTTTTCTCATCTCCCAGTATCATTTCCACATTATCAAGGGCTCAATTTTCCCCAAGCCCGTTTTTCTGGTGTATTGCCAGAGTTACACCTGTTTTTCTAGGCCAGAAATGCACCAGAAATATTTTGCTAAAGTTTCCCTGATGTATAATTCAAATTTGGCGCCATGCAGCGTATCCAGTCGCCTCGTGGAGCCTGCTGTCTGCGCCAAAAAACGAAGTCGCACCTTCTGCGCATGCGCGGGGAAAAAAGTTACATTTTTGACGTCGTTCCAATGGACGCGCATGTTCAGTACAGCTCCGACTTGGCAATCGGCCATTTTTAAAGAGCCAGTTGTGTGTGTTACAAGTGCTGTGTGAGAGCATTGGGAAAATCGCAGCTGGAGCAATACAAAATGCAACGCAGTGCAAGGATCAAGAATTTCTTACAGGAAGAAGTGGAGGCACTAGTTACTGATTGAGAACAGATGGCAGGAGCAGAGGTTACATAAAAGTTCTACCTAAAGAAATGAAGAAACGCTGGAACCAAGTTGCAGCAGATTACTGCGCAATGGTGACCACCACGAGATCTGGAGGCCAGTGTAAAAAGAAATGGCAGGACCTTGGTCAAGTAGTTAGTGCAAGTTAATATTTTCATTTATTCAATGGAATTGCAATTGTAAATGTGACCAGCCGTATGTCCCACTCAGCAGAAAGACATCGCTCTAAAAAGTTGGATTTTCATCATTGCAGAGGAAGGTGGCAAGGGAAAGAACTTGAACAGGAGGAGGCCCGGAAAATCTACACCCACTGACACCCTTAGAAGACAGGGCTGCTGCTTTGATGGGTTCTGCCTGGAAAAAAATCAATCAGTACTGCACAAGCTGGGCCCACACTCGAGGGAGAGGGTAAGTCCTGCATATTCATCATGGTCCTTCAAATCAGCCTGCTGCCTGGCCTACGCTGTGTGAGCCTACTCATGCCACCCACCCTGCCCCCTCCTCTGCTGCTAACCATTTGACTGTTCTGTTATCTTTTGCAGAACTTGAGGCCAACCCTGACGATGCAGAAGATTCAGCCAAGGATGAGCCTAAAGAGGAGACCATCTTCCAATCCAACCCTCCATACCAAGAACATGGGGGTGAGAGGGAGGTGGAGGGGATGGAGCTGGATGGAGCTCCCACTGTTGTGCTGACTTTGAATGAGGTGCCACTCATGGAGGTGACAGCCCCTTCTGTGACTAGTGGTTTGAGTGTCGGTGGGACATTCCATGGTTTCACACCTTCTGATGTTGCGGGTCCCAGTGGTGGGGTGCTGCGAAATACACCCGGGGCTGCACCATCCCAAACTGTGGGTCCTAGTGTTGGGGGGCGAGCCACACCTGTGGAGAGGAGGGGAAAGAGAGATCGACCGTGCTTGCCTGAGGTGCAGGATCTAACAGATGTGGTTTAGATGATGTCATTGCGTGCAGAGAGCATTGACTTTACCCGATCCCTCCTGGACGCCATCAGTGGGGTGAGTGATGAGGTAGCGGGACTGTCGGGAGAAGTAACAGCAATGATACGAGAAATGGGAACGATATGTGAGACCATCAGTGAGGGAATAGTGGCCATGAGGGAGGGAATGTCAGAGGTCGTGCAAACCACGTCATTGACCATGAGGGAGAGAATGTTGCAGGTAGTTCAAACAGTTTTGCTCAACATGAGGGAGGGAATGTTGCAGTTCGTTGAGACACTGTCAGGGCACATGAGGGATGGCATGTTGGAGTTAGCTGCTGCAATAAGGGATCATGCCCAGTCCCCGTGTCCATTGACAGAATCAACTGTCACTCCCACTCCAATCCCCACACCAGCCTCTGAAGAGCCCAAAGCCGGGCCCTCCGACTTGCCGCCTGGGCCTTCCGACTTGCCGCCTGGGCCTTCCAACTTGCCGTCTGACGCCGACGCCCCCCACCCTCAAGAGGTGCTCAGTGTCGGAGATGTTAGAAAGAATAGGCTTGGTATCAAGCCTAGAAACACTGCGCCACCGCGGGCAGGGGTGATGGAGAGTCCAAGACCAAGCGCAGCGGGAGGTATTAGAATAAGGGGAATGAGAGATGGGTGGGTGCAACCTTTCTTTGCTGTTGTTGTTGTTATCATTATTGCTTCTTTTGTAACTGTTCTCAAATTAAAAGTTCTTTGTAATTTATGTAAATTTACAAGTTTAACCGGTCTTAAAGTAAAGTTTGATACGAGAATAATTTTATTAAAGTTAAGTTAACTACATTGTAAACTTTTGAATAAAATATATTTTATATTAAAACTGAATCATGTTTCATTAACACAATACAACATTACAGAACAGGTCCAAACAGTAAACATGTCCATGTGGTATAGTTGTTGCTGAGCCCTCGGATGTCAGTAAAGCGTTCATGGATGAGCTGCTGGTGCAAGGCTCGAGCAATTGTTGTTGCTCCGGCCTCAGGCACTTGCATGGTTTCCTCATCCACGTCATCATCCTCCTCCTCCTCCTGCTCGTCACCTGCATCTTCCACATCATTATCATTAGCCACTCTCGCCGCAGGTAGGTCTTCCACTACCAGGTGCTGCTGCCTCATGACGGCTAAGTTATGCAGCATGCAGCACACAACAGTGAACTGACCGACAATCTCAGGGGAGTACAGCAAGTAGCTTCCGCAATGGTCCAGGCATCGTAAATGCTGTTTGAATATGCCAATGGTCCTCTCAATGATGTTGCGCGTCGCAATGTGCACCATGTTGTATTGACAGTCAGCTTCCGTCCGGGTTATGCGTAGGGACGTCATGAGCCAAGTGGCGAGGCCGTACTCTTTGTCTCCCAGTCATCAACTGCACCCTTCTGGTTGCTGCTGTTGAAACATGGCAGATATAACACTGTTGCATAGGATGAACGCATCATGGGTGCTGCCAGGGTATCTTGCATCGACTGACATGATGCGATGCATGTCGTCACACGCGAGCTGCACATTAATGGAATGGAAGCCTTTTCTGTTCCTGTATATCTCGGAATCCTTCAAAGGTGCTCGCAAGGCGATGTGGGTACAATCAATGCAGCCTTGGATCTTTGGGAAGCCAGCAATCCTGGAGAAACCCACAGCCCTGTCATGGATTGCTTGGTCGGTCATGGGGAACTTTATGAAGTAATTCCTGCACGCATACAGGAAAGAGACATGTGTTGCATGTTGAGAGATGGCGCACACATCCCCAGTTGTAGCTTGAAATGATCCGGATGCATAGAATGAAAGTGTAGCTGTAACCTTTACTTCAACTGACAAAGCAGTCCTCCTGATGCTTCGAGGTTGCAGGTCTGCTTTGACCAACTCGCAGATCTTATTTACAACTTCTTTGCTTAAACGCAGTCTTCTGACACAGTCTGCATCACTCAGGTGGAGGTACGAATGCCTGTCTCGATATACCCGAGGTGGGTAAGGCCTGATGCGATGAAGTCAAATCAATTGCCTCCTACATAGCACCATGATGCAGAAGGCTTGCACAAGGTATGACATTGTCAGTATTGTCCCCATACTTAAATTTAACCTTTGTAAGAAGCTCAAAAGGACAGGAAAGCAGGCAGCACAGGTTCGCAGTTGTATCTCTCCAGGTCTGTATGGATGGACCACACCCAAAGCTCTTGTGACGTCTCCTCTCTTTCCCCTTCCCCCCCCCATTGCCTTTACTAATTGGAGTCTTGTGACTTCTCTCTCTCTCCCTCCCAGGGCTCCAAGCCTTCCGATCGGCACCTCTCTCTCTATCCTCCCACCCCCCCCCCCCCCCACCCCAAGGCTTGTTTTGTCGCCAAGCCCCGAGCCCCTGTGTCCGGGCATGATGCCGATTCTGTCGGCCAAACCTACGACCCTCCAGCCCTGCTTCAAGACGTTCGCTGGTGGCATATGAGTGAATTAAAAAAATGAGAGAACTTCTGAAATCCAACAAATTTACACCTACATTGACAGGTTAAAAAAAAGTTTAACTTTATTATTGATTTTGACAGTGTTCTTGACTCCCTCCAAAATCTTCGATTTAAAAACAATGGCGTCTTTCAGCGCAGATTTGTGAATGTACGCTGGTTTTCTGAACTCACCAGTAGGTTTTTCGGGACTGGCCAGATACGCCGACCTAAGAGAAAAAAACATTGGCCAAACTGTGAACAATTGAAAAAAAACGGCGCAGACATGAGGGAATGTAAAAAAAAAACTGGCCTAGAAAAATCGCAACTAAGTCAGTTACGTCAGTGCAGATCGCAGGGGGAAACTTTGGAAAAAAAAATAAGCCCAAAAAAACGCCGCGTGCCAAAAAAACGGCACAAATGAACGGAGAAAATTGAGCCCCAAGTACTTGCCATATAAACAAATCAGTACCAACTTTCTTAGTAGAATTGTTCTGGGTAATGAACCAGACCCCTGTGGATTGGTGTGTTAGTTTCATCTGTTTTTTAAGCACATGAGAAATTTGGTACCACATGAATAATGCTATGATTTATTCAACCACAACCTGGTATGCCTATTTTCTACATTTGTCTAAGCCCATATATCCCACACGAATCTTTTGAAATATTTATTTTCAGAATTACATTATTATTCCCTTTGTACCCTATTCTATCCATCACTGTTTAACTCCACTAGTTCTAGTGCTCTTGAATTTCTGGAGAATAATCTTGTTTTACCGGTGGCCATCTTTCCAGTGTTGTACCTTTGAAGATGGTAAGGATCACATCCTTTTCTCTCTCAGTCCTGACTAACACTATTTTCTGGTCAAATAATGGCACCATCATAACAACTTTGTCAATGTAAGCATGAATATTTTCACCAGATTTTCATTGGTTTTGCCCTCTGATCCCTTGTCCTTGATGGTCTGTTTGTAATGTTTTGTAATGTAATGTAACATTTACCCTGGGTATATGAAATCCTCAGGTCAGCCATTTGATAATTTTACAAATATAGCAGCTGAGAATTCAGTCCATTTCAATACTAATGTTATGGCCGTACATAAACTGATTGAACCAAGTAAACATAATGCGTAGCAGATCCTTTTCAAGCTGTGTTTATCTTGCCTCTGTCAGTTAATGAATGTGGTGTGTACACAAGGGCTTGACACTGATCCTGATACTTTTCCAGCAGCATGGCCCCTAACCCTCTCTGTGATGCAGCTGCTACATTTTTATTGGTCTTTCAGGACCCTGGAATTGCAGAATTGATTTGCTTTGAGCAATCTTTTGAAATATTCCCATGATTCGTTCAGTTCATGATTCCAGCTTCATGCAGTGATCTTTTCTAACGAGGTGATATTTTTTCCAAAAGCTGTTGGTATGAATTTATCCAGCAAATTGACCATTTATATGAGTCTCTGTGGGTATTTCTTGCACTGTTAATGTGGCATGTGCCCAGTAGCTGAGACTTTTTATATTGTCAGGATTTATCCCTGCACCAGTGATGACATAATTAACGAATGCTAACTCGGTGATTCTAATTACACATTTGTCTTTATTAAGTTTCAATCGACTTCTAACAACTTCAATTACTTTATGATTCTGTCATCATGTTCCTCTTTGAATGAAATCTGTCAGTTATGTCATCCATTGATGTTTTGACACATTCAATGTGCTCGTTTATCATATGGATAGTATTTTGATTTATTTCCAGGAGTGAAGCAATGTCAAAACGAAACTATAGAAATCTGTACCCTACCTAAGAAGTGGGTAATGCCCAAACCTGAGGACTGAGGTTGAGTAGGTTGGGCCTATACTCATTGGAGTTCAGAAGAATTAGAGGTGATCTTATCGAAACATATAAGATAATGAGGGGGCTTGACAGGGTGGATGCAGAGAGGATATTTCCACTCACAGGGAAAACTAAAACTAGGGGACATTGTCTCAGAATAAGGGGCCGCCCATTTAAAACTGAGATGAGTAGGAATTTCTTCTCTCAAAGGATTGTAAATCTGTGGAATTCTCTGCCCCAGAGAGATTTGGAGGCTGGTTCACTGAATATATTTAAGGCAGAGATAGACAGATTTTTGAGTGATAGGGAATAAAGGGTTTTGGGGAGCGGGCAGGGAAGTGGAGCTGAGCCCATGATCAGATCAGCCCTGATCTTATTAAATGGCGGAGCAGGCTCGAGGGGCCAAATGGCCTACTCCTGCTCCTATTCCTTATGTTCTTATGTATCTAACTTGCTAAAGTATTTTGCATTAGCACACTGTGCCATAATTTCTTCACAAGTTTGAAATGCTTCCTATTTGTTAGCCCTGTTTAACTGTTTAAGATATGAAGCAAAATGCAATTTACCATTCTTTTTGGCAACAAATAGGTTCCCCAATTACATTGATTCATCTATTTGACCTCTAAGTCCTCCATTCTACCAAGATATATTTTAATGTTTTCCTGCTGTTTAACTAGTAGCCTTTAGTATGTATCAGCTGTGGCTCAGTTGGTAGCACCCTCACTTTGGTGTCAGAAAACGTGGGTTCAAGTCCCACTCCAGAGACTTGAGCACAAAAGTCTAGGCTCACACTCCAGTGTAGTACCGAGGGATTGCTACACCAAAAGTGACATTCTTCAGGTGAGCTGTTAAACCGAGGCCCGGTCTGCTCTCTCAGGTGGATGTAAAAGATCCCATGGCATTATTTTGAAGAAGAGTGGGGAAGATATCCCCGGTGTCCTGGCCAATATTTATCCCTCAACCAACATCAGTAAACAAAAACAGATTATCTGGTCATTATCACATTGCTGTTTGTGGGAGCTTGCTTTGTGCAAATTGGCTGCCGCGTTTTCTACATTACAACAGTGACTCCACTCCAAAAGTACTTAATTGGCTGTAAATTGCTTTGAGATATCCGATGGTTGTGAAAGGTGGAATATAAATCCAAGTCTTTCTTTCTCTCTCTCTCTTTTTCTCTCTCTCTCTCTCTCTCTCTCTCTCTCTCTTTCTTTCTCTCTTTCTTTCCTCTTTCTCCCTTTGTCTCTTTCTCTCTCTCTTCCTTTCTTTCTTTATCACACCAGTTGGACATTGATGGAATGATAGCCCTTCCAGTTGAGAAAAGTACTGGCTCATCTTCTGGTGCCCTGGTAGCTACATGTATGCAGTCAATGATGCTATGTTCACAAGGGAAGGCAGCCTCTGGTGCAAATTAAAGAGCTCTCTCATATCAGTTGTTGGCATCTATTGGGGAAGTAATGTACTGATTGCCGCAGGTTAAGAAAGCATTGGTGACCCGCTTAGCACCCGCACTGCAGACTGGAGATGCTGATGATTACTTCTTTAGCAGCCTGGAATGAGCCGGAGGAGAAAAGGTTCAGGGCAGTGGTAACTTTGACAGCCAGTGAAAAAACATAACCCTATGGTCGAGCAGGTCTTGCTGCAGGAGGCTGCACAGATCAGTAATGGACTGCTGGGTGAAGCACAGCTTCCTGATACACTGCTCCTCTAAGATGTCCTGGGAAGTGCCTCTTGGCCTATAGACCCTTTGGGCTGGCTTAGACCATCCACAAGCAACTTCCTCACCTGTTATGCTCTAGAATCATAGAGTCATAGAAATTTATGGCACAGAAGAAGGCCAGTTGGCCTATTGTGTCTACGCCGGCTGAAAAAGAGCTATCCAGTCTAATCCCACTTTCCAGCTTTTGATCCGTAGCCTTGCAGGTTATGACACTTCAAGTGCATATCCAAGTACGTTTTACATGTGATAAGGGTTTCTGCCTCTACTGCCCTTTCAGGCAGTGCGCTCCAGATCCCCACCACCCTCTGGGTGAAAAAAGTTCTCCTTAACACTATTCCTTCTACCAATTACGTTAAATCTATGCCCACTGATTATTGACCTCTCTGCTAAAGGAAATAGGTCCCTCCTATCTACGCTTTTTAGGCCCCTCATAATTTTATACACTTCAATTAAATCTCCCCTCAGCCTCCTCTGTTTCAAAGAAAACAACCCCAGCCTATTCAATCTTTCCTCATAGTTACAATTCTCCAGTCCTGGCAATATCTTCGTAAATCTCCTCTGTACTCTCCCTAGTGCAGTCACAGCTTTCCTGTAATGTGGTGACCAGAGCTGTATGCGGTACTCTAGCTGTAGCCTAACTAGTGTTTTATACAGTTTAAGCATTACCTCCTTGCTCTTGTATTCTATGCCTCAGCTAATAAAGGAAAGTATCCTTCTTAACCACCTTATCTACCAGCCCTGCTACCTTCAGGGATCTTTGGATGTGCACTCCAAGGTCTCACTGTTCCCCTACAGTTCTCAGTATCCCACCATTTACTGTGTATTCCCTTGCTTTGTTAGACCTCCCAAATGCATTATCTCATACTTCTCCGGATTGAATTCCATTTGTCACTTTTGTGCCCACCTGACCAGTCAATTGATAGCTTCCTGCAGTCTATAGCTTTCTTCCTCACGATCAACCACACGGCCAATGTTTGTATCAACTGCAAACTTCTAAATCATGCCCCCTACATTGAAGTCTAAATCATTGATATGTACCACAAAAAGCAAAGGGGATGTTAGGGGATGCTGGGGATGTTAGCCTGGACGAGGATGCTGACGTTGGTGCATCTGTCCTCCCAGGGGATTTTAAGGATCTTGCGGATACATCGTTGGTGGTATTTCTCCAGTGACTTGAGGTGTCTACTGTACATGGTCCATGTCTCTGAGCCATACAGGAGGGTGGGTATTACTACAGCCCTGTAGACCATGAGCTTGGTGACAGATTGAGGGCCTGGTCTTCAAACACTCTTTTCCTCAGGCGGCCGAAGGCTGCACTGATACACTGGAGGCGGTATTGGATCTCATCATCAATGCCTGTTCTTGTTGATAGGAGGCTCCCGAGATAGGGGAAGTGGTCCACGTTGTCCAGGGTCACGCCGTGGATCTTGATGTTTGGGGGGCAGTGCTGTGTGGCGAGGACAGGCTGGAGGAGGACCTTTGTCTTACTAATGTTTAGCGTAAGACCCATGCTTTTATACGCCTCGGTAAATACGTCAATTATGTCCTGGAGTTCAGCCTCTGTATGTGCACAGACGGAGGCATCTTCCGCGTACTGTAGCTCGACGACAGAGGTTGGAGTGGTCTTGGACCTGGCCAGGAGACAGCAAAGGTTGAACAGCTTCCCACTGGTTCTGTAGTTTAGTTCCACTCCAGTGGGGAGCTTATCAACTGTGAGGTGGAGCATGGCAGCGAGGAAGATTGAGAAGAGGGTTGGGGCGATGACGCAGCCCTGATTGACTCCAGTCCGGATGTGGATTGCATCTGTGATGGATCCGTTGGTTAGGATCACGGCATGCATGTCGTCGTGGAGCAGGCAGAGGGTGGTGATGAACTTTTGGGGGCATCCGAAATGGAGGAGGACACTCCATAGACCCTCGCGGTTGACAGTGTCAAAGACCTTTGTAAGGTCGAAGATGGCCATGTATAAGGGCTGTTCCCTGCATTTTTCTTGCAGCAGTCGCATTGTAAAAACCATGTCCGTTGTGCCCCGTGGGGGATGAAATCCGCACTGTGATTCCGGGAGGAGCTCCTCAGCCACAGGGAGAAGACGGTTGAGGAGGATTCTAGCGATGACTTTCCCAGTGGCTGATAGCAGGGAGATTCCTCGGTAGTTGCCGCAGTCAGACTTGTCTCCTTTTTTAAAGATGGTCACGATCACTGCATCTCTCAGATCTCCCAGCATGCTCTCCTCCCTCCAGATGAGAGAGATGAGATCACGTATTCGCGCCAGCAATGCCTCTCCGCCATACTTCAGTGCCTCAGTGGGAATTCCATCCGCTCCCATAACCTTGTTGTTCTTAAGCTGTCTTATGACTTTTTCTACCTTGTGCAGTGCTGGGGTTTTACTGAGGTGGTGGTGGGTAGCATGCTGCAGGATTGAGTCAAGAGCACTTGAGCCAAAGGCAGAGTCTCAATTGAGGAGATCTTTGAAGTGCTCCTTCCAGCAGGCCCTGACTGCCTCGGTGTCCTTGATGATTGTTTCCCCATTCTTGGCCAGCAGTGGGGTGGGGCCTTGGGTGTTTGGACTGTAGGTGGCCTTGACTGCGATGAAGAATCCTCGCACATCATGGCTGTCAGCCAGTTACTGTATCTCCTGTGCTTTCTCCATCCACCATCTGTTCTTTAGGTCCCGAATTTTTTGTTGGACCTTGGCCTTAAGCCATCTGTAATGCTGCCTTGCTGTTCCCGAGTTGGGTTGTTGCTTAAGGCTCAGAAATGCCCTGCACTTACGATCTATTAACTCTTGGATCTCCTGGTCATTTTCATCAAACCAGTCCTGGTGTTTCCTGGTTGAGTGACCAAGCATCTCTTCGCATGCTCTGGTTACGGAGGCCTGTAGGGCAGACCAAGTGCTGTGGGCATTTGTGTTTTGAGGTCATCAAAGCATGCCAGGTTAGCTGTGAGGTGCTGACTGTATAGGGCTCTCTTAGTTGGGTTTTTGAGTGCCCCGGCATTGACTTTTTAGCGGCACTGCTTCTGATGCCTGCTCTGCTTTGGGGCTATGTTGTTGTCAATGGTGGATTGAATTAGGCAGTGGTCTGTCCAGCAGTCATCAGCTCCTGTCATGGCACGGGTGATGCGCACATCCTTGCAATCCCTGGCTCGGACGATGACGTAGTCGGGCAGGTGCCAGTGTTTGGAGTGAGGGTGTTGCCATGATGCCTTATACTTGTCCCTCTGGTGGAACAGAGAGTTGGTGATGACAAGGTCATGTTCTAGACATTTTGTCAGGAATAGGGTACCGCAGGAGTTGGCTTTCCCTACCATCTCTCTGCCGATCACGCCTCCCCAGACGGCTGTTTTCTTGCCGAACCTGGCGTTGAAGTCACTGAGGAGGATCAGTTTGTTGTCCGCAGGGATGCGGGAAAGTGATTTTCGAGGTTGGAGTAAAAACTCTCTTTGGTCTCATCTGACGCATTGAGTGTTGCGGTCGACCAGCTCATTTTTGATGGCGCAACCGACCCCGTGGTGGTGGCGTTCTGCCTCTGGTTTCCCTTTTCAGAAGAAGGTGTAACCTCCACCTTGTTCCTTGAGCTGGCCTTCCCCTGCCCGCCGGATTTCGCTTAGGGCGGTGATGTCGATATCAAAGCATCTAAGTTCCCGGGCAACTATGGCGGTGCGGCATTCTGGCCTGTCGTTGTTGGAGTTGTCCATGAGGGCCCTGACGTTCCAGGTCCCGAACTTCATGTTAATGGTGTGCAACGGCCACCCCACATTAAAAGAATTCACACACAGGCATCTTCCACTCCGTTAACATGAACCCTCACTATCTCTTCCTTGAATGCCTTCCATTGCTCTGACACTGATTTACCTTCAAGTATCTGTTCCCAGTCCACTTTTTCTAAATTCCATCTCAGCTTAGTAAAATTGGCTTTTTCTGAATTGAGAACTTTTACTCCTGGTCTACCTTTGTCTTTTTCCACAACTATGCTAAATCTAACTGAATTATGATCACTTCCACCAAAATACGCTCCCACTGATACCCCTTCCACCTACCCAGCTTCATTTCCTAAAACTAAGTCCATAACCGGCCCTTCTCTAACAGGCTCAGGTGCTGCTCTTCCTGGTTGTTCAGGCTGCTGCTGTTCTTCCAACTGTTCGTCCATCCAGAATAAAGAAGCAATCACGGTAACTATGATAAACTGAAAATGCCTACTCAGGGTGAGTGAGGCAAACGAATCAAAAAGGTGAAACAGCGATATACTTTCAATTTAGTATACCGTATTCGCTGCTCACGATGTGGTCTCCTCTACATTGGGGAGACCAAGCGTAGATTGGGTGATCGCTTTGCAGAGCACCTCCATTCAGTCCGCAAGTGTGACCCAGAGCTTCCGGTCGTCTAGCCTTTTAATTCTCCACTCCATTCCCACTCTGACCTCTCCGTCCTCGGTTTCCCACACTGTTCCAATGAAGCTCAACGCAAGCTCGAGGGACGGCGCCTCATCTTTTGTTTAGGCAGTTTACAGCTTTCTGAACTCAACATCAAGTTCAACAATTTCAGAGCGTAACTGCTGCCAATCTTTGGCTCCCTTCCCCCACCCCAGAGCCTCTTTCTTTCTTTTTTTTCTCCTTGTTTCTAATGACAGTTGGTCATTATCCCACCATTCACATCCTACCTTGACTAATGTTTTTCTAACTCCTGATATTACCATTTGAATTTGGGCCATCATCCCTTTTGTCTCTCCAATCTCTCCTGCCTTCTAACCTATCACAGACCTTCGCTTTTGTTCTTTTTTCCCTTCCCCCTTTCAGAGCTCGTTAAGAATCTGTTCTTGCGAACACTCTCCAGTTCTGACGAAGTGTCAACGACCCGAAACATTTACTCTGCTTTCTCTCCTCAGATGCTGCCTGACCTGCTGAGATTTCCAGCATTTTCTGTTTGCAAATCAAAAAGAAGCAATTGCGAAGCTCCAAAATGCCATGGGAATCCATTAATCAGAAAAGCACAAATATCCTAATAGTCCAAATGATTGCAGGTGAATACCCCTTGAAATAATTCTTCCAGTCGTGTCATTCAGTTGCTGAGGCCAATCCCATGAGATTTTACTGTGCGAGGTGGCTGTAGGTACGCCCATTTAAAATAGCATTGGGGTCCCAACAACATCATGGGACCATGATTTAAATATATTCATCAAACACCCGCCGGTTTCTGGCTGGTATGTTTCCAACCTCAGCCAGTGGCACCATTAAAATCCCGATTGGGGAGTTAAAACCAAGGCAGTCAAATGGATTCACATGATGTTAACCGCCCTGTTTCTACTGGGCGGGCATTAGCCCTATAGTTACAAATGATCCTTTGGAAAGTAAAGTTGGTCTCAAGCTTGTGAAAAGTATAGTCAATGCAAACTACATTTAAATTAGAGCATAATGTGAGTTTTTATTTTGCTAAGTAATGAAGATTCCAGAATGACGAGAGGGTGCCCCTTTTAACTTCTCAGCATTTATAAAGCAAACTGTGGTGGAGTCAACTTAAAGGATAGATACTTTTTGACATTAAAATCATTATCTGAACAATTTGAAAGGAAGTCAAGTATAATTCAGCAGCAAAATATATTAAAACAAATTTCATATCACTCAGTCGATCATTACAGATGCAGTGGCTTGGCTTGTGATTCCACCATGCTCAGTGGGCTGGTGACGTACTGCACCATGGAGACAATGCTTCTGTGACTGTATTGCTTCCAATTTGCATTTGGAGCAGGGAAAGACTCAAATTGTGGATTGATGAACTATTCATGAGTAGTTTTGATGTCAAGTATTCTACTGAATGTATATCTGTGCATACATTCAACTATTTTTGAATGAAATAAGTGCAGTGCATTCATAAAAACAATTTCTATACCAATGTAACTTAAGAGTAAATTCAGAAGCTTTTCACAAATTGCGTGTTTGTTACATTTGCACGATAGTTAATGATATTTTTAGAAATCGTCAACTTTTTTTTAAGCAGGTTCTGGGGCCAAAATTGCCCTCCTCCTTAAGAGGCGGTAATGGAGCGGATAGGCCTCACCGACCGGGGGAAGACGGATGGACCAACCCGTTCTAAATTGCCCCAGGGCCGGGAGCAGCGGGAACAGGTTTCCGCGCTGCTCACGCCCGTTGGAGCGCATGCCTTTGTGACCCCCTTGGGAAATTGCCCCGCAGGAGCGGCGCTGCCGCTGGCTGGTGCCACTGACAGGTTTCCCCGTGGGAAGCTTTGTTTGCCTAGGTGAAGCATCTGCCCTTAAAGGGGAGGGCGTACCACTGCATCCACTATTTTATTTTATTTGTTGGCCGACTCCGAGGTCGACCCGATAATGGTAGCCGCGGGTTCGGCCGGGCCCCCAACAGGCAGCCCGGCCCCCCCCCCCTCTCGGGTTCCAGGCCGCTGGCTCAGCCGAATCCCTCCCTGGTGGCCCAGTGGACCAAACAAAACTCAGTGCAGGGTTCGCAGCGGCCCTCCCCTTTAACTGAATGGGAAGAACATTGTGATGTGTCAGCACGTCTGCATCGCGCTGATTACTTGGAACGCAGTCCGACCCGATCCAGCGGCACCTCCGCCCGGCTGACAACCCGACATCCGCCCCAGTCAAAACCTGAATATCGCTCGATTCTCCGCCCTGTTTCTATTCGTTAAAAAAAAATGCTTAAATCTATGCCTTCTGTTTATGCCTTAACTTATTATGCAGTGCAGCAAATGAGGCACAGCATGAAATGGCTTATGTCATTTTTTTTTGCCAATTTCAAACTGGATGGTGGTGATTGATCATATAGACATCCTAAGATCCAGAAGGGCAAGGCACTTGTTTCATGGATTGGTCTAACAATCACTGTTCTCAGCATTTTTGATTTAATAAGCAAGTGCTGTGTGACGAGATAAGAGGATTTACAGCATCATGCTAACACCAATTATGCCCTGACGGTGCGAGTGATGTTCTCCTTCCATGCCAGCAGCACGTTTTATACTCCTGGCAGAGCAATTCTCGCCATTTGAAAGTCAGCAATGCCCAATGTCATTTGTCAAGGCATTCCACTTTGATTGCGAGCACATATCAGCTCTCAGCATCCCAACAGTGCAAACAGAGAGCGCAAAAAAAACATTCTTTGGAATTTATGGTTTCTCTGTTGTATTTGGAACCATCATCTGGACACACATATCCATCGTTGCACCTGCAGCGAGTGCACATGTTAATACTGACAAGAAGGTTTCAATTCTATGAAAGCGCAGTTGGTATGCAACGTCAGAAATATCAGCATGGATGCGTGCAGGCTAGATATGTTGGCAATACCTCTAGCTCACTTATCCTTGCTAATTTTAGACTCGACACTGCCAAGTAAGATGTTACCATATGGATCTTGGTGTCTTATGCACAGTTCATTGTCTGGTGTTTTATTAATGTCTTTCGGGGCGGTGACAGTACCTATGGTCCAGAGTCATGCTTCATGACCTCAAAACTAAATTCCACAAAAACCTGATTGACAGTGGTACAATACTACAGGGCTCAAATACTATATAGTCATACAAGGTGTGGTTGGTATTTTACAAATGACGTTTTTAAATCATGGGAAAGAGAAAGCTTTTTGGCCATATATCTGACTTTTGCATCCTACATATTTGGCAGCACCGTGATGTATTACGGATGACGTAATAGAGAGCACTGATGATAAACTGATGGCAGTGAAACCTGATCAAGAAACACACAGAAATAAGAACATGTTGTTGACAAGGACATTGATGATATCACTATTTTTAATTAATTTTTTGAATGGAATTGGCCACCAATCTCACAAGTGACTGTTAAAAATGCTTCTGGATATATGCATGCAGTCTAAACTTTGTTTGTCGCTTGTGAGATAACAAATTCTAGGCATTGGCCCAGGTTACCAGAATAGCTGCGTGGGGCTAGAGTTTCCACTTCGGTAAAAACTGGAATGGAATAATGATGAGGGCACCAGTCATGATGCCCAAATCAAGTGGCGAATCCAATCAAAAAACACTTTACAATTCACTTCTCTGTGCACATCACAAAATTCAGTCTGACATTTCATTCACACTTCTGATTATTATATTGTAATACATTCTGCAATACTTGCCCCTATCATTCATATCATTATAAAGCAAAATATACTGCCACTCACCATGAACCCCATCCTGGGAGATCCACTAGTGTGAATAATTGTCTTTGGTAGAAGAGTTATCCTATTGCTGTTGATGATTGTGGCCACTATATCAGGCTTGCCCAACAGCACTAACTACCTCATTAGTGCAGTTGGGGATTGTGCATGTTCCTAGGTTTGAGATAACTTCCCTTTAATTACCAGCTCTTAGTAACAGCTTCAGATCATTACACACTATTCACATCTCACTTTCTTTCCTCTTGCTTTCCCATGGATATTCATGGAGTGAATACTGTCTGCCTGTCTGTGTTATAGGACAAATGCAGTTTTTCTTTGCTACTCTAGATAATTTAGCTTTGTTCTGTATTATTTCTGCAAAAGACCACTCCAAATCCTGCTAACAAAGTGAGTATTCCTCCTTCTTGAGGGGTCATTGCTGCTGGAACTGCTATTGCCTTCCTTTATTATTTTAATTTTACTGTGCTGTATTCTATATGCCACAGCCTTGAGGCCATCTCCATATAGTTTTTTTCTGGCTACTTTGAATGTCTTATATTGTCATTATTTCCACCTATTCCCATAAAACTGCTGACCACCCAACTTCCTTTTCTGGCTCCCATGTTAGCTGACATTGCTAACGCTTCTCTCTCCTCAGTTACTGTCCCCCTCTCCCTCAAATCTGCCGTCATCACCCCTCTCCTCAAAAAAAAACAACCCTTGACCCCTCCATCCTTGCAAACCACCACCCCATCTCCAACCTCCACAGTTCTTGAACGTGTTGTCGCTTCCCAAATCTGTGCACATCTTTCCCACAACTCTATGTTTGAATCCCTCCAATTAGGTTTCCGCCCATGCCACAGTACCGAAACGGCTGTCATCAAAGTCGCAAATGGCATTCTTTGTGACTGTGACAAAGGCAAACTATCTCTCCTCGTCATTCTTGATTTGTCTGCAGCCTTTGACACAGTTGATCACTCCATCCTTCTCCACGCCTCTTCACCATCGTCCAGCTGGGTGGGACTGCACTCACCTGGTTCCATTCTTATCTATCTAATCGTAGCCAGAGAAACACCTGCAATGGCTTCTCTACTTGCCCCGCATTATTACCTCTGGTGTCCCCCAAGGATCTATCTTTGGCCCCCTCCTACTTCTCATCTACATACTGCCCCTTGGCAATCTCATCCAAAAACACAGCATCAGTTTCCACATGTGTGCTGATGACACCCTAACTCTGCCTGCTCCATGACGACATGCAAGCTGTGATCTTTACCAACGGATCCATCACAGACCCAATTCATGTCCGGACCGGGGTCAAGCAGGACTGCGTCATCGCCCCAACCGTCTTCTCAATTTTCCTTGCTGCCATGCTCCACCTCACAGTTGATAAGCTCCCCGGTGGAGTGGAACTAAACTATAGAACCAGTGGGAAGCTGTTCAACCTTCGCCGTCTCCAGGCCAGGTCCAAGACCACTCCAACCTCTGTTGTCAAGCTACAGTACGTGGATGACGCCTGCATCTGCGCACACACACAGGCTGAACTCCAGGACATAGTTGACGTATTTACCGAGGCGTATAAAAGCATGGGCCTTACGCTAAACATTAGTAAGACAAAGGTCCTCCTCCAGCCTGTCCTCGCCACACAGCATTGCCGCCCAAACATCAAGATCCACGGCGTGGCCCTGGACAACGTGGACCACTTCCCCTATCTTGGGAGCCTCCTATCAACAAGAACAGGCATTGATGATGAGATCCAATACCGCCTCCAGTGTGCCAGTGCAGCCTTCGGCCACCTGAGGAAAAGAGTGTTTGAAGATCAGTCCCTCAAAACTGTCACCAAGCTCATGGTCATAGTAATAACCGCCCTCCTGTATGCCTCAGAGACGTAGACCATGTATAGTAGACACCTCAAGTCGCTGGAGAAATATCACCAGCAATGTCTCCGCAAGATCCTGCAAATCCTCTGGGAAGACAGACACACAAACATTAGCGTCCTCGTCCAGGCCAACATCCCCAGCATTGAAGCACTGACCACACTTGATCAGCTCCGCTGGGCAGGCCACATTGTTCGCAAGCCAGACACGAGACTCCCAAAGCAAGCGCTCTACTTGGAACTCGTCCACGGCAAACGAGCCAAAGGCGGGCAGAGGAAACGTTACAAGGACACCCTCAAAGCCACCCTGATAAAGTGCGGCATCCCCACTGACACCTGGGAGTCCCTGGCCATAGACCGCCCTAAGTGGAGGAAGTGCATTCGAGAGGGCACTGAGCTCCTCGAGTATTGTCGCCGAGAGCATGCAAAAATCAAGCGCAGGCAGCGGAAGGAGCATGCGGCAAACCAGACTCCCCACCCACCCTTTCCCTTAACAACTATCTGTCCCATCTGTAACAGAGACTGTGGTTCTCGTATTGGACTGTACAGCCACCCAAGGACTCATGCTAAGAGTGGAAGCAAGTCTTCCTCGATTCTGAGGGATTGCCTATGATGATGATGATGATCTCACTACCATTTCTCTCGACCCCTCCATGATCTCTAAATTGTCAGACTGCTTGTCCAACTTTCAGTTTTGGATGAGCAGAAATTTTCTCCAATTAGATATTGGGAAGACCAAAGCCATTGTTTTCAGACTCTGCCAAAAATTCCATTACCTAGTCACTGACTCCATCCCTCTCCCTAACATCTATCTGAGGTCATATTGGACCTTGAACTGAGCTTCCGATCACATACCCGCGGCATAACTAAGCCTGCATATTTCCACCTCACTAACATTGCCCCGTCTCCGCCCTTGCCTCAGCTCATCTGCTGCTGAGACCCTCATTCATGCCATTGTTATTTCTAGACTTAGCTATTCCAACGCACTCCTGGCTGGCCATCCACTTTCTACCCTATGTAAACCTGAGGTCATCCAAAAATAGACTGCCTGTGTACTAACTCACACCAAGTCCCGTTCACCCATTACCCCTATGCTCGCAGAACTACATTGGTTCCCAGTTAAGCCTTGATTACAAAATTCTCATCCTTGTTTTCAAATCTCGCCTCTCCGTATCTCTGTAATCTTCTCCAACCCCACAACCCCCCCGAGATATCTGCGCTCCTCTAATTCTGCCCTCTGGAGCATCCCTGATTATAATTGGTCAACCATTGGAGGCCGTGCCTTTTTTTGCCTAAGCCCTAAGCTCTGGAATTCCCTGCCTAAACCTCACTGTCTCTCTACCTCTCTTTCCTTCTTTAATACGCTTCTTAAAACCTACCTAATTTCTCCTTATGTGGTTCGGTGTCAATTTTTTTGTCGTATAATACTCCTGTGAAGCACCTTGGGCTGTTTTACTATGTTAAAGGTGCTGTATAAATACAAGTTGTTGTATTTGCACCATTTTAAAGCCCGCATACAGGGCTGGATGTTACCAACCTCAGCGGGTCTGGGGCCTACGACCTCCATGGTGGGTCCCGACCCCGCAGCTGTGTTGATCCGGGCCTCCGACATGATTTTACCTTGATGAGGTTTGTTAAGCCCACCCTGCGAGGTTCCTGGCCAATTAAAAGGAAGCAGGTCCAAAGATGCCATCTGATGATGTGTCATCAGCCGGCTTCCTTAAAGGGACCATGCCCACATACATTTTGACAGTTATGCTGTCAGTATTCTACAGCATTGAGTTGTTGCAAACATGGCACAAAGGTGCACGGCTGCACCCAGGCTCTCCAATGACTCCCTCCAGATGCTTATGGAGGGAGTCACAGCATGCAGGGAGGTTCGCTTCCCTTGCAATGGGCAGAAGAGACCTCCCCAGGAGACCAACGCAGCCTGATTGCACATTGTACAGGATGACACGAGCAGGGATGTCGTCAGCAGGACCTGGCTGCAGTGGCACAAACCTTTCAATGATCTCAGTGGACCACGAAACATTACTGCAGAGCCACACTCAACCTCATCCTGCTGTGCCACTCATCGCATCCCCTTCACTCTGCCTTCCCTACCTACTCCTGCACATCCTGACTCTCACCAACTTACCTTGCACCTCGACCCTTCCCTCTCTCTCTCTCTATCTACATTATCCCCATCTCACTAGCCATCCCTCACCCTCATCCGAGTGCAAGCATCTTAACTAACATCACACAAGGTTGGCACTTAGGTGTTATCACCAAAGTTGATGTAAAGTTTCTGCCAATGTGTTGTCAAACATTGAAATCTATATTTTTAACACTTTGCGTTCTTAGACAGATCTGTGTGCACCTTTGGACATGGCTTAGTGAGTTGCAGTGAAAGGTGAGACATAATGCTACCCCTCCCCTCCCACACCTCCCTCCCTGCCCCAATGGTGATGAGTGATGGCTTAAGAATTGTACTGATATTTTATGGTGTTGGTGTGCAGTGGTGCCAACCTGACACATCAAATGGCAGCCAGGGTGTACAGCGTCAAATGAAGTAAATGTGGGCATGGTGGGGCCACCCCTGTCGTCCCGGGCGGCAATGTGGTCAGATACTAATGCCCTGTGACCGGTGCAGCATCAGGTGATTGCAGAGAAGTTTGGTGCTGTTGTTAGTACTGTTGGTGTGCCTGAAGATGCTGATTTTGGGGTTGATTGTGTTGAGATTCTGAGGACCAGGGTGAGATTTTTTCAAGGGCACCGATGCTATGGAATAGATGGCAGTAGAAATTGAGAGATAGGTTGCTCCAAGGAGATGACAGTGGATAGAGAGTTCACTTCAAACTTCTTTAAAGCTGAAAAGTGTATTCCAAATCCTGAAGGCTCTCGCTTCTTTGATTGGAAATTGAATAGCTGTGAAATGGTAACTTTTATACCATTTTTGCAGCTGTCATATAGTCAAACCAATCCAGAGTTGTTGAGAACCCGACACACTGACCTGACGTGATATTCGAGGGACATGAACCTCGTAAAAAACTTGAAAATATTCTTTGGGCCTGGTAAAATGCTGCTAAATAGCTTTAAGCAGGTTGTTAAGTAGCACAAATGCCTGACACATCACTTAGTGCCGGGTCAGCAATCCGCAGACAGCTGACACTTTGGAAATTCACATGAAGGCGGGTTGAAAGCGGACTTCCGCCCCGCTGTCAATCACAGCCATTTTTGCAGTGGCCCCACATCCAAACTCGACTCGCGAGGCTGGTAAGACCCCGGTCAGTTTGCAAATCTAAAAGTGCCTTCACACAGTGCAATAACCTGAGAAGTAGATGGTAAAAACACATCACAACATGCATATGCAAGATGTACTTCTGACCACATATCCGCGCCATCACTAAGACCGCCTATTTCCACTTCCGTAACATCACCTGTCTCCACCCCTACCTCAGCTCATCTGCTGTTGAAACCTTTATTCATGACTTTGTTACCTTTAGATGTGACTATTCCAATGCACTCGTGGCCGGCCTCCCACTTTCTACCCTTGTAAGCTTGAGGTCATCCAAAACTCTGCCCATGTCCTAACTTGTACCAAGTCACATTCTCCCATTACCCCTGCGCTCGCTGACCTACATTGGCACCCAGTTAAGCAACACCTCAATTTTAAAATTCTCATCCTTGTTTTCAAATCCCTCCAGGGCCGAGCCCCTCCCTATCTCTGTAATCTCCTCCAGTCCGACAACCCTGAACGATATCTGCGTTCCTCCAGGTCTGGCCTCCTGAGCAGCTACAATTTTAATCACTCCACCATTGGCGGTTGTGCCTTCAGCTGCCTGGACCCTAAGCTCTGGAATTCCCTCCCTAAACCTCACCGCCTCTCTACCTCTCTTTACTCCTTTAAGACGTTCCTTAAAACGTACCTCTTTGACCAAGTCTGCCCTAATATCTCCTTATGTGGCTTGGTGTCAAATTTTGTTTAATAATGCTCCTGTGAAGCACCTTGAGACATTTTACTACCTTAAAGTCTCTTATGTAAATACAATTTGTTGTTATATTAATCCCTAAATATCTGATCTCCATACAGAGTTGAGTAAGTGAAGAATGTCTTGCAGGATTTATTTTTAAAGAAATAATCCAGGGAAGCACAGTAGATTCTGAAACTCAAAGTTATAGGGGTCAATTTTAATCCCCTCTGCCACATAAGGAATGAGGAGATCGTCTAATTAAATAGTAGTGTAGGACTGACCACCCCATTCCAGCCGATGTCTGGGACGCTGTCATTTTGGTCAAGATTTTAAAATATGTGGCCCAGACCCCTGCTGGAAACAGACTGGAGCCTCATTAGCTCATGCACATCAGGGTCCTATCATGTAACTATGGGCAGAGTGCGGTTTGGACATGGTTGGCTCATTGATACTTGGTATTGAGCAGACTAAACCCTTAAAGAGACTGCTGCAGGCTGCACAGAAAAGGTTTTTAAAAAGGTTTGGAAGTAATTTTCGGGGGGGTCAGGAAGTTCATCAAAGTTCCTCCTGGCTGCACAAAAATCGCCCTTGTGATGCTTGACCCTCCGCGACCCTCCCTTGGGATCATCCCCTTTAACTCACCTGAACCAGCTGGGCTGCGTGGTGGAGTCGTCGGATTTTCATCCTCCTCCCTCTGATCGACAAGCTGCTCTAAATACGCGAGCAGCTCACCGATGGAATTTCAATGAAGCTCAACCATGAAAACTGGTCAGGCCTTGGACCATAGAATCATAGAAATTTACAGCATGGAAGGAGGCCATTTCTATCCATCGTGTCCACGCCTGCCAACCAAGAGCTATTCAGCCTAATCCCACTTTCCAGCTCTTGGTCCATAGCTCTGTAGGTTACGGCACTTTAAGTGCACATCCAAGTATTTTGTAAATGTGGTGAGACTTTCTGCCTCTGCCACCCTTTCAGGCAGTGAATTCCAGACCCCCACTACCCTCTGGGTAAAGGAATGTCCCCTCATATCTCCTCCATACCTTTCCCCAATTACTTTAAATCTATGCCCCCTGGTTGTTGACCCCTCTGCCAAGGGAAACAGGTCCTTCCTATCCACTCTATCCAGGCCCCTCATAATGTTATACACCTCAATCAGGATTCCCCTCAGCCTCCTCTTCTAAAGAAAACAGACCCAGCATCTTCAATCTTTCCTCATAGCCAAAATTCTCTCGTCCAGGCAACATTCTTGTAAATCTCCTCTGCACCCTTTCCAGTGCAATCACATCTTTCCTGTAATGTGATGACCAGAACTGCATGCAGTACTCCAGCTGCGGCCTAACCAGTGTTTGAAACAGTTCAAGTATAACCTCCTTGCTGTTGTATTCTAAGTCTCTTCCATTGGGTGGGTGTTGGGCTTGCTCTGTCCGCCTCCTATCTGATGGAAGCGGTCACACGAAAAATCAACCCCATGCAGTGTTCCTTTGTAGTTTTGCATCCAGATTCTCTAATATAATTTAGAAGGATTTGCACTGTCTACAATTGATTACACTCAGCACACATTTTCTCCATCACCGCCTGATTTCAGCTGTGCTGTATGATTTGGAATAATGTACCATTGTTAAGATATAGCTCTGCAACAGCAGTCACAACCTCCATGAAAGTCACACGTTTTGGTGTCCTGATTTAGAGCTTTTCCAGCAATGAGGTAACTACACTAAAGACAACATTTACACACTTCTAGGTCAGGTCGACATAATTCAAATAGGTAAAGCCATCAAGTAAGAATTATAGGTGGAAAAAAGTCTGAGTTGGCAAGGTCTAGAGGGTTGGTTTGCAAGAGATTGGACAAGACTGTATTAGGTGGATTCATCATATTCCGCTAGAAGGAACTGCAGCCAAAAACAGATGTCATAATTTAACCACATTGGGTGTAAGGCTTAGTGAAATTGCACCTAGATGCCAACAAATAGAATTTTCAGTGCCTAATACATACTCCAACAACCCCAACTTAATCGGGCAATCACAGTGGAAATTTAACAATGTTTGAAGTTTAAGTATTGTTGTTTTTCTTCTGGGCTCTCTTCTGGGTAGAGAGAATAAGCAAACATCCAGGAATGTAAAGGAATTGGCCATTAACTTGTGACATGGAAACATAGAAACATAGAAAATAGGTGCAGGCGTAGGCCATTTGGCCCTTCGAGCCTGCACCACCATTCAATAAGATCATGGCTGATCATTCCCTCAGTACCCCTTTCCTGCTTTCTCTCCATACCCCTTGATCCCTTTAGCCATAAGGGCCATATCTACCTCGCTCTTGAATATATCTAATGAACTGGCATCAACAACTCTCTGGGGTAGGTAATTCCACAGGTTAACAACTCTCTGAGTGAAGAAGTTTCTCCTCATCTCAGTTCTAAATGGCCTACCCCTTATCCTAAGACTGTGCCCCCTGGTTCTGCACTTCCCCATCATCGGGAACATTCTTCCCGCATCTAACCTGTCCAGTCAGAATCTTGTAAGTTTCTATGAGATCCCCTCTCATCCTTCTAAACTCCGGTGTATAAAGGCCCAGTCGATCCAGTCTCTCCTCATATGTCAGTCCCGCCATCCTGGGAATCAGTCTGGTGAACCTTCGCTGCACTCCCTCAATGGAGTGACTTGGGTTGGTAAGTGGTTGGGAGGTAGTATTCCAACACAATCTGTAAACTCATGGCTTGGCATATCCCTCATTCTACCATTACCATCAAGCCAGGGGACGAACCCTTGAATGCAGAAGAGCATGCCAGGAGCAGGTGTACCTAAAAATGAGGTGCCAACCTGGGGAAGCTGCAACAAGGTCTACATGCATGCTAAACAGCAGAAGCAGCATGCTATAGACAGAGTCCAGGTGATAAAAAGAGGCTGAGTGCATATAGGAAAAGCTATGGGCCCCAACAACATCTTTGCTGTCGTGCTGAAGGCTTGTGCTCCAGAACGAGCTGTGCCTCGAGCCAAGCTATTCCAGTACAGCTTCAAAATTGGCATCTACCCGACAATGTGGAAAACACTCCAGGTATGTCCTGTCCATAAAAAGCAGGACAAATCCAATCTGGCCAATTATCGCCCCATCAGTCTACTCTCAATCATCAGCAAAGCGATGGAAGGAGCTGTCGACACTGCTATCAAGCGGCACTTATTCACCAATAACCTGCTCACTGATGCTCAGTTTGGGTTCCGTCAGGATCACTCAGCTCCAGACCTCATTACAGCCTTGGTCCAAACAGGGACAAATCATTGAATTTCAGATGTTAGGTGAGAGTAACTGCCCTTGACATCAAGGAAGCATTTGACCGAGTGTGGCATCAAGGAGCTCTAGTAAAATTGAAGTCAATGGGAATTAGGGGGAAAACTCTCCACTGGCTGGAGTCATATCTAGCACAAAGGAAGATCGTTATTAATATGTCCTTACTATACAGTATAAATGCACACGAGGCACATAATTGAGAGAAGATCACTCTGTGACCAGTAACCTTTATTAGCCAGCACTGAAGTGATGAAGGTGGGTGGAGCTTCCCCTTTTATACCTGAAAGTCCAGGTTAGGAGTGTCTCCCACAAGTTCACCACCTAGCGGTCAATGTTCTCACGGTATACAACTTAGGTCAGTTTATACATGGGTTACAATGACAGTTGAATACATGACATCCCCTCCCCCAAAGTCTTATTGGGATCACAAGTTAAGTCTCTGGTGGTTTATGCTCCCTTGTAGAGCGCCTGAGTTGGGGCTCCGGTTTTTGGGCGCTGGCCTGAGTGTCTGCTGTTTGCGGTGCCTCAGGCCTATCTGGACTGCCCACAGTGACTGGGCACTCCTCCACTTGGTTCCGGTGTTCGGTCACCTGTGGAGGAGTGAACTCGACATCGTGTTCTTCCTCTGCTTCTTCTATGGGGTTGCTGAACCTTCTTTTTGTTTGATCCATGTGTTTGCGGCAGATTTGTCCATTGGTAAGTTTAACTACCAGAATCCTATTCCCCTCTTTGGCAATCACGGAGCCTGCGAGCCATTTAGGCCCTGCAGCGTAGTTGAGGACAAAGACAGGGTCATTGACATCGATACATCGCGCCCTCGCATTCCTGTCATGGTAGTCATGTTGAGACTGGCGCCTGCTCTCAACAATTTCTTTCATGGTGGGGTGTATAAGGGACAACCTGGTTTTGAGCGTACTTTTCATTAGCAGCTCTGTGGGTGGGACCCCTGTGAGCGAGTGTGGTCGGGATCTATTGGCCAACAGGAGGCGTGATAAGCGGCTTTGTAGGGAACCCCCTTGGATTCTGAGCATCCCCTGTTTGATTATCTGCACTGCTCGTTCCGCCTGGCCGTTTGAGGCCGGCTTGAACGGTGCCGTTCTGACATGGTTGATACCATTTCCTGTCATGAAGTCTTGGAATTCAATGCTTGTAAAGCACGGGCCATTGTTGCTGACCAAGACGTCCGGTAGACCATGGGCGGCGAACATTGCCCGTAGACTTTCTACCGTGGCAGAGGATGTGCTTGAATTGAGAATGTCACACTCGACCCATTTGAAGTAGGCGTCTACTACAACCAAAAACATTTTTCCTATGAAAGGACCTGCGTAGTCCACATGGATGCATGACCATGGCTTGGCGGGGCTTCCCTGGGTGCATTGCCCAGCTGGGCACACGTGTTGCACCTGCGAACACAAAGTTCCAGTTCTGCATCTATCCCTGGCCACCAAACGTGTGACCTGGCAATTGCCTTCATCATGACAATGCCTGGGTGCTCATTGTGGAGTTCTCTGATGAACATCTCTCTGCCCATCTGGGGCATGACTACTCGGTTTCCCCATAGTAGGCAATCGGCCTGAATCGAGAGTTCATCCTTGCGCCTGTGAAATGGTTTGAATTCTTCAGGGAATGCCCCATACGTGGCTGCCTAGTCCCCATTCAGGACACATTTCTTGACTAAAGACAGTAGCAGGTCTCTATTTGTCCAGACTTTAATCTGACGGGCTGTCACAGGTGAGCCTTCGCTTTCAAAAGCTTCAACAGCCATGACCATCTCAGCAGCATGCTTGGTTGCCCCCTCAGTCGTGGCTAGTGGGAGCCTCTGAGTGCATCGGCGCAGTTTTCAGTGCCCGGTCTGTGCCGAATTGTATAGTCATAGGCGGCTAACATGAGTGCCCACCTCTGTATGCGGGCTGATGCATTTGTACTTATGGCCTTGTTGTTGGCCAAAAGGGACATTAGGGGTTTGTGATCTGTCTCCAGCTCAAATTTCCTGCCAAATAGGTACTGGTGCATTTTTGTTTACAGCATATACATATGCAAGCGCTTCCTTTTCTACCATCCCGTAGCCCCATTCTGCCTGGGACAGACTTCTGGAGGCATAAGCTACTGGCTGTAACTGACCATTGGCATTAACATGCTGCAACACACACCCGACCCCAAAGGACGACGCGTCGCACGTTACAACAAGTTTCTTACATGGGTCATATAGCATTAACAGATTGTTGGAGCATAACAAATTTCGTGCTCTATCAAAAGCCCTTCCCTGGCTGTCCCCCCAGACCCATTTGTGACCTTTGCATAGGAGCACATGTAGCGGCTCTAGCAGCGTGCTCAATTTGGGAAGAAAGTTACCAAAATAGTTCAGGAGCCCAAGGAACGAATGCAGCTCCATCGTGTTACGGGGTCTGGGTGCTCTCTGGATCGCTTCTGTTTTGACGCAGTAGGTCTGATCCCGTCTGCTGCTACCCTCATCCCCAGGAATTCTTCCTCTGGAGCTAGGAAGACGCACTTCGCCTTTTTCAGTCGCAGACCTACCCGGTCCAGTCTTGAGGAGGCTTTCTATATTTCTTTGAAAGATCGCGGCGGCCGAGCGAATCCCAAACGGACATCTGTTGTACTCAAACAACCCCTTGAGTGTCGTGATGGCGGTCAGCTTCTTCGACTCACTCGCCAGCTCCTAGGTCATGTAAGCTGAGGTCAGGTCCAATTTTGAAAAAAGTTTGCCACCAGATAGCGTCGCAAAGAGGTCCTCCGCTCTCGGTAGAGGGTACTGGTCTTGGAGTGACACCCGATTGGTGGTGCCTTATAATCACCACATATCCTGACCGACCCATCCGCCTTGAGCAACAGCACAATCGGGCTCACCCAGTCACTGAATTCGACTGGCGAGATGATGCCTTCCCTCAGCAGGCGGTCCAATTCACCTTCTATCTTTTCCCGCATCACGTACGGCACCGCTCTGGCCTTGTGGTGTACTGGCCTGGCATCCAGGTTTATGTGAATCACTACCTTGGTCCCCATGAAAGTGCCAATGCCGGGTTGAAATAGTGAATCAAATTTGTCCAGGACCTGTGAGCATGATACTAGCTCCACAGAAGAAATTGTATTGACATCGCCCCATTTCCAGTTCATGACAGCAAGCCAACTCCTCCCAGCAGTGCGGGACCGTCCCCCGGAACAATCCAGAGTGGCAACCTGTTCTCTGAATCTTTGTGGGTCACGACTACCGTGGCGCTGCCTGTCACCGGAATGATCTCCTTTGTATATGTCCGTAGCTGTGTGTCAATTGGCAATAATTTTGGCCTCCTAGCCTTGGGCGCCCACAACTTGTCGAACTGTTTGATACTCATCAGGGACTGGCTGGCCCCTGTGTCTAGCTCCATTGATACTGGGATGCCACTGAGGAGCACTTTCATCATTATCGGTGGCGTCCTGGTGTATGAACTGTATATGTGCTCCACATGAACTCACTGAACTTCAGCTTTGCAGCGAATTCCCCTCGTGTCCATTTGGCCTCGTAGGGCTTACATCGTCCCCGTCCTCCTCGTACATCAACCTGGCTGCAGGCTTCCTGCACATACGCACCAAGTGACCGCTGACGTTGCAGTTTCTGCAGGTATATTGCTGATACCTGCAAGCTCTGGCTAGGTGTTTGCCACCACACCTCCAGCATGAGCTGGAGGCCCCGTTGTTGGAAACAAAAGGTCCATTACCAGTCGATCGCCTCTGACTGTCTCTGTAACTGTCCTTAAGTACACCATTGACAGGTGTTGATGGTCCCATTACTGGCCGCATTGTCCCTTGCGATGGCATGAATCGCCGTTCAGCTAGCCATTGTCTCTGTTGAATTCCTGCTTTGGGTTCGACTACATGCTCGGGCATATCCGATTGCCCCTGTCTGCCTGGAGAACTGTGTGCCGCGTTAACAATGTTGAGTCCCTGTCCATTTGCTGCATTTAAACAAAGATTTTTGTCAAACATCATTCTGGTCTCTTCCTCCCCTGAGATAAATGTCTGGGCCATCAAAGCCACCATTTCCAGGGTCAAGTCTTTGGTCTCAATCAGTTTCCTGAAAACCCCAGCGTGCCCGATGCCCTCAATAAAAAAGTCTCGCAGCATCTCCGCTCTGCATGCATCTAGGAACTTACATTGGCTCGCCAGTCGCCGGAGGTCTGCCACGAAGTCTGGAACGCTTTGCCCTTCTCGCTGCCGGTGCATATAAAACTGGTGTCTTGCCATGTGCATGCTGCTCACCGGTTTAAAGTGTTCCCCGATCAACTTACTGAGCTCTTCAAAAGTCTTGACCGCCGGCTTCTCTGGCGCTAGAAGATCCATCATCAGGGAGTACGTCCTGGATCCTCAAACCGTCAGGAGATGAGCCCTGCGTTTGTTGGCCGAATCCTGTCCCAACCATTCCTTAGTGATGAAACTTTGCTGTAGTCTCTCAATAAAATCGTCCCAATGATCACCAACACAGTACCTCTCATCTGTGCTGCTAGTGGCCATGCTCGCATGGTTTAAATCCCAGTTTCTCGTCGCCAATAATATGTCCATACTATACATGCACATGTGTAGATGCACACGAGGCTCATATTTGAGAGAAGGTCGCTCTGTGACCAGTAACCTTTATTAGCCAGCACTGAAGTGATGAAGGTGGGTGGAGCTTCCCCTTTTATACCTGAAAGTGCAGGTTAAGAGTGTCTCCCACAAGTTCACCACCTAGTGGTCAATGTTCTCACGGTGTACAACTTCGGTCAGTTTATACATGGGTTACAATGACAGTTGAATACATGACAGTTATGGTCATTGGAGGTCAATCATCTCAGTCACAGGACATCGCTGCATGTGTTCCAGAGGGCAGTGTCCTAGGCCCAACCATCTTCAGCTACTTCATCAATGACCTTCCCTCCATCAGGGAAGGTCAGACATGGGATGTTTGCTGATGATTGCACAGTATTCAGTTCGATTTGCAACTCCTCAGATAAAGCAGCAAGACCTGGACAACATTGAGGCTTGGGCTGATAAGTGGCAAGTAACCTTCGCACCAGGCAATGACTATCTCCAACAAGCGAGAGTCTAGCCACCGCCCCATGACCATCAATGGCATTATCATCACCGAATCCCCCTCCATCAACATCCTGGGGGGTCACCATATATATTGTGGTACAAGACCACGTCAGAGGCTGGGGTATTCTGCGGCGAATGTCTCACTTCTTGACTCCCCAAAGCCTTTCCACCATCTCGAAGGCACAAGTCAGGCGTGTGATGGTATATTCTCCATTTGCCTGGTTGAGTGCAGTTCCAACAACACTGAAGACACTCGACACCATCCAGGACAAAACAGCCTGCTTTATTGGCATCCTATCCACCACCTTAAACATTCACACTCTCCACCACCGGTGCACCATGGCTGCAGTGTGTACCATCTACAAGATGCACTATGGAAACTTGCCAAGGCTTCTTCGGCTGCACCTCCCAAACCTGCAACCTCTACCACTTAGAAGGCCAAAGACAGCAGGCACATGGGAACACCATCACCTGCAATTCCCCTCCAAGTTACACACCATCCTAACTTGGACATGTATTGCTGTTCCTTCATTGTTGCTAGTTCAAAATCCTACAACTCCCTCCCTAACAGCATTGTGGGAGTACCTTAACCACGCGGACTGCAGTGGTTCAAGAAGGCGGCTCACCACGGGCAATTAGGGGGTGGGCAATTAATGCTCGATGTCCACATCTCAGGTACGAATATAAAAAATAAGTAGATACAGAATAGCAATAGTTAATATTCTCTAATTGGTGGGATGTGACAAGTGGTGTTCCCAGACATCTGCACTGGGGCATCATGTTTTCACCATATATATCAGTGACTTGGATGAAGGAATAGCGAGTTGGACATCCAAGTTTGCAGATGACACAAAGTTAGGAGTCACAGAAAGTTGTGTAAATGGGCGCAACAATGTACAAACAGATATCGACAGACTAAGTGAGTGGTCAAAGCTATGGCAGGTGGAGTTCAATGTGGGCAAGTTCAAAGTCATCCAGTTCGATTCCAAGAAAGACAAATCGGAATATGTTCTTCATGGGGAGAAAGTAAGAGATATGGAGGAGTAAAGTGATTTATGTGTCCATGTACACAAATCATTGAAAGCTAGTGCACAGGTACAGGGCTCAATTGTCCCCAGTGATCTGCGCCGCTTTTTATGCCCCAAATGATAATATCCAAGATTCCCAAAAGATTGTGCGCCACCATTACACAGCTACGATTGATTTAGGTTGGGATTTTTTTGCGTCATAGGGGTGTAACCTGATATCTGCGGCAGTTTTTCACATTTATGTAAGTTTGGGCAACTTACGTTTCTCCTAGGACGGTATATGTGACCACTCCCAAAAACCTTCTGAGCACTTAAGAAAAACCAGTGCGCATCATAAAATCGGCACAGAAAGAAGCCATTGTTTTTCAGCAAAGTTTTGGAGGGAGTCAAGGACGTATTAAATATGTATCATGAAGCTCAATTTTTTCAAACTTAAAACGCAGAAAATGGAAGTTTAATGCAATTCTTTAATTTTGGATTTTTTTCAAAGTGCCAAACAGGGCTAGAGGGTTGGAGCGTCGGCCAGCAGAATTGTTCCCTCGCCTGGACACGGGCTCGCTTCAAAAGAAGCCCAGGGTGGGGCGTGTGGAAGCCGAACTGAAGGGATTATATTATGCAGCAGCATCAAATGAAGCCCGGGGGGGTTTGCCGAGCCCCTGTGTCCGAGTGAGGAAGCGATTCTGCCGGCCGACCCACGAGCCTGATGAGGAGACGTTCGGCCGGTGGTGGGGTGGTACTTTTTTAAAAGAAATCTAAAATTACAGAATTGCATTAGACTTCATTGCTCCAAATGTCCTCATTTGAAAGCCTAGCTTCGAACTTGGGGAGAGAGACGAAAAAAAGCTTGTCCTGCTATTTGGAGCTTCTTGCAGAGTTACAATTTAATCAGGGGGGCAATGCTGACAATGCCATACCGCATGCAAGCCTTCTGCATGATGGTGCTGCAGAGGAGACGATTGATTCAACGTCATCGCATGAGGAACCTCACAGCACGTAGAATGATGGGCAGGAGGCCTTATTCACGTTGGGTATATCGAGACAGGTGTTCATACCTGCACCTGAGTGACGCAGACTGTGTGAGAAGGCTGCGTTTCCGCAAAGAAATGGTAACCGAGATCTGTGAGTTAGTAAAAGCAGACCTGCAACCTAGAAGCATCAGGAGGACTACTTTGTCAGTTGAAGTGAAGTTTACAGCTGCACTTTCATTCTATGCATCTGGATCGTTCCAGGTCACAACTGGGGATGTGTGCGCCATTTCTCAACATGCAACCCCTGTCTGCATTTGGCACGTGACTCCTGCACTATATGTCCGGAGGAATGATTACATAAAGTTCCCAATGACCGCCCAGGCAATGCGTGAAAGGTCTGTGGGCTTCTCCAGGATTGCTGGCTTCCCAAAGGTATGGGGCTGCATTGATTGTACCCACAACGCCTTGTGAGTGCCTTTGGAGGATTCCAAGATGTACAGGAACGGAAAAGGCTTCCACTCTGTTAATGTGCAGCTCGTGTGCGATGACATGCATTGCATCATGTCAGTTGATGCGAGATACCCTGGGAGCACCAATGATGCGTTCATCCTACGCGAGAGCGCTATATCTGCCATGTGGTCAGCAGCAGCCAGAAGGGCAGAGCTGGCTGCTGGGAGACAAAGAATACAGCCTCGTCACCTGGCTCATGACGCCCCTACGCGTAACCCTGACGGAAGCTGACCGGGAATGCAACATGCGCAGCATAAGAGAGGCCCATTGGCATCTTGAAACAGCGTTTCCGATGCCTGGACCATTCCGGAGGCTACTTGCAATAATTCCCTGAGATTGTCGGTCAGTTCATTGTTGTGTGCTGCATGCTGCATAACTTAGTCATCATGAGGCAGCAGCAGTTGGTAATAGAAGACGCACCTGAGGTGAGAGTGGCTGATAATGAGGAGGAAGATGCAGATGAAAAGAAGGAGGACAAGGATGCCATTCAACTACCTGAACCCGGAGCACAACGGCGGAGGAGGGCGGGACATCATGCCCCTTTAACGATTGCTCGAGCCTTGCGCCAGCAGCTCATCCATGAGCTCTTTGCTGCCTGAAGGCTCAGTGGCAACTATTTCATATGGACCATGTTTACTACTTGGACCTGTTCCGTAATGTTGTGTTGTGTTAATGGAACAAATAATGGAAATGATTCTTCTTTACTTCAAAAAGTTGTGTTAATAATGGAACAAATAGTGTAAATGGTTTAGTTATAATTTAAAATATATTTTATTCAAAAGTTTAACAAACACTTGTTTGTACTTAACGTAACTTTAATAAAAATATTCTTGTATCAAACTTTAAAATTTTCAGTTAAGATCACTTACAAACTTTAAGATCATTTACAAACTTTTAAACCTGTAAATTTACATAACTTACAAAATTTGAGAACAGTTACAACAGTAACAACAATAATAACAATAGCAGCAGCAAAGAAAGGCTGCACCCATCTCTCCTCCACGTTATTCAAAGACTGCCCGCTGCGCTTGGTCTTGTTGACTCCACTCCTGCCAGCAGGCAGTGGCGCAGCGTTTCTCGGGTTGGTACCAAGCTTATTCTTTCGAACATCTCGGGTAAAACGCACTTCTTGATGGCGGGGTGGGGGTGGGGGGGGGAGGGGAGGTGGGGTTGGCGGGGGCAGGCAGTAATGTGGAAGGCCTGGCTAGGGCCTCTTCAGAGGCTGGTCTGGAGATTGGAATGGGAGTGGCAGTTAATTCTGTCAATGGGCATGGGGTTTGGCGTGTTCCCTTATGGCAGCAGCTAACTCCGACATTCCCTCCTTCATGTTCACCGACTGTGTATTAGCTACCTGTGACATTCCCTCCCTGATATTCACCAACAGTGTCTCAACTACCTGCAACACTCCCTTCCTCATGTTCACCGACAGCACATCAGCTACCTGCGACATTCCCTCACTCATGTTCCTGGACAGTGTTCCCATTTCTCATGAGAGTGTTGTTACTTCTCCCGACAGTCCCGATACCTCATCACCCACCCCATTGATGGTGACCAGGAGTGATCGGGTAAGGTCGATGCTCTCTGCACTCATTGCCATCATCTGAACCACATCTGTTAGATCCTGCACCTCAGGAGAGCGCTGTCGAGCTCTCCTTCACCTCCTCAACGTGCGTGTGGCTCATTGCATCCCCTGGGACCCGCAGCGTCGGACGGTGGGGCTCTGAGTGTGCCTCGCTGCATCCCACTGGGACCCGCAGCCTCGGATGGTGGGGCATTGGGTGTGCCTCGCTGCACCCCACTGGAATCCCAGTCTCGGACTGTGATAAACCATGGAATGTCCCACCAACACTTGTACCACTCAGGAAAGGGCCTGGCACCCCAATGGGCGGCATCTGCATCTCCTCCAGAGTGAGTACAACAGTGGGGGATTTATCCATCACCTCCCCCTCCCCCTCCCCCTCACCCCCATGCTCTTGGTCTGGAAGGTGTGATTGAAAGATGTTTTCCTCTTCAGGCTCGTCCTCGTCTGATCTTCTTCTGCATCAGCTTCAGCCTCGTCATGGTTGGCCTCAAGTTCTGCAAAATATAACAGAACAGACAAATGATTAGCAGAAGAGGAGGGGGCAGGGTGGGTGGCATGAGTAGGCTCACACAGCGCAGGCAGCAGGCTCATTTGAAGGACCACGATGAATGAAAGCACGTTGCATCAAAAGAAGCGTAGCTGACGGAGACATCTCCATGAACCGAAGCATGGCTAGCCCGCGCAGTACTTAACAGTTACGAAAGCCAGACTGTGGAATTTGCAGGACATACCCTCTCCCTCTAATGTGGGCCCTGTGCAGTGGTGATTGCTTTTCTCCAGGCAGGACCTTCTCTTCCAAGGGTGTCAGTGGGTGCAGATTTGCCGGGCCTCCTCCTGTTCAAGTTTCTTCCCGTTTGTTGTGTGCCACCTTCCTCTGGAAAGATGAAAGGATAACTTTTTAGAGAGGGTGCCTTTCTGTTGGGTGAGACATATACAGATGGTCACATATACAATTTCAATTCCATTAAGTAAATGAAAATATTACTTACACAAACTACTTGACCAAGTTCCTGCCACTTTTTATTTTTCTTTATCAGTAGGTAACCTTTAGTATTGTTGTTGTTAAATTAAGTTAATCTAAGGGTTAAATCATGGTAGGAGAGCTCCGACATGTGTCATGCTCCTCCTGTGCTATGTGGAACTCAGGGATGCTTCCAGTGTCCCTGACGACTACATGTGCAGGAAGTGTATCCTGCTGCAGCACCTGACAGACTGCATTGCGGCACTGGAGCTGAGTGTGGATTTACTCTGGAGCATCCGCAATGCTGAGGATGTCGTGAATAGCACGTTTATTGAGTTGGCCACACCGCAGGTAAAGGGTACACAGCCAGATAGGAGATGGGTGACCAACAGGAAGAGCAGTGGAAGGAAGGTAGTGCAGGGGACCCCGGGGTCATCCTCCTGCAAAACAGATACACTGCTTTGGGTACTGTTGAGGGGGATGACTCATCAAGGGAGAGCAGCAGCAGCCAAGTCTATGGCACCGTGGGTGGCTCTGCTGCACATGGGGGCAGGAAAATGAGTGGGAGAACTATAGTGGTAGGGGATTCTATTGTAAGGGGAATAGATAGATGTTTCTGCGGCCGCAATTGAGACTCCAGGATGGTATGTTGGTCTCTGGTGCAAGGGTCAAGGATGTCTCGGAGTGGCTGCAGGACATTTTGAAGGGGGAGGGTGAACAGCCAGTTGTCGTGGTGCATATAGGTACCAACGATATAAGTAAAAATCGAGATGAGGTCCTACAAGGCGAATTTAGGGGGCTAGGAGCTAACTTAAAAAGCAGGACCTCAAAAGTAGTAATCTCCGGATTGCTACCAGTGCCACGTGCTAGTCAGAGTCGTAAATCACAGGATAGCTAAGATGAATATGTGGCTTGAGGAATGGTGCAGAAGGGAGGGATTTAAATTCCTGGGGCATTGGAACAGGTTCTGGGGGAGGTGGGACCAGTACAAACCGGGCGGTCTGCACCTGGGCAGGACAGGAACCAATGTCCTAGGGGGAGTGTTTGCAAGCGCTGTTGGGGAGGAGTTAAATTAATATGGCAGGGGGATGGGAACCTATGCAAGGAGATAGAGGGAAGTAGAATGGGGGCAGAAGCAAAAGATAGCAAGAAGAAAAGTAAAATGGAGGGCAGAGAAACCCAAGGCAAAAAGCTAAAAGGGCCACATTACAGCAAAGTTCTAATGGGGCAAAGTGTGTTAAAAAGGCAAGGCTGAAGGCTCTGTGCCCCTCAATGCAAAGAGTATTCTTCATAAAGTGGACGAATTAAATGCGCAGATAGCTGTTAACGGATATGATGTAATTGGCATCACAGAGACATGGTTCCAGGGTGACCAAGGCTAGGAATTCAACATTCAGGAATGATAGACAGAAAGGAAAAGGAGGTGGGGTGGTGTTGCTGGTTAAAGAGGAAATTAACGCAATAGTAAGGAAGGACATTAGCTTGGATGATGTGGAATCGGTATGGGTGGAGCTACGGAATACCAAAGGGCAGAAAACGCTAGTGGGAGTTGTGTACAGACTACCAAACAATAGTAGTGAGGTTGGGGACAGCAACAAACAAGAAATTAGGGATGCGCACAATAAAGGTACAGCAGTTATCATGGGCGACTTTAATCTACATATAGATTGGGCTAAACAAACTGGTCACAATGCGCTGGAGGAGGATTTCCTGCAGTGTATTAGGGATAGTTTTCTAGACCAATATGTCGAGGAACCAACGAGAGGGCTGGCCAGCCTAGACTAATCTTGTTGTGCGAGGCTCCTTGGGGAAAAGTGACCATAATATGGTAGAATTCTTTATTAAGATGGAGAGTGACACAGTTAATTCAGAGACTAGAGTCCTGAACTTAAGGAAAGGTAACTTCGATGGTATCAGACGTGAATTGGCTAGAATAGACTGGCGAGTGATACTTAAAGGGATGATGGTGGATAGGCATTGGCAAACATTTTTAGATCACATGGATGAACTTCAACAATTGTACATCCCTGTCTGGAGTAAAAAATAAAACGGGGGAGATGGCTCAACCGTGGCTAACAAGGGACATTAAGGATAGTTTTATATCCAAGGAAAAGGCATATAAATTGGCCAGAAAAAGCAGCAAACCTGAAGACTGGGAGAATTTCATAAGTCAGCAGAGGAGGACAAAGGGTTTAATTAAGAGGGGGAAAATAGAGTATGAGAGGAAGCTTGCTGGGAACATAAAAACTGACTGCAAAAGCTTTTATAGATACGTGAAGAGAAAAAGATTAATGAAGACAAACCTAGGTCCCTTGCAGTCAGATTCAGGTGAATTTATAATGGGGAACAAAGAAATGGCGGACCAATTGCACAAATACTTTGGTTCCATCTTCACGAAGGAAGACACAAATCACCTTCTGGAAATATTAGGGGACCGAAGTTTCAGTGAGAAGGAGGAACTAAAGGAAATCCTTATTAGGTGGGAAATTGTGTTAGGGAAATTGATGGGATTGAAGGCCGATAAATCCTGGGGGCCTGATAGTCTGCATCCCAGAGTACTTAAGGAAGTGGCCCTAGAAATAGTGGATGCATTGGTGATTATTTTCCAACAGTCTATCGACTCTGGATCAGTTCCTATGGACTGGAGGAGGCTAATGTAAAACCACTTTTTAAGAAAGGAGGGAGAGAGAAAATGGGTAATCATAGATCTGTTAGCCTGACATCAGTAGTGGGAAAATATTAGAATCAATTATTAAAGATAAAATAGCAGCGCATTTGGAAAGCAGTGACAGGATCGATCCAAGTCAGTATGGATTTATGAAAGGGAAATCATGCTTGTCAAATCTTCTGGAATTTTTTGAAGGATGTAACTTGTAGAGTGGACAAGGTAGAACCAGTGGATGTGGTGTATTTAGACTTTCAAAAGGCTTTTGACAAGGTCCCACACAAGAGATTGGTGTGTAAAATTAAAGCACATGGTATTAGGGGTAATGTACTGAAGTGGATAGAGAACTGGTTGGCAGACAGGGAGCAGAGAGTCGGGATAAACGAGTCCTTTTCAGAATGGCAGGCAGTCACTAGTGGGGTGCCGCAAGGCTCAGTGCTCGGACTCCAGCTATTTACAATATACATTAATGATTTAGATGAAGAAATTAAGTGTAATATCTCCAAGTTTGCAGATGACACTAAGCTGGGTGGCGGTGTGAGCTGTGAGGAGGACGCTAAGAGGCTGCACGGTAACTTGGACAGGTTATGTGAATGGGAAAGCGCATGGCAGATGCAGTATAATGTGGATAAATGTGAGCTTATCCACTTTGGTGGCAAAAACACGAAGGCAGAATATTATCTGAATGGCGGCAGATTAGGAAAAGGGAAGGTGCAACGAGACCTGGGTGTCATGGTACATCAGTCATTGAAAGTTGGCGTGCAGGTATAGCAGGCGGTGAAGAAGGCAAATGGTATGTTGGCCTTCATAGCTAGGGGATTTGAGTATAGGAGCAGGGAGGTTTTACTGCAGTTGTACAGGGACTTAGTGAGGCCTCACCTGCAATATTGAGTTCAGTTTTGGTCTCCTAATCTGAGGAAGGACGTTCTTCCTATTGAGAGAGTGCAGCGAAGATTCACCAGACTGATTCCCGGGATGGCAGGACTGACATATGAGGAGAGACTGGATTGACTGGGCCTGTATTCACTGGAGTTTAGAAGAATGAGAGGGGATCTCATGGAAACATATAAAATTCTGATGGGACTGGACAGGTTAGATGCAGAAAGAATGTTCCCGATGTTTGGGAAGTCCAGAACCAGGTGACATAATCTAAGGACAAGGGGTAAACAATTTAGGACTGAGATGAGGAGAAACTTCTTCACTCAGAGAGTTGTTAACCTGTGGAATTCCCTACCGGAGAAAGTTGTTGATGCCAGTTCATTGGATATATTCAAGAGGGAGTTAGTTATCATGTCAAAAACGTCCTTTTTTTTCGCGCATGCGCAGAAGTGGGGGGCATCATTTTTCCAGCGCAGACATTAGGCTCCACCCCCCGAAGCTTAAGGACAGGCTGCGCGGCGCCAAATTCAAAAAATAGAACGGGGAAAGTTGCCAGTCATTTTGTTTGAGTTGTTGGGGCCAAAAAAAACAGACGTAATTCTTGCAGTATATCAAAAAATGGCATTGGCCAAAATTGAGCCCACAAAATGTAACCAAAAAGGCTAATGGAAGGTTGGCCTTTATCTGAAGGAAGTTGGAATACAAAAGTGAGGAAACGATGCTTCCTTACTTAGAAGGTCAGAGCCTTGGTTGGACCCTATCTGGAGTATTGTGTTCAGTTTTTGGGACCATACCTTAGGAAAGATAAAATGGTTTTAGTGCAGATTCCGCAGAATGGAACTGGGACTTAAATGGTTAAATTATGAGGACACGTTGCATAAACTTTGTTTAAATTCCCTTGAGGGGTAATCTAATTGAGGTTGTTAAAATTGTAATGGAATTCGATAGGGTAGATACTTAAATAACAAATTAAATCCTTTTGCCACTATTCAAGGCACAATGCATTTACAAGCGAGCTGTGACTAAATAAATTGGCCCAATGCCTGCTCCACTCAGGACAGCCCAATTTCTAGATAGGGACCTAAAATAAGCGTTAGGCCCCTCACTAACTTTGGACATTTTTCAGGTGTCCATCCGAAAAATGGGCGCACTGATGACTAATTTCTGCTCTTTTGATTAACGTTTAGAAATTCATCTTTCTCTTTAAATCAATGTTCTAATGGAAAGCCTGAAACAAATATGAAGCAGTTCTGATTGATTTGTGCAATGCAAGTAAGAGAATACATTGAGACGATAACTGCTGCCAGTGAGAAAAAAACAAAGGCCAATTTGAGCATGAATTTACATGCATTTGCACACCATTTACATATCTATTACAATACAGGCAAAATTGTCGTGATTAGCACCGGTGAAGCAGTTAGCATTGATTTTGTATAATTAATGGCCAGAAATATATATTTAAGGGGAGGTGAAAATTGCTTGGAAGATTCTTCTTTGTTGGTGCCACAACTTTGACGATAGTGCAGCATTTACACACAATGGGCGTTCCTCCAGGCTTCCAGCAAATTTTTGATGGTGGAACGGGTGAACCTCCAAGACAAACAAAATGGGTTCCAGCCCTCTGGGAATTCCTATTTTACAATGCTGTGACAAAATGCTGTGGCAGGATTCTCCCATCTGCAGCAATTAACTAAATATAATTGCAATTGTCAGTCCTTTTTGATATTCATATAACTGCAAGTCGACCTTGAGATAAACTAACTTTCCAAAATCTAAAAAGGGTACAAAACCACATGTGTGGAGAGACAATGCATGCGCAACAGGATTCTTTTGGACTCAAAGTATTTGGAGTTGAGAAGCGCCTAAAGCACGAGGCGTTTCCGACATTATATCAATGACTACACTCTAAAAGTACTTCATTGGCTGTAAAGCGCTTTGAGACATCCACTGGTTGTGAAAGCTGCTATATAAATGCAAGTCTTTCTTCTTTCTTATAGGCTCTGGGGCTCAAAAATCAAATTTTGACCACATTTGTAATACATTTGTTTTCACAGACCTTGACATTTGAGACAAGATTTCATTATATTCCACTCAAAGTATCATTTTATTATATTTTTGTCACTTACTGCTTTATCTGAATATCAAAACAAGTGCTGCAGATCTATGCTGCCAATAGTCATCTCTTCTTTCATGGGAAACTGTTATTATGACTCAACTGCAACAAGACCTGGGTGTCATGATACATCAGTCATTGAAAGTAGGCATACAGATACAGCAGGCGGTGAAGAAGGCAAATGGTATGTTGGCCTTCATAGCTAGGGGATTTGAGTATAGGAGCAGGGAAATCTTACTGCAGTTGTACAGGGCCTTGGTGAGGTCTCACCTGGAATATTTTGTTCAGTTTTGGTCTCCTAATCTGAGGAAGGATGTTCTTGCTATTGAGGGAGTGCAGCAAAGGTTCACCAGACTGATTCCCGGGATGGCAGGACTGACATATGAGGAGAGACTGGATCGACTGGGCCTGTATTCACTGGAGTTTAGAAGGATGAGAGGGGATCTCATAGAAACATGTAAAATTCTGACTGGACTGAACAGGTTAGATGCAGGAAAAATGTTCCCGATGTTGGGGAAGTCCAGAACCAGGCAACATAGTCTAAGGATAAGGGGTAAGCCATTTAGGACTGAGATGAGGAGAAACTTCTTCACTCAGAGAGTTGTTAACCTGTGGAATTCCCTACCGCAGAGAGTTGTTGATGCCAGTTCATTGGATATATTCAAGAGGAAGTTAGATATGACCCTTATGGCTAAAGGGATCAAGGGGTATGGAGAGAAAGCAGGAAAGAGGTATTGAGTGAATGATCAGCCATGATCTTATTGAATGGCAGTGCAGTCCCGAAGGGCCGAATGGCCTACTCCTGCACCTATTTTCTATGTTTTTACATTTCCTGTCCCTATTCTATAGCAACTGGGTTTGAACCTCTGCAGGTCAGATATTGATTGGCCCAATGCATTAGCATAGGACTACATAAGGCAGTCATCTGGATTACTCTTCAAAAGAGTCGGCGCAGACTCGATCGGCCAAATGGCCTTCTACTGTGCTATACTTTTCTATGATTCTATGTTGTACATTAGTGCTGTTAACTTTGAGGAAAAGGTGCTGGAAAACAGTACAGTAGACTTGTGTGTTTCCTGTAATATTCAGGTTCAACTCCACCCAAACAGATCAAATGAAAACTATTTGATGACTTCTAACGGCCCAACTGAAATACATTTAGACACCAGTGTGGTTGCTAGATTTGTCTTCACTTGGCTCTAATTTGGCATTATTGCTCATACCATAAGGATAGAAATGGTAAGAAATGGAATGGAGAAAGTTACAGTTCATTTGGGGATGGCTTTCAAAATTGAGCTCACGAGGGACTCAGCTTTCCATTTGACCTGCACCATGAGGGTTGTCACTCGATGGAAAGCAGACACATGTAATACATGAATAGTCTCTTAAAAAGCTGACTATACAGGTGAGTAGATCACAGATGTGAACAGATGGTGCTGGTGTTGGCCACCTGTAGTTCCTGGTTTGGGAAGTTGCCAGAGAGCAACTTGCATCTGTGACATTAGATGTGCACTGCTGCAGGTATTATCACAATGGCAGCATGTACTGACTGAATTAAAAGATGACCAACTATGGTGTCATGGTGAGTAGATGATTTCTAATTAAAAATAACAGATCAGGTTGGTACAGCTGCTAAATCAGAGTGCTATTCTATTATGCTTTGTGAAATTGAAATGGGTAAAATAATAAGATTCAGAAAATCTAGGTTGCTTATAATAAACAGTGTCACATGTAAGCCATTATATCACTTCTGATGGTTATGAGATGGCAATTATTTTTATAAATCGCCAATTACTAGCTGTTTGATATGTTCCATTGAGTATTTAATTCTTCCCAAGGAGTGGGTGGAGAAGAGGAGGGAGATGATTAATGTATTCGCCTCTCTATCATTGTCAAGGTTGAAAGGTGAAGCAGTGCAACTATTTATTTCTTAAATGTACCTTCTGGAAGACCATCATTGATTTGAACACCATGTAAGCTGGATGATGCTATTGGACTCCAAAGCAAGTATGTTTCTGTCTTGATGGTCTTAAGTGAAGTTTTGAATTTGGGTTGGATGGATGTTTAATTACATAAGATTACATTACATAGGATATATGACACTGAAATAGGCCATTCGGCCCAACCAGTCCATACCAGCGTTTATACTCCACTCGAGCCTTCTCCCGTCTTTCCTCATCTAAATCTATCAGTATAACCCTCTATTTCCTTCTCCCTCATATGTTTGTCTAGCCTCCCCTTAAAAGCATTTATACTATTCACTTCAACCACTCCCTGTGGTAGTGAGTTCCACATTCTCACCATAATTTGCGTAAAGAAGTTTTTTCTGAATTCCCTATTGGATTTCTTGGTGACTGTCTTATATTGATGGCCTCTGGTTATGCTCTTCACCACAAGTGGAAACATTCTCTCTGTATCCACTCTATCAAAACCTTTCCTAATTTTAAAGACGTCTAATAGGTCACCCTTAGCATTCTTTTTTCAATTGTACCAGAAGAATTTGGTCTTTGTTCAATTGTATCTGAAGATTTTTAGCCCTGTGAAATCTATAGATTTTGGAGGAGAGACATTTGAGGATGGTGTTGTCAATCGTGTCAAAGGGTGCAAAGAGGTCAAGAAGGATGAAGAGAGATAGTTACTGCTGTCACAGTCTTAGAAGATGTCTTTTGTAACTTTGATTAGAGCCATTTCCATGCTGTATCAGGGGCAGAAACCTTATGGGAGAGATTTAAGCATAGATTTGTAGGAAAGATGAGCACAGATTTGGGAGGTGGCAACATGTTGAGGACTTAGAAGACAGAGAGGTTGAAGATGGGGCTGTAACTTGCATGAGCAGAAGGATCAGTGGTTTTGATCACCAATGTTTTTGTTATGTATGTAATAACTCGATAGACTGAATACTGTAAACGAACACAGGTACAAACCTGGCTCTGCTTTATTAGGGCCCTGAGTGATTGCATTACATGATGGCTTGCCTTTTATACCTGGGCTGAGCACACATGCGTACAGTCCAATGACCTCCGACAGTCGCGCCACCTGGTGGCTAGTAACCCAAGCATACATACATAACAATATCCCCCTTTAAGATATTAGTAACAGTCTTTTTACAAATTGAGACAGTCCGGGGCTTTCCGCTCCCGAGTTGATCGTCTCAGTTCAACTCCAGCCTCGGGTGAGCATTCTGAGTCTGTTATGACGAGGGGCTGGGTGGCTGATCTGATGGGAGTGGCAATAACCATGTCAGGGATTGAAAGTCCAGATTCATTGATGACTGAGAGTAGATTGGTTGGTCACTGATTGTGTCTTCCTCAGACTGTTCCGGTTCATCCATGTGCTGCAGCTTTATCTGATCAACATGTTTCCTGCATGTTTGCCCATTCTTGAGCTTGACGATAAACACTCTATTACCCTCCTTGGCCGTAACAGTACCGACGATCCACTTGGGACCTTGACCATAATTTAGTACATACACAGGATCGTTAACAGAAATGTCGCGTGACACAGCAGCGCGGTCATGATACCACTGCTGACTTTGATGTCTGTATTCAACATGATCATTCAAGTCAGGGTGGACAAGAGAGAGCTTAGTCTTGAGACCTCTCTTCATCAATAGTTCAGCAGGGGAGACTCCGGTAAGCGTGTGGGGTCGTGTCCTGTAACTAAGCAATATGCATGACAAGCGAGTCTGCAGTGAACCTTGAGTTACATGTTTCATACTCTGCTTGATGGTTTGGACAGCATGTTCTGCTTGACCATTATATATGGATTTGAATGGAGCTGACCTCACATGTTTGATACCATTGAGTTTCATGAACTCTTGAAACTCCAGACTAGTGAAGCAAGATCCGTTGTCGCTTACAACGATGTCGGGCAGACCATGAGTGGCAAACATGACATGAAGGCTCTCAATGGTAGCTGTGGATGTACTGGATGACATGATTATACACTCTATCCACTTGGAATATGCATCCACCACAACTAAAAACATCTTTCCCAGGAAGGGACCTGCAAAGTCGATGTGGATCCTGGACCATGGTTTAGATGGCCATGACCACAGACTCAGCGGCGATTCCGCTGGTGCTTTACTTAGCTGCATGCAAGTGTTGATTCCAGATCAGAGTCAATTCCAGGCCACCATACATGAGACCTGGCAATGGCTTTCATCATGATAATACCGGGATGCGTGCTTTGTAGATCATGTACAAATTTCTCTCTGCCTTTCTTAGGCATAACAACCTAAGATTACCCCACAGTAAACAATCTGATTGAATGGATAGTTCATCTTTGCGACGGTTGTAAGGTTTGGTCTCATCACTCATTTGCTTGGGTATGGCAGACCAATCACCACTAAGGACACAATGTTTCACAACCGATAATATCGGGTCCTAGCTGGTCCAGGTCTTAACTTGTTGAGCCGTGACAGCGGTTCCTTCACTTTCAAAAGCATTCATAACTGAGGTCTGCAGGTTGTGGCGTCTCCACTTCCGGTGTGGGCAACGGCAGGCAGCTCAGCGCATCGGCACAATTCTCGGTGCCAGGTCTATGGCGAATGAAAATAATCATCGGCAGATAATGTCAGCGCCCACCTCTGGATGCAGACGATGCATTGGTATTGATACCTTTGTTTTCTGAAAACAATGAAATGACTGGCTTGTGATCTGTTTCCAGTTCAAACCGAAGACCAAACAGGTACTGATGCATCTTTTTAACCCCATACACACAGGCTAATGCTTCTTTTTCTACCAGGCTGTAGGCTGTTTCCGCCTTTGACAAACTTTTAGAAGCATATGCAACAGGTTGTAGTTTACCCGATTCATTAGCTTGTTGGAGCACTGAACCAACTCCATATGACGAAGTATCACAGGCCAATACCAGACGCTTACACAGATCATAATGTACCAGCAGCTTGTTAGAGCAAAGCAGATTAGTAGCTTTGTAAAAAGCTCTATCATGAGACGCACCCCAAACCCAGTTGTCACCTTTTCTTAGCAGCATGTGCAGTGGCTCTAATAAAGTACTCAATCTAGGTAGGAAATTACTGAAGTAGTTGAGTAGACCAAGGAATGAACACAGCTCTGTCACATTCTGAAGCTTGGGTGCATTTTTGATGGTCTTGGTTTTCGAGTCTGTAGGCCTGATGCCGTCAGCAGCAATTTTCCTCCCCAGGAATTCGACTTCCGGTGCCATGAAGACGCACTTCGAACGTTTCAATCTGAGTCCCACTTTGTCCAGACAATGTAGAACCTCTTCCAAGTTGTTCAGATGTTCGGTGGTGTCACGACCTGTGACCAGGATGTCATCTTGGAACACGACGGTTCTAAGGATGGACTTGAGTAGACTCTTCATGTTCCTCTGAAATATGGCTGCAGCCGAGCAAATTCCGAAAGGACACCTGTTATAGATAAACAGTCCTTTATGAGTGTTGATGCACGTAAGTTTCTTCGACGTCTCGACCAGCTCCTGTGTTATGTAGGCCAATGTCAGATCCAGTTTAGTGAACGACCTCCCCCCAGCTAGCATTGCAAACAGGTCATCAGCCTTTGATAATGGGTATTGATCCTGTTTCGAAACTCGGTTGATCATAAACTTGTAGTTTCCACAAATCCTGATAGTGCCATCATTTTTCAACACAGGAACAATGGGTCTGGCCCATTCGTTAAATTCGACCGGTGATATGACCCCTTCACGCTGGAGTCTGTCCAGTTCGATTTCGACCTTCTCCCTCATCATGTACGGAACCGCCCGAGCTTTATGATGGACAGGTCTTGCATTCAAGTCCACGTGGATCTGCACCTTGGCTCCCGTGAAATTGCCGATGCCTGGTTCAAACAGCGAGGGGAACTTGCTCAGCACTTGAGCACATGGCATATCATCCTCCGACGACAACGCTTTGATATTGTTCCAATTCCAATTGATTTTTTCAAGCCAATTCCTGCCGAACAGCATTGGACCATTGCCTGGAACAATCCATAATGGTAAATCATGAACTGCACCATCATACGACACCTTGACTACTGCGCTGCTAATCACTGCTATGAATTCTTTAGTGTACGTATGCAACTTGACATTGACTGGACTCAGCTTAGGCTTCACAGCCTTAGTACCCCACAGCTTGTCGAATGTTCTCTGGCTCATTATTGTTTGACTCGCACCCGTGCCCAATTCCATCGTTAAGTTTCACTGTTAAGTTTCACATTAATCATTATCAGTTAGCTCTTTGTTAGGAATGAATACAGTTCATACACTTCCTCCTTTGGTATCTCGGATTGCATATCCGGATCGGCACTATACTGGTCATCCATGTGGTGTGTCGCAGCACGCTTGCTCAGTTGTGGACACAAGCGCTGGAGATGCCCCTGTTTCAAATGGCCTTTACAAATGTACTGTTTAAACTGATGAGGCCGATGATTGCCCACACAATGCCAACATGGTGAAATCGGATTAATTCCCATTGGTGGACTTTGAGCAGCCACAGGTTTCGCATTCATTTCGAGTAGGCCCTGCCATATGCAGCTCTGCCAATTGATGATACAATCTTGTTTACAGTACTTGCCGAGTTCCGATTTTTCGATGATATCTGCTTTAAATGTCTGTCCGTCGTCATGCATGCCTGGGCAATCGTGATGACCTTGCTCAAGTCCAGCATTTCCGCCGCCAGTAGTTTATGCAGGATCACCTCGTGGTTGATTACAAAGAAGTCCCGCAGCATGTCTCCCAACGCATTTTAGAACTTACACGGTCCAGCTAGACGTCTTAGCTCGGCAACAAATTCCGACACATCCTGGCCCTCAGAACGAACTTGCGTGTAGAATCGATATCGTGAGATGATGATGCCTTCTTCTGGTTTGAGATGGCCATGTACCAGAGCACACAATTCCTCATAGTTCTTGTCCGTTGGACTTGCAGGCAAGAAAATATTCTTTGAGTCCATAGATTTTCGGACCACAAACCGTGAGGAAGACCGCCCTGCGTTTAACTGCGTCAGTGGGTTTCTCCATTTTGTTTGCCATGAAGTACTGGTCCAGACGAGCTACAAAATCTGCCCAGTCATCTCCCTCCACGAATCTCTCCAGAATTCCAATTGTGCTCATTTTTGCATGCGAAGGTTCTTAAGTTACCTCGTCACCAAGTGTTATGTATGTAATAACTCGATAGACTGAATACTGTAAACTAACACAGGTACAAACCTGGCTCTGCTTTATGAGGGCCCCGAGTGATTGCATTACATGATGGCTTGCCTTTTATATCTGGGCTACACACACGTGCGTACAGCCCAATGACCTCCGACAGTCGCGCCACCTGGTGGCTAGTAACCCCAAGCATACATACATGACAGTTTTGAAAGAGAGGGGACAGTACCTGAAAGGATAGAACCATTCACAATGTCAGCTGGCAGGAAAGGAATTTGGGTGCTCGGCGGCTTAGTGGGAATGGAGTCAAGAGAGTAAGATTTGGGTCTCCTGGACAAGATGAGCTTGGCATGGGCATGAGGAGAGTAGCTAGGGCAGGCGTTGCCTTGGGGGCGATTTGACTTGATGGGGAAAGAGTAAGGGATGTTACAGTAGAGACAGCTGGCAGCTTTATCATAAAAGGAGGATCTTTCACAACTTCCCTGGACCATGATTTCACCTGTCCCTTTGTTCTCTGGCTGGACAGAAAGCCAGCACCTTTCTTAGGACCCATTCCTTGCTCTCTCTGCCTCCACCTGGATGTGTGCCCCAACCATACAACCTCATGCTGCGTACACATGAAGTCAGCCATTCCCAACATCTCATTTGGCAATGCCTACTGGAAGTGTTTGGAATGTGATAATATAAGAACATAAGAATACAAGAAATAGGAGCAGGAATGGGCCATTTGGCCCCTCGAATCTGCTCCGCCATTATCCTTCAAAAATCTATCAACCTCCACCTTAAAATTATTCAATGACCCAGCCTCCACAGCTCTCTGGGGCAGAGAATTCCAAAGATTCACAACCCTCTGAGAGAAGAAATTCTTCCTCACTTCTGTTTTAAATGGACAACCCCTTATTCATAATGATCCACCTATTGTTTCAGACAATTGATAACAAGTTTGATGGCTTCCTTAACCTTTTGGAGAACTCATTAACAAACTTATACCCTTTTTCCTCCCAAGGCTCCAGCCTATCCTCTTATAGTAACTTAACCCCTTGTGAGCTAAATTTAATTTAATTTAATAGTAACATTTTAGTATGGATATGCCGTAAGAATACAATAAAAAAACATGATCAACAGATATAGTTCATGTATTATGATTGGTTAAGAAGCCTGTGGTGATTTTCTTTTCACCCTTGAAGAATATTTTTGTATTCCTTTTTAAAAATTCAACCTGTGGTTTAACATCAATAAATTTACGAGTCCCAGGGATTAGGTGTCAAAAAAACCTGCTGTAAACATTAAACATATCAGACCATGTCCCATGCGTTTATTGAGCATTTAGAAACTATTGATTGACTTGCACACTCTGGGACTCCAATGTTTATTGGTTAAGCAGTCTCCAGTTACAAACCCCACACACTGTGTCGTGTTTGGCCTATCGCTACATTCTGTGGATTGGTAGTCAGAGAAGAATTCATAAGAGTAAGGTTTTTGATATAAAGGCTGAATAGTATTTTGGCTCCTTTATCACCCTGGAGCATACATAAATCTAAAGAAATAAATAGCTACTGCTGCAGGATTATTGGTTAAAGCGGGTCATCCGAACGTACAAACATACAAATTTGATAGTCAGATAAAGACCAGCTGGTTTATTATGCCCGCCCCACAGCTCATGATGGCTGGAGCATCATGACTCCTGGGAGAGACAGAAAATCAGAGAAAGAACCTAGGGCCAATAAGGGAAAAAATTACTCAGGAAAATTCCTCTCCAACCACCTCAGGCAATCATGGGGGAAGGATCTGGAGACGAGCTGAACCAAATTATTAATTAAGCTTCTAAGATCAGGAGAGTAAGAAGTTCTGATCTGGGGCTGTTCATAAATATTTGAGGTGGCTTAAATGCAATTTCCTTCAGTATGTGTTAAAAGGTCTTACTGATTAGTTTTATTGACATTGGATGCATATGGTGCAGAAAGGCCAGATAATGGGTTATGATGTGTTGTCACTTTAAGAGGTAAAGGCTAATTAATTAGCAGGAGGTCTATTCCCAAAACCTAATTAAGTTTTATGAAGAGCAAGAACGGGATAGCTGTACCTGTGTCTGCTCAATTAGTTTTAATTAATAGCCCAAACAGATTGAATGATTTGCATTTTAAAATTAAAGAAAACCAGCAGCTGTGTATTGTAAACTCAGTGTTTTAAAACATTTGGATTTTTGCCCAATATCTTGTAGGTTTTAATGATGACAATAAACAATGCTTGAAATTTAAATTAGTGCTAACGTTCCCTTGTGGAGATGAAAGAATAATTTGTAGCTTTAGAACTTTCACCCCCCATGTAGAAAATTCAAATCACATAACCAAAATCATTCACCTCCAGTGTGGAGAGAAATTCTTCAAATTAAAGTCATGCATCCTACAGTCAAACTTTATTATTAAAAATTCATTGTGCCTGACAAACTCATCGAAATGTAAACTCCCTTATTGATTATGATGGTGGTTGCACATGAAGCAAGCGGAAAGTTTCTTTTAGAAATGTACTGTTAGAGATTCTAAGGTGATTACCATGCCAATAGCTTACTGAGTTTAATCAGTGAGTAACAGAATCATGCAGACAGGGGAGATCCCAAATTTGATCCACAATGTGTGTTGAGTTAGCCCATCGCAGCAGGTAGCACTAGTGCCACTATAATCGTCATCAGCACTGCTGGATTAAAGCATCGCAAAATTCGCCAGGTTGTTTACTCCTGATTACTAGCCTGCGACCGCCCCTCACCCCCCCGTCCCCACCTCCCCTCCCCATCCTTCCCCAACTCCCCTCCCACCTTGCTGGAAGAGCATACATACAGATGCCAGGTGAAGAGAGGATTGGAGGTGGCTGTGATGCCTTTTGTAGTCAAATTGTCAGTCAATGCCTGCTATCAATAACGCCCTCTTGGGTGAGATACTGCACGGTATTTAATGCCTGTGGAATGAAGCCCCAGGCAAGGACTCAATGGGGGTAATTTTCACCTTTCCCACCTGTGTGGTAACCTGGCCAAAGACCGCTCTAAGTGGAGGAAGTGCATCCGGGATAAGGTGTGTCTGCCCTTTACAGAACCTGCCCAAAATTCATTCAATTGATTTATTGGTGAGCAATCCACTCTGCAGGTTTCTGCCCAGGCAGCAAAGTTGAAAATTACCTCTAATAAATTTAGGGGAGGATGAAAAAAGGATGGGAGAAAATTGGCTACATTGTTATTAAGAAGTGAAATTAGATAAGATTATGTTTTATATATAGTGAAAAGGATGATGATATAATGAGTAAACACAATTCCTGGAACAACCTACTCTGGAAATATTATCACAGGGTTGGTTTTGCTCGCACAGAAAGTTTGTCGTACAACCGATATTGCATCTTTTGCAACAAACACTGTAATGACCGTTTTTATAAACAAACATGATTTTGTTCAGACTAAGAGGGGGATGTTATTAACTGGTGTGAAACGTTTGTGCCTGTTCTAATTTGTTTGATATTTCTCCAGTACTCACCGTCCCAAAGATTATTCATGCAAGCGAGCCCTTACTCCTTACCAATTGAAGTGTGATTTATATGCACAATATCTGCTAATGTATTCTTGCCTGGGGTTGAACAGAAACCCTTGTTACTGTAATTAGCTCGCTGAATTTACATGGGCCCTCTCATGTTCTTTTAGCCTTCAGATAGCAGAAGAATTAACATTCTACCAGGTCATGTGACTTAAGCTATAAACTACAAAACGATTTAGTAGACAGAAGTGGAAAATCAATACAGCTGATTTCACATGAATACAGGGAGCCCTGAAATTCCGATGGATTTGTGGATATAACCCTGGTAGATAAATCTTTGGGGGGGCGCGGGGTGGAGGGAGAAAACATCCGGCAGTTTTACACTCCATTTATATTCTACCCTAAATTCTGCCAAAAGTGAGGGATGGTGTAAGATGCGCCTGCTCTAGAAAGAGAGCAGCCATGCAAATGATGAGTTGGGCCAGGATGACATTATTAGCGCTAACTTTCATGATTTCCATCTGAAGAACCGCTCAACTAAGTTATGGCACTATAAAACAGGGGTAAATTAGAACAGCGACTAAGGAAAGCTGATGTTGGAATCTTAAAGTGAATTGTTATGTTTCATTGTGCTGTTGTTTAAGCGAGCCAAAGGTGGACAGAGGAAACGTTACAAGGACATCCTCTAAGCCTCCCGGATAAAGTGCAGCATCCCCACTGACACCTGGGAGTTCCTGGCCATAAACCGCCCTAAGTGGAGGAAGTGCATTTGGGAGGGCGCTGAGCTCCTCGAGTATCGTCGCTGAGAGCATGCAGAAATCAAGCGCAGACAGCGGAAGAAGCGTACAGCAAACCAGGCTCCCTGCCCACCCTTTCCCGCAATGACGATCTGTCCCACTTAGTTCTCGTATTGGACTATACAGCCTCTAAGGACTCATGTTAAGAATGGAAGCAAGTCTTCCTCGATTCCGAGGGACTGCCTATGATGATGATGAGTTATAACTTTGGGTTAGTTTTCTGTTTTTTTTTGGTCCTAGTTTCATTTGGAAGTCTACCACGATACTTTTTTATTTCCATAACATATACTGCTGGGCTGCAGTATGGGTTTCCCCAATGGGCATTTATGATATATATATTTGGAGAAGAAAAGAAGGATGAGTAGCAGTAAAGTAGGAGGTCAAATTCATCATTCAATATCAGGAGAAATCCAGATCCTCTGCAGATACCCAGCCACCAGTGTGTATGGACCTAGAAGATCTGATTTGAATATATCCCTGGAGTTACTCATAAAGATGCTACAGTTCCTCCGAGAAGCCGTGGAAGTACTTTGCACTATCCTACAGAAAGACCTGCAAACTTCTTTAAAAACCAGGACAGCACTTACTGTGGATCAGATAGTCACAATAGCACTTAATTATTCCCTGGACACGGAATCATTCCAAGAGGTAACAGATGACTTCTCTCAGGTCAGTTAATTAACTGTCCATTCTTCCATAAGGCAAGTAAATAATGCTCTGTTTGTCAGGGCAATCCACTTTATTACATTTGATGAACGGATCATTAGTATTTATCAGATTGCAGGGTTTCCATGAGTGCTTGAAGTTGTAGATTGCACTCACATGGCCATACAGGTCCCGACTGTCAAACCATACCATTATCGGAAGTGAAGGGGATTTTACTCCCTTAATATCCAATTAATGTGAGACTTCAGGCACGGCTTTCTGCAAGGCAATGCCAAGCTGCAGGGAGCTGCCACAATTCATTCAGCAGTCCTTCAGACTCGATGCAAATACATTGGGGGGGAAATTGCGGTCGGAGGCTTCCTTCGGACGAACGCCTCCTACCCGAAAAAAATGTACAAAAATACCTGATGATCCCGGAGGAACGTAAGATTCCGGTTGGAGGCCTCCATTTGCTGTGCAGCGTAAGGGAACATGTCTTCCAGATGTTTATGCACATGCTGGAATCATGTGGGCCTGGACCATCAATTACGTATTCACATTGATTATAATGGGAACTTTGTTTGCACTCAATGGGAATACTTCCCTAAAACAAGAAACACAGCACAATAAATCAAAAAACATCTCTCATATTTAAATTTAATTGAAATTGAATGTAATTAAATGTTTTAGAAAAAAATATATTATTTTGATTTTTTTTAAATGTTTTTTAAAAGGATGAAAAATAAACTTACCTTAATGGACAGGGTTTTTAATGTAAAAATGAGTGATTAAATTACACTTTTCTATGTTTTACGCTGGTAAAAGTAAGCTATACGTCTGCTTTTACCAGGCGTAAGAGTTTGAAGGACATTCGTTGGGCAGATAGCCCAATCTCTGCCCCATGGATGTCCTTCCTGCGGGGATTCATAGGATCTGTCAAAACAGATCGGAAAAAGCCGGCTCTTGGCTCTTGGCACATGCGCATTGCGTGCCGAGAACCAGCATTTGCGAGGCATCACCGGGTGCGTGCGCACATCGTACACACCCGGCGAGGCTGCAATTTTTGGCCCAATGTTTGGTTTCTTCGGGCCAAGTGGTATCCAATACTACATCATTCAGAAGGACCACCCATGAGGAACAATTGCGTAGATTGTGCCTATAATTTCTGGAGTTTAGAAGAATGAGGTGTGATTTCATTGAAACATATAAAATACTGAGGGGGATTGACAGGGTAGATGTTGAGAGGTTGTTTCTCCTGGCTTAGAGAGTCTAGAACTGGGGGCATAGTCTCAGGATAAAGGGTTGGCCATTTCAGACTGAGATGAGGAGGAATTTCTTCACTCAGAGGATTGTGAATCTTTGGAAATCTCTACCCCAAAGGGCTGTGGATGCTGAATTGTTGAGTATATTCAAGGCTGAGATCGATAGAATTTTGGACTGTAGGGGAATCAAGGAATATGGGGATGGGGGGGGGGGGTGCAAGAGAGGGGAGGAGAAAGTGGAGTTGAGGTCAAAGATCAGCCATGATCTTATTGGATGGCGGAGCAGGCTTGAAGGGCCTTATGGCCTACTCCAGCTCCTAGTTCTTGTGAAGTGGAGAAATACAACCATGAGGCTCAAATCCACACTCAAATTAAAATTGACATGCTGAAATGAAGATTCAGGTGGCAAGTTAAGTCTGGGGGCTCTTTCTAATGTGCCCGCAGCTAAACTGCAACTTAAAAGGAGGCATATGATAAAGTTAGAGTTAACAGTACTAAAGATAATCATGAGGAATACAGAAGAAGGGACGTGAAAAGGGAAATTGGAAGGGTAAAAATGGAATATGAAAAAGACTCGCAAATAATGTAAAGGATGTAGTAAGAACTTTTATAAACACATAAAATGTGAAGGAATTGTTAAAGAAGGTAGGATCACTCAGGGATAAAAGAGAGAGTCTAAGTGTGGAGAATGATGGCATAGCAGAGATGTGACATAAGTATTTTACATCAGTTTTTACAAATGCTTGTGGAAGTGAGAATGAACATGAACTAGAGGGAAAATATCAAACAACTTTCAGATAGAACCGTAGAAAAAAAATGGATTCTGAAAACATTCACAGAACCCAAGGTGGACATGTTACAAGTCCCTTATGGCATAGAAACATAGAAGCAGTAGTAGGCCATTCGGCCCTTCGAGTCTGCACCGCCATTCAATATGATATGGCTGATCTTCTATCTCAACACCATATTCACGCTTTTCCCCCATACCCTAGATGGCAGAGAAGAGGTAGCAGGTAATACATTTTGAGAAGAAAAACAGGAATGGAAGTACAGGTATACACTCAATAGAAATATGCTGAAAGGTGTTGATGAACAGAGAGACGAATTTAGGGAGCTAGGAGCTAAATTAAAAACTATTCACTTCATACCCAATAAACATGTTAACAATCTGCTCACAATGCCCCATCTATGGGGGGGGTAAAGTCTTGCGCTTGGGTAAGGGTCTTCAGCTGGTGGAGGGACTGCTGGGGTAAGGGTCTTCAGCTGGGGGAGGGATGCACTTACGTTGGGGTGATGGACTTTAGCTGGGGGAGGGATGCACTTATGTTGGGGTGATGGACTTTAGCTGGGGGAGGGATGCACTTGCGCTGGGGTAAGGGACTTCGGCTGGAACTTGGTGGCTTTTGGGGAGATCTATCCTCTGTGGCTTGTGAAGTCAAAATGGATCGAATTACAAATTGGAAATTCACTCAGAACTTGGACTGGGTGGTTCCAGTTCACATTCCAAAGGAACTTCAGGGTGTGGCTTATCCTCCAAGGGGACCAATCAGCAATAGGTTTGAAGAGCGAATCAGAGAAACGGCTGCATTTCAGTTAGTACAAATAGATGCATCCTTTTTATATAGCTCCTTTCATGACCACCGGACGTCCCAAAGCACTTTATAGCCAATGCAAGACTTTTGAAGCGTCGTCACTGGTGTAATGTAGGAAATAGAAGAAATGTTTGAAGCAGCTTAAATGGTTTTTAACAAACTGTGAAAACCACTCTAGAAGAGGAAAGATATATCACATGATGTGAAAAAGATAGTGTATGAGGTTAGTGATCATTTGCATTTCATATGGTGTTGAAAGGGAGACCCCGACAAGGGCACAAAAGCGGTCTGGCTGCTAATGGAACAGGATATGCAAAGAGGAAATTGGCTGTTGGCTGTGAAGACAGTGTAATCAGCACTGGAGTAATGAAAAAGAGTGGCCTGTCCAGAGTAATAAAGTGTGTTTGAAAAGTGCACTGACCAGAGCACTACAGAAAATGAGATGCAGTTGCAAAATGCTAAAGCTGAGATATTGAAACTGAGTGTGGGAAGACTTGAAAAGAATTGTGACAAAGAGCAGGCAGGAGCAGGATAAGAACAAATGGGAAGGTCTTGTGATGTCTTCGGTAGCCTGGCTATGTTAACTAAACTTTACTATTAAATAGGCACTACCTTCATGAAAGAATTTGGGAAATGTTTTCTGGTTCATTTATATGTCAGCAGTGTGATGGTGTAATTCTTGTCAAAATATATCATCACATCATTTGAAATGAACACAGTTGTCCTATTTTTTAAAATGAAATCTTTAAACTCTCTTCATGGAGAGTGTCTCTTTAATTAAATACTTCTAATGGCAACTCCAGTACGATATGGGAGAAGATGCACAGCAGATGCTTTGAAAATTAATGGTGCAGCAGGCAAGTGTGGTGTTTTGAATCAATACATATCTTTCTTAGTCCCACAGTGACTGTGATTTACAGCAGAATGCAGAGCTGGGTGAGATGGTTCAGTAAGAACTGTACTGGTCATGTTCCAAAATAGGCGTTATGTGGGACATGTTTGCTTCCCTTTGTGCCCATTATGGATCTACTATTGAAATACTTCCCAGCGATAAATTCCTGGCAATGTAATCATTTTTGTTGTGCAGAAGACACATTTTTATCATTTACAGGACCCAGTCAATGTATAGGGCTGTTTTATGTATTTGTGAATCTCTGCTGTAACATACACCGTTGTAAAGCTTTGTATTTTATAATTGTTTTCACTTTTGCCTAAGAAGCAATTGTAATTTCATTACCAAACATGTACTATTATTGAACATAAGTTCATTATTGTCAGTCAGGCTTTTATTAGCAAATGCATCCAGTTTTTTAGCCAATGGTTTATTTACTTGAAGGCAATGTCTCGGTTTATTAATGCAATGTGCCAAAAGATGTGAGGTGCATCATTGTGGGCATGCACACTTCCTTTTCAGTTGTTTAAACTTTAAGAGATTATAGTAGAAAAGCTCTTTCTATAAACATTTTAAGGAAATTAACATTTTTCTGGCTTTGGAACATTACTATGGAAATTGCCACTGACGGATACTTGGCTCGTTAATAACAACATATCCTCCTTGGACACCTTTTGTGGATTCTTTGAAGAGTCAGTTTGTGAATATATCGGGCTGTATATGGCAGCCTCTCTGGGTGCGTACGATGTGTGTACGCACCCGAAGAGGCCTCGAACATGTGATGCGAATGCACGAGAACCGGCATTTGCGATCTGTCAAAATGTCTTTTGACAGATTACACGCATCCCCGAGAGAAGAACATTCGCGCGCTGAGATTTGGGCTATTTGCCCAACTCCTGCCGAGCAAATGTCCTTCAAACTCTTATGCCTGGTAAAAGCAGGTATATAGCCTAATTTTACCAGCACAAGCGTTTTAAAAGATAGAAAAATTAAACTTTAGTGCTAATTTTTATATTAAAACCCCTGTCCATTAAGGTAAGTTTATTAAAGCCCATTAAAAAAAATTCAAAAAAATAATTTTTTGTCTAAAACATTTAATTTCAATTAATTTTAAATATGTGAAGTGTTTTTTTTAATTTATTGTGTTGTGTTTCTGTGTTTTGGGGGGTATTCTCATTGATAGTAATGGGAGCTTGTACAAATGGACCTCATTATTATCAATGAGAATACTCCATAATCATTGGTGGTCCAGGCCCACTTGATCCCAGATTGTGCTTATGTTCCTGGGATGTGTGAGCCCATATGCTGGGCTGCGAAAGAAGGTCTAGGACCGCAAGTATACATTCCTAGGGACTACTTAGGGCTAGACTTTCGGCACATCATCGCCCATTTAGCGGCCATATAAGAGCTGAGATGCAGGCTATCGCCCATATTTGCTAAAAAGTGGAAACTAGTGCCCGATTATCACCCATTTATCGCCGGCCCAACTTTCGGCACACATGAATGTGCTGTGTTGCCCAGCTTAAAGAAAAAAAAAATGACGTCATCCGCGTGCAAGGCCGAGAATAGTGCTGAAAATAGAAACTTGCGCCCGATTATCGCTGACCCCTACTTTCGGCATTTCGCCCACAATTCGCCAAAATGATCGCTGGCCGAAAAAAATCGCTGAAAAAAAGCTACACTCACCTGACCTTAAGTCGGCACTACTCGACAGTACTCAGCACTATGGACACCATTTTGAAACTCGGAGGATCTGTACTAAAAGGCTGCTTGTGAGAAGAATCAATTTGTGAGTGATTTTAAAGGTCTTTTTGACTCTTGCCAATCATCTAATCACATTTTTATCTGTTGAGGACAAATTAAGGGCATTTATTGTGATGTGGCCTGTAATTTCTCAACCAGTGTTGATCACTAATCACCTGCTGCAGAATAGAGACGGGAGAAGGAATATTGAAGAGCATTATGTGCCCAATCAAAGAGATGGCAGACTGCTGCGGCGGAGGCGATGTTACACCCAACACGTTTACAGGGATAAGCGATCATACCTGAACTTGTCCGATAACACGTGCACTAGGGGCCTACGCTTCCGAAAGGAGATCATCAGTTAGATATGCCAGCTAATTAAGGGAGATGTGCAGCCTACAAGCACCATCAGGACTGCACTTCCCGTTGAGGTTAAGGCTACTGCGGCACTTTCTTTCTGCGCATAGGGCTCCTTTCAGGCCTCAGCTGGCGACATTTGCGGTATCTCTCAGCACGCCACATTGCTGCATTCGACAGGCGACTGAAGCCCTTTACGCATGCAAGATGGATTTTATAAGCTTCCCTATGACCAGGGAAGCACAGACTGAGAGGGCTTTGGGTTTCTCGCGAATAGCAACCATCCCCAAGGTGCAAGGAGCAATAGACTGTACGCACATCGTCCAGAGAGCACTTTTACAGGATGCAGAGGTGTTTCGGAACCGGAAGAGATTCCACTCTCTGAATCTGCAGCTTGTTGTGAGAGCACTGTCTCTGACCTGTTTGAGTCAGCCACAAGATCACCATTGGATGCTGGGGGATAAAGGATATGGCCTTGCCAGCTGGCTCATGACACCCCCCTGCATAAGCCCCAGACGGAAGCCGAGAAGCGCTACAATGAAAGCCATATAGCTATAAGCAATGTCATCGAAAAGACAATTGGAGTGCTGAAGCAGCGCTTCAGATGCCTGGACCACTCAGGTGTCAACCTATAATACCAGCCTGAGCAGGTCGCTGAGTTCATTGTGGTGTGCTGCATGTTGTATAACCTAGCTATGAGGAGAGGGCAACAGTTGCCACATGGGACTGCCGGTCAGGAGAGAGGGGACGCAGAAGAGGAGGACGAGGAGGAGGATGACAAGGACCATGGGGAGGACAATCAGCCGGGTGATGAACCCATGTCCCCATGCCCCCCCTGCAAGACTGGAAAAGCCCCGTGGTAGTTATGCAGCTGCAAAACTCTTGCGTCAAGAGCTCATAAATAAACGCTCTGCGTGAATTTACATTGGTGACAGTTACAGTTGCGTTACGTTTCATCCTTGCCTGGCCTGGCCTGGCCATTGTTTCCAACCATTGTATTGATGTTTTACCTTACGTTATTAGAAGGCACTTTAGGACAATTATAAAGTTAAAGAAAAATGTTTAATAATTAAAGAAAATTTGAAAATTTTTAGAACAAAACAGATATAACATCACCCCTCCCAACCCCAAACAATCAACAACATTTTTAACACAACAATAACATAACAACATGCTCCCACCATCCCAACAGTGAACATTTAATAAAAATATATTTTTAACAAGAACTAAGAACTATATACAGCACCCCCCATCCTACCTGCGGCCACGCTTCCCTCCTTGTAGTAAGCCCCTGTTTAAATCCGCGAGCAATGGGACCAGGACGTCTTGCAGCAGGGGACCTCCACGCCTGCTGCAAGACATGGGGAGGAGGGGGTGGGTGGTGTTGTCGGCAGAATCTCCTCAGTGGCTGGAGGAGAAGATGTTTCCGAAGAAACGTCTTCCGAGTCAGAAGGAAGTTCTTCCTCCTGTCCCGCATCTGTCCTGGTGTTTGGGACAGCACCTTGGGGTGCAGTGCCGTCTCCCTACACTATCGCAAGCCGCAAGGCATGGACAGCGTAGTTATTTGCCCCATTGCCACAACTATCCGATCCATGGCCTCCGTTATTCGTGCGGACATTGTGGCAATGTTTCCAGTCAACCCACCAAGCGCCAGGAGGAGTTCTCGACCTTTGTCGACGCTCGCCCTCGACAGTGATACCATGTCCTCGTTAAGATCTGCCCATCGCAGTGCGTGCCTACCTCGCCGACTCCACCTCCGTGAGGTTGGCGTGGGCACTGGACGCCTTGGGGTGGACTGCTGCAAGCCGCTTGGCCCCGCTACTTCATCTGGCAATGAAGACGTGGCCGCAAGTACCACAGATGATAGGTGGTCATCTTCCTCCTCCTCAGTTGTCTCCTCTTCTGGACCCATGGCAATGACCATCTGCAGCGGCAACGGGGTTCTTGCAGGGGCCTCCCTTTGCGCCTCGGGAGTCTCAGTAGCTTTAAAAACATAATTGATGTTATTAGAAGAGAAGGGTAGACATGGGAATACTTGCGTTGCGCTGGCATATGTACGAGGAGCAACATTACAGCAATAAATGTGAATGCGAGACGTTACATATGATTAAATCATATGGTTGTACATCTATGGAATTCTTTGCCTCAGAGAGCTGTAGAGGCTGGGTCATTGAATATATTTAAGGTGGAGATAAACAGATTTTTGAGCAATAAAGGAGTAAAGGGTTATGGGGAGTGGGCAGTGAAGTGGAGCTGAGTCCATGATCAGATCAGCCATGATCTTATTGAATGACGGAGCAGGCTCGAGGGGCCAAATGGCTTACTCCTGCTCCTATTTCTTATGTTCTTAACCGGAGAGTAATACAGAAGCTGCATGCATAACATGACATCATTCATATATTATAATGAAATGCTGTTAAATGACTTTAAATTACCACTGGTTTACCACTGCTTTACACATTACTCACGTGACGCAACAACGGGATCTGCACCACCACAGGTGGCAGAACGATTGTGGCTGCCCACTAGTGCTGCAGCATGTTCCTCCAAGTCAGTGAGCGGCTGTAGTTCAGCAGGCCCCCCTCCAGTGCGCCTCTGCTCCACCTGATTCTTAGATATCTCCCTCTGCAAACATGACAAGAGCATGGCATAAGCTAATTGACTAGGTACTATTACAGAAAGACAACAGATTCTAACGTTATATGCTAATACGGTTTGTGTCAACAATGGATGCATGGTTATAACATCTATGTTCAGAGAAAATATTTAATAAGATCGTGTTTAGGAACTAACGCTTGACACCAAACATGTCGCGTACAATCTCCAGGAAGGGCCCCATCCACGGGCCGTTGCATTAGGCGCCTGAGGGTCAGTAGGCGGTTTATTTGACTTGATGGAGGTCCCCCGGTGGGGGGGGGGGGAGAAATCAGGACCACTGGTGAGCTTGGCATTGACAGGAGTGTAATGGGAGGCGAGTATACAGTGGTGGTCCCCAGGGGTCAGTATTCGGACCACTGCTCTTTTTGATATATATTAATCACCTGGACAGGTACATGGGGCATAATTTCAAGTGTGAAAATTACACAAAACTCTGAAATGTAGTTAACAATGAGGAGGATTATAAGAAGATTTGGGAGGACATAGACAGACTGGTGAAATGGGCAGACACTTGACAGATGAAATTTAACCCAGAGGGGTGTGACGTGATACATTTTGGTAGGATGAATGATGAGAGATAATATAAACTACATTTTAAAGAGATGCAGGAATAGAGAGACCCGGGGTGGATATACACAAATCTTTGAAGGTGGCAAGACAAATTGAGAAGGCTGTTGAAAAAACATATGAGATCCTTGGCTTTATTAATAGAGGCACAGAGTACAAAAGCAAGGAAGTAATGCTAAATCTTTATAAAACACGAGTTAGACCCCAAGCTGGAGTAGTTGTGTTAAATTCTGGGTACTTTAGGAGTGATATCAAGGTCTTAGAGAGGGTGCAGAGGATATTTATTAGAATGGTACCAGGGATGAAAGACTTCAGTTCCATAGATAAACTGTGGTTGTTCTCCTTGGAGCAGAGAAGGTTAAGGGGAAATTTAATAGAGGTGTTCCAAATCTTGAAGGGTTTTGATAGAGTAACTAAGGAGAAACTGTTTCCTGTGACAGAAGGTTGATAACACGAGGACACAGATATAATTGGCAAAAGAAAACATAGAAACATAGAAAATAGGTGCAGGAGTAGGCCATTTGGCCCTTCGAGCCTGCACCGCCATTCAATGAGTTCATGGCTGAACATGCAACTTCAGTACCCCATTCCTGCTTTCTCGCCATACCCCTTGATCCCCCTAGTAGTAAGGACTACATCTAACTCCTTCTTGAATATATTTAGTGAATTGGCCTCAACAACTTTCTGTGGTAGAGAATTCCACAGGTTCATCACTCTCTGGGTGAAGAAGTTTCTCCTCATCTCGGTCCTAAATGGCTTACCCCTTATCCTTAGACTGTGACCCCTGGTTCTGGACTTCCCCAACATTGGGAACATTCTTCCTGCATCTACCCTGTCTAAACCCGTCAGAATTTTAAACGTTTCTATGAGATCTCCTCTCATTCGTCTGAACTCCAGTGAATATAAGCCCAGTTGATCCAGTCCTTCTTGATATGTCAGTCCCGCCATCTCGGGAATTAGTCTGATTCCAGAGATGACATGAGGAATTTTTTTGCGCAGCGAGTTTTTATGATCTGGAATGCACTGCCTGAAAGGCTGGTTGAAGCAGATTCAATAATTTCCAAAGGGAATTGGATAAATATTTGAAGTGGAATAAATTGCAGGACTATGGGGAAAGGGCAGGGGAGTGCGACTAACTAAATAGCTCTTTCAAAGAGCCGGCACAGGCATGACAGGCTGAATTGCGTCCTTCTGTGCTGTGTGATTCTATGATTCGTCAAACAAATCTAAATTTCACAATTTATTACATTATCTATCTTCGATCTCTGTCCTTAAACAGGGCCTTTCTTCTGAATTAGTCAATCTCAATGCTCTTCTTCCACCTATGGGGGTAATTCTGACCTTAGACAATAGTGTAAAGGAGCAGTATTAGCTTCGCCACCCGTTAAACACCTCTCCCAATTTTTATTTCCACTGACTTCAGAAAGTTGTGGGTTCAATTTGTACTTCAGGACTTGATCATGTAATCCAGACTGACACTTCAATGCATTACTGGGACAGTGTTACATTGTTGGAGATGCTATCTTTTGGATGAGAAAAGAATCTGCCGGCCTGTTCTTATTTACCCCCACCCCAACTCCCATCTCCCCAGCATCCGATCTCCCCCACCCCCACCCGGGTGGCTACGTGTTATGCTGGTTGATTTACAGCCGCAGGAAAGCAGTGCGTTGCAGTGGCATGCCCTTTTGGCACCCACAGATGACTGAAAAAATGTTAACGAGGCCAAAACTTGAAGATGATTCAGGCCGCCTGACTTGCCACATGGGCAGGTGTCGCAGGTGCACATCGACATCTCACCACAGCGTTCTGCAGGCAATGACAAACTTCTTATAATGTGTTGCAGATGTTGAAGGACTGAGCCCCATAGATCTGGGTCCCTAGGCTTCTTAGCCAAGAGCAATCATTTCATCCCGTTCCGTGGAGAAATGGTACTCTCTTTCTCTTCCACTCCTAGGTCCTCATAGAAACATAGAAAATAGGTGCAGGAATAGGCCATTCGGCCCTTCGAGTCTGCACCACCATTCAATAAGATCATGGCTGATCATTCCCTCAGTACCCCTTTCCTGCTTTCTCCCCATACCCCTTGATCCCCTTAGCCATAAGGGCCATATCTAACTCCCTCTTGAATATATCCAATGAACTGGCATCAACAACTCTCTGCGGTAGGGAATTCCACAGGTTAACAACTCTCTGAGTGAAGAAGTTTCTCCTCATCTCAGTCCTAAATGGCCTACCACTTATCCTAAGACTATGTCCCCTGGTTCTGGACTTACCCAACATCGGGAACATTCTTCCCGCATCTAACCTGGCTAGTCCCGTCAGAATCTTATATGTTTCTATGAGATCCCATCTCATCCTTCTAAACTCCAGTGAATAAAGGCCCAGTTGATCCAGTCTCTCCTCATACGACAGTCCAGCCATCCCTGGAATCAGTCTGGTGAACCTATTCTTATTTCTGGTTATCCTCACCTGTGTCAGTGACTCACCCAGTGACAGCCCTCTGAATGTCCAACTAATGGGTGTGGGTATCTCAGTGCTGGTACTTGTGCAGGTACAATGCCAAGATGGAATAGGTGAGAACATAACTGCAGCCATGGATCTGAAAGTCCACAGGCTGTCATCGGAATGGTTGTCCTCTTCCACCAAGGCATCGGCAAGGCCCAGTGGAGATTTTCATAGTTATCTCTAATAATTGTTCACATCCTCCTCGTGTACATTTTCTTTCTCACTTCCAGCATCCTTTGTAAAACTGAAACATGTTTATTATTGCCACCATAGCTTCATCTTCCACAACTAGATTATTCCCTTCATCCGGAGTGGTCACACCCTTTATTTAACTACTCTTTTACTTTTAATTTGAATATAAAAGCCCTTGTGATTTCCTTTTATATTATCTGCTAAGCTTTTTTCATATTCCTTTTTATCTTTTCCATTCCCCATTTTCACCTCTCTATTATATATTCTATATTCCTCATGATTTTCTTTGGTATTGTTAGGCCTCGTTTCAATGGGCTCAACTTTCCTGGGTCATTTGCGGCGTTTTTTTGACGCGTGCCATTTTTTCAGGAGTAATTAGTTAATTCAGAGTTTCCCCCTGGAATCTGCGCCAGCGTAACTGCTTTAGTTACGATTTTTCTACGTTAGGTTTTTTTGACGTCATCATGTCTGCGCCAGTTTTCAGCATTTTCGCAGTTTGCCCAAAAATTTATTATCCTAGGTCGGAGTATCTGGCCACGCCCGAAAGACCTTCTGGTGAGTTAACAGAAAGAAGTGCACATTGAAAAATCGGTGCTGAAAGACACCATTGTTTTTCATCGAAGTTATTGGAGGGATTCTCTAACATTTGAAATATCGATACCTTTCAACGGAGTACATGGAAGTTTATTGGATTTCTAAAGTTTTCATTTTTTTTTTACTCACACGCCACCACCAAACATCTTCAAGCAGGGCTGGAGGAGGGTCATAGCGTCGGCCGTTAGAATTGGCCCCGCGCCGGGACGCAAGGGCTCGGGGCTCAGCTGAAAAACAAGCCTGGGGAGGGGTGGGGCGGGGAGGAGAGGGAGGTGGCAGTAATAGGAAGGCTTCAGCACTGAGCCTGGGGAGGGAGGTGTCGATCGGAAGGCTGCTGCACTAGGCACAAGACTGCAATGAGTTAGGGGGAGGGGGGGAAAAGTCACAAGACTGCAATTAGTTGTGGAGGGGAAGAGAAAGGAGAAGTCACAAGACCTGGGTGTGATCCATCCATACAGACTTTGGGGAAAGAGAACAAAGAACCTATCCTGTCTGCCTTCCTGCCGTTTTGAGCTTCTTACAAAGGTCAAATTTAATTATGGGGGAAATACATACCTTGTGCGAGCCTTCTGCATGATGGTGCTACATAGGAGACAATTGATTCGATGTCATCGCATGAGGAACATCAGAGCCCGTAGGGTGCTGGGCAGGAGGCCTTACCCACATCGGGTATATCGAGACAGGTGTTCGTACCTGCACCTGAGTGATACAGACTGTGTCAGAAGGCTGCGTTTCCGCAAATAAAGTTGTGATTGAGATCTGCGAGTTGGTGAAAGCAAATCTGCAATCTAGAAGCGTCAGGAGGACTGCTTTGTCAGTTGAACTGAGGGTTACAGCTGTACTTTCATTCTATGCCTCCGGATCGTTTCAAGCTACAATTGGAGATGTGTGTGTCATCTCTTAACATGGAACACATGTCTGCATTTGGCAGGTGACAGCTGCAGTACATGCACGGAGGAATGACTACATAAAGTTCCCCATGACCATCCAAGCAATGCGTGACAGGGTTGTGGGCTTCTCCAGGTACAGGGCTGCATTGATTGTACCCACATTGCCTTGCGAGCACCTTTGGAGATGTACAGGAACAGAAAAGGCTTCCACTCCATTAATGCACAACTCATGTGTGACAACATGCATCGCATCATGTCAGTCAATGCAAGATACCCTGGGAGCATCCATGATGCGTTTATCCTATAAATGGACAGAAGGCTGGTAGAACTCCGTTAGGGGCATGTGTTCCTCCCTACATGATTTCACAATGTTCAATAGACACGGACAGGAAAATTTACCCAAAAGTCCAGTTCCCTTATCAACCCCTTTACTGTCCATCCATAATGAAACATAGAAAACCAGTCAAGCACCAGTGAGGCACTCTGTTACAACTGCTAGACGGTACCAATCCTACAGGCATTGATACATCATGTACATAAGGTATTGCAACTGAACAATGGCGACAGGTTGAGCTGAGACAGATGGTTATTATCACTTTGGTCCTGATTGCCAATTTGTCTGATGCCACTGGAATGGACACACAGGATTGAATTGGAAATAGTTAATGGCACGATAATTAAAAATGTGAAGTGGTCTGTTCGCCGAGATCTCATTCTTGTATCCAGCCTTTCTACCCTGATCAGCTCGATGGGTTACTGCTGGTGTTAAAATATAACTGATCATTGGACTTGTTTATATGTTCATACCTACTCACTGTGGATGAGGGGAGCTGGGAAGTGGTGAGGGGTGAAAATCTCCTGGTACATTGTTTATGCATCAACCCAATAGCCACAGGGGTAGATTTTTTTTTCCAGTCCAGCTCCCATTTATTGTCCATCTATGATGAAACAGGAAACGAAACTGTAACGTAACAAATACGATGAAGGTTCTCCTGTTCAATGTCGTTTATTAGAAAATACGCTTGATGACTGATAATCTGTGCTTTCTTGGTGATATCACATACTCACATACTTAGCTACTCAACTGCTCAGCTCACTGTCACTTATACATAAATAATTCTCTTCTCTACTTACACCTTTCTTTCTGGCCTCCAGAGACATGGTTGCCCCTGATTTGCACTGTAATCTATTAGGATTACATTGAAGGTGATGCATTTGCCTCATTAGCACATGCATTTTCATTTCCCAATTTTCATTGATCATTCTGAAGTATGATCCAATGCGTTTTAACTGAATTTAACTTTGCTTCACTGCTGACTGCAAATTCCAGGCCCATATTCACCTATTAAAAGACAGTTACCAAATAGTTATTTAAAAAAAAAAATCAGGTTCTAAAATCTGTTTGCCACAAACTTCTGTTTTTCTGTCATGGTCCAAAGCTCTAAGTTAAAGCTTCCTTCTTCCCATCTGTATGATTCAGTTTCAAACTGTGAGGTCGATATTACATGTTTGGGTGTCATTTTTTAATCTAGATATTTTTGGCTTCCATGTTTCACACTTCACTCCCTGTTTCACACTAACTCCCTATGTCCCAGAGAGAGTTCTCACTTGCTCCGAGAGCGAGGTAAACATAGAAACATAGAACATAGGGCTAGACTTTCCACTAGGTGGCTATGGCCCCAAAAATGGGCCTTGTTCCAGCGCTGTGGAACGTCTCGGCCTTGCTGATCGCCGGCACAAGGCCCTTTTTTTTTTGCGATTTTCCACTCGGCCTTACCCCGGCGATGTCAAATGGGCGATCTGATTTTTCGGCGATCTAACAATCGCCCAAAAAAAGCAGAAGTCAAACGGAAGTCATCGAAAAAAAAGCTTCCCTAACAACGCTATTGTGCGCATGTGTGGGATGTTTTTTTTGGTTGACTTTATTTTGCCGCATTTCGAGAGTTCATGGGTCATCGCACATGCTCAGAAGCACAGGGAGGGTCAGAAAGAGTGGGAGAGAAGGAGAGAGGACTTGGTAGTTTGCTGTGAGGAAAATATCGATTAAACCATTATCTTTGACAAATCTATTAAATTTGATTGATCTAATAGCTAGTATAGGAGCTATTATCTAGCATCTATTATCGCTTATCTGAAAAAACATTTTGTAGCAATGTCGATGCAAATCAAGTGCAAAAAGAAAGGGAGATGGAGAGGAGAAGGGCCAAAGCATTTAGTGAGGAGGCCAATGAGGCCCTTGTTAAAGTGGTCACAATGAGGTGGGAGGACTTGACACGAGGTGGGCATGGGAAACCTCCACCCCATGCATATCGTAGAATTTGGCTGGAGATTGCCGATGTCATGACATCGTCATCGAATGAGGTGTGGACTGCTGACCAGTGCCGCAAGAGATGGAACAGCCTGCTGGCAGCTGCCAGAGTAAGTTTGATTATATATTCTATATTTAAAACATATTTAAAAGTAATATTTAAAATCACACATATGTATTATTTACTTGATGTTTATAAATTATTAATATGTATTATTTACTTGATGTTTATAAATTGTAAATAAAATCCTCAATGTCATTTATTTATAATGTAAAGTAATTAAATTAAAAATACATGTGTTCTCCCTAACACTAGGTTGAATCTTATAGTATTAAACATTATTCATATGCACTACAATGTTATGTAATAATTGAACATTTAAATCTGTCAGTCTTAAATGTTTATTGTGAAGTCCATTGGCTTATGCCATGCAATGTTAACTTATAATTTACAGAAGAAGATAACTATCAACCGCGTGGAGTAAAGGACGACAGGTGGCGGCTCTGTGACGGTACACGTTCTTACTCAATTCAAGGAGCTTGCGGTGGCCTTGGTGGGGCCTGAAAGCTGTTTGGTCACGACTCATGACGTGGCCGAGCCCACCCTTCAGTCTCGTGAGTAATGAGAACTGTGCAATATGTCAAACATTATTAAATACATACAAAAAATATCGTAGTTACGCATGTAATGTTATGCAATTATAATTCAATAATTTCGATGTAGTCTTGATCTACGAATGAGGCCATGTTAACCCTTGTGGATATGGGGTTTTGAAAAGTATTGCAATGTTTTGGGTTATTGAAATATTGATATATATTGATATGTATTGTTATGAGTTGTTTAGAAATTTCATTCATCTTTCTAAGGTGAAGTGTCCGTTGAGCATTGCGAAGCAGCAGAGACATCTACAAATATCGACCCATCCAACAGCTCGCAGGAGGAAGAGACGGAGGAGGAGGAGGACGTTACAACGCACTCTGTCAGTAAATTTGAGGCGGAGCAAGAGGAGGAGGAGCAGGAGGAAGAGGATGAGATTGTTTTTGTGAGGCGGGGGGGGGAAACAACCTGCGGCCATCTCCATTGAGATGGAAGAGGCACCGGGACCAAGCGGTGTGCAGATGGCGACGCCAAGGCGCGTCATTTTGCAAATGCCGACCCCACAGAGGTCCGGTCAGCGTGGTGAGCAATTGCTTACCATGGAGGGCCAGACAGAGTGCTTAATGTCCCTGTGCAGGGAGACGGTCGCGATTGGTCGCGACCTTATCCAGGGTTTCGCGGGATTCTTTGCCAACTGGAGCCAGTTCTCGGCAAACTGGAGCCAGTTTCCAGCATCCTGGAGTGAATTCTGCACGAACTTCTCCAACTGGTCTTCCGAGCAAGCACAGACTGCAAGGGAGACGTTGGAGGCCATTCGGCAGCAGACAGCCGCAACCAATGCCCTACGGCATGCATTGCTGGCTGGACATGGCGCTGCACCCCAAGGTGTCGTGTCTGCTCGCAGCGAGACACCAAGCACACAAGCGAGTACGGAGGACACAGTTCCTCCTGACTCGGAAGTGGAACTTCAGGCCTCCGCTTCCGCTCCGCCACCTCCAGCACGGCAGGAAGTTTTGCCGTCCCACTCTGCACGACGTCTTGGTGCCGGTCTGCGTAGATCAAAACGGGCAGGTGGGGTATGACTACCGGGTGGGACTGGACCTGGAGGGAAACGTGGCCGCAGGTAGGGAGGCGGGAGTTTTTTTCACAAAGTTTACCTTTTTGTTCACTTTTCACTTGTTAACTTGTTCAGTTGTTCTTGTTCTTGTTTTGTTAGTTGTTATTTGTTAATTGTTCATTGGTAATTGTTAAGATTTTGTGTATTTGAGGGAAGGGTGAGTTGGTGCGCGGGCTGGGGGGAGGGGGTTGGAGGGATAGTTTATCAAATTTTTTTCTCAATTGTTAATAAAAAAATTTATCTTTGATTCAATAAATTGTGTGTGTTTTCTCTCTTAGTTATATTGGTTATCAACTATACAGTTGTTAATCCATAATTGTTCTTTTAATATACAAGTACTTTAGTAACAACTTCACTATGTAAAAGCTATTTAATAAATTCAATATTTACCAAAATTAACATAATAATACCTATTTATATTCCCTGTCCCAATATTCTGAGTACAACTAACTCTCTAAATAACTCACAACTAATGCTCCACCCTTCCTCTGAAGTAAGAATGGTGTCCGTAGTGCCCATTTTCCTTCCCTTAGGCCCAGAAAAAGCAACGATTTCTCAGCACTCTTTTGGGCCTTGCATCGGCCCAGTGAAGTGCATGCTAGGTGCTGAATCATGGGATGGGCCTTGTGTGGGCTATAACTTCGGCGATCTTCTCGGTGATTAAAGTGGAAACTTAGGCACGTGTTTTTCAGGCGATATTTTGGGCCTAGTTTTCACTTTTTGCTCAAACTAGGCGATAGAGGTCCGTTTTGGGCCATATATGGACCATAGATGGGTGATGTGAAGTGGAAAGTCTAGCCCATAGAAAATAGGTGCAGGAGTAGGCCATTCAACCCTTCGAGCCTGCACCACCATTCAATAAGATCATGGCTGATCATTCACCTCAGTACCCCTTTCCTGCTTTCTCTCCATACCCCTTGATCCCTTTAGCCATAAGGGCCATATCTAATGCCCTCTTGAATATATCCAATGAGCTGGCATCAACAACTCTCTGATGTTGGAAATTCCACAGGTTAATAACTCTCTGAGTAAAGAAGTTTCTCCTCATCTCAGTCCTAAATGGCTTACCCCTTATCCTTAGACTATGTCCCCTGGTTCTGGACTTCCCCAACATCTGGAACATTCTTCCTGCATCTAACCTGTCCAATCCCATCAGAATTTTATATGTTTCTATGAGATCCTTCTAAACTCCAGTGAATAAAGGCCCAGTCGATCCAATCTCTCCTCATATGTCAGTCCAGCCATCCCGGGAATTAGTCTGGTGAATCTTCGCTGCACTCCCTCAATAACAAGAACGTCCTTCCTCAGATTAGGAGACCAAAACTGAACACAATATTCCAGGTGAGGCCTCACCAAGGCCCTGTACAACTGTAGCAAGACCTCCCTGCTCCTATACTCAAATCCCCTAGCTATGAAGGCCAACATACCATTTGCATTCTTCACCGCCTGCTGTACCTGCATGCCAACTTTCAATGACTGATATACCATGACACCCAGGTCTTGTTGCGTAAAATTAGTAGTATGCACAGGAAATGGAGAAGCCTTTTTTAGTTTATTAAACAGCAATAGAAAAAAATCAACGATAGCAGTAATACAATAGGTGTGATTTTAATCCTGCTCCCCATTGTTAAAATTGCACTAGAGACTTGCGCGCTGATGTCCCACTCCCTTCCAGAAGTCTTTAATTTTAAGCTGCTCTTCTGAACAGGAGGGAAGAACACCCAGTAGAAACGGTTGGGGTCATTCATTACATGATGCCATCAGGACCCAACTGCTATTTTGACCAGTGGCCTAATCAGAGAAGCTACTGTGGACTTTACTGCCAGGTGAAGCTAACAGGAAGAAGTGTCCAGGCCAGAAGAGGATCGAAGAGGTAAATTTTTAAAACTTTTGGTGTCCTGGCCAATATTCGTCCCTCAATCAACACCAGTAAAACTGATTATCAGGTCATTATCTCATTGCTGTTTCTGGGACCTTGCTGTGCGCAAATTGGCTGCAACGTTTCCCTACATTACATAGAAACATAGAAAATAGGAGCAGTAGTCGGCCCTTCGAGCCTGCACCGCCATTCATTATGATCATGGCTGATCCTCTATCTCAACACCATATTCCCGCTTTTTCCCCATACCCCTTTTGTGTCTAGAACAGTGACCACACTTCAAAAGTACTTCATTGGCTATAAGGCTTTGTTAAAGATGCTGTGTAAATACCAGTTCTTTCTTTCAACCAACTTTATATCCATGCTGCCACATTGGTTTTACATTGTGTGCCTTAATTTTATCAACAAGTCTCCCACATAACATCTATCAAACACTATTTGAAAATCCATATATGCAACATTTGTAGCATTTTCTTCATCAATACACTCCATTATTTCCTCATTTAATTTGCCTGACATGACTTACTTTTTACAAATCCATATTGGCTATCCTTAAATTATCCACATCCTTTTTGATGACTTTTAAATTTATCCACTATTATGACCTCTCGGAGTTTAGCCATTGCCAACGTGAGGCTGACTGGTTTATAGATACCTGGTTTATCCCTTTCTCCTTTTTTGACCATAATTGTTACATTGGCAGTTCTCCAGTCCTCTAGTACATCTTCCATAATCAAAGGATCTCTGGAAGATTCTGTTCAGAGCATCTGCCATTTTAACTCTGATGTCCCTCAGCATTCTAGGATGTGTGTCATCAGGACCTGGTGTCTTTTCTATTTTATGTTCCACCAATTTTTTTACTTCAATATTTCATCCTTGTCTATTGCTATCCTATAAAATAGGCTTCATCTCTTTTTTTTGTACCTTTTCATTCTCACTTCCTGTTTTTTCTGTGAAAACAAAGGTAAAGTACACAGTTAATATCTGCCATTCCTTCATCATCCATGAGATTTCCTTTCTCATTTATAATTGGTCCTACCCTTCCTTTTAGTTATTCTTTTACTTTTTATGTGTTTATAACATCCTTTACTAATTCTCTCTATGTTATCTGTCAGGCTTTCTTCATATCTTCTTCCGAGTATTGCACCTTCGCAGTTGCTGTCTTTTAATGAGACGATAAACCGAGGCCCCATCTGCACTTTCAGGTGGATGTAAAAGATCCCATAGCACTATTTTGATGAAGAGCAGAGGCGTTTTCCCCAGTGTCCTGGCTAATATTTAACCCTCAATCAACCCCACTAAAACAGATTATCTGGTCATTTTCTCATGTCTAACCAGCAAAGGGCTTATCCCCTGGAGTCCCAAGGGATCCCACAATCCCTTGGGAGCACCTGTATATAAGGAGGCCTCACAGGCTGGAGAGGCACTCTGAGATCTGCGATAATGGACTACGGTCACACTTACTTTGAGCTTGCAGTATCTAATCTGACTCTTTATCCAAGACATAACAACTGGCGACGAGATATAGATAATGAACCCCAATGCAACAATGCAGAGAACTGTGGGCATCGTGGAGAAATTTTCGGAGGGAGATGATTGGGAAACCTTCGTGGAGCGACTTGACCAATACTTCCTGGCCAATGAGCTGGAAGGAGAAAGGAACACTGCTAAACGAAGGGTGATTCTCCTCACCGTTTGCGGGGCATCAACGTATGGCCTCATGAAAAACTTGCTCGCTGCAGCAAAACCCACAGACAAGTCATACGATGAGGTGTGCACACTGGTCCGGGAGCATCTAAACCCAAAGGAAAGCGTTCTGATGGCAAGCTATCGGTTCTATACGTACAAGAGGTCTGAAGGCCAGGAAGTGGCAAGCTATGTCGCTGAGCTAAAGTGCCTTGCAGGACATTGCGAATTTGAAGGACTTCGAGTATATGCTCAGGTACTTCTTTGTACTTGGCATTGGCCATGAAGTAATACTTCGCAAACTTTTGACTGTAGAGACCCCAACCTTGAGTAAAGCCATAGCGATAGCCTAGGCGTGTATCTCCACCAGTGACAATACCAAACAAATTTCCCAGCACACTAGTGCTGCTGCAAGTATTGTGAACAAAGTAACATCGTTTTCGAATTGAAATGTACATGGCAGGACTTACATGCCTGTAGCTGCATGTCCGCAGATGACTCAGAGTCCGCCATCAAGGGTGGTGAATACAAGGCAATTAACACCTTGTTGGCGCAGTGGGGGTGATCATTGATTCCATTCATGCCGCTTTAAAGGATACTTTTGCAAGGGCTGTGAAACAATGGGACACCTCCAACGTATGTGCAGGCGAGCTGCAAACCCTGTTAATCCTGCAAACCACCATGTTACAGAGTAGGATCATGATGAACCAGAGCCTCAGACCAAGGAGGCAGAGCTATATGTGGTGCACACATTTACCACAACATGTCCCTCGACAATGCTGAAGGTTGAATTAAATGGACTCCCAGTGTCCATGGAGCTGGACACGGGCGCAAGCCAGTCCATAATGAGTAAAAAGACTTTTGATAAGTTGTGGTGCAACAAGGCTTCAAGGCTAGTCCTGATTCACATTCGTACCAAACTTAGAACGTACACAAAGGAACTGATTCCCGTTTAATTGGCAGTGCTACTGTAAAGGTCTCCTACGATGGAACGGTACATGATTTACCAGTCTGGGTGGTTCTGGGCGATGGCTCCACGCTGTTCGGCAGGAGCTGGCTGGAAAAGATATGCTGGAACTGGGACAACGTCCGAGCGCTTTCGTCCGTCGACGACACCTCATGTGCCCAGGTCCTAAGCAAGTTCCCCTCGCTGTTCGAACCAGGCATTGGGGGAAGTTCCAAGGAGCAAAAGTGCAGATCCATTTGATTCCGGGGGCACGACCCATCCATCACAAGGCGAGAGCTGTACCTTACATGATGAGAGAGTGGGTGCAGATCGAGCTGAACAGGCTGCAACGAGAGGACATCATTTCGCCGATCGAATTCAATGAGTGGGCCAGTCCAATTGTTCCAGTCCTCAATGGAGACAGCACTGTCAGAATCTGTGGTGATTACAAAGTAATTATCAGTCATTTCTCACTGCAGGATCAATACCCGTTACCAAACGACCTATTTGCGATGCTGGCGGGAGGGAAAATGTTCACGAAGCTCTGCCTACATGACGCAGGAGCTGGAGGAATCATTGAAAGGCCTCACCTGCATCAACATGCACAAAGGTCTTTTTGTTTATAACAGATGCCCATTTGGGATTCGATCAGCCGTGGCGATTTTCCAGAGGAACATGGAAAGCTTGCTGAAGTCGATCCCGTGCACTGTCGTCTTCCAGGATGATATCTTGATTACAGGTCGGGACACCGTCGAGCACCTGCAGAACCTGGAGGAAGATCTTAGTCGGTTTAATCGTGTGGGGCTCAGGCTAAAATGCTCGAAGTGTATTTTCCTGGCGCCTGAAATGGAGTTCCTCGGGAGGAGAATCGCGACGGACAGCATCAGGCCCACCGATTCGAAGACTGAGGCAATCAAGACCGCACCGAGACTACAGAACGTGACAGAGCTGCGGTCGTTTCGAGGACTCCTGAACTATTTTGGTAACTTCTTACCGGGTCTTAGCACATTGTTAGAACCCCTGCACTCTTTACTGAGTAAGGGAGATGAATGGGTATGGGGTAAAAGCCAAGAAAATGCCTTTGAGAAAGCTAGGAAGCCGTTACGTTCAAACAAATTGCTTGTGTTGTCCGATCCATGTAAACGTTTGGTACTAGCATGTGATGCAATGTCGTACGGGGTCAGGCGTGTATTGCAACAAGCTAATGAATTTGGGAAATTGTAACCGGTTGTTTATGCATCCAGAAATCGGTCTAAGGCCAAGAGGCCTACAGTATGATCTAAAAGGAGCGTTAGCGTGTGTTTACGGGGTAAAGAAAATGCATCAATATCTGTTCGGGCTCAAATTTGAATTGGAAACCAACCATAGGCTGCTTATATCCCTTTTTTCTGAAAATAAGGGGATAAATATGAATGCATCGGCCTGCATCCAGAGATGGGCACTCACGTTTTTTTTTTTTTTTTTAATTCGTAGCCAATCGTTCCAATTCTTTGTCAAATCACAAACGCCAGAGGTCACCTTGAGCCCATTCAAGGATCACTCTGCGCCAATGCTCTTAGCCAAAAGGCCTAGAGCCACTGCACCGTTCCTGGAAGTACTGCAATACCAGGTTCGTGCCATGGAGGTGGATGGGTCAGGTCCCCCACACACCTCCGTGGAGGTGGATGGGTCAAGCCACCCCACCCACGCATACAACTATGCCATCCGCCATAGGCCAGGCACAGAAAACTGTGTCGATGCTCTCAGTAGGCTGCCATTGCCCACCACTGAGGTGCAGATGGCACAGCCTGCAGATTTAGTTATGGTAATGGAAGCATTCGAGAGTGAGCAATCACCTGTTACCGCCCAACAGATTAGAACCTGGACAAGCCAGGACCCCTTAATGTCCTTAGTAAAAAACTGTGTGCTCCATCCATGGGAGTTGGTCTTGTGTCCCGTTAGAGATGCAGGAAGAAATAAAACCATACCAGCGGCGCAAAGATGAAATATCTATACAGGCAGACTGCGTCCTATGGTGTAATTGGGTAGTTGTGCCAAAAAAGGGCAGGGACACTTTCATTAGTGATCTCCACAGTATCCACCCAGGCATTGTAATGATGAAAGCAATAGCCAGATCCCACGTGTGGTGGCCCAGCATCGATGCAGACTTAGAGTCCTGTGTGCACAAATGTAAGACATAATGCCAGTTAAGCAATGCACCCAGGGAGGCACCACTAAGTTTATGGTCTTGGCCCTCCAAACCATGGTCTAGGGTTCATGTCGACTATGCAGGCTCATTCTTGGGAAAAATGTTTTTAGTGGTTGCAGATGTGTCCTCCAAATGGATTGAATGTGTGATAATGTCGGCAAGCACGTCCGCTGCCACCATTGAAAGCCTACGGGCCATGTTTGCCATGCATAGACTGCCTGATGTCCTTGTAAGTGACAATGGGCTGTGCTTTACCAGTGCAGAATTCAAGGAATTCATGACCCGCAATGGGGTCAAACATGTCACGTCTGCCCCGTTTAAGCCAGCGTCCAATGGTCAGGCAGAACGAGCAGTTCAAACAATCAAGCAGAGCTTGAAAAGCGTAACTGAAGGCTCACTGCAGACGCGCTTATCCCGAGTCCTGCTTAGTTACCGCACAAGGGGTCCCTCCCGCTGAACTACTCATGAAAAAGCCAATTAAGACAAGGCTCTCCTTAGTCCACCTTGATCTACATGAACAGGTAGAGAGCAGAACAGAATACATATCATGATCGTGCAAATGTGTCACGCGAAATTGAAGTAAATGATCCTGTATTTGTGTTGAACTATGGACAAGATCCCAAGTGGATTCCGGCACTGTTTTGGCCAAAGAGGGGAGTAGGGTGTTTGTGGTCAAACTCGCAAATGGACTCACCTGCAGAAAACACTTGGACCAAACCAAACTCAGATTTACAGACTATCCAGAACAACCCACAATAGACTTCACCTTTTTCGACCCTCCAATACACACACACAAGTGGCAACCGACCCAGCGGTTGACCATGCAGCAGAACCCATCACCGCAGCAGCCCAGCAAGGCTCACCACCCCCAGCAGTCCAGCAAGGCCAGCTGCGCAGCAGCCCAGCAAAGGCCCAACAAATGACTCACCAACACCAGCATTTGCACTGAGACGATCAACCAGGGAAAGGAAGGCCCCAGATCGACTCACATTGTAAATAGTTACACTCTTGACTTTGGGCGGGGGGAGGGAGGCAAGTGGTGTTATGTATGCAAACCTGTAATTACCATATCTAACCACAGAGGGCTTATCCCCTGGAGTCCCAAGGGATCCCACAATCCCTTGGGAGCACCTGTATATAAGGAGGCCTCACAGGCTGGAGAGGCACTCTGAGATCTGTAATAAAGACCAACGGTCACACTTACTTTGAGCTTGCAGTATCTAGTCTGACTCTTTATCCAAGACATAACACATAAATAATTCTCTTCTCTACTTACATCTTTCTTTCTGGCCTCCAGAGACATGGTTGCCCCTGATTTGCACTGTAATCTATTAGGATTACATTGAAGGTGATGCATTTGCCTCATTAGCACATGCATTTTCATTTCCCAATTTTCATTGATCATTCTGAAGTACACACCTCTAATGGGTTTTAACTGAATCGCCTTTGCTTCACCGCTAACTGCAAATTCCAGGCCCATATTCACCTATTAAAAGACAGACACCAAACATTTACTTTTGAAAAATCAGGTTCCAAAATCTCTTTGCCACAAACTTATCTTTTTCTGTCATGTTCCAAAGCTCTAAGCTATGCAAGAATAAAGCTTCCTTCTTCCCATCTGTAGGATTCAGTTTCAAACTGTGAGGTGGATGTTACATGTTTGGGTGTCGTTTTTTAATCTAGATATTTTTGGCTTCCATGTTTCACACTTTACTCCCTGTTTCACACTGACTCCCTATGTCCCAGAGAGTGTTCTCACTTGCTCCGAGAGCGAGGTAAAATTAGTAGTATGCACAGGAAACGGAGAAGCTTTTTTTAGTTTATTAAACAGCAATAGAAAAAAATCAACGATAGCAGTAATACAATAGGCGTGATTTTAATCCTGCTCCCCACTGTTAAAATTGCACTGGAGACTTGCTCGCTGATGTCCCACTCCCTTCCGGAAGTCTTCAATTTTAAGCTGCTCTTCTGAACAGGAGGGAAGAACACCCGGTAGAAACGGTTGGGGTCATTCATTACATGATGCCATCAGGACCCAACTGCTACTTTGACCAGTGGTCTAATCAGAGAAGCTACTGTGGACTTTCCTGCCAGGTGAAGCTAGCAGGAAGAAGTGTCCGGGCCAGAAGAGGATCAAAGAGGTAAATTTTTAAAACTTTTGGTGTCCTGGCCAATATTTGTCCCTCAATCAACACCAGTAAAACTGATTATCAGGTCATTATCTCAATGCTGTTTCTGGGACCTTGCTGTGCGCAAATGACTGCCACGTTTCCCTACATTACAGAGAAACATAGAAAATAGGAGCAGTTGTCGGCCCTTCAAACCTGCACCTCCATTCAATATGATCATGGCTAATCCTCTATCTCAACACCATATTCCCGCTTTTTTCTCATATCCCTTGATGCCTTTTGTGTCGAGAACAGTGACCACACTTCAAAAGTACTTCATTGGCTATAAGGCTTTGTTAAAAATGATGTGTAAATACCAGTTCTTTCTTTCTTTTAACCAACTTTATATCCATGCTGCCACATTGGTTTTACATTGTGTGCCTTAATTTTATCAACAAGTCTCCCACATAACATCTTATCAAACACCATTTGAAAATCCATATACGTAACATCTGTAGCATTTTCTTCATCAATACACTCCATTATTTCCTCATTTAATTTACCTGACATGACTTACTTTTTACAAATCCATATTGGCTATCCTTAAATTATCCACATCCATTTTGATGACTTTTAAATTTATCCACTATTATGACCTCTCGGAGTTTAGCCACTGCCAACGTGAGACTGACTGGTTTATAGATACCTTGTTTATCCCTTTCTCCTTTTTTGACCACAATTGTTACATTGGCAGTTCTCCAGTCCTCTAGTACATCTTCCATAATCAAAGGATCTCTGGAAGATTCTGTTCAGAGCATCTGCCATTTTAACTCTGATTTCCCTCAGCATTCTAGGATGTGTGTCATCAGGGCCTGGTGTCTTTTCTATTTTATGTTCCACCAATTTTTTTACTTCAATATTTCATCTGCGTCTATTGCTATCTTATAAAATAGGCTTCATCTCTTCTTTTTGTACCTTTTCAGTCTCACTACCAGGTTTTTTCTGTGAAAACAGTTAATATCTGACATTCCTTCATCATCCATGATGATAGAGAATTCAAACAGGCTGCATTTAGACAGACTGTGAAAATTCACAGACCCCCAAGTCAAGGCTGCTACATGCAGTTCAGCATGTTGCATTAAGTCATCAATCAACTTGACATTTTAGGACCCTTGGGTAGCGAGCCAATTAAAAGGTTAAAAGACTATTAATTGAGCCAATAAGATCAAAGAAGGCGAGTTCTTTTCTGTAAATTGATCCAGGTATAAGTACAGCCATTTTGACCATGTGGTCTCAGAAGGACAAAGACCTGGCTTAAAGCCAAGAAGCTTGTTGTTGCTCTCTGCCAGAAATAAAGAAATTAAAACTACAATCGGAGTTCGTATTTCATTGGAAATTAAGAGATCTAACAGTTTTGGCGTCACGAACAGGATCGCTGAGGAGAGAAACTGAATTTTGGACATCGGACCTACATACTGAGGTAAGGACACCTCTTTTTAAAAGTCCTCGGTCAAAAGTCTAAATTCGCCTCTCCTTCTATGCGATTCCGAAAGCCTCCGGTTTGCGAACCCTCCGGTTGGTAGTCGGCTCGAGGTCCCATAGATGTCTAAACTTCGGCGGTGTGTTAGTTAATTAATCACCGACCTATTGATCGGCTAGAAAGCCTACGACTCGAGACCCCAGTAAAGAAATCAGTATTATGGCAGCAGGAGATAAGAGCAAAGAATTGCCTACAACTGTTAAAGGTGGGCAAGCACCACCTGAAGTTTCGCTAGATTTAATTCTCGAACAGTTGAAAGAATACATAGAGCAACAATTCAACTTATCTAAAACCTGTATTAAGATAGAACAAAAGTACGGAACCTCCAAAGGGCAATGGTCCTTGGACGAGATTAAAAGGGTCTGGGGAAAAACGACCCGTATGAAAAATAAAGAGCGAACTAGATGGTCCCTAGCAGTTATGGGCCAGATTCGAAAGCGGAATGAAATTATAATGCGTTCCCAACATGATCGAGAACTGACCAGTACAAAGGATCAATTGCAAGCAGTTTGTGCGCAGCTGCGACAGAAAAAGCTTGAACTTGAAAAGCTGGAAGCGGAAGTTAAAGATCTTAAAGGTGAAATTAAAGAATGGAAAAAATCATTAGGTCAAGAGACAGTAATAGGAAAAGGAAAATGTATTGGTCAATTCCCAGGGTACCCATGTTTGGATAAATTAAAAGCGCAAACCCAAAGACACGACCGAGGAATAGATACGGATTCTGAATCCTCCAACAATACAGTGTCGGAGGATGAAGAATTAGGGGTGCGCTTTGCCCCGTTTAAAAAAAGACGAGTTGTAGTCAAATCAGAAGAGACTGCGGAAGAGGGTGGAACCAAAAAATTGAGGAAAAGGGTGTATGCAGAATACTTATTTCATGATCCGACAGATCCAGAGAAAATTGATAAATGGTCCAAGGAATTGCCCAATCCAAAGAAAGGGGGAGTAAAAACATGGGACCAATTGGATCACTTAAGAAATATATATCAACTTCATCCCTGGGACGGAGTGCAAATTTTGACCATAATGGTGCCAAAAACACAGGGAAGAAAATTGCACGACAAGGTAGAAGAAGCTTTGGGGCAGGATGAGCAAGATTTAGATGCAGGATGGGAGGCGATTAAACACTGGCTGCAAGCCTTCAGTCCAGCTAAGACAGACTGGGGAAAAATTGCAGCCTGCCAACAGAAAGGAACAGAGGAGGTCCTGGAGTATGACGAGCGGTTTAGATGCACGTGGCTAGAACATTCGGGTATGAATAATACGGATGAGGAAATGGATGAACAAGTGTTTGGACCCCTGAAAGCAGCTTTCGTGGCAGGTCTAAAGCCAGAACTGTCCAAAATGCTTAAGGTAGTGTTACCGGACTGGGAAGATAGAGGAACTATCTTTGCAGCATTGGTGGATCGATGTAACCAATTAGATCGGGATATGGGAGCTAAAGTCCGAGCTGTACAGGCTATGGGATGGAAATCCCAGGATTCCGATAAACAGTCATTTGGAAAATTACCCGGAAAATGTCATTATTGTGGGAATGAAGGTCACTGGGCCAAGACGTGCAGGGCAAAACAGAAAGATCATGGTTGGGGAAGAGGACGCAGCCAGGGATACAATTCAGCCAACAAACCAGGCTTGTCACAAGATAACGACCTCATAGAAGCATTTAAGCGACTGACAATACAACAACAGAAGGAGTTACTTGGGATAGCAAAAAACGGTTCGAGCCCACCCTGGCCTCCCTCCTCGCACTAATACAACAAAGGGGAGATGGGCTATATATAACTGTGAGGGTGGGCGATAAGGATGTGGACTGTCTTTTAGACACAGGGGCGGAATTAACATGCTTACCCCTACAATATGGAGACTTTTTGCCATTGGATGGTAGGGCACGTACAGCCTATGGAGTTGGGGGCCATAAAATGGAAATTAAAAGGACAACACCAGTACTTATAGGGCTGGGTCCACATGAACTAACCACGCCGGTCTGGATAGGCCCAGTAGATCAACCCCTTTTGGAAATGGACGTTCTAACCCAAATAGATTCATCGTTGCATTTTGAGGATGGTCGGGTGACATGGTCAATTAGAACTTTGAAGAAAGAAGAATTGAAGGAACACCCGATATGGGCTAAAGATAAGAACGATTGTGGCCTACTCCAGATGGAGCCTGCATCATTTACTGGGACCAAGCCTCCATGCACTAAACAGTATCCCATCAGTCCAACTGCCATCGCAGGAATCTTACCGGTTATTCAGCAATTGGAGAAACAAGGGGTGCTTATTAAAACGCATAGCTCCTCCAATAGCCCCATGTGGTCGGTACAGAAATCTAATGAGACTTGGCGTTTGACTGTCGATTATACGAAAGCTAACCAGTGTATTGATCAAAAAGCTCCTTTGGTCGCAAATCCCTCCATCATTTTTAATGCCCTCAAACCGGAACATAAATATTTCTCGGTTATAGATATGGCCAACAGGTTTTGGTCGGTGCCTCTGGCACCGGAGGTTCGACAGTGGTTTGCTTTCACTGTCCAAGGACAACAGTATACTTGGACCCAGTTACCGCAGGGTTTCCACAACAGCCCTACAGTATTCCACATGACTTTACAAAGCCATTTGCGAGAATTACCTCTCCTGTCATCCACAGTCATCTAATATGTAGACGATATCCTGCTAGCTTCAAACACGGAAGAACAGCATGAACAAGATTTACGAGCTTTGCTGGACCACCTTCGGCTGAAAGGACATAAAGCCAGCATCGACAAAGCACAAATATCCCAAGAAGATGTTGTATACCTGGGACAAAAGATTTCACAAGGAAAGAGAGAACTTACCCAGGATAGAACTGCAGCCATTCGGGCTGCTAAAACCCCCACCACTATTCAGGAACTAAGGTCTTTTTTGGGATTGTGTAACTTTAACAGAAATTGGATTGACTCCTTCACACAGCTTGCTCAGCCACTGAATGATATTTTAAAGGGGAAATGTGCCTCTAAAGAAGCCATCACCCTCACTAAGGAACAGCAAGAGGCCTTCCAGAGTTTGAAAAAGGCTTTGTGCTCGGCACCGGCTCTGGGAATCCCCGACAGTGGTAAGCCATTTACCCTGTTTGTCCATGAGAAAGAAGGATATATGACAGCTATACTGACACAAGAACATGGGGATCGGCAAAGACCTATTGGCTATTATTCGGCAAAACTGGATGCGGTAGCCCTCGGATGGGAAAGTTGCCGAAGGGCCATGGAAGCTACATGATCACTGCGGGTCTAGTCCTCGACCAAAAGCTGATTGTCAAGTGTTCCCACACCATATACGCTTTGCTGTCTATGACTAGAATGTCTCAGGTGACGGCAACAAGATGGACCCGCTGGACAGCAGTTTTGGAAGCTCCTAATCTCCATATCGTCCGGGCCAGCCCGGTTAATCCCGCAACTATGCTCCCGATGTCAGAATCGAGGGAGCAAGAGGGGGGAGAATGTGAAGAGCATGACTGCGTGGAGATTTAAAAAAAAACAGAAGAAGCAGCCTTAGCAGCAGAGGAGCCTCTGCACAACCCAGACCTCATCCTGTTTACAGATGGTTCCTCCTTTGTTGACAATGGTACCAGAAAAGCAGGATGGGCAGTTACAACCTTATATGAGGTAGTGGCAAAAGGATGTTTACCCTCAGGAACGTCAGCACAACAGGCCGAGTTACGGGCCCTGTCAGAAGCATGTCGAATAGCAGAAAGACAGACAGCTAATGTCTACACAGATTCGCGTTATGCTTTTGGAGTCGCTCACGACTTTGGTCTGTTATGGCTTGGGGTAATCCACCCGAAGGACACGACATCATCCCGGGAGTCTGGGTGTATGTGAAAAAGTTGCATAAGGAACCTTTGGGTGCCAAGTTGGAGGGACCTTATCAAGTGTTATTGACCACCCAGGCAGCTGTTAAAGTCCAAGGAAAGAAAGCCTGGATCCACGCTTCACACGTTAAACGAGCACCCGTAACTGAAGCTGAAATCTAATAAGGACAATTACTTTTTGCGAAAATGTATAAATTTACTGTATTATTGATTGTAGGTATTATAGGCATAGGCCTACTTCTTACTAGCCGACCCTCTGCACCAAAGGGAAATAGTAGGGTAGCAAGGGAATTACATGTAAATACGTTTTTATATATGTCATAGGTAACATTTATATAGGTAACATTTCTAGTTGTTGGGTGTGTGCGCATATTCCTATTCACTCAAAGGGAGGGATTCCCTTGAGGCCAGTTCCCTTGAATATCTCGGAAATGGCTGAGTGGATAATTAATCAAAACAAAATAGGCAATGCGTTTCAGGATATGGAAAACTGGGCACGTAAAGGGAAGTCAGCAGGTTACAATCTGACTACCTTTGAAGGGGGATACCAACCATGCTACAATAATTCCAAACGGCCCCCATTTTTTGTTATCACTAATACAACGGGAATAGGAAGACCGGGGGAATCGGTCTGTCTGATCAGAAACATCAAAGGAGGCCAAAATATGGGGTATAGTAACTGCTCCCGGAATTATAACATAATCAAGCCACGGAACTGTCCAAACTGGGCTGATGTGGGAATTCTTAACGTAACGGGGATTCTGAATAAAACAGATGGAAAAGCCTGAACAGGCCCCGGAGTGTTGCTGACAAAGAAACAGCTAACATTCATTACATATAATGGCACCTATTGGGTGTGTGGTCACAAGGCCTACCCTTGGCTGCCCCAGAATTGGATGGGATCCTGCTATTTAGCCTACATTGTGCCTTATATGTATCATATAAAGTCACTGTCGGAACATTTACACCGTCCTAAGAGAGCTATCACAGAAACAGAGAGGTTCTTTGCCATTCTGATCCCCAGGTATGGGACCGCCAGACTGGCAAGGGAATCCATTAACATGGCATCTGTTGTGGAACGGGTAGCCAATGATACCTCAGAGGCCTAGTTAAAATCAATGCAGAAATGTTAGCAATCCGCACAGTAGCCCTACAGAATAGACTGGCCCTTGATTACATCCTGAAAAGGGAGGTATTTGCACCCTACTCGGAACTGAGTGTTGCACATATATCCCAGATAGCTCCGAAGAAATTGCCCACTTAGCGGAGCATATCCAAAAGGAGGTAGAAAAACTTAAGCAATCCCCATCATTCACTTTGCGGAGTGGAGCCACTGAATGGCTAGGTTCAATAGGAACTTCATTGGTGGAAGGTTTAATTCTATTTGTTGTAATTGTTTTACTTTTATATTGTTTGTTTATGTTGATTAAACGTTGTTGCGACCAGGCGACCATGTCCCGCATGTGAGACACCTTACAGGTCCCAGCAGACCGTCTGTACGTGGCACAGGGGTATGTTATGCTTAAGAGAAGGTGGTTAATGGTTGAATTAAGATATTGATTTGGATTAAATTGGAATAAGGTTAATTAACCTACTAAAACCAAACTTCCATTGTGGCCACGATGGAACTCGGGTTGGTGTAAATTTGTGTGGAAGCTACTAGTCCGGACATGTGGCGAAACACATCAACATATTTTAGAAGGAAACTATATTAACATGTATGAAATTATTTTGTAGAATGTTTAACCAGTGATACCTGATGTTTTATGATTCAGTTTGTGAAAGAGTCAAAGGGGGGATTGATAGAGAATTCAAACAGGCTGCATTTCGACAGACTGTGAAAATTCACAGACCCCCCAAGTCAAGGCTGCTACATGTAGTTCAGCATGTTGCATTAAGTCATCAATCAACTTGACATTTTAGGACCCTTGGGTAGCGAGCCAATTAAAAGGTTAAAAGACTATTAATTGAGCCAATAAGGTCAAAGAAGGCGAGTTCTTTTCTGTAAATTGATCCAGGTATAAGTACAGCCATTTTGACCATGTGGTCTCAGAAGGACAAAGACCTGGCTTAAAGCCAAGAAGCTTGTTGTTGCTCTCTGCCAGAAATAAAGAAATTAAAACTACGATCGGAGTTTGTATTTCATTGGAAATTAAGAGATCTAACACATGAGATTTCCTTTCTCATTTATAATTGGTCCTATCCTTCCTTTTAGTTATTCTTTTACTTTTTATGTGTTTATAACATCCTTTACTAATTCTGTCTATGTTACCTGTCAGTCTTTCTTCATATCTTCTTCCGACTGTTGCACTGTCGAAGGTGCCGTCTTTCAAAGAGACGATAAACCGAGGCCCCATCTGCACTTTCAGGTGGATGTAAAAGATTCCATAGCATTGTTTTGAAAAAGAACAGAGGCATTTTCCCCAGTGTTCTGGCTAATATTTAACCCTCAATCAACCCCACTAAAACAGATTATCTGGTCATTTTCTCATTATTGTTTGTGGGAGCTTGCTATGTGCAAATCGGCTGCTGCATTTCCTACATTACAACAGTGACTACACTTCAAAAGTACTTCATTGGCTGTAAAGCGCTTTGGAATGTCCTGAGGTCGTGAAATGCGCTATATAAATGCAAGTATTTTTTTCTTTTTCTTTGTTCCTTCCTTCCATATTTCCATATTCGGCTTGATTTGCTTTTGCATTATTAGCCCTATATTTGTCATATGCCTTTAAAATCTCATTTTAATTTTAATTTATCTACGCATATCAGCTTCCAGATTAATGCGCAGAATGCTTCTCTGCAGCTTCTGGTCATTGGCGGATTTTTATATCAACCTAATTATGTTCTGATCATTGCTTCTGGCATGTTTTGCGTCCCTCACATTGCCGACTTGTCCCACTTCATTTCCCAGAACTAGATCTAGCACTGACTAAAAATGTATTGCTGTAGACAGCAGTCCTGGACACATTGGCCCCAATATTTACATGGAGGCAGGAAGAGAGTGAGGCGCGGTTTGTGGATGGGAGAGCCGGAATTATGGGTTTCCCACAGTTCCTACCGACCTTAACGGTGGGTCCTGTTTTAAAAGTTCCCGCCCAACGGCCAGCTTGATTGACAGGCTGGCTGCCTGTCGAGCGGGAAAGCAGCTGGTTCGTGGATGATAAGTTAGATCAAAGGGGAGTTGGACATTGCGGGAGGGGTTGGGGCAGTCAGATATTGCCGGGGAGATGACTAGCCAGATGGGGTGGACAGTTGGAGATTAGGGAGTTTATGAGGGTCATAATGGAGGCACGCAGCCTCATTAAAAGATTTTACTGACCTTCTGAGAGCAGGTTGGTTGTCTCCTAACCCGATTCCATTTAAACCAAAAGAGGAAGATTTGCAAGCGGATTGGGGTCGGGTTCGAGAAATTATTTTGTTTTACCTCACACCCATCCTTGGGAGTTAAAATTTCCCCCATTGTCGAAATATTGAAGTCAATGGAAATGAAAATCTGGCTGCTGATTCGCCAGCAGCCCTTTTTGCACCACTGGAGCTGATACATTTCACCCCATCCATTTAAAACTAATCTGTTCTGTGAATTTAACCCCCTGAGCACTGTGTTTAGCTCAATAGTAGTATTTTCCCATATATTACATCAAGGTACCCCACCCCATGGCCGCATAGTCTAAAATCCCAATGTATGACAGTAAGTTACATTCCTATACTGTATACCTGCACGTTTAAGATTAGAAGTCTGAGCTTACATTATTAATGGTAAAATCACAATTTTAATGTCAGAACATTTTTAGAAAAGTAACTGACATTCAATACTGCAGGTATGTATCTTGAATGTTCAACCCAGTGATAAAAAATCCATTGCAAATTCTTCATTATTAAAGTTTTATTGGGTTTTGCATAGTTTACTTTCTTCATTTATATATCATGGATTACACCTTATTTAAAGATGGAAGCATTTAGGATCTTGGGCAGTTGTGTACAGTTGGGTAGCACCTAATAGGATGTTAAGGCCAAGTTGGTTGAGGGGACTTGTTGGTAACTGCTGCAGATGGAGATGTGATTGTACATGGTTCCTTGAGGTGCTTGGGTGGGCAATGAGGTGTTGGGCCTCCCTTTTTGTCTCTTGTTCTCAGATTTCCTTCAGTTGTCAGAGGGTCCCAGGCTGCCCAATGCTTTTCCAGCTCCCCATATTACTGACTGAAATTGGTTGGATCCAAGGAGCATGGCTGTGGCAGCAGAGTAAGGGTTAGAAATCATAAAAGGCTGGACCAACTCTTCCCCCATGAAAACTCCTGCTATAATTAGATATGACAGACTGAATACATTGCTGGATTCAAACTCTTTAACCAAACGGTACCCTCGGGCAACTTTGAACACGAGTTTTAGGCTGCTATAATATTTGTTGTGAATTCTACTGTATGTTTTAGCTGAATTGGAAAAATCCCAGTGGTACATTGTAGCTTGATCTTTTTTTTAAGTTGAACAGTCTGTGATGTTTAACAGGATGAAGTATTGATGAGTATTGAGAACCGAAGATATCATATCAATACAATATAGATAATCTAATGCATAGACCAGAACTTAATGTCCTACAGGGAATAAATATGAGCCATGTCAAAGTATGCCATCATAAAAATTGTTGTATACATATGTGTGAACATTATAATGAGGGTAGAATCAATAATGTTTAAATAGCAACCCATTTCTCCAATTTCAAAGTTGTCCTAGGGGATTATTTGGAAAAGGTATCTGAAGCTAGCACTCATTCAGATTGTGACAGTCAATTATAAGGAGTCCAAGTATACAAAGATCTGCATGGAGGAAAAGTTGGTACAATGTGGCCTCAAAATCCTTGGGTTTGCAATCCCAGTGGTGTCTACTTGCGCTCACCACACAGGAGCCCCAGGTGGGCAGAGGAAACGTTTGAAGGATACCCTCAAAGCCTCCTTGATAAAATTCAACATCCCCACTGACACCTGGGAGTCCCTGGCCAAAGACTGCCCTCAGTGGAGGAAGTGCATCCAGGAGGGCGATGAGCACCTCGAGTCTCATCGCCGAGAGCAGGCAGAAACCAAGCGCAGGCAGCGGAAGGAGCGTGCGGCAAACCAGTCCCACCCACCCTTTCCTTCAACGACTGTCTGTCCCACCTGTGACAGAGACTGTAATTCCCGTATTGGACTGTTCAGTCACCTAAGTACTCATTTTTAGAGTGGAAGCAAGTCATCCTCGATTTCGAGGGACCTGCCTATGATGATGATATTTCAGGGGTCACTTGGATAGTTGCTCTGAGTCAAACACTCACAAATACTATTTCAGATGCCTCTCTGGCACCCACCAGTCCATGCCAGCCAGAAAATCTGGCACCCGAATGAGGGATACTGATGGAACCACCCACCCTCCCATGAATTTAGGAGCCTATTTCAGCTTACACACCATTGCATTACATATTCCATTAATATACTGGCAGTAATGTTATTATATTTTCAGGACTAACTTTATTGCGACAATATATTACTAAAATAAAAATAAAACTTTTTTTATTTGTTCCTGTGATGTAGGCATCACTGGCAAGGCCAGCATTTATTGCCCATTCCTAATTGTCCTTGAGAAGGTGGTGGTGAGCCGCCTCCTAAAACCGCTGCAGTTTGTGGGCTCTAGATGCTCCCACAGTGCTGTTAGGGAGGGAGTTCCAGGATTTTGCCCCAGTGACGATGAAGGAACAGTAATATATTTCCAAATCAGAATGGTGTATGACTTGGAGGGGAACTTGGAGGTGATGATGTTACCATGCACCTGCTGCCTTTGTCCTTCTAGGTGGTAGAGGTTGTGGGTTTGGAAGGTGCTGCCAAAGAAGCCCTGGTGAGTTCCTGCAATGAATCTTGTCAATGGTACACACTGCAGCCACGGTATGTCGGTGATGGAGGGAGTGAACGTTTAAGGTGGTGGATGGGGTGCCAATCAAGTGGGTTGCTTTGTCCTGGATGGTGTCAAGCTTCTTGAGTGTTGTTGGAGCTGCACTCATCCAGGCAAGTGGAGATTATTCCATCACACTCCTGACTTGTGCCTTGTAGATGGTGGAAAGGCTTTGTGGAGTCAGGCGGTGAGACACTCATCACAGAATACACAGTCTCTGACCTGCTCTTGTAGCCACAGTATTTATGTGGCTGGTCCAGTTAAGTTTCTAGTCAATGGTGACCCCCAGGATGTTGATATTGGGGAATTCAGTGATGGTAATGTAGTTGAATATCAATGGGTGGTGTGGTTAGATGCTCTCTTGTTGGAGATAGTGATTGCCTGGCACCTGTGTGGCATGACTGTTACTTGCCACTTATCAGCCCAAGCCTGAAATTTGTCTCGGTCTTGCTGCATGCGGGTACAGACTGCTTTCTTATCTGAAAACGTACTTTTTACAACTATAACTTTAATTTGACATTATATTGCAATGATAGTCTATATTTTAATGTCTAAACTTGTCCCCAGAAACTTTCTTGAGGGTTCTCCTGATCAGGTGTCATACCTTTAGTGCAAGATTGGTGGAAACAACTGTGCAAATGGGATTTCTGCTGATCTTCTCCCAAAGTTACAGTGGCCAATTGGAAAAATGCCCAAGGACATTCCCAACAAGTAATTTTTAATTTAAATACTATACTTATTGTGTTAAAGTGAGTGGGTTAAATTCATGATTTTGTTTGAGCCTTGCATTGAGAATGCTGAACACAATGAATTATCTTGACAAGCAAGTGGCCATTTTCAGAATGAGTTATCTTATTGGAGACTCTTGAAAGATTAAAATGGATGCAATTAGGAGTCTCATTCTGTCACTTTCTCAGAGCATAGAGATCTTGGGCAAGAACCTTCACTTTTTTTGCCTGCTTAATGCCCACTTAACGCCCATTTTACCACTGAAATTACATATAATGCCCATATATCGCCCATTTTGGCACAAAATGGAAACTGGTGGGCATTTTTCGGAATCTTATCGGCGAGTGTTACTTTTCCCATGTGCTTAATGCCGAGAAAAAATATTACCGCCTGCTCACTTTTTTTGGGCGGAATCAGCAGAATGGGCGAATTCAATGCCCATAATATCGCATGGAATTAACACTGAGATTCACTGTTTTTTGTTGTAAAGAGCATATTTACCCAAACTAGTGACCATGGAGATCGCCCATCATCAATTTCACCACCTTGCACACATATCGCCCATAATATCGCTCGCTCAAAAAACCGCCCACAAAAAGTGGAACTAACTGGGACGAATCACGCGTTATGGACGCCATGTTGTAGATCACATGACGCGTCCTTTAAAAGGCTGCTGTGCTTCAACCGTGGCGGAGTTCGGATGTACTCCGCAGATCGTTGGAGTTGATGTGAACATCTCTAAAAACATCTTGACCATACTGTGACCGATTGGAATTGAAGAGGTGTGTTCGTCGGGACATTCCTTGTTTGTGAACACTAGTTGGAAAATAGAGAGCTACTGCAATGGGGCCTGACCTTTCTCACCCTCTCTTGGTAAGCAAATACATGCAGCAGACTCGACATCACCAAAGGAACTCTCCACTGCATTATGTGCCCAATGTATGAAGTGACAGACAGATGAGGAGGACCAGACGTTACACCCCCCACAAGTACAAGGAGAAGCATTCTTACCTCGACTTGCCCGACACCATCTGCCTTCGGAGACTGCGCTTCCACAAAGAGGTTATCACTGAGGTATGCCAGCTGATAAGGGCAGATTTGCAACCTGCCAGCACCATCAGAACTGCACTGTCTGTCGAGATCAAAGGCACCGCAGCACTATTGTTCTAAACCTTGGGTTCTTTTCGGGCCACAGCTGGCGACATTTGCGGACTTTCTCAGCATGCCACACATCGCTGCATTAGACAGGTCACTGAAGCCCTGTACGCATGCAGGAGGGACTTGATCAGCTTCCTTATGACCAAGGAGGCACAGAGTGAGAGGGCTCTAGGATTCTCCAGAATTGAAAACTTCCCCAAGTTTCAGGGAGCAATAGACTGCATGCACATCGCGATGTGGGCATCTTTTCAGGATGCTGAGGTTTTCAGGAACCGCAAGGGATTCCACTCCCTGAATGTCCAGCTGGTTGTCGACCACCAGAAAATTATACTGGCAGTGAATGCTCAATTTCCCAGGTAGCATCCATGATGCTCACATCCTGTGTGAGAGCACTGTATCTGGCTTGTTTAACAATGAGCCACAAGGTCAATGCTGGATGCTTGGGGACAAAGGATATGGCCTCGCCACCTGGCTGATGACCCCCTTGCGTGACACCCACACTGAGGCCAAGAGGTGATACAACGAGAGCCACAGAGCAACTCGCAATATCGTGGAGAAAACCATTGGAGTGTTGAAGCAGCGCTTTAGATGCCTGGACCACTCAGGAGGTGAACTCCAATACCACCCTGAGCAGGAAGCTCAATTCGTAATGGTGTGCTCCATGCTACACAACTTGGCTATCAGGAGGGGACAAGAATTGCCTGATGAGTCTGACAGTCCACCTCACCAGAGAGAGGAAGAGGAGGATGAGGAGGCAGACGCTGACATCAGGCCAGACAATCCGGCTGACACTGAAGCCATGCCCCCACCCTCCTGTAGACTGCATGAAAGGGCCCATGGTGGCATGATAGCTGCAAGAGCCTTACGTCAGGAGCTCATCAATGATTGCTTTGCCTGAAAGAACGTTGGTGTTATTTACAAGGCTGACATACTGCTGGATGTGCAGGTCATACATCAATGGTGGGCATCACCTTGGTGACAGTTAAAGTTTAAGTTGATTGAAGTTAAGTGTGATTATACCCTTTGATGTTAAGGAATCACTAGTGTGTAATGGTGCAGCTATCTGAGCCAATGTGCTGTAAGGTTTTGTTAAATAAAAAACATTTAAACCGAACATTAGTCTGAAATCATCAGTATTTCTGTACAAACCAACCTTCCCCTCCGCCCCCCCCAGGCTTCTCCTCCCCACCTCTACCCGTTCCTCTTCCCCTCCTGACTCCAAGCTGCCAGGCCGAGGAGGTCCTCAGGTGATGCTTCATTGCGGAGGATGGAGGTGACGGCCGAAGCGCTGTTTGGACAGATACGGGAGAGGACGGTCCCGAGGTGGGAGCGTGCTGCGAGCCATAAGCAAGATGTTGCTGCTGGCTCTCTTGTGGTTGGCAATGGGGGCTGCGTCACCTTGAGGTGCAGTGCATCGCTCTGGGACCACTGAGCGCCCTCTGCCACCAGTGTTCCTGGCTACCAGCTCCAGGACCTCCTCCATCCCTTCCATGTTATATCTTATTTGTTAAACTTAGTGCCAACTATGTTCTTGGTGCTTAGTAGACTTTTTGCTGCTGGTGAATCTCCGTCGTTTCTCCCACAACAGCCAAACAAGCACACACCACAGCCACACATGCTTTCAGTCCCTCTGAGCTCCCTCTCCCCTCTCTCTCTGTCTCCTCTTCTGTGCATGTCATGATGACCCTTGACCTCCTGAATCGCGGGAATCGAGCGTTGCCATGCCGTTGCTAAGGATGGCCACACTTTACGACAGAGGGTCAGAAAAATGTAATGCTACTGCCCATTTGATATCGCTCACGGTAACGTCCATTTTCAAAAATGTAAACTAGGTATTTTGAGAATGGACGAGAAGCCAGCGATCTGAAAATCCTTTTTTAACATCCACGCCAGAAATAACAGTGATAAGCCCAAAAATGGAGGTTCTAGCCCAATGTTTGTAAAAATAAATGAATGTGTCCCAAATCACAGCTCTGTTAAAGATGCTTCTGAACAAAATGGATTTGTTAGTTTCATGACATTGTTCATGACATACATCTTTATTTTGGGTGGGGATGACATTGCGCTATTTGATGCTTTGTCAGGCTGATGGTTACTTGCAGACTATAGAATGATGGAATCGGGACAGAGAATGGGAACAAGACAGCAATGGAGATGTAGGAATGTGGTGGCATGTGATGATCTTTGAAGGTGGATAAGGATACGCTCAACTGGATCATCTGAGTTACAGTACTGATTTATGGGCACTTAAGAAGTGGCTTCTTGGAAAATAATGTGGGCTATATATTAAAGTATCTACCAGCTTCCTATTAAAGCAAGGTGTAACACTTTGGTCTTTGTTTGTATTGCCTGAACTGAATTTTAAATATATTACATTTCTGTAATGTTAAATTCAGCATTTTGTCTCAACTATTCCAGCAGAGGCAAAACCAGGCCAATTGCCACAATAATTTGAAATTTTAATTTTCATTCCAGTGATGGTATAATTGGTCTAACATAAACATTCTGATCTGATTTAATGCTGATTACTAATATGCTTTTCAATAATATTGAAATAATGTGAGGCTCCCAGAGTCAATTGGGATGAAATTGGCCTTCTTTGCACCTCCCATTAGCGCCTCCGGGGGCGATAACGAGGTACTACTGGCTCTGCGACCGGGCGCGGCGAGAGTACCCCTAGCGCCATGATTTCTGGCGCCCCGGAGATCGTGACGTCATTTGGTGTTCAGTGCCCCGGTACTGCTCTGGATGCGAACTTCGGTTCCGCACCTGCAGCATCACTAGGCATCAACAGCGACAGCTGCAGGAGGTGTTGGGAGTGGTATTTAAAGGTGATGCTGCTTGGGTAAGTAAAAAATGTGTTTTCAGCCCTTGGGTGTTTTTTTTCCCCCATTTTGTTCTGTTAGAGTGCTTCAGGCTGATCGTCGTGGATCACGACTGCTGCAGGCGACGAGGGAAATCCTTGTAATGCAGAGCCTGCAGCAACGGCCCTTCCCTTTAAGGGAGGGAAGGAGCCTATGATCCTGGCAGCGCTGCACTTGACATTGTGCAGCGCTGCACCACCCACCGCCCCTTTTGCCGACTTAGGCGGTCCAAGGGAAGTGGTATTGTTTGATTTAGCGCTCCACTTCCTTCCTAGAGCACTAAACTGGCAGATCATGTTGGCTTCACTTGCGTAGCGCCCGGTAATACTTTTGCGCTACCACAAAAGTTAGCACCCCAAACGGGGCACTATGCAATTTCTAGCCCAATTAATTTAAATGGCTACAGTAATTGACAAGTATCTTAGGCAAACATGATTGTTTATATTCAATGTTAATGGGTAGCTATTCATTGATGCTTATTTGCAACACCAGTGAATTGGACTAGATTTCTAATTGGGCCCCTTGGAGGACAAGACACACCCAGCATTTTGTCTGGAATGTGTAATTTGATCCTCCCTGCTGTAGAGCAGTCTGCAGTGTATAATTTGATCCAGTATTGTCACACAATCTACAGAAAGTGGAAGTGTAGTTAGCTTTGTGAAGATCCTGTTATCTAGTGTTCTGCAATTGTAATTATAGTTGTCCTTGGCTGTGGTAAAATAAAACTCTTTATATTCTAATTAGTGGGTTAGTCACTTCTTTGGCGTTTTATGTTTTTTTCCTCTGATATCCCTTTGTAGCTTGAAAGTGGGCCTACACCTAGAGAGAGATAGTAAGCTTGTGTCTTTATTATTCTTCAGAAACTGAAGAGCAGTTTATTTAAAATAAACCATTTTTTATTTGAAACAGTCTCAAAAGAATACTTTTCAGTTCATCTTCCATAGAGGGGAGCACATGTGATATCGCTGTAGTTTGTATATAGAACAACAGGTTCTATGTTAGGATCTCCGGGTTATGCTTTGTTTTACTAGATAATGGTCAGTAAACGGTATACTCCGGATTGAAAGGAGGTGAGTTCCACCTTACCAGTGACGCTGAATACAAGAAGAATATCTACCACAAAACTCAAAAATTGTTACACTGGGGTAGCACTGTGTAATGAGTAATTTGTCTGACCATTAATGTGATGTACAACTGCTACCCTGACCTGGTTGTGATTCCGACCTACCTTCCTGGGTTGGGGCTCATTATCTATGTAGGGTGGTAATCTGGCAGGATTCTCACCACAAGAGGGAGTCCACCATTGCCAACAAGAAAAATGTGGCCAATGCTTCAAAATAAAGTAATTTGGGAATGGAAAAAAGCAATTTTTCTAACCTAGATCGGGCCAGATGTCTACGGAACATTGACAAACGTACTTGCGCCAGGGAAAGTGATGGATGCGTCATTTGAAGACATTGCCGAGAAACTTGAGGACCATTTCGACCATATGCCATTAGAAATAGCAGAGGACCAAAAGTTTGGTACCAGAAACTAAAAACAAAGTGAAACCATCAGAGAGTACATGAGAACCTGTCTGAGCATTGTAACTTCAGCACATTTTTGGATCGCGAGTTGCGAGATAAGTTTGTTTGTGGACTGGTGGATGAGTGCACATAGTCCAAGTTACTGAACACTCCGAACCTAACATTTGACATGGCATGCAAAATTGCCACATCTATGGAGATGGTGTCTAAGAATGCTAGGGAGCTCCGTCTAACTCAAGTGACTGGTGCATCTGGGATCTAGTCATAAAGACACCACTGAACCTAAAACTGAGAGATCGTCAAAAGTCGGTGAGAGCAGTTCAGTGAATTGTTATCGTTGCAATGGTCACCACAGTCCTGCCAATACAGAAATGCAAAGTGTTTTTGCTTCCAGAAGCAAGGCCATATTTCAACAGCTTGCAGAGCTAGATCTAAAGCAGGAAGTAAGAACCATTCCAATTGCAATGCAAAGCAAAAGGGAGGTGCTCAGAATATTGAAGTGAATACACATGATGTTGAAGAACTAGCATTTACAGTATCTATGTCACTTGCAGTAATGAGAAAAATTTCCAGACAAAACTTTTGATCAATGAGCAATATTATGAGTAAGGACACATATGAGAGTAAGTTTAATCAAGTACCACTTACAAACAGTACCGCAAAGTTAAAAACCTACTCCGCAGAAATCCAAGAGACATGTGGACAAATGGAATGTACAGTTCAACACAATGGCCAGTCAGTAAAGCTGCCTATTATTGTAGCGAGCTACAACAACAGACCAGTTCTCATGGGCAAAAACTGGTTGACAAAGTTAAAACTAGACTGGAAGAACATCTTCAGTGTCGATGCTTCAAAGAAGCGACTTGACGCAATGCTGAACAAGTACGAAAGCATTTTCGCAGACGGTTATGAGGGCATCACTGGGTTTGATGTGCATATCCGCATCAGGTCCACGTGAAGCCTGTCTATTGTAAGGCAAGGCCGGTCCCCTATGCGTTAAAGTCAGGTGGAGGAATAGCCAGCGAAGTTCACAGCGAACGGAGTGCTAGTAAAACCTGACAAAAGTGAATGGGCTACCCCGATTGTGGTAGTGCCCAAAGCAGACAAAACTGTACGCTTGTCCAGTTTTACAAAGTTACCATCGACCAAGCAGTTGACGATGAACATTACCCATTACCGATATTGCAAGATTTGTATGCAGCACTCCCTGGGTCAAAGGTTTGCTCCAAGCTTGACCTGCCACATGCTTACACTCAGCTGAATGTTGACAAACAGTCAACAGTATCTCACCATCAACACACACAAAGGCACAATGGACTGTACTCCTACACCAAGCTGCCGTATGGTGTAAAGTCCTCCCCAAAATCTTCCAGGCTATGATCATATTTTGCAAGCAATTCCAAATTGCTTGTCAATCAAGACGATGTGCTGATTGCAACAAGCAACAAGAAAGAAAATCTAGAAGTGTTAGATTTAGTGCTTCAAAGGTTGAATTCGCACAGTGTCAAATTGAAAAGGAGCAAATGTGCCTTTGTGCAGCCCGAAGTTGTGTACCTTGGTCTGAAAGTTGATGCAAATGGCCTGCAACCAGTGAAGGAAAAGATTGATGCTGCCATCAATGCTCCAAAGCCACAGAAGGTGTCTGAGTTAAGATCTTTACCTGGAATGGTCCAGTACTATACACGTTTCTTACCTGAGTTAGCGACCATGTTAGCTCCATTGCAAGAGCTCTTCAAGAAGGATGTCCAGTGGAAGTGGACGAAAGCACAACAGGAAGCTTACGACTCTTGTAAGGGAAGTCTCTCTACCGATGCTCTACTTGTGCACCACGACACAGAGCACGGGCTTAAGTTAGCGTGTAATGCTTCTCGCTATGGTGTGGGAGCTGTCATAAGCCACGTAATAGATGACAGCCAAGAATCATAGAATGGTTACAGCACAGAAGGAGGCCATTCGGTCCATTGAGTTTGTGCCGGCTCCCTGCAAGAACACTTCTTTTAGTCCCACTCTCCTACCCTTTCCTCGTAGTCCTGCAATTTTATTTCCTTCAGGTACTTATGCAATTCCCATTTGAGAGTCACAATTGAATCTGCCTCCACCACCTTTTCAGGCAGTGAATTCCAGATCCTAACCACTTGCTACGTTAAAAAAAAGTTTTTCCTCATGTTGCCTTTGGTTCTTCTGCCAATCACCTTATAAAACCAATCGAGTTTGCATCTCAAATCCTCATAAAGTGAGAAAGAAACTATGCGCAAATTGAAAAGGAAGCACTCGACATAGTGGTTGGAATCAAGAAATTCCAACAATTCCTGATTAGAAAGTTTACCCTGATAACTGATCCTGTCTCTGTCCTTCATTTGTTCTACCCACATATATTACACCTATCGTGGTCCGGATAAGTGCCAGCTCAAGTGAATCAGGGGCCCACTCACTAATCCTGATGCTCCAGCAGGGTCAACATTCGATGGGAATCCATGGGTACAATCCTGGCATAACTGGCCCATTTTCATGGCCTTTGTATTTTGGATGTTATTCACTGCAAATGGAAACACGTAAGTTTAGCAGATATTGAGATAGGGAGACACTATCATAAAAATATTATACAGAGCAAGCAAAAGCCATTATAGTCTTAGGAGCTAAGAATTTCATCCAGTTTCTTTCCCGGTGGGAGATGAAACCAAGCATTGCTGCATTGCAGTTCGTGAATTATACATTGCGCATGATTTGTCTGTCAGATTAAATATCTTATTTTTAAAATAATACATAAATATTGCAGAACTCCACATTGGGAAGATTTGATTTTTGTTGGAGGGAGTAGTGGAGCAGTTCAGAAGTGTATGCCCATTTTAAATGGTTGCAGAGTTCTCTTTTGCTTGCAGGTGTGGTAGAAGCCAAAGCTAAAGAATATAAAACACAAGGATGGGGTCATCCAAATTTTCCCACTGCAAAAACAAAATCTGTGTGAAAAGGATTATAATACTCCTAGCACAATAAAACTTGCATATATGCAGTACAGATTTGTAACAAGTTATCAGGCAAGAAAGACGCATCCTGTTCATTCTCGTAAATTAGCTGACCTGAAAATCGCACATACTCTTAACATGGAAGCATGGGCAAACGTGGAATAAAAGTGCAATTTTATTACTCCATGCAAGCAATACATTAACCAAATTTAATCTTGAACTTCACTCAACTTAATCCATTTTAATATTAGAAAAAATGAAAACGATTGCAGCTTAGGCCACAAGTTATCGTCTTTTTTTAAGCACTTATTTTAATTGAATTTTCTAGTCTGTGCTCTTCACGAGCTTGTAAACTTTTACTTTTAGCCTCAGCTTTATGACCAACTTTATCTGTATCACAAGAGTACCATATATATTTTGACCTCTGATATTAGACACCTAATACAATAAACTCTCTCTTGCCCATTCTCCCTTTTCAGCTACAGTGAACCCTCCCACTATTTCAATATCTGCTTTCGACATGCGTCTCAAAGGCAATTATAAAGGGCATCTGCTGTACTATAATTTATAACTGTTTACCCTGAGCTGCTTCTGCCCCCTGATTATGAGCTATCTACTTCACCACACAGGTTTCAGGCAGGCTTTCAGCCCCGTGTTTCCAGAGGGTAATACAGCTGTCAAATCATTTTAATGCTCCATGTAAAAAATCTAAACATGAGTGCAATCAATGAGAATGAAACAGATTGAATTATTTTCCTCAGGGGCTCGAACCAACACTAAGCGTGTCCACTGAGGGGCCACTTAATGAATATTGTCACATGTTAGAACTCACTTGTGTCTTCACTGAGGTAAGGCACAGTAGAGATGACAATTTGGTGTTTGTGATTTTAAATTCTGTGCGTTTGAGATTACATTATAACGATATTGCACTGACTTCCCAAAGGAAGCTTCAAACCAGAAATTGAACTTATTCACGTGACTCAGCAGAAAGGTATCAATTTAATTGTCTCGCACTTTAATGTTCTACATTTTAAACCAGGAAGCCTGGGACTTAACTGTAAATCACAAGTCATGAGTCTAACTGCTACTGACTTTCTGCTTAGTAAGGATGTTCTAAAGTTCAGGATAATAACACTCAATTGGCGTATTGTCAAACTGTCTGTACCACTCTTCTCATTCATAGAAAACAATTGAGAGTAGAATTTCTGCAAGGGTTCTCTGATCTCCCACTGGAACTTCAGAAGATCATCAGAAACCCCAGAGAAATGTGTAAGTGGGCACTTATGTCGTTTCTGTGGTGTCGCCGATCTTTCACCTAAGTTACGGTGGATGATCTGGGGAACCCCCGTGTAAATGAATCGTGCCTGCATTTGAACAAAGTTCTGTGCATTTTCTGTGCAATGGCTGCTTAGTACATTACTTATTTCCAGGTACTTAGACCCAAATCAGTTAATTATATGTTGACATTATGATCCTCTCCTTGAAATACTCATCTTGCACAATCAAACTTAGTTCCTACCCTGAGGAGCTATTGGACAACAGCTGCTGTCACAAGAGACTTTGCTTGACCTATAACCTGCTGATAATCATCTCCTCCAGGACTAGCAATTCCACTAACAGCGATGTGGCCAGATGTCTGCCTGGCATTGTGGTTCACAGGAGTACAACTCAGAAAGAATCTGGTATGCCAACTAAGGTTAATCTGTAACAGTTATGGTACCATCATTAATTAATAGTATAAGGAGCCACGGTATTCCCTTGTATAAGACAGTAAAATAAATCCCAATACTGCTTCTGGCCTAGTCTTGCGGTGCACAGCTGGAAGTTCAGTATCTGATGCCAGGTTGCCATGACATCCCCAAGGCAACAAAATTAAAACATTAAACTAAATATGAGAAAATGCAGAAATTGTCATATGTCTATGTATTGTGCAGAATGGGTGCTCCAAGACATTTTGAGGTTGAGATGACTTTGATAAATCTGAGCTTTGTTCTTGTAATTCATAATGATATTTCCACCCAAAAAGGTGATACACTTCAAACTAGATGTCACAACTAAACCACTATCTTCATAGAACATTTTGTCAAACACACACAAACCAATATTGTGATGGAAATGCATTATTACTCATCTGTATTTTCTCTATTGTATCATTCCACATTCTTGGGCCATTTAAATGAATCTCTTTGGAGAGCAATGTATGGTGTGGTGGCATAAATGGGTATATGAAGTTATATTCTCACCACTATGCAGTTCGGTAACAGAACTTCATCTACATCCACTCACATGGTGTCCTGCACCTGAGTATTTTTTACTGATTGAAGAAGCTGACTGGAAAGAATGGCTTTCATATTAGTAGAGAGCAGAAAGATTTGGTATAGAAACAAAGGGCTCAATTTTCCCGAGTCATTTGCACCGTTTATTTGGCACGCAGCGTTTTTTTTATTGTATTTATTTCTTTCAAAGTTTCCCACTGTGATCTGCGCTGGTGTAACTGACTTAGTTACGATTTTTCTAGGCCAATTTTTTTGACGTCATGTTCCCTCATGTCTGCACCGGTTTTTATAATTTTTCGCAGTTTGGCCAAAATATTTTCCTCCCAGGTCGGCGTATCTGGCCACTCCCGAAAAACCTCCTGGCCATTTAAGAAAACCAGCACACATTGACAAATTGGCACAGAAAGACGCCATTGTTTTTAATTGAAGATTTTGGAGGGAGTCAAGAACACTGTAAACATCAATAATAAAGTTCAACTTTTTTTTACCTGTCAACTTAGTAAATGGAAGTTTGTTGGATTTCAAAAATTTTATCTTTTTTTTTACTCACATGCCACCACCGAACGTCTTGTAGCAGGGCTGGAGGGTCGTAGCTTTGGCCGGCAGAATCGGCCCCGCGTCTGGACAGGGGCTCGGGGCTCGGTTGGAAAACAAGCCCGGGAGTGGGGGGGAAGAGAGGAGAGAGACAGCGAGGTGCCGATCAGAAGGCTTATGCAGACTGAGCCCGGGGTGGGAGGGGCCGATCAGAAGACTTCTGAAGGCTGCAATGAGTAGACAGAGGGGGGTGGGGGGGGGGGAGAGAGGGAAGGGGAGAAGTCACAAGATTGCAATTAGTTAAGGGGTGGGGGGAGAGAGAGAGGAGAAGTCACAAGACCTTGGGTGTGATCCATCCATACAGAGCTTGGGGAGAGAGGACTACTGGGTGAGACATACAGATGGTCACATTTACAATTGCAATTCCAGTGAATAAATGAAAATACTACTAACGTTAACTACTTGACCAATGTCCTGCCACTTCTTATTACACTGGCCTCCAGATCTCGTGGTGGTCACCATTGCGCAGTAATCTTCTGCAACTTGGTTCCAGCGTTTCTTCATTTTTTTGGGTGGCACTTTTATGTGACCTCCGCTGGTGTCCAGCTCCTGCCATCTGTTCTCAATTGCAGTAACTGGTGCCTCCACTTCATCCTGTAAGAAATTCTTGGTCCTTGCACCACGTTGTATTTTGTACTGCTGCAGCTATAATTTTTCCAATGTTCTCACACAGCACTTGTAACACATACAACTGGCTCTTTAAAAATGGCCGATTGCCAACTCGGAACTGTACTGAGCATATGCATCCATTGCAACGACATCAGAAAATTAACTTTTTTTCCGCGCATGCGCTGAAGGTGCAGCATCATTTTTTGGCGCAGACAGCAGGCTCCACCCCCCAAGGTGACTGGATGCGCTGCGCGGTGCCAAATTCGAATTATACATTGGGGAAACTTTGCCAAATTATTTCCGGTGCCTTTCTGGCCGAGAAAAACAGGCGGAACTGACAATACGCCAGAAAACAGACTTGGGCAAAATTGAGCCCAAGGTTGCATTGTGTGTGTTAGCGTGAATGTTTTCTCGGAAGAATCACTCAATACTCAGAGTTGGTTCCAACGCCAAAGCGGCCTTTTATTACGCCGGCGGGGAGGAAGCCTCTGGTCTAGATTCAGGCACCTCTCTCCACCGAACAAAGAAATTCATCGATATTTATATGTTTTACAATAGTTCATTACAGTTATTCAGCCCACTTCGGCTGGACACAATCCAATTATAACGATTATAGATTACATATAGGTTTCTTTAACCCAATAGAATTCCCCTGATACCTCAGGGGCTGTATGTTCGGTTCTTGTCAGCTCGGGCTGATTAATGACCTCGTTATGTGAGGTAGGCCCCCCCTTATCTCTGTTCCTCGGGGCTCTGCTGTGCGAAGTCCTTGATTAAGGACATTCCATACCAGGTACTATAATGGTTCGTTATAGTTATCTTGCCTCAAGCGGATGATCCAAGGCATTCCTGGTAGTGGGCCTCACTAGGTCATTGCTCGGTCAGCTTCAGTCAACAGTTCATTGCTTGACTAACTGAGTTCCCATCATGCTTGGGCAGCCATTTTATATGTGGCCACTTTAAACCTATATGAGTTTAGATATATTTAGCAGGTGCCTAATGCCTAGTGTTTTGATATATTCAGCAGGTGCCTAATGCCTACAACAGTGTGTGTGTGTTTTTTTTAATTAAAGAGTGTACTTTGCAGTGGTATCTTTTTATCTGTGGTCAGCACCAACCAACATTGATGTGAGATGGCCCCTTTAGAGCTATTCTTGTATACATTAATACCAATATTCAGCTTTTGAGTCCGGCACTGTGGAAATCTGTGTCTGGCACTGGTGTTAAAAGTGCAGTTTGTCTGTTGCCTTTAGACCAGTGCTGTTCAATCAAACAAGTGATAGCTACAAACCCTGTGTTCAGCAATTCTCCAGCTGTAGTCCTCTCCATTAGCTGTGCTGACAAAAGGAGCTGCTACTGAAACAGCTGATTAATGGTCTGATTTCAGCCACAACTCCCCCGCAGCCCTGACCATGGCTCCAGCTGCCAGGTCTGAGAGAGGCAGCCAAACATACATTCCAGCATTGACCTCAGGCTCCCAGCTACAGGGGTGAGCGCTGCTGATCTCTATGGAGTTGTTGACTTTAAAATCAGCATAGAATTTGTAGTTTGACTGTGATTCTGTGAAAACAATGCTGCTGAGGTTATAGATAGGATCACTGGAATGAGTGTGTATTGTCTGTTTAATCTGGGTCTCTTCCCAACAGAAAGTAAAAGAAAAACTTGCATTTATAAAGCATCTTTCAGGATTCAGGATGTCCCAAAGCACTTTACAGCCAATGAACTGCTTCTGAAGTGCAGGCACTATTGTAATGTCAGAAATATTACTCTTTACCTATGTGCAGTAGAAAAGTCAGCTTGCATAGGTATTTGTTGTATGGGATAATGTGCTACAGAGTGAACAGTGAATCCTGAGGTTTACACTGGAAATAGTATGCAATGCCACTGTACACTCCTGCTCTCTCCAAGAGACAGAAAAACATCATGATAACAGAATTCATAACTTAGACTAAATTACTAATGTTAAATTATTATAAGATGTAAAGTTTACAGAAGCAAGATTAAAACAGCAGATAGACATAACAATATACAGTACTCCTTCATTGGCAGCAGTACTTTAAAATTGTTTTCGAAGAATTACATCACATTTTGAGATACTTTGCATCCTTTGATAATTTTACAGGAATGCCTCTCAACCTCCATGGAGTACAAACTCAGTACAGTTACATAGTTATGCAGCTCGATCTCATGAAATAGGAACGTAGCTGTCAATTAAAGCCAGCGCCAATAGACCAGTTTGACCTTGACCATGGCACCTGCTTGACTGAATATCAAATTCACACCTCATTGTGCCTTGATAAGGCATAATTGAATTGGAGATAGCTGGCTGACCTGTAGATCCAAGCACCTGACCTGTATTCCACATACCATGGCATCATGTTACAAACAGTGGGGTGACAAAACTTCCATCTAACAAAGTTCTGTCATCCAGATTTCCTTCAATATAATTTGATTCATCAGAGAGAATAAATTGCCCTTTTCAAGAAGCATGGGCTAGAACCTCTATTTTTGAGCTTATCGCCCAAGAATGGGCGTGGGCGCTAAAAAAGGGTTTTCAGATCACCAACTTCTCGCCCATTCTCAAAACACCTAGTTTACATTTTTGAAAATGGGCGTTACCGTGAGCGATATCAAATGGGCGGTAGCGTTAATTTTTCTGACCTTCTGTCGTAAAGTGTGGCCATCCTTAGCAATGGCATGGCAACGCTTGATTCCCGTGATTTAGGAGGTCAAGGTGATATGCGCAGAAGAGGAGACAGAGAGAGAGGGAGCTCGGAGGGACTGAAGGCGTGGCTGGGTGTGGTGTGGCTGCTTAGGGAGGAAGGAGACTTTAGAGCTTCACAGCAAGCAGGCAAACAAAAAGTAGCTGTTAACAGCCACATATTTGACCGAATTTGCCCTATAATGGAGAGGAGGAGGCATCACAGCACGCTGTGGAGACTGACGCTGGAGAGAGCAGTGAGGTGGGAGAGGAGCACATTGGAGGCCACAAAAAAAGATCCAGGTGGTTCTCAGACGAGGCAAATGCCTTCCTCCTGCAGGAGGTCGAGTTATGCTGGGGTGATTTGACACAGGGAGGGCGTGGGAAGCCCACCCCAAAGGCCTACCAGAGGATATGGACTGAGATAGCAGAGGTAGTCTCGTCGGTGACCAACGAGGTGCGTGAGGGCAACCAATGCCGCAAACGATGGAATGACCTTCTGGGATCCGCAAGAGTAAGTATTACATTGATTTACATGTACTTATGTATTTATATCATTTGATTTGTAACAGTCATGAGTGACTATCAGCAGATGTGAGGTCTTGCACTTTTACCAGGAATGTTTTACTCAAAGTCTGCGGTCACAGTTTACGTCTTTAGATAAAGAATGATAATCATAATAATGATGATTACATTTTCAGTTATGTGTTGTATCAGTGTCTGTGACAGTACCTAACAATGATATCACGCAATGATCTCATGCCATGTCATCCTGTCACCTTTTACAGAAGAAGCTATCGACGATGAGGTACATGCAGAGGCGAACGGGTGGGGGGCCACCAGTCCCCAGTGACATCACTGACATGGAGGAGCGAGTGCTAGCACTTGTGGGGAAGCACACCGGACAGCCACGGACGCATCTGCAGACCCTGAAGTGATGCTATGTGAGTAAAGCTTACACCATTGCATGATGTAAAGTCAACAGATACCACACCAACTCATATCCGACCAATCATATATGATAGATGATTTCTAAAAGTGTCATAGAAATAATACTGGCCTAATGAAAATCATTGAATCCACAATGTGTTGAAGTCATGAAATGTGATGTCTGCGATGATTTTGATAGCAGTGGTGTTTTTGTCGTGCATATGCTGTGTGTAGCGCTGGACTCACCTTGTCACCCTAGCGCCCCCTTCTCCTCTAATAACCTAATTTGTGTCTTGCAGCTCAGCCAACAGCAGCGCGGCCCCAGGCAAGGCCACAGAGGCCAGAAGGTGGGGACGCGGGGCTGGACTCTCTGGACGACCCTACATCTGGTGCTGAGGAGGTCCGATTCTCGTCCGTCAATTCACTGGGTCTGTTCTCCATGGATGAGAGCGCAGACTTCGAAGAACCTGCATCGCCAAGCTCCAGAACCCATTCCACCCTAAAGTCATATATTGGTCTTCCGGTCATTCCTGCCTCCACTCTGGAGATGCCGGTCCCAAGCACCTCCCCACAGGGCACCCCATTTGTCCCCAGGACGGCACCGACCCTGTGGAAGCCTCATGGACGTGGCAGGTCTGCTTCACTAGCGTGACAGGACAGCGGAGAGATGGTACAATTGTCCAGGAGGACTGTAGATATTGATGACCAGCTCATCGAAGCTTTGGGAGGCATATCCCGACACCTGGCCACCATGTCCGAGTACATTCCACGCATGGCGGAGTCGCTGGATACGATAGCCAGGAACACTGCTGCCACAGCCCTCCCAGTGGTCCCAGAGCGCGGCACTCCACCCGTAGGTTCCGCGCTACCACTGCGAACGACAGCTGCGAGCAAGGACCAAGATCCTGCTTCTGCATCAGAGAATGTTGCCCCCTCGGCACCCCCTGCTCCCGTACCCGTGGAACGACCGCATCTGTCTTCGTCCTCCCCAAGGAGGCATCACCTGAGGAGCTCCTCGGCCAGGCGTCGTGGAGTGAGGAGGGGAAGGGATAGAGGTGGGGAGAAGAAAGACGGGGGGAAGGAAAGTGAGGTGCATGTGCACAGGTGATGGCTGTGTTATATCTCCATCTAGGTGTATGCAATTTGTTGCAATGTATGGGGGCTGGGGACCACGCTCCTGCTTTGCCTTTGTATTCTGTGTTGCTGGACATTTTGACCATGTGATTTATGTCAATTGTGGAAAAAGTGGGATGTGGGCAGGGGTTGAGTGTTATTGGCTGTGTTACTTATGATTTCAGACCATTGGTATTAAACTTTTGTTATTGAACATAACCTTGTTGCGCATTGTCTCAGATAGCTGGACCGTTACACACTGGTGATTTCTTACCGTGAAAGGGTTAAATACAATTTAACATAAATCAACGTAAACTTTAACTGGCACCAAGATGATGGGCACCATTGATGCCTGAGCTGCGCACATACAGCAATGTGTCAGCGTTGGCACTCACATCAGCGCTTTTTCAGGTAAATCTTTCTGATATCAGCTCCTCACGTAAGAGTGGGATTTAACAAATGCCAGCCACACCACTGGTGTCCGACCCGGTTAGTTCCACTTTTTGTTGGCGGTTTTTTGAGCGGGCGATATTCTGGGCGATATATGTGCGAGATGGTGAAATTGACGGTGGCCGATCTCCATAGTTTGGGTAAATATGCTCTTTACGACAAAAAACAGTCGCCGGGTGTTATTATTGAATCTCGTGAGTCCATGAGGAAAGTAATGCTGGGTGATATTATGAGCGTTGAAATTGCCCATTCTGCTGCTTCTGCCCCAAAAAAGTGGGCGGGTGGTAATATTTTTTCTCGGCGTTAAGCACATAGGGAACGTAACGCTTGGCGATAAGTCTCCTAAAAAAGCCCATCAGTTTCCATTTTGTGCCAAAATGGGTGATATCTGGGCATTATACGTCATTTCAGCGGTTAAATGGGCATTAAGTAGACAAAAAAAGTGGAGGTTCTAGCCCCATATCTTTTAGTTAACTATTGTTCAAAGTTTAGTGGAGTCTGAAATCAGGTATGTGTATGTACTTGCTCAACCCTTCCTCTCAAAAATGCAAAGACAATAGAAATCTCTTCTAGACAGTCAGCAGAAGCTATATTAAATTGTTACAATACCAATCAAAACAATCCAATTCGGGTAATTTTACAAGTCTACATTGCCCACGGCAATATGGATCGATAAAATAACCCTATAACATTATGGGCTCAATTTTCCCCATTTGCGCCGTTTTTTTGGGGCATTTTTTTGGGGGCGTATTTATTTTTTTCAAAGTTTCCCCCTGCGATCTGCGCTGGCGTAACTGACTTAGTTACGATTTTTCTAGGCCAATTTTTTTTTACGTCATGGGCGTCGTTCCCTTATGTCTGCGCTGTTTTTTTCAATTGTTCACAGTTTGGCCAACGTTTTTTTCTCTTAGGTCGCCGTATCTGGCTAGTCCCGGAAAACCTTCTGGTGAGTTCAGAAAACCAGCACACATCCACAAATCTGCGCTGAAAGAAGCCATTGTTTTTAAATCGACGAATTTGGAGGGAGTCAAGAACACTGTCAAAATCAATAATAAAGTTTAACTTTTTTTTACCTGCCAATGTAAAAGTGTAAATTTGTTGGATTTCAGAAGTTCGCTCCTTTTTTAACTCACTCACATGCCACCAGCGAATGTCTTGAAGCAGGATTGGAGGGTCGGTGGTTTGGCCGGCAGAATTGGCACCGCGCCTGGATATGGGCTCGGGGCTCGGCTACAAAACAAGCCATGGTGGGGGGAGGAGGGGATGGGGTGGGGGGAGGAGAGAGAGCGAGTGCCAATCGGAAGGCTTTGAGCTCGGGAGGGAGAGAGAGAGAGAAGTCACAAGATTCCAATTAGTAAAGTCGGGAGGGAAGGAGGGAGGGGGAGAGGAGAGAGAGAGGTGCCGATCAGAAGGCTTGGAGCCCGAGGAGGGGGAGGGAGAGAGAACAGTCACAAGACTCCAATTAAGGTGGGGGGGGGGGGGTGGGGTGGAAGAAGAGAGAAGTCACAAGACCTTTTGGTGTGGTCCATCCATACAGACCTGGAGAGATACAACTGCGAACCTGTGCTGCCTGCTTTCCTGCCATTTTGAGCTTTCAAATGTTAAATTTAACTATGGGGGCAATGCTGACAATGCCATACCTTGTGCGAGTCTTCTGCATCATGGTGCTACATAGGAGACAGTTGATTCGACTTCATCGCATCAGGAACATCAAAGCTGGTAGGGTGCTGGGCAGGAGGCCTTACCCACCTCGGGTATATCGAGACAGGCATTCGTACCTCCACCTGAGTGATGCAGACTGTGTTAGAAGGCTGCGTTTCCACAAAGAAGTTGTGACAGATCTGTGAGTTGGTGAAAGATCTGTGACTTGCAACCTCGAAGCATCAGGAGAACTACTTTGTCAGTTGAAGTGAAGGTTACAGCTCCACTTTCATTCTATGCCTCCGGATCGTTTCAAGCTACAACTGGGGATGTGCGCCATCTCTCAACAGGCAACACCTGTCTCCATTCGCCATGTCACGGCTGCATTGTACACGCATAGGAATGACATCCTAACGTTCCCCATGATCGCCCAAGTAATCCATGACAGGGCTGTGGGCTTCTCCAGGATTGCTGGCTTCCCAAAGATCCAGGGCTGCATTGATTGTACCCACATCGCCTTGTGAGCACCTTTGAAGGATTCCGAGATGTACAGGAACAGAAAAGGCTTCCACTCCATTAATGTACAGCTCGTGTGTGACAACATGCATAGCATCATGTCAGTTGATGCAAGATACCCTGGCGGCACCCATGATGCGTTCATCCTATGCGACAGCGTTATATCTGCCATGTTTCAGCAGCAGCAGCCAGAAGGGCACAGCTGGCTACTGGGAGACAAAGGGTACGGCCTTGCCACCTGGCTCATGATGCCCCTACGTGTAACCCGAACGGAAGCTGACCGTCAATAAACATGTCGCATATTGCGATGTGCAGCATCATTGAGAGTACCATTGTCATATTAAAACAAAGTTTCCGATGCCTGGACCATTCTGGAGGCTACTTGCTGTACTCCCCTGAGATTGTCGGTCAGTTCACTGTTGTGTGCTGCGTGCTGCATAACTTAGCCACCACGAGGCAGCAGCAGCTGGTAGTGGAAGACCCACCTGCTGTGAGAGTGGCTGATGATAATGATGTGGAAGATGCAGGTGACGAGCAGGAGCAGGAGGACGACGATGACAAGGATGAGGAAACAATGCAAGTGCCTGAGGCCGGAGTACGACAGCGGAGTCGGGCCATTGTACCCCTTTAACGATTGCTCGAGCCTTGCGCCAGCAGCTCATCCATGAACGCTTTGCCGATGCCTGAGGGCTCAGCAACAACTATTCCACATGGACATGTTTACTGTTGAAGCTGTTCTGTAATGTGTTTTGTTAATGGAACATGATTCAGTTTTAATGTAAAATATATTTTATTCAAAAGTTTACAATATACTTAACTTTAATAAAATTATTCTTGTATCAAACTTTATTTTAACATCACTCTTTAAGATCACTTATAAACTTGTAAATTTATATAACTTACAAAAAACTTTTAATTTGAGGACAGTTACAACAGTAGCAATAATAATAACAACAAGAACAACAGCAGCAAAGAAAGGCTGCACCCATCTCTCATCCCCTTTATTCTAAGACCACCCGCTGCGCTTGGACTTGGACACTCCAACACCCCTGCCCATTCGTTCCCATTCCTCATGATATTGCTGTTATTTCTCCTGACAGTCCCGCTACCTCATCACTCACCCCATTGATGGCGTCCAGGAGTGATTGAGTAATGTCAATTCTCTCCGCATTCAATGACATCACCAGAACCACATCTGTTAGATCCTGCGCCTCAGGAGCGCGCGGTCGAGCTCTTCTTCCCCTCCTCTCCATGTGTGTGGCTCACACGCCAACACTGGGATCTGCAACCTCAGATTGTGGGGCACTGGGTATGCCTCGTTGCACCACACCACTGGGACCCGCAATCTCGGAAGATGTGAAACCATGGAATGTCCCACCAACATTCAAACCACTAGTCACGCAAGGGGCTGCCACCTCCATGAGCAGCACCTCCTCCAAAGTCAGTATAACAGTGGGAGCTTCATTCAGCTCCATTCCCTCCTCTTCATCCCCAGGTTCTTGTTCTGGAGGGTTGGATTGGAAGATGTTCTCTTCAGGTTCATCCTCGTCTGAATCTTCTTCTGCATTGTCAGGGTTGGCCTCAAGTTCTGCAAAAGATAACAGAGCAATCAAGTGGTTAGCAGCAGAGGAGGGGGCAGGGTGGGTGGCATGAGTAGACTCACACAGCGCAGGCCAGGCAGCAGGCTGAAGGACCATGAAGGACCATGATGAATTTGCAGGACTTATCCTCTCTCTCGAGTGTGGGCCCAGCTTGTGCAGTACTGATTGCTTTTTTCCATGCAGGACCCATCAAAGCAACGACCCTCTCTTCCAAGGATGTCAGTGGGTGCAGATTTGCCGGGCCTCCTCCTGTTCGAGTTCTTTCCCTTTTATTATGTGCCACTTTCCTTTGCAAAGATGAAAATACTACTTTTTAGAGAGGGTGTCTTTCTGCTGGGTGGACATATACAGCTGGTCACATTTACAATTGCAATTGTAATTTCATTGAATAAATTAATATATTACTTACACTAACTACTTGACCAAGGTCCTGCCATTTCTTTTTACACTGGCCTCCAGATCTCGTGGTGGTCACCATTGCGCAGTAATCTGCTGCAACTTAGTTCCAGCATTTCTTCATTTCTTTGGGTGGAACTTTTATGTGACCTGTGCTGGTGTCCCGCTCCTGCCATCTGTTCTCAATCACAGTAACTAGTGCCTCCACTTCTTCCTGTAAGAAATTCTTGGTCCTTGCACTGCGTTGTATCTTGTATTGCTGCAGCTCCGATTGTTCCAATGCTCTCACAGCACTCCTTCTCACACACAACTGCCTCTTCAAAATTGGCCGATTGCCAATTCGGAGCTGTACTAAGCATGCACGTCCATTGCAACGATGTCAAAAACGTAACTATATTTTCCCGCGCATGTTTAGAAGGTACGGCATAGTTTTTTGGTGCAGACAGCAGGCTCCACACCCTGAGGTGACTGGACACGCTGCGTGGCATAAAATTCAAATTATACATCGGGGAAACTTTGGCAAAATATTTCTGGCGCATTTCTGGCCTAGAAAAATAGGCGTAACTCTGGCAATATGCCAGAAAACGGGCTTGTGGAAAATTGAGCCCAAAATCTATAACAGATTGAAAAGGGGCAGATCCTCAACGTAGCTACTACTTTTGGCACTCATCTCTGTAGCTGGGAGCCTGTGATTACCACAGATCTTCCGCCAAAGTTAAGGCAGATGAATGGGAGAAACCCTGTGGAAATATTCACCCAATATATCTTATTTGGTGTGGAACATCTAATTTACAATAGGCCCTTAATTCATAGTGGGGAGGGGGGGCTATGGATATTCATAGTACCGGCAAAGAGTAGGTACTTCACCATATGACAATCTAAACAAATACTTACAAACAGTTTAACAACATATACAGTTCAAAAAAAAACAAATTATCACAGTTGTGCTTGATAAATAGATGTTTTTTAAATTTTAAAATATGTAAATTATCAATGAATTTCTTCAATTCCAATACAATCAGGCCAGGATGCACATAGAATCTTAAGTTATATATTTTCAAAACTCTGTGAGCATCCTTGTGTATTATGACAGTTTCTCATAATTGAACTAATACCTTTATAATAGCTATTGAACTGTAGCCCTGCAGTATATCATTTCATTGTGATTTAAAGTGTGAGGAAATTAATGAAATAACTAATTTTCGAACCATGCTAAATGTATTTAAATTAAATGATGCACAATCTCATCAACAAACTTAACAATGCAGCCAAACCTGGTTACAGTCTAAAATAACAAAATGAAAGGCTTACTCAAGTTCTTCATCATGATTTAAGAATATGATGAATGTGCATGTCTCATTTTTTTGTACGATATGCCTGGTGAGAAAAGATGTATTTCTTAAAATCATGAATATTATATATCTGTGTGGTAAACTTCTAACATGGTCTCAACCGCTCATTTATTTCTGAAAAACACTGTCAAGTGTCAAAGCAAACTAAACGTTTTATGAATAAAGGGCTATGGAGGTGCTAAGAAGCCAATTGTAAACTTATTGTTCTGGGCACCAGTGTTTCAAAAAAAAACTAATGGAATCTCATGTCAATTGTAATGTATTTGCTTAATGGGTTCTTTGCTTAAGAATTCATAGCAACAAGAACTGACAGAATTGCTATTAAGAACTAGTTGATTTATTAACAAAGGTTTAACAATCACACTACACATTACCAGTTCATCCACTCGGCTCACAACTGCATACCTCATCGTGGATGACCTAGACCCAACTAAGCCATTCACAAGGCAACAGCTCTACAAACCTGTGAGCATCCTCACAGGTGCTTACATTACATGATGTTCCCAACAATTGCTGTTGTGATGTTAGATAACCTTCAGTATAGTCTTCTGGGGGGAAAAAAATGCCTTAATTGAGTGGATTTTTTTCCAAAATGCATATTCTCTTCAATCTCTGCGCTGTATCCATCAGTCCCTCTCGCTCTGCCCCTCTCTGTGTTTCTCACACACTCATGCTATTTCACATACACTAGATATTGAAAGATTGTGATGGTTTTAGGTTTGTGACAGAAGGGTAGATTTTGCAAATTTGTGCTCCCAGCATGGAGCTTCACCTGCTGGGAGAATATATTGGGAATTTGGGCATGGAGGTCAGCAGGCCATGGAGGTCATTGTGGTTTATTAACGTTAGCTTGAAAAGCACAGTGTTTGAAGTATTGAATGATTCAAATTTTCTGGCTTATCTGTGTGCCGAGTGAAGCCTGATTTGGTACTTTGATTGTTTTGATATGGCCGAGGTCCTATGGAGTGATGACTTCATTTTATGTTTCAGTAAGCTGCTTTTATTTTCACCAGGCTGTGTCCATACCATGACATTCAAACTCAATAACTAAAGGGGAGGACAAACTGTTTCTGACTAGATACAAGATAAATTTATGAGGATAAAACTGATTTATTGAGATTGATTTCCATCTTCACTGCCTGGGTGGTAATCTAGTAGTGCGGAGCACCCACCTTTTATAAAAGTCCCCCTGATGTTTGGAAAGGTTCTACAACAAGTGGGCATTCTGCTCCACCAGATGACAGTTTATGTGGTGGATTAAAAATCTACCCTACTGCTTTCATTTTCACCTCTGAGACCTGGATTTGTATTAACCCAAGCTAATGAATGTCTCCTTTCTGATGATTGTGGAAATGCATACATGCAATTTGATCCCGATCCTAGTGGATGCGAGACCCCAGCACAAAATTATCTTTAAATTGGTGTTAATTGGGCAATCTCAGAGTGATCAATCAAAGTGTTGTGCAGTTGGTAGTTTGGCAGTACTTTTCTCATTCTAATTAAAGTACATTACTGAGCAGTGCTGAGGGATGTAAAATTTCTATGGGATCCTCAATCACCCGCTGTTTCTTCAACGGAGGATCAGCATAAACCCCACAAAAATAATCATTCATACTGTTTAGCAGGGGTTTCTCTGATCTTCGTCAATGCGTGGGAGAATAGGAGAACTTTGCGGAAAGTACTGCTGAGCTATTTCTTAGCCTGTACAATGTCTTAGCCTGTATAATGCTTCACGCTAACACTGAATGCAAAATCTAGGAATAATGTTGCACATCATGACCATAAAACAAACCTAAAATAATTTTTTGTTGTAAATTTTAAAAGACATTTCTGTAGACTCTGATATCTCTTCATTGCTGTGATGGCACCTACAAACTTGGGAGTTCGCAAAATAAGGCAGGTCATTATTAAAACATTAAAATTGGAGGAATGGCAGTCTAAAGCCAACATTTGCAGAACGCTCATAGATTGTATGCAGTGGAATCAAATGACCATTCAATTGCCAAAACTAAATTCAAATCCGTGCCCTGTAACCTTGCATATACCAATTCCACGACTTCCATATAAAACTATTATTCATCACCTAATCAAAGGCTTTTTGCAGAGCTATAAAGATGTGACAGCCCAGTTGATTCATCGATTTATTTAAAAAATAAAGTAGGGCATTAATGAAATTACATTCTTAAATCTGAAAATAGAGGCTATTAGTGTGCATGAAAATCTGACTCATTAACAATGTCATTATTTCAACAATCATGGAAATGATATAATCATCGAGATCAATTAAATTGGTCTGTAATTACTGAAATCAGTTTTTATGTAATGGTTTGACTTCTGTAAACTCATCTGCTGTCTGACTTGCATCGAAAGACCAAATGATCTGGAATTCACTGCTGAAAAGGGTGATGGAAGCAGATTCAGTAGTAACTTGCAAAAGAGAATTGGATATATACCTGAAAAGGAAACGATTTGTAGGGCTTTGGAAAAAGAACAGGGGAGTGGGACTAATTGGAAAGCTTTTTGAAAGAACCAGCACAGGCACGATGGGCCGAATGGTCTCCTTCTGTGGCGTATGATTCTATGAACCTATGAAAAGTAAGCATCAATATGCTCAGCGATGGTATTAGCTGTAAGCTGCATTAAAGCGACATTTAATTCATAAAATCCTGGTTCTTTGTGGTTGCAAAGCCTTAAATTCTTTTAAAATAGTATTAACCTTAATAGTTTTATATTGTTTTTACCCAGCTATTGGCTGTACTTTGTATTAATTCAATTCACAGAATAAAAGATATTCATCAACCTGTTACTAAGTGTAACAAAAAATCTATCAGACAACCGGTTTCTGATTAATTACTGTAACACTGCCAATATTGATATTATTGAAACAATTTATTTTAAGTTAACATCTTCCACATTTTCTTGAAACGCCAATTGTTCATCAGTTGGACTGATTACAAATAGTTCATTTCATTTGGAAACAATTGGCTAATCTTCAGAGAGGTTTGACTACAATTTCCTGCAATTAGTGAAAATAAATATTCAATCTTTCAGTTTAAAATCTACAGGCAATGAAGCATGTTAAATTGCAGCATGCTGATGGCACAATGTTCAAACTAAAAACTGAAGCTTAGTTGTGTAGAGTATGAGAAATTAGACTGGTAGAGGATGTTGTTTTCTGGATATTTAACTAGATATTTTCCTTGCGTTCAGCTTCACCGGCTGTTTTGGTTAGCAAAGCTTGAATCCCTGTGAACTAGAGTGTGGCTTTACTGGCCCAATATCCTCACCTTAACCCTAACCCTAAATGTAATGAGACCTGGGTCATACAGAGAACCCTTGCCCCTGTACTCTCGCATACTACCACGTAAAAGCAGAGTCTTGAATATACTCTTCATCAGACCACGTTTCAGGCTATAACCTAACAGACAAATCTATTTAACATTAAACAGGTAAATGAAAAGTATTCAGTCCAACAATGTGTCTGATAGGGTTAGATGAAGAGGGGTGGGAGGAGGGTCGTGCGAACCTGTTGGGCAGAATGACCTGTTTCTGTGCTGTCGACTCGGTAGCCCTATTATTTTTGGTGTGGAAGGAAATCATCCTTGATACAAGGGCCCGCCTATGATGATGATGGTATTATTATCCACAAAATCTCAAAAGGACACTAATGATCCTTGGAACATGGTCATTCACTGCTTGCATTGGGTATCAAATCGCAGAATCTATGCATAGTCCTGTATCTGTGCTGGCTTCAGCTTGACTATTGAATAAAATCAGCCTAGATATATCATTTAAAATCCCTTGAAGAAATATTGAAACAAAGGATATTAAAAACTATTCCTCTCAACCACATATGATTGATAACCATATACCAGTTGTCAATTTCATAGGATGAAGCTCCAAACCATTTTGAATGGTTCGTGATTGCAGGAAATTAAGACTTTGTCAAGTCATCTACTGGATACAATGGGCCCAAGTTTCGGCTGTGTCGCAGAACGGCGCACCTCCAAGAGGCCCGCCTATTTTGTAGAATCAAAAGTGTGCCTAAAACTTACCTCGCAATTCTCCGTGTTCAGCAGGCCTGTTTAGCAATTGGCACGGCGCACCGAAAAGAGTGCCGGTAGCTGCGCACGTGCATAGTGGAGTCTGTGCGCGTGCGCAATAGTTCCTGGTCCTCCCAGCGCATCCTGTCTCCGGGCGACCCTATCCCTGGCCGAAGGGACGTCGCAATGTTCGCCACCCCTATCCCGGGCCGAGTGGCCTGCCTGCCTCACCGTCCCTCGCCTCACCGCTGCTCGGCCTCAGGCCTCACCTCGTCGCCACTGCCCTTACCTTGAGGTCTCCTCGCCAGCCCGCCCGAACACCTCCTCGGCGGCGGGACCCGCCCAATCACCTCCTCAGCAGCAGGGCCCGGCCGACCAGCTCTTCAGCGGACCCCTCCTGACCACTTCCTTGGCGGCGGGGCCCACCTGAACTCCTCCCCGATGGCGGGCCCCGTCCGAACACCTCCTCGGTGGCGGGGCCTGCCCAAACTCCTCTCCGGTGGCGGGCCCCACCCGAACACCTCGTTAGCAGGGCCCACCCGAACTTCTCCCCAGTGGCGGGCCCTGCCCGAACACCTCCTTGGCGGCGGGGCCCGCCCGACCAGCTCCTCAGCAGGCAGGGCTGCGTGTGCTGTTGGAGGGCTCCCAGTGCTCCCAACCGGATAGGTACTACAGTAATAATTTTTTATTTACTGATTTATTGATTGATTTTTAATTTTTTTAATTTATTTGTTGATTGGTTGATTTATTGATTTATTTATCATTTATTATTGATGGCTCTTTATTGCTAAAAGTGAAGTGTTTAATGCTTTGGAAAATCCCCTAACTTCCCTCTAACTCCCCCCCCCCCCCCCCCCACCTATCTCTGGCTACCTGCTCCTAATTTCTAAAGTGTATGCAAGGTTTTTCTGAGCGTACAAAAGTCGACACTTACTCTGTTCTAAGTTAGTTTGGAGGAACTTTTCGCTGCCTAAATTTGCAAAACAGGCATAAGTGGTTGGTAACGCCCCCTTTTGGAAAAAAAAACTGAACTAAAACGAAACAAAACTTACTCACTAGAACTGGAGCAATCTAAATGCCGAGAATTGCGATTTCTAAGATACTCGAAATTAAACTAGTTGCTCCAAAAAAATAGGAGCAACTCCAGCCAAAACTTAAAGACACCAGTGACTGCATTCTCCAGATATTGGCATATTAAAACCCCTTTTTTCTGATCGGGATAAACCATAGATGCATACTTTTGTTTTCAACATAGTCCCTGCAGCTTGAAAAAGTACAGCATGCCATAACTGACTTTAACCCTATATATGCTGGCTGACAAAAAAAAGTCCAATAAATAACCAACACAAATAAAAAACCATTTATTTATTGACACAGGGAGTGGTAGGGAATTCCAGGCAGCAATTGTGACTGCAAATGTTTACCTACAGATTACCGGACATACTGAGGGAGTGTCAAAGAGTACTCAGCATGTGGCAGAAGCAAAACCAGGGCAATGTCATATCCTGGCACAAAGAGATAGAGGTCCCTCTCAAACACAAGAGGCTCCTGCAGGCTCCCTGAAACTTGTGATCTCACTTACTGCGTCCACTGGGAAACACTTAGAAGGAGCACTAATATAGATGTTAGAAGACACACACCAAAGAGAAGAACTCGGTTAAAATAAAAAACACTGACCTCACATCTACTGATCACTTTTAGAGAAATAAATTGGTTGCACTTTATTGCAGGGATCTTCTTTCTAATGATACAATAAGGAATGAGAATTGCAATCCTTCACCATTAAGAAAGTGCGCCTGAATGAGAAGACTATGTCCCGGACATTAGCAAAATTACATGTAAGGTTATTCGCATCAGATTGCATATGGAAATTAATCTGAGATCTCTTTCGATTAATGGATCCCCTTAGAAATTATGTGATGCACAAGTGGAGTGGGGAGCTGGCGAAATGTGACCCTGAATAATTTCCCAGCTCTTCACAGCCAAAACCTGTCAGTGGGGGTGATAACATGAGACAGAAAATCTAACCCCAGATATCTGAGTGGCAAAAGTATAATTGTTGAATTGGTTTTCCATTGGGATTTCTTTATTTTCTGCCCAATTCTAAATCTCTGATTCTAGAATCTAAAATGACAGCAAGAACTTTCATGTGAGTTGACACATTTAGGACATCCTTAACATATTCTTTAGTATTTAGCATTTTGAATTTTGATTTCTGCAATCAAACATGTCACTGAAGTTTTGCTCACCAGGGCGAACATCTATATCACGTTCCCCAGCAAAAACCAACAACGGTTTCCCCAAAGTCCAGGGGGTTATTGGTAGCATCTATGTGCCATCCAGGCCCCTAAGCACAATTCAATAATACTCATGAACTGTTGGGCTGATCCAAGTTGTTGAGACAGCTTTACTCTACATATAACAGTGTTGTACCCGAAGGAAAGTGATTGATGCAGACATTGTATGAATTAAATGAGACAGTTTTTCATTTTCTAAGAGTAACATCCCTCATCTTGATGAGTACAAACATTTACTAAACATAAAGTTCAACTTATTTCAGTGTTTAAGATATCGAATCAATAAAGTTAATTTTTCTAAATTCTTTCTTATGATATAGATAAATGATCTTTTCTAGGTGGACAGCACTGTACGTGCCATAGAAGACAAAACGTCCTTCTTAATCCTACAAAACATGTACGTACAAGGTAAGATACAGCAGGGTACCCAGTAAGTGGCCATAGTTTGCGGGTGGCAGATTGAAATGAAATCCTAACCTGAAAATGGTTTCGGTCGTCTCACGCTGGCTTTAGGTTGGGTGATGCGGCTGTTCCATTGACTTCACGCTTGTTTTGTTCGTAAGTCGAAAATTGCCTCTATTATACTGACAATGTGATCAGGTCAGCCTTCATCATTCTGGCCTTCAATAAAAACAACCTTTGGAGTGGCTACTCACCTAATTAGTTAGGAGCGGAAAGAGCATGGGGCAAACCTGTCCCACCCTCCCTTACCCTCAACGACTATTTGTCCCACTTGCGACAGGGACTGTGGTTCTCGTATTGGACTGTTCAGTCACCTAAGGACTCTTAAAGAGTGGAAGCAAGTCTTCCTCGATTCCGAGGGACTGCCTATGATGACGATGATGATGAGATGATGATGATATTTCAAAGGTGAGGATCACCACACATTGTTTTGCTTATGAGTTCTGAGGTTATCCTTACCGCTGAAATAAAGGTGTACAGTGAAGCTTACTTAAGCGAACGTCTGATAAGTGATTAGCCCGCGTAAGGGAATGAAATCTTTTATCATTTCCCAACATTTTCCAGATCATATTAATTAGACATTGTTTAAGTGAATTACATTACTCAGCTATCACCAGCCATTAGCAGCCCATTTGAAATTATAAAAATGTGTTTCAGTCACTGCAGCAGTGTCATTAATGTTGATAAGTTGCCACTTGTCTGTGACTCTCCTGACATGTTGCTGCCTTCCTGCAGCCACTTTGAATGCTATGCTGGTAGAACATCATAGCTGACTGAACAGCTGAAATATAATTGGAGCAGTAGTTTATGTCAAGTCACTAATTCAATCAGATATGATGTTTTACTGGCATCAAGCTCAGTGGATATATCAATGGGAAGCAACAGTGAGATGGGAGAATTGGGCTGGAGGATGGGAAAGCTGGTCGAATGTCACAAACAGGTAATGTGGAGGAGGGAATGGGAAATCACAGACGTGAATAGCCCAGATAACTGAAGAAAGTTTATTGGCAAACTTAAACAAGCTCCATTATATGTCAAATGTATCCATGACTTGTTTCTTGTATATGATAGGAAATGTATTAATTAATGCCTGATGGGTAAATTCAATTACCAGAGCCTTTATGCAAATCTGGAACACATTATAATTTTAAAGAATGCACAGCCCTCAGTCGGTCAGAGAGCCACAGTCTCCAAGAGATTCCGGCACCAACTCTCTCTAGTCCTGTGCTGGTTGATTATTTCCTATCATTGGCTGTTCCCATACTTCCCTGGTTGTACTTTCCTTGCTTTCTTTAATGGACTGCGATGCTGCAGTAGGTGGAATACACAAAAACCAGTGGCCCGGAGGGCCCGGAATCTTCCGTCCTGATGACGGTGAACTGGCAGCATTGGCGTCATTCCACCTTTGAAGCTGACTGCAACTTCAGAATTTAGCGCGTGCGCAGCCTAATGTGGAAATCTTGAAGTTGCTGTCTGTCATTTATTGCTCCTCCACAGGCCGCACTACACCCCCACCCCACCTCCCCCACACAGAACCGGCAATCCGTGAAATCGCTCAAATTATGGAAACTGCCAAAAACCTTGGTTGTTCTGCACTAATACTGTTAAAATTCCCACTAAAAGTTAAACCCAAAAGGATCCGGTGTAACTGGGGTTTTAACAGCGTACTGACTGCTAAACAAAGGTTACGGGCCTGAAAAACTAATTTAAATTTTGTGCAGTGTCAAATTTATTTATTTTAATAAAAATTAACATTTTTAAGAAACTTAAAAAAAAATCAATTTTTTAAAGTTTGTTCATCTTTATTTTCCCCAATCTTTGTTTTGCTCTCTCTAACATTTTTTAAAAAATTGCATTTTAAGAACTTACCCACTTCCTTCTTTGCTGTCTGTGAGAATTCTGTGTTTTGATTGGCTGTTTATTCAGCTTGTTGACGTCACAGCAGTTCGCACTAGGGGAGCCCCACTATACTTCGTTGATTTGAATTACACGTTGGAAAACCCTCAATTCGCAAGATCTTTGTGTGAAGCTGACTTCGGGTCCAGTGACAAACGCCTTTACTTCGCCATTGACCACGAATTCTGTGCCATTAACTGTCAGCAGTCAGAACATATAGCTCAGGAAAATGAGTTTCCCTCACACCCCCAAAAATCAATTTCAATTAAACAAAGTGGTTATAGTGAATAATATTGGAAAGCAAAATGGCTCTTGTAACTTTATTTGATATAATCAGCAATTTATGTGATGTGACTTATAACTATGTGGCAGGCAGGATATTATATGTTACTCACACAGCTTTTTGTGTTGAGTGGTAATGAGAGACTTTCTGTCATTGCCTTTTCATTTTCAACTGCCGCTCTCTTGGGTTTCTGAAATCTCTTTGGAAATATTCAAGCACTGTAAAGACTCTGAAATATTTGTGTGAAGCAAGCAAAATGTATGTTTATCATGGGAGCTCACACAGTAAGGATTAGTTTTAGCATAAAGCATACTGTGTGCTAAGGAGAACTCTACGGGGCTATGTCATGGAAAAATGCGTAACTTTTGATTCTGTTTTTGCCAGTAAGTTAAGGATTTATTTTCACTTATTGCTGATTACATTGACTTCCCAGCAATTCCTCAGCACAGATGATTCAGAATCTGAATGGGAATGTATGTGCAGATCACGAGTTTCACACTAATTATCTGCCAGTCAGTATATTCTTTTATTTGTAAACCAAGACAGGTAGATGGAGTTAAGACACAGATCATCCATGATCTGATTGAATGGTGGAACAGGCTTGAGGTGCTGAATGGCCTGCTCCTGTTCCTGTATCCCGATGTTCCTATTATCTTCATAACAACATTTGCATTGTCACATTTCTCAAACTACCATCAAAACAGTAGTGGTCAATTGAAGATATCGGGTTGATTTTGTTCACCCAATCGGAAGCCAGCGAGAAGTGGGTGTGGCAAGAACAACAGCCAGAAGGAAATGACTGTCACCCCATTTATTTACATTGGAACTATCCCCACTGTATGATATCATTCTGAATTGTTTTTGCTCAGTTGCCCTTTACCATGTTATTCCTTTAAACCTGCAAGCTCGAAATGATTCCGAGACAGAAAATATCTCCTTAGTGATTCACTTACAGTTTTAAAAATTAAACCATTTAGTGCACTTTACAATTCTGATTTTTTTTAAAATTCATTCCAGGATGTGGGCATCACTGGCAAGGCCAGCATTTATTGCCCATCCCTAATTGCCTTCTAGAACCGCTGCAGCCCATGTGGTGAAGGTACTCCCACAGTGCTGTTAGGGAGGGAGTTCCTTTGATCCAGCGACGATGAAGGAACGACAATATGTTTCGAAGTCAGGATGATGTGTAACTTGGAGGGAAACTTACAGGTGATGGTGCTCCCATGCTCCTGCAGCCCCTGTCATCCAGGTGGTAGAGGTCGCAGATTTGGGAGGTGTTGCCGAAGAAGCCGTGGTGTGTTCCTGCAGTGCATCTTGTAGATGGTACATACTGCAGACACGGTGCGTTGGTGGTGGAGGGAGTGAATGATGAAGGTGGTGGATGGGGCGCCAATCAAGCGGGCTGCTTTGTCCTGGATAGTGTCGAGTTTCTTGAGTGTTGTTGGAGCTGCACTCATCCAGGCAAGTGGAGAGTATTCCATCACACTCCTGACTTGTGCCTTGCAGATGGTGGAAAGGCTTTGGGGAGTCAGGTGATGAGACACTCACCACAGAATACCCAGCCTCTGACCCGCTCTTGTCGCCATAGTATTTATATGGCTGGTCCAGTTAAGTTTCTGATCAATGGTGACCCCCAGGAAATTGATGGTGGTGTAATGCCATTGAATATCAAGAGGAGGTGGTTAGACTCTCACTTGTTGGAGATGGTAATTGCCTCGCACAAATGTTACTTGCGACTTATCAGCCCAAGCTGATTGTTGTCCAGGTCTTGCTGCATGCGGTTATGGACCGCTTCATTTTCTGAGGAGTTGTGAATAGAACTGAACACTGTGCAATCATCAGCGAATATCCCCACTTCTGACCTTATGATGAAGGAAAGGTCATTGATGAAGCAGCTGAAGATGGTTCGGCCTAGGACATTGCCTTGAGGAACACCTGCAGCGATGTCATAGGGGCTGGGATGGTTGACCTCCAACATCCTACAACTATCTTCCTTTGTGTCAGGTATGACACCAGGCAATGGAGAGTTTTACCCCTGATTCCCATTGACTTCAAATTTTCTAGGGCTCCTTGAGGCCACACTCGCTCAAATGGTGCCTTGTTGCCAAGGGCAGTCACTCTCACCTCACCTCTAGAATTCAGCTCTTTTGTCCATGTTTGGATCAAAGGCTGTATTGATTTCTGGAGCCGAGTGGTCCTGGCAGAACTGAAACTGAGCATCGGTGAGTAAGTGCTGCTTAATATAAACATAGAAACATAGAAAATAGGTGCAGGAGTAGGCCATTCGGCCCTTCGAGCCTGCACCGCCATTCAATGAGTTCATGGCTGAACATGGAACTTCAGTACTCCATTCCTGCTTTCTCGCCATACCCCTTGATTCCCCCTAGTAGTAAGGACTACATCTAACTCCTTTTTGAATATATTTAGTGAATTGGCCTCAACAACTTTCTGTGGTAGAGAATTCTCTCTGAGGGAAAAAGTTTCTCCTCATCTTGGTCCTAAATGGCTTACGCCTTATCCTTAGACTTTGACCCCTGGTTCTGGACTTCCCCAACATTGGGAACATTCTTCCTGCATCTAACCTGTCGAAACCCGTCAGAATTTTAAACGTTTCTATGAGATCCCCTCTCATTCTTCTGAACTCCAGTGAATACAAGCCCAGTTGATCCAGTCTTTCTTGATATGTCAGTCCCGCCATCCCGGGAATCAGTCTGGTGAATCTTCGCTGCACTCCCTCAATAGCAAGAATGTCCTTCCTCAAGTTAGGCGACCAAAACTGTACACAATACTCCAGGTATGGCCTCACCAAGCCTGTACAACTATAGTAACACCTCCCTGCCCCTGTACTCAAATCCCCTCGCTATGAAGGCCAACATGCCATTTGATTTCTTAACTGCCTGCTGTATCTGCATGCCAACCTTCAATGACTGATGTACCATGACACTCAGGTCTCGTTGCACCTCCCCTTTTCCTAATCTGTCACCATTCAGATAATAGTCTGTCTCTCTATTTTTACCACCAACGTGGATAACCTCACATTTATCCACATTATACTTCATCTGCCATGCATTTGCCCACTCACCCTACCTATCCAAGTCACTCTGCAGCCTCATAGCATCCTCCTCGCAGCTCACACTGCCACCCAACTTAGTGTCATCCGCAAATTTGGAGATACTACATTTAATCCCCTCGTCTAAATCATTAACATACAATGTAAACAGCTGGGGCCCCAGCACAGAACCTTGCGGTACCCCACTAGTCACTGTCTGCCATTCTGAAAAGTACCCATTTACTCCTACTCTTTGCTTCCTGTCTGCCAACCAGTTCTCAATCTACGTCAGCATACTACCCCCAATCCCATGTGCTTTAACTTTGCACATTAATCTCTTGTGTGGGACCTTGTCGAAAGCCTTCTGAAAGTCCAAATACACCACATCAATTGGTTCTCCATTGTCCACTCTGCTGGAAACATCCTCAAAAAATTCCAGAAGATTTGTTAAGCATGATTTCACTTTCACAAATCCATGCTGACTTGGACCTATCATGTCACCTCTTTCCAAATGTGCTGCTATGACATCCTTAACAATTGATTCCATCATTTTACCCACTACCGATGTCAGGCTGACCGATCTATAATTCTCTGTTTTCTCTCTCCCTCCTTTTTTAAAAAGTGGGGTTACATTGGCTACCCTCCACTCCATCGGAACTGATCCAGAGTCAATGGAATGTTGGAAAATGACTGTCAATGCATCCGCTATTTCCAAGGCCACCTCCTTAAGTACTCTGGGATGCAGACCATCAGGCCCTGGGGATTTATCGGCCTTCAGTCCCATCAATTTCCCCAACACAATTTCCTGACTAATAAGGATTTCCCTGAGTTCCTCCTTCTTACTACACCCTCTGACCCATTTTATATCCAGAAGGTTGTTTGTGTCCTCCTTAGTGAATACCGAACCAAAGTACTTGTTCAATTGGTCTGCCATTTCTTTGTTCCCCGTTATGACTTCCCCTGATTCTGACTGCAGGGGACCTACGTTTGTCTTTACTAACCTTTTTCTCTTTACATATCTATAGAAGCTTTTGCAGTCCATTTTAATGTTCCCTGCAAGCTTCCTCTCGTACTCTATTTTCCCTGCCCTAATCAAACCCTTTAACCTCTGCTGAGTTCTAAATTTCTCCCAGTCCCCGGGTTCGCTGCTATTTCTGGCCAATTTGTATGCCACTTCCTTGGCTTTAATACTATCCCTGATTTCCCTTGATAGCCATGGTTGAGCCACCTTCCCTTTTTTATTTTTACGCCAGACAGGGATGTACAATTGTTGTAGTTCATCCATGCGGTCTCTAAATGTCTGCCATTGCCCATCCACTGTCAACCCTTTAAGTATCATTCACCAATCTATCCTCGCCAATTCACGCCTCATATCTTCAAAGTTACCCTTCTTTAAGTTCTGGACCATGGTCTCTGAATTAACTGTTTCATTCTCCATCCTAATGTAGAATTCCACGATATTATGGTCACTCTTCCCCAAGGGGCCTCGCACAACGAGATTGCTAATTAATTCTCTCTCATTACACAACACCCAGTCTAAGATGGCCTTCCCCCTAGTTGGTTCCTCGACATATTGGTCGAGAAAACCATCCCTTATGCACTCCAGGAAATCCTCTTCCACCGTATTGTTTCCAGTTTGGTTAGCCCAATCTATATGCATATTAAAGTCACCCATGATAACTGCTGCACCTTTATTGCATGCACCCCTAATTTCCTGTTTGATGCCCTCCCCAACATCACTACTACTGTTTGGAGGTCTGTACACAACTCCCATTAGTGTTTTCTGCCCTTTGGTATTCCGTCGCTCCACCCATACCGATTCCATATCTTCCAAGCTAATGTCTTTCCTTACAATTGCATTAATTTCCTCTTTAACCAGCAACGCCACCCCGCCTCCTTTTCCTTTCTGTCTATCCTTCCTAAATGTTGAATACCCTTGGATGTTGAGTTCCCAGCCTTGGTCATCCTGGAGTCATGTCTCCGTGATGCCAACCACATCGTATCGTTAACTGCTATCTGCACAGTTAATTCATCCACCTTATTCCGAATATTCCTTGCATTGAGGCACAGAGCCTTCAGGCTTGCCTTTTTAACATACTTTGACCCTTCAGAAGTTTGCTGCAAAGTGGCCCTTTTGGTTTTTTGCCTTGGGTTTCTCTGCCCTCCACTTTTACTCATCTCCTTTCTGTCTTTTGCTTCTGTCTCCATTTTGTTTCCCTCTGTCTCCATGCATTGGTTCCCATCCCCCTGCCATATTAGTTTAACTCCTCCCCAACAGCACTAGCAAACACTCCTCCGAGGACATTGGTTCCGGTCCTGCCGAGATGCAGACCGTCCGGTTTGTACTGATCCCACCTCCCCCAGAACCAGTTACAATGCCGCAGGAATTTGAATCCCTCCCTGCTGCACCACTGCTCAAGCCATGTATTCATCTGAGCTATCCTGCGATTCCTAATCTGACTAGCACATGGCACTGGTAGCAATCCTGAGATTATTACTTTTGAGGTCCTACTTTTTAATTTAGCTCCTAGCTCCTTAAATTCGTCTCGTAGGACCTCATCCCGTTTTTTACCTATATCGTTGGTACCTATATGCACCACGACAACTTGCTGTTCACCCTCCCTTTTCAGAATGTCCTGCACCCGCTCCGAGACATCCTTGACCCTTGCACCAGGGAGGCAACATACCATCCTGGAGTCTCAGTTGTGGCCGCAGAAACGCCTATCTATTCCCCTTACAATTGAATCCCCTATCACTATCGCTCTCCCACTCTTTTTCCTGCCCTCCTGTGCAGCAGAGCCAGCCACGGTGCAATGAACTTGGCTGCTGCTGCCCTCCCCTGATGAGTCATCCCCCTCAACAGTACTCAAAGCGGTGTATCTGTTTTGCAGGGGGATGACCGCAGGGGACCCCTGCACTACCTTCCTTGCACTGCTCTTCCTGTTGGTCTTCCATTCCCTATTTGGCTGTGGACCCTTTACCTGTGGTAAGACCAACTCACTAAACGTGCTACTCACGTCATTCTCAGCATCGTGGATGCTCCAGAGTGAATACACCTTCAGCTCCAATTCCACAAAGCGGTCCGTCAGGAGCCGGAGGCGGATACACTTCCCGCACACGTAGTCGTCAGGAACACTGGAAGTGTCCCTGATTTCCCACATAGTACAGGAGGAGCATAATATATGTCTGAGCTCTCTTGCCATGACTTAGCCCTTAGATTAACTTAAATTGGCAACAACAATGCTAAAGGTTACTTACTGATAAAGAAAAAAGAAAAGCTACTCACCAATCACCAGCCAATCACTTACCCCCTTGGCTGTGACGTCACGTTTCTATTTCTTTCTACTTCTTTTTTGCCCTCTCCCTGTTGCTGCACAAGCTGGGCCTTTATAGGCCTCTCGCCGACCCTGGACTCACGCCTCTCCGACGCACCTCCCAACACCTCTCGCGGCCTTTATAGACCTCTCGCCGACCCCGGACTCACACCTCTCCGCTCACCTCCCGACGCCTCTCGCGGCCTTTATAGGCCTCTCGCCGACCCTGGACTCACGCCTCTCCGATGCACCTCCCAACACCTCTCGCGGCCTTTATAGACCTCTCGCCGACCCCGGACTCACGCCTCTCCGCTCACCTCCCGACGCCTCTCGCGGCCTTTATAGACCTCTCGCCGACCCCGGACTCACGCCTCTCCGCTCACCTCCCGACGCCTCTCGCGGCCTTTATAGGCCTCTCGCCGATCCCGGACTCACGCCTCTCTGACATACCTCCCGACGCCTCTCGCGGCCTTTTGTAGGCCTCGCGCCAACCCTGTACTCACGTCTCTCCAACGCACCTCCCGATGCTTCTCGCGGCCTTTTGTCGGCCTCTCACCGACCCCGGACTCACGTCTCTCCGATGCACCTCCCGACACCTCTCGCGGCCTTTTGTAGGCCTCTCGCCGACCCCGGACTCATGTCTCTCCAATGCACTGTTGACGACACCGTCCATCACTTTGCTGATGAATGAGAATAGACTGATGGGGCGGTAATTGGCTGGATTGGATTTGTCCTGCTTTTTGTGGACAGGACATAACTGGGCAGTTTTCCACATTGTCGGGTAGATTCCAGTGTTGTAGTTGTACTGGAATAGCTTGGCTAGAGGCATGGTTAGTTCTGGAGCACGAGAGCTGGAATGTTTTCGGGGCCCATAGCATTTGCTGTATCCAGTGCACTCAGCCGTTTCTTGATATCACGTGGAGTGAATCAAATTGGCTGAAGACTGGCTTCTGTGATGCTGGGAACCTCAGGAGGAGGCCGATAGGGATCATCCACTCGGCATTCCTTCCTGAAGATAGTTGCAGATGTTTCAGCCTTGTCTTATGCACTCACTTGCTGGGCTCCACCATCATTAAGGATGGGGATATTCATGGAGCCTCCTCCCATTGATTGTTTAATTATCCACCACCATTCGCAACTGGATGTGGCAGGACTGCAGAGCTTTGATCTGATCCGTTGATTGTGGAATCGCTTAGTCTTGTCGATTGTGATATGTTCATAATAAAGGATGAAACTGAGTACTGTGTACAATGAGCAAGTGTGACCTTAGCTCCTTTAATGAGACTCCAGAGTGCAGGTACCTCGTGGGTGGCCTGCTTATATACCGTGCTCCCAAGAGATGCTGGGATCCCTTGGGACTCCAACAGGTTGGTCCTCTGGGGGTAGTGTAATACATGTTACATGGGGTTAAATACATAACATCACTGCCCCCGTGAAGTCAATAGTACACTTATTTACAAGCTGAGACGATCTGGGGCTTTTCGCTCCCTTGTCGATCATCTCGTTACGAATGCGGATGTGGATGAGTTGGTTAACTCTTCGCTGGGGTGCTGGGCAGCTGGGCAGCTGGCCTTGCCGGGCTGCTGGGGATGGTGAGTTCGGCTTCGTGGTCAACCATGATATCAGTTGCCACTTGTGTGTGTGTTGGAGGGTCAAAGTTGGTGGTGTCTTCTTCGGGTTGTTCGTAGCTGATGGTGAACCGCAATTTGATTTGGTCCAAATATTTTTTGCATTACGTTAGTCCATTGGCCAATTTGACCTGAAACACCCTACTCCCCCCTTTGGCTATGACAGTGCTAGCAAGCCATTTGAGACCATGTCCGTAATTGTACAAATACGGGGTCCTTGACCTCAATATCGCGCGACAAATTTGCACGGTCATGGTACACACTTTGTTGATGCCACTTGCCCTCCACGTGATCATGGAGATCAGGGTGGACAAGAGAGAGCCTTGTTTTGAGTGCCCTTTTCATGAGCAGCTCAGCTGGGGGAACCCCAGTGAGTGAGTTGGGTCTGGTGCGATAGCTACGCAACACTTGGGATAGTCGGGTCTGCAGGGAGCCTTCCGACACGCGTTTCAGGCTTTGCTTGATGGTCTGAACTGCCCGTTCTGCCTGGCCGTTAGATGAGGGCTTGAACGGGGCAGATATGACATGTTTGATCCCATTGCGGGTCATGAATTCCTTGAATTCAGCACTGGTGAAACACGGCACATTGTCGCTGACTAGGACATCAGGCAGGCCGTGCGTGGCAAACATGGTTTGTAGGCTTTCAATAGTGGCCGTGGACATTCTTGAAGACATTATTGCATATTCAATCCATTTTGAGTAAGCGTCCACGACAACCAAAAACATTTTGCCTAGAAATGGGCCCGCATAGTCCACGTGGATCCTCGACCACGGTTTGGAAGGCCACGACCACAAACTTAGCGATGCCTCTCTGGGTGAATTGCTCAGCTGAGAGCAAGTGTTGCACTGGCGCATGCATGACTCTAAATCTGAGTCGATGCCGGGCCACCACAGATGGGACCTGGTTATGGCTTTCATCATTACAATGCTTGGGTGGGTGCTGTGCAGTTCTGGTCCTGTAGCGAAAAACGGTTAATCGTTACTTTATAGTCCCCGCAAATTCTGACCGTGCCATCCTCTTTAAGTGCTGGGATGATCAGACTCGCCCATTTGTTGAATTCCACCGGCGTGATGATGCCTTCTCGCTGCAGCCTGTCCAGCTCAATTTCCACTTTCTCACGCATCATATATGGTACCACCCTTGCCTTGTGGTGGATGGGTCGCATACCGGGAACTAAATGGATCTGCAATTTCACTCCCGAGAAGCTTCCAATGCCTGGCTTGAACAATGATGGAAACCTGCTCAGAACCAGGGCACATGAGGCATCGTCGACGGACGAAAGCGCTCGGATGTCGTCCCAGTTCCAGCGGATTTTTTTCAGCCAGCTTCTGCCAAACAATGTGGGGCCATCCCCGGCACAATCCACAGCGGGAGTTCGTGTACTGCTCCATCATAGGAGACTTTGACTTCTGCACTGCCAATTACAGGTGTTAGTTCCTTAGTGTAAGTCCTTAGTTTGGTGTGAATGGGGCTGAGCTTGGGCCTGTGTGCCTTTTTGCCCCACAGCCTGTTGAAGGCCTTTTTATTCATTGTGGACTGACTCGCACCCATGTCCAGTTCTATAGATACTGAAATTCCATTCAGTTCACTTTCAATGTTATTGGTGGAAATTTCGTGGTGAATACGTGTACCCCGTACACTTCTGCCTCCTCGGTACAAGTCTCCAATTCAGCCTGATCCACAGTGGATCAATCTTCCTCTGCAATGTGGTGGTTTGCAGAGTTTGCAGCTCACCTGCACATTTGATGGAGGTGTCCCATTGTTCTGCAACCATTACATGCATAGTGCTTGAAGCGGCATTGATGGGGCCGATGATCACCTCCATTAACGATTGATGACGGACTCTGGGTCATCTGAGGTCGGACAGCAGCAGCCAGCGTGTACATTCTGCCATGTATATTCCTGCTCGAAAATGACATTACTTTGTGCACAATACTGGCCGGAACTCCTTTACTCTGCTTAATCTGTTTGGTGTTGATGGTGGACAAAAATGCCTGGGCTATCGTTATGGCTTTATTTAGATTCAGAGTTTCAACAGTCAACAGTTTGCAAAGGATTACCTCATGGCCAATGCCCAGTACAAAAAAGTATCTAAGCATTTGTTCGAGGAATCCCTCAAATTCGCAATGTCCTGTGAGGCGCCTTAGTTCGGCGACAGAGCTCGCCACTTCCTGGCCCTCCAACCGTTGACACGTGTAGAACCAATATCTTGTAATCAAAACGCTTTCCTTAGGATTTAGGTGCTCCAGGACCAGCGTACACAGTTCTTCATAGGATTTAGCTGTTGGTTTTGCTGGAGCTAGGAGATTCTTCATGAGGCTATAGGTTGTTGCCCCACAGACAATTAGGAGGATCGCCCTTCGTTTGGCAGCATTATCGTCCCCTTCCAGCTCGTTGGCCGCAAAGTATTGGTCGAGTCTCTCCACGGAGGCCTCCCAATTGTACCCTTCTGAGAACTTCTCCAGGTAACCAACTGTTCTTTGCATTTTCGCACGGTTGTTCGTTACCTCGTTGCCAATTGATACGTTCATAATAAAGGATGAAGCTGAGTACTGTGTACAATGAGCAAGTGTGACCTTAGCTCCTTTAATAAGACTCCAGAGTGCAGGTACCTCGTGGGTGGCCTGCTTATATACAGTGCTCCCAAGGAATGCTGGGATCTCTTGGGACTCCAACAGATAGGCCCTTTGGTGGTCGTGTAATACAGGTTACAAGGGGTTAAATACATAACAGATTGTATGCTGCTTCCGCTGTTTAGCATGCATGTTGCAGGTTCCCAGGTTGGTACCTCATTTTTAGGTACGCTTGATGCTGCTTCTGAAAATGACTATGTCGAAAAGTATATGAGCACTTGTTTTCTAAGTTATATTCCTGGCTCTGCACAGCTCTTTGTTAAGGTCAGCAAGGACAGTGGCAGCCAAATGTTGATAAGATATTAGTGAAGAGCCAATGGGATGATTTATAGATTAGAAACTGGACTGGAATAACAACAGTCGAGTTGCTGTACATAGTTTTATGATGTTCTTTGCACTTTTTAATTTGTATTATGGGTAGGTAGAGGTTTTTAATCATCGTTCTTACTGATGAGGGGATCTGTTCCATCATGAAAAGTTTATGAAAGAAATGTTCTTAAATTTCACTTTGTATGGGTGATAGTTATACCAAAGCTGAAGTTGTACTTTGAGGCCGTCTAACATTAGTTGCCACCATTCTACATGCTGCCAGATCAGTAACATTAATCCTGGTTTAAAAGCACAGCACATCAATAACTTGGCCGTTACATCTCTTTCCTGAACACAATAAAAAAAATCTTCAATCCTATTAAACAAAATTTTCCAGGCTCCAAGCTGGTTTTGAGAGTCACTGTTTAATTGCCAGCTGCCTTCTCAATATAGCAACTTCTTCTGAGCTGAATCCCCAACTGTGCCTCGGAGGATTGCAGCGTGGTGTTGGTACATACGCCAGCACACTAAAACGTTCTCTGGGTGAGTGATGTTACTGTAGTGTCAGACAAACTGGGCAAGCCAGTGTGTTGGTGAGCCCCCAGAGTGACATTCCATCTGGCCAGTTCTCCAGGAAAGCAGCAGGTAGAAGACATGGAGCGAACGATTCAACACTGCTGCTTATGAGCACTGGAGCAGTCCAGAGAAAGTCATTTAGGAGAAACTGCCCACAGAAGCAGCTTGGCCAGAGGAAAGGAAACAACGGAGGCTGGATAAGAATGGATTAAAGAATTACTTTTTAACTTTGAATGGAAGGGAGGACAATAAACTTGCAATTTATTTTAAAGCAACAGGTATTTTGAATCTTTTTTTAGTTTTGATATTTAAGAATGATGGGACATTAACTATATAATTATTTTTGTTGTGTTAGGAACCATTTTCACCTTGGTTTTTTTTATATAATTTTTATCTATATGCCAATTGTTTTGTCATCTTATTCCAGTGTTATGTTACATTGGGTAGAATTTTAAACGCCAAGGATGGGTGGGAAGGTAAACATTTTAAAATTGTTAAATCCGAGCCTAACTCACCCAATTCCGGACCATGAGGTAAATGCCATTATTGCACCGCTGGTGGGCCAGGACAAGCAGGAGTCTCTCCACCCCCCCAGGTCAACAGGCTTACCTCCACATGATCAGACCCCCATGATCAGCTGGCATGCCCTCTAATGGTCAATTCACCACCCCGCAATGTCACATTCACCGCACCTCCCCGCAATGTCGCATTCACCGCCCCCACCCCCCCAACCGCAATGTCACATTCACTCCCCCCCACAATGTCACATTCAGCCCCTTCCCCCGCAATGTCACATTCACCCCCTCCCTGCAATGTCACATTCAGCCCCTCCCCCCGCAATGTCACATTCACCCCCCCACCGCAATGTCATATTGATCCCCCCCCGCAATGTCACATTCACCCCCTCCCCGCAATGTCACATTCACACCACCCCCACAATGTCACATTCACCCCCCCCTGCAATGTCACATTCACCCCCCCCGCAACGTCACATTCACCCCCTCCCCCCAATGTCACATTCACCCCCCCCCACAATGTCACATTCACCCCCTACCCCCCCCACAATGTCACATTCACCTCTTCCCCCCCCACAATGTCACATTCACCCCCTACACCCCCCGACAATGTCACATTCACCCCCTACACCCCCCCCCCCACAATGTCACATTCACCCCATCCTCTTCCCCCCCGCAATGTCACATTCACCCCCTCCCCCACAATGTCACATTCACCCCCTCCCCCCTCCCCCCCACAATGTCACATTCACCCCCTCTCCCCCTACACCCCCACAATGTCACATTCACCCCCTCCCCCCCACAATGTCACATTCACCCCTACCCCCCGCGATCTCAGACTTGCCTGACATCTGGTCCTCGGCTGCTTTTTCAGCCCCACGGGCAGCCTCCCTGCCAATCTGGCAGGAAACATGTTTAAATTATGTCCTGCCATTGAATTTTGTAGGAAGTGCGGGAAACCCTTACTTTCGAGTTTCCCATCTGAAAATCCCCACCGACCCCGCTCTCTTTCTGCCTCTGAGTAAATATGGGGGCCATTGTGTTTCAGTGTCTACTCTTGGTTTATACAAACATAAGGGCTAAAAAAAAGTCCATCAGGCCCCAGCAACCTTGCCTCATCCAGGCAGCAGTACAATCTTATACACTACTGAACCAGCCCCTAACACTATCTCCTGGGAGAGGAGAGAAAAACCTATGAAAAGAACCTGTGGCTAATTCAGGAAAAACTCTGGGAATTTCCTCTCAGGCTCCCATCCCTTCCTCTTAGTGTTTTTTTTGACATAGAGCATGTGCAAAATATTATGAGGGGTAGGATTAAAAATTCATTATTTGCACTATTACAGTTTTAGGTTTTGTATTCACGGTGCTTAGGTATTATTATGCAAAATATAACCATGATACCTTTCAATTGATAACTTATATGAACAAGATAAAGATAGTTATCAGCAAAAGTCTTTCTAAATAATACCTACCCTGCTGTTTATTTTCCTCTACCTGGTCTGACATGAACAATAATCCCCAAAGTGCACCATTGTTTGCCTTTCTTCGGGTAAGTGAGCTGATTTTTGTAAATCCAGAAAAATAACAATCGTTTTCGAGGTAATTATAAAACTAAGAGGAATAACCTTTGTTTGCAATACAGACAGGTTAGAAAAGCTGGGTGACCCAGGACAAAATGTGGTGGAATTCCCCCTTTAACAAAAAATAGGAAAACGCTTATTTGTCTCCAGGGGAAAAAAAAACCTATTTATAAAATCACAGGGTGAGTTTTAACCCAATCAGCCCGGCAGGAAATTGGCCGCCCATTTTACACCCTGCCCGATGTTACTCCCACTGACTTCAATTGAGAGTAAAATCGCGCATAGTGTAAAACTAGCAGCCGGCCCAAGCCCACCGCTTTCCCGCCCAGCGAGTTAAACTAAAATTACCCCCTGCATTTTCAAAATTACTCAATTTGTAGCTGTGTGTTCCCATGATTTCATAAACGGGTCACCGATTATGGAGAAAAACATTCTTCCAATTGTTAAAAGAAGAATTTAAAATGCCAAATTCATTACAATTTTGATCTTCAGAACCTTTTGCAGGAATGTCTGTTCTTTATCCCCAAAATGGCTGCATATCTGGACATGTCCACAATGAAGTTGTAAAGTATCTTCCTCGCCAACACAGCACTAGGCCTGATTTTGTTTGTTTATGGCGAGGCAACATATGTCACTATTTTCAACTTAATGGGCCAGACTTCCCACGTTTTTTGCATGCTTAACGCCCACTTAACATCTATTTTACCGCTGAAATTATGTATAATGCCCATATATCGCCCATTTAGCCACAAAATGGAAACTGACGGGCATTTTTCGGAAACTTATCGGCGAGCGTTACTTTCCCCATGTGCTTAATGCCGGGAAAAAATAAGACCGCCCGCCCATTTTTTTTGTCGTAAAGACCACATTTGTCAAAACTAACACCCAGGAGATTACCCGGCCTCACTTTCACCACCTCGCACACATATCGCCCACAATATTGCTCGCCCAAAAAAACGTCCAGAAAAGTGGAAATGTTCTGAACTAAAGCCAGCGGTGTGGCTGCCATTTTTAAAATCACAGGTCGCTTCATTCAAAAGGCTGCATCAACTTCGGGAGTGTTATGTCTGTAATGCACTTATGAATGACTCCACGAGGCAATGTGCTGTACTCAAACTGTAGTGACCTTGGTCCTTTGTTCGTAACTCCAGAGTGAGGCACACGGATGGTGGGCGGCCTTTTATACTGGGCCCTGCACACCTATGCAGGTGGCCCTCAGGTCTCCCACCACAGTGCCCTCTCGTGGACAGCCTCTGCCACAGGGGCAGGAAACCCCAGTCTCCACTAGTTGCACCTTCTAGTGGTGCCAGCATAGTATATACACAGTGTAAACCTTATTGACAGTACATCAGGTAACAAGTCTCTATCTTATGCAACTATACAGTGACTATACAGAGAGTATATCTATAGTCTGCATGTATAACGGGGAGTTTGCGTTGACTCTGAAGTTCTTCTCAGGTAAAGTGACCATCTCAACAGACATATTTTCAGACTCTGGACTATTGGGGGTTTACTCTAGATGTATTTTAGTGAGGAAATGATTGCTTCTGATCAATCGCTATTATACTTTCATTGCAATGGGGCCAGCCATTTCTCAGCCTGCATCGATTAATATGCAGATGCTGCAGAGTGCAAATGTCTCAATGTGTGATGCACATCATTATGTCCCCAATTTAAGATGTGCAAGAATGAGGAGGAGGGCCAGACCATACACACCCCGCACATACAGGAAAAAGAGGTCTTACCTCGACGTCTCTGACCACACGTGCATTCGGAGACTGCAATTCCACAAGGTGGTGATCAATGAAATATGTGAGCTCATCAGGCCACATATGCAGCCTGCCATCAGGACATCAGTGTCGGTCGAGGTCAAGGTCACCGCGGCACTGTCTTTCTACGTGTCCGGTTCCTTTCAGGTCTCCCCGGTCGAGATTTGCCCTCTGTCTCGCCATGCAACCCATCGCTGCATTAGATAGGTCACGGAGGCCCTGTACGCACGAAGGATGGACTTTATCAGCTTCCCATGACCACAGAGGCTCAGACTGACAGGCTGGAGCATTCTACCGCATTGCTAAGTTCCCCAGGGTGCAGGGAGCTACACAGTGCACTCACATCGCCATGCAGGCACCTTATCAGGATCCGAAGCGATTTTGTAACAGAAAAGGATTTCACTTCCTAAAGGTCCAACAAGTTGTCAACCACAACCAGATCATACTGGCAGTGAATGCCAAATGTCCGGGCACCTTTGATGAGGCTCACATCCTGCGTGAGAGCACTGTCTCTGACATCTTTAAGAGTCAGCCACAAGGGCAATGCTGGATGCTTGGTGATAACCGATATGGGCTCGCCACCTGGCTGATGAACCCCTTGCATGACACCCACACTGAGGCCGAGAAGCGATACAACCAGAGCCATAGAGACAAATGCAATATGGTCCACAAAACAATAACTGTGCTTAAGCAGCGCTTCAGATGTCTAGAGGGGTGCTGCAATACAACCCTGAGCAAGTAGGTAAATTCATGGTTGTGTGCTCCATGCTGCACAATCTGGCTATCAGGAGGGGCCAAGAATTGCCAGAAGGGACTGATGCTCCACCTCAGGAGAGAGAGGAAGAGGACGACGAGCAGCGAGACAATCAGGCTGGCTATTCAACCATGCCCACGACCCCCTCCAGACCACAGGAAAGGGCATGTGGTGGCTACATAGCTGCAAGACTCTTACGTGAAGAGCTGATATCTGAACGATTTTCCTGAAAGAACGTTGCTGTGAGTGACAACGCTGACACACTGCTGTGTGTATGCAGCTTAGACATCAATGGTGCCCATTAGGTTGGTGCCAGTTAAAGTTTACGTTGATTGAAGTTAAGTTTTTAATACTTTCATGTTAAGGAATCACCAGTGTGTAACAGTCCAGCTCTCTGAGACAATGCACAACAAGGTTATGTTCAATAAAAAATATGTTATACCAACATTGGTCTGAAATCTTAAGTATTACAGGCAAACCGCCCCGCCCCCACCCGCACCCCACTTTTTCCACCATTGACATCAATCAAATGTTCAACATGTCCAGCAACACAGAATACAAATGCAAAGCAGGAGGGTGGTCCCCTCCTCCCATACATTACAACATATTGTATACCCAGATGGAGATAGAACACAGCCATCACCTACAGACATGCACCTCATTTTTCTTCCCCTCCTTGCTCCATGGCACCTGGCCGAGGAGCTCCTCAGGCGGTGCCACATTGGGGGGGGATGAAGGCAGAGGCGGTGGTTGCGTGGTTACGGGAGCGCGGGGTGCCGAGAGGCAACATTCGCTGATGCAGAAGCAGGATCTTGGTCCTTGTTCTCATCTGTCATTCGCAGTGGTGGTGCGGAATCTATGGGTGGAGTGCCGCGCTGTGGGACGACTGGGAGGCCTGTGTCAGCAGAGTTCCTGGCTATCGCATCCAGGGTCTCCGCCATCCATATTATGTACTCGGTCATGGTGGCCAGCTGTCGGAATATGCCCCTCAATGCTTCGATGAGCTGGTCACCAATGACTACAGTCCTCCTGGACAACTGTACCATCTCTCTGCTCTCGTGGTGCTCGTGGACCAGACCTACCATGTCCACGAGGCCTTTGCGGGGTTGGCGCCATCCTGGGGACAAATGGAGTGCCCTGTGGCAAGGTGTTTGGGGCCGGTACCTCCAGAGTGGAGGCAGGAATAACCGGAGGGCCACTAGATGGCCTTGAATGCAGTCAGATTCAGGTGAATTTATAATGGGGAACAAAGAAATGGCAGACAAGTTGAACAAATACTTTGGTTCTGACTTCATGAAGGAAGACACAAATAACCTTCCGGAAATACTGCGGGACCGAGGGTCTAGAGAGAAGGAGGAACTGAAGGAAATCCTTATTAGGTGGGAAATTATGTTAGGGAAATTGATGGGATTGAAGGCCGATAAATCCCTGGGGCCTGATAGTCTGCATCCCAGAGTACTTAAGGAAGTGGCCCTAGAAATAGTGGATGCATTGGTGATCATTTTCCAACAGTCTATTGACTCTGGATCAGTTCCTTTGGACTGGAGGGTAGCTAATGAAACACCACTTTTAAAAAAGGAGGGAGAGAGAACACGGGTAATTATAGACCAACCTGACATAAGTAGTGGGGAAAATGTTGGAATCAATTATTAAAGATGAAATAGCAGCACATTTGGAAAGCAGTGACAGAATCGGTCCAAGTCAGCATGGATTTATGAAAGGGAAATCATGCTTGACAAATCTTATAGAATTTTTTGAAGGATGTAACTAGCAGAGTGGACAAGGGAGAACCAGTGGATGTGGTGTATTTGGACTTTCAAAAGGCTTTTGACAAGGTCCCATACAAGAGATTGGTGTGCAAAATTAAAGCACATGGTATTGGGGGTAACGTATTGACATGGATAGAGAACTGGCTGGTAGACAGGAAGCAGAGAGTTTGGATAAACGAGTCCTTTTCAGAATGGCAAGCAGTGACTAGTGGGGTGCCGCAGGGCTCAGTGCTGGGACCCCAGCTATTTACAATATACATCAATGATTTAGATGAAGGAATTGTGTAATATCTCCAAGTTTGCAGATGACACTAAGCTGGGTGGCGGTGTGAGCTGTGAGGAGGACGCTAAGAGGCTGCAGGGTGATTTGGACAGGTTAAGTGAGTGGGCAAATGCATGGCAGATGCAGTGAAATGTGGATAAATGTGCAGTTATCCACTTTGGTGGCAAAAACACAAAGGCAGTATATTATCTGAATGGCGGCAGATTATGAAAAGGGGAGGTGCAACGAGACCTGGGTGTCATGGTACATCAGTCATTGAAAGTTGGCATGCAGGTGCAGCAGGCGGTGAAGAAGGCAAATGGTATGTTGGCCTTCATCATGAGAGGATTTGAGTATAGGAGCAGAGAGGTCTTACTGCAGTTGTACAGGGCCTTGGTGAGACCTCACCTGGAATATTGTTTTGGTCTCCTAATCTGAGGAAGGACGTTCTTGCTATTGAGGGAGTGCAGCGAAGGTTCACCAGACTGATTCCCAGGATGGCTGCACTGACATATGAGGAGAGACTGGATCGACTGGGCCTGTATTCACTGGAGTTTAGAAGGATGAGAGGGGATCTCATAGAAACATATAAAAATCTGACAGGACTGGACAGGTTAGATGCAGGAAGAATGTTCCTGATGTTGGGGAAGTCCAGAACCAGGGGACACAGTCTAAGGATAAGGGGTAAGCCATTTGGGACTGAGATGAGGAGAAACTTCTTTACTCAGAGTTGTTAACCTGTGGAATTCTCTATCGCAGAGAGTTGTTGATTCCAGTTCATTGGATATATTCAAGAGGGAGTTAGATATGGCCCTTATGGCTAAAGAGATCAAGATGTAAGGAGAAAGCAGGAAAGGGGTACTGAGGTGAATGATCAGCCATGATCTTATTGAATGGTGTTGCAGGCTCAAAGGGCCGAATGGCCTACTCCTGCACCTATTTACTATGTTGCTATCTTTCTAATGGCTTCTTGAGCATGGCGATGCAGGTTCCTCGAAGTCGGCGCTCTCATCCGTGGAGAACAGACCCAGTGGATTGACGGGCGAGAATCGGAGCTCCTCAGCACCGGATGTAGGATCGTCCTGGGAGCGGGCCCCGTGCCCCCACCTTCTGGTCTCTGTGGTCTTGCCTGGAGCCGCGCTGCTGGCTGAGCTGCAAAACACAAATGAGGTTATTAGAGGACAAGGGGGCGCTAGGGTCACAAGGTGAGTCCAGCGCTACACACAGCATATGCACTGCAAAAGCACCACCACTCTCAAAATCATCACAGACATCACATTTCATGACTATCAACATATTTGCTTTGCAATAATTTTCATTAGGCCATCATTATTTCTACGACAATGTTAGAAATCATCTATCATATATGATTGATCGGATATGAGTGGATGTGGCATCTATTGACTTTACATCACGCAATGGTACAAGCTTTACTCACGTGGCATCACTTCAGGGTGCTGAAGTTGCTTCCGTGGCTGTCCGAGTGTGCTTCCCCACGAGTGCGAGCACCCGCTCCTTTATGTCAGTGTTGTCGCTGGGGACTGCTGGCCCCCCCCATCCGTTCGCCTCTGCACGGACCTCATCGTCGATAGCTTCTTCTGTAAAAGGTGGCAGGACGACATGGCATTGCGTGAGATCATTGCATGATATCATTGCTAGGTTCTGTCACAGAGGCTGATACAACACACGACCAACAGATGTAATCATGCTTATTAGGATAAATAATTATGATTCTTTACCTAAAGACATACACCGTGACTGCAGGCTTTGAGTAAAACATTCCCGGTAAAAGTGCAAGACCTCACATCCACTGATAGCCACTTATGACTGTTATAAATCAAATTATATAAATACATAAGTATATGTAAATAAATGTAATACTTACTCTTGCGGATCCCACAAGGTCGTTCCATCGTTTGCGGCATTGGTTGCCCTCACGCACCTCGTTGGTCGCTGACGAGACCACCTCTGCTATCTCGGTCCATATCTTCTGGTAGGCCTTCGGGTGGGCTTCCTACGCCCTCCGTGTCAAATCACCCCAAATAAGTCGACCTCCTGCAGGAGGGAGGCATTTGCCTCGTCTGAGAACCTTCTCGCTCATTTGCGCTCTCCAATGTGCTCCTCTGCCAGCTCACTGCTCTCGCCAGCATCAGTCTCCACAGCACGCTCTGATGCCTCCTCCTCTCCCTCCATTATAGGCTAAATTCGGGCAAATATGTGGCTGGTAACACCTAATGTTTGCTTCCCTATTTGCTGTAAAGCTCTAAATTCTCCCTTCTTCCTTCCAAAGCAGTCACCCACACACTTCTTCAGACTCTCTCAGCTCCATCTCTCTCGGTCTCTTCTTCTGCGCATGTCATGATGACCCTTGACCTCCTGAATCGCAGGAATCGAGCGTTGCCATGTCGTTGCTAAGGATTGCAACACTTTATGGCAGAAGGTCAGCGAGATTTAATGCTACCGCCCATTTCATATCGCTTGCGGTAATGCCCAAATTCAAAAATGGAGACTAGGTGCTTTGAGAATGGGCGAGAAGCTGCTGATCTGAAACCCCCTTTTTACCACCCACGCCAGAAATAACACCCATTTTTGGGCGATAAGCACAAAAGTGTAAAATCTAGCCCAATAAGCAGGAGCCTTGTATTATGTTGCCTTTCATTGTCTCATCTAAATTTGCTGTTGACAATTGAGTAAGTTATAGCAATCAGCTGTTGACAAATTATAATAACAAATTTCAAAAAATTAATAAACTAGTCAGCGGAAAATAGGCTAATAGTTTATTTATTTCAAATTCTGCTCTTTTGCCCAACCAGCTGCTCACAATTTTAGTAGAGTTCGGTGATCAGCAAATAGCTCCATCGTTAGTGCTGGGGCCTCAACTATTTACAATGTATATTAATAACTTGGATGAATGGACCGAGCGTAATGTAGCCAAATTTGCTGATGATACAAAGATAGGTGGGAAAGCAAGTTGTGAAGAGGGCACAAAGAATCTGCAAAGGGATATAGATCAGTCAAGTGAGTGGGCAAAAATTTGTCAGGTGGAGTTTAATGCGGGAAAATATGTGAGGTTATCCACTTTGGTAGGTAAAATAAAAAAGCAAATTATTATTTAAATGGAGAGAGATTGCAAAATACTGCAATGCAGAGGGACATGGGGGGTCCTTTAGTATTTACCACAACAAGTTAGCATGCAGACACAGCAAGTAATTCGGAAGGCAAATGGAATGTTTGTCTTTATTGCAAGGGGGATGGAGTATAAAAGTAGGGAAGTCCTACTATAACTGTACAGGGCGTTGATGAGACCACACCTAGAATACTGCATACAGTTTTTGGTCTCCTTATTTAAGGAGGGAGATACTTGCATTGGAGGAAGTTCAGCGAAGGTTCACTAGTTTGATTCCTGAGATGAAGGGGTTGCCTTACGAAAAAAGATTGAGCAGGTTGGGCCTATACTCATTGACCTTTAGAAGAATGCAAGGTGATCTTATTGAAACGTATAAGATTATTAGGGGGCTTGACAGGGTAGATGTAGAGAGGATATTTTCCTTCATGGGGGAATCTAGAACTAAGGGTCATAGTTTCAGGATAAGGGGTGCTCGTTTAAAACGGAGATGGGGTGTATTCCTTCTCTCAGAGGATTGCGTGAATCTTTGGAATTCTCTTCCCCAGAGAACTGTGGAGGCTGGGTCTTTGAATATATTTAAGGTGGAGATAGACAGATTTTTGAACATTAAGAGAGTCAAGGGCGAGCGGGCAAGGAAGTAGAGTTGAGGCCAAGATCATATCAGCCATGATCTTATTGAATGGCGGAGCAGGCTTGAGGGGCCAAATGTCCCACTGCTGCTCCTATTTGTTATGTTCTTATTGTTGTGTATGGAGAAAGAGTCAGACTGAACACTGTGAGTAAAGTAAAGTGTGACCTTAGTCTTTTATTGCTGATCTCCAGAGTGCCTCTCCAACCTATGAAGCCTCCTTAAATATCTGAGTTCCGAAGGGACCATGGGATCCCTTGAGACTCCAGAGGATGAGCCCTCTGATGGCTGTACAGAGTAAATACAAGTCCACATATAGAACAACACTCCCTGCCCACCCCCCCCCCACCCCCCACACCCCACACCCCCCCAAAGTCAATAGTGTAACTATTTACAATGTGAGTCAATCTGGAGCCCTTCTTGCCCTGGTTGCCTGGTTGTCTCGGTATGAAAGCTGTTGTTGTTGAATCATTTGTTGGGCCCTTGCTGGGCTGTTGTGCAGCTGGCCTTGCTGGGCTGCCTGGTGTGTTGGGCCCTGTGGGCTGCTGTGGATGATGGGTTCTGCTTCGTGGTTAACCGTGGTGCTGGTTGCCACTAGTGTGTATGTTGGGGGATCAAAAAAGGTAGGGTCCAAGGTGGGTTGCTCAGGATAGTCCGTGAATCTAAGTTTGATTCGGTCCAAGTGTTTACGGTGAATGAGTCCTTTTGAAAGTTTGACCCGAAACACCCTGCTCCCCTCTTTGGCCACGACAGTGCCGGAAGCCACTTGGGACCTTGTCCATAATTTAATACAAATACAGGATCATTGATTTCAATCTCGCGTGACACATTTGCGCTATCATGGTATGCACTTTGTTGAAGCCGCCTGCTCTCTCCCTGTTCATGTAGATCAAGGTGAACTAACGAGAGCCTTGTCTTAAGTGCTCTTTTCATCAACAGTTCAGCAGGTGGGGTCCCAGTGAGTGAGTGGGGTCTGGTGCAGTAGCTAAGCAGGACTCGGGACAGGCGTGTCTGCAGTGAGCCTTCAGTTACCCGCTTCAAGCCTTGCTTGATGGTTTACACTGCGCTCTCTGCCGGACCATTGGTCGCTGGTTTAAACAGGGCAGATGTGATATGTTTGATCCCGTTACGGGTCATGAATTCTTTTAACTCAGCACTGGTAAAACATGGCCCGTTGTCACTCACCAGGACATTGGATAAGCCGTGAGTGACAAACATGGCCCGCAGGCTTTCAGTAGTGGCAGCGGACGTGCTAGCCGACATTATCTCACATTCAATCCACTTGTCCACAACCACAAGGAACATTTTACCCAAGAAGGGGCTTGCATTGTCGACATGTACCCTAGACCACATTTTGGAGGGCCAAGACCATAAACTTAGCGGCGCCTCCCTGGGTACATTGGTTAACTGCGAGCATGTGTTACATCTGTGAACGCAGGACTCTAAGTCCGCATCGATACCGGGCCACCACACATGGGATCTGGCTATCGCATTCATCATTATGATGCCTGGGTGGGTACTGTGGAGGTCATTGATGAAGGTGTCTCTGCCCTTCTTGGGGACCACTACTCGATTGCCCCACAGAAGGCAGTCTGCCTGTATAGACATTTCATCTTTGCACCGCTGGAACGGCTTTATCTCTTCCTGCATTTCCATTGGGACACTGGGCCAGCTCCCGTGAAGCACACAGCTTTTGACTAGAGATAATAAGGGGTCCTGGCTTGTCCAGGTTTTGATCTGCCGGCAGTGATGGGTGATTGCTCACTCTCAAATGCTTCCATAACCATGGCTAGATCTGCGGGCTGCGCCATTTCCACCCCCGTGGTGGGCAATGGCAGCCTACTGAGAGCATCGGCGCAGTTTTCTGTGCCTGGCTTATGGCAGATGGCGTAGTTGTATGCAGACAATGTGAGCGCCCATCTCTGGATGCGGGCCAATGCGTTGGTATTTATCTCTTTACACTCGGAAAACAGGGATATAAATGGCTTATGGTCAGTTTCCAATTCGAATTTTAGCCCAAACAGGTATTGATGCATTCTCTTTACCCCATAGACAAATGCTAACGCTTCTTTTTCAATCATGCTGTAGGTTGTCTCAGCCTTAGACAGACTCCTGGATACATAAGCAACCAGTTGCAGTTTCCTGAAATCATTAGCTTGTTGCAATACACACCTGACGTCATATGATGACGCATCACATGCTAGTACCAAACACTTACATGGATCATACAACACAAGCAATTTGTTTGAGCATAACAATTTTCTCGCTTTTACAAAGGCATTTTCTTGGCTTTTGCCCCAAACCCATTCGCCCCCTTTTCATAGTAAGACATGTAGTGGTTCTAGCAGTGTGCTGAGACCCGGTAAAAAGTTACCAAAGTAGTTCAAGAGTCCCAGAAACGACCACAGCTCCGTCACGTTCTGTGGCCTCGGTGCGTTCTTGATTGCCTCCGTCTTCGTGTTGGTGGGCCTGATGCCGTCCGCCGCAATCCTCCTTCCCAAGAACTCCACTTCAGGCGCTAGGAAAACGCACTTCGAGCGTTTTAACCTGAGCCCCACACAGTTGAGTCGACTAAAAACCTCCTCTAGGTTCTGCAGGTGCTCGACTGTGTTCCGACCTGTGACCAAAATGTCGTCCTGGACTGGCCCACTCGCTGAACTCGATTGGTGAAATGCTGCCCTCTCTTTGCAGCCGGTCTAGCTCGATCTCTACCCTATCTCTCATCATGTACGGTACTGCTCTCGCCTTGTGATGGATGGGTTGCGCCCCCGGAATTAGGTGGATCTGCATTTTTGCTCCTTGAAATTTCCCAATGCCTGGTTCAAACAGCGAAGGAAATTTGTTTAAGACCAGGGCACACGTCCCAGTTCCAGCGTATCTTTCCCAGCCAGCTCCTGCCGAGCAGCGTGGGACCATCGCCCGGTACCACCCAGAGTGGTAGCTTGTGCACTGCTCCATCGTAGGAGACCTTTACGGTAGCACTGCCGATTAGAGGATTCAGCTCTTTAGAAACATAGAAACATAGACATAGAAAATAGGTGCAGGAGTAGGCCATTCGGCCCTCCTAGCCTGCATCGCCATTCAATGAGTTCATGGCTGAACATTCAACTTCAGTACCCCATTCCTGCTTTCTCGCCATACCCCTTGATCCCCCTAGCAGTAAGGACCTCATCTAACTCCTTTTTGAATATATTTAGTGAATTGGCCTCAACAACTTTCTGTGGTAGAGAATTCCACAGGTTCACCACTCTCTGGGCTTACCCCTTATCCTTAGACTGTGACCCCTGGTTCTGGACTTCCCCAACATTAGGAACATTCTTCCTGCATCTAACCTGTCTAACCCCGTCAGAATTTTATATGTTTCTATGAGGTCCCCTCTCATTCTTCTGAACTCCAGTGAATACAAGCCCAGTTGATCCAGTCTTTCTTGATAGGTCAGTCCCGCCATCCCGGGAATCAGTCTGGTGAACCTTCGCCGCACTCCCTCAATAGCAAGAATGTCCTTCCTCAGGTTAGGAGACCAAAACTGTACACAATACTCCAGGTGTGGCCTCACCAATGCCCTGTACAACTGTAGCAACACCTCCCTGCCCCTGTACTCAAATCCCCTTGCTATGAAGGCCAACATGCCATTTGCTTTCTTAACCGCCTGCTGCACCTGCATGCCAACCTTCAATGACTGATGTACCATGACACCCAGGTCTCTTTGCACCTCCCCTTTTCCTAATCTGTCACCATTCAGATAATAGTCTGTCTCTCTGTTTTTACCACCAAAGTGGATAACCTCACATTTATCCACATTATACTTCATCTGCCATGCATTTGCCCACTCACCTAACCTATCCAAGTCGCTCTGCAGCCTCACAGCATCCTCCTCGCAGCTCACACTGCCACCCAACTTAGTGTCATCCGCAAATTTGGAGATACTACATTTAATCCCCTCATCTAAATCATTAATGTACAGTGTAAACAGCTGGGGCCCCAGCACAGAACCTTGCGGTACCCCACTAGTCACTGCCTGCCATTCTGAAAAGTACCCATTTACTCCTACTCTTTTCTTCCTGTCTGACAACCAGTTCTCAATCCATGTCAGTACACTACCCCCAATCCCATGTGCTCTAACTTTGCACATCAATCTCTTGTGTGGGACCTTGTCGAACGCCTTCTGAAAGTCCAAATATACCACATCAACTGGTTCTCCCTTGTCCACTCTACTGGAAACATCCTCAAAAAATTCCAGAAGATTTGTCAAGCATGATTTCCCTTTCACAAATCCATGCTGACTTGGACCTATCATGTCACCTCTTTCCAAATGCACTGCTATGACATCCTTAATAATTGATTCCATCATTTTACCCACTACCGATGTCAGGCTGACCGGTCTATAATTCCCTGTTTTCTCTCTCCCTCCTTTTTTAAAAAGTGGGGTTACATTGGCTACCCTCCACTCCATAGGAACTGATCCAGAGTCAATGGAATGTTGGAAAATGACTGTCAACGCATCCACTATTTCCAAGGCCACCTCCTTAAGTACTCTGGGATGCAGTCCATCAGGCCCTGGGGATTTATCGGCCTTCAATCCCATCAATTTCCCCAACACAATTTCTCGGCTAATAAGGATTTCCCTCAGTTCCTCCTCCTTACTAGACCCCCCGACCCCTTTTATAACCGGAAGGTTGTTCGTGTCCTCCTTCGTGAATACCGAACCAAAGTACTTGTTCAATTGGTCCGCCATTTCTTTGTTCCCCGTTATGACTTCCCCTGATTCTGACAGCAGGGGACCTACATTTGTCTTTACTAACCTTTTTCTCTTTACATATCTATAGAAACTTTTGCAATCCGTCTTAATGTTCCCTGCAAGCTTCTTCTCATGCTCCATTTTCCCTGCCCTAATCAAACCCTTTGTCCTCCTCTGCTGAGTTCTAAATTTCTCCCAGTCCCCAGGTTCGCTGCTATTTCTGGCCAATTTGTATGCCACTTCCTTGGCTTTAATACTATCCCTGATTTCCCTTGATAGCCACGGTTGAGCCACCTTCCCTTTTTTATTTCTATGCCAGACAGGAATGTACAATTGTTGTAGTTCATCCATGCGGTCTCTAAATGTCTGCCATTGCCCATCCACAGTCAACCCCTTAAGTATCATTCGCCAATCCATCTCAGCCAATTCACGCCTCATACCTTCAAAGTTAGCCTTCTTTAAGTTCTGGACCATGGTCTCTGAATTAACTGTTTCATTCTCCATCCTAATGCAGAATTCCACCATATTATGGTCACTCTTCCCCAAGGGGCCTCGCACAACGAGATTGCTAATTAATCCTTTCTCATTACATAACACCCAGTCTAAGATGGCCTCCCCCCTAGTTGGTTCCTCGACATATTGGTCTAAAAAACCATCCCTTATGCACTCCAGAAAATCCTCCTCCACCGTATTGCTTCCAGTTTGGTTAGCCCAATCTATGTGCATATTAAAGTCACCCATTATAACTGCTGCACCTTTATTGCACGCACCCCTAATTTCCTGTTTGATGCCCTCCCCAACATCACTACTACTGTTTGGAGGTCTGTACACAACTCCCACTAACGTTTTTTGCCCTTTGGTGTTCTGCAGCTCTACCCATATAGATTCCACATCATCCAAGCTAATGTCCTTCCTAACTATTGCCTTAATCTCCTCCTTAACCAGCAATGCTACCCCACCTCCTTTTCCTTTTATTCTATCCTTCCTGAATGTTGAATACCCCTGGATGTTGAGTTCCCAGCCCTGCTCATCCTGGAGCCACGTCTCCGTAATCCCAATCACATCATATTTGTTAACATCTATTTGCACAGTTAATTCATCCACCTTATTGCGGATACTCCTTGCATTAAGACACAAAGCCTTTAGGCTTGTTTTTTTAACACCCTCTGTCCTTTTAGAATTTTGCTGTACAATGGCCCTTTTTGTTCTTTGCCTTGGGTTTCTCTGCCCTCCACTTTTCCTCATCTCCTTTCTGTCTTTTGTTTTTGCCTCCTTTTTGTTTCCCTCTATCTCCCTGCATTGGTTCCCATCCCCCTGCCATATTAGTTTAACTCCTCCCCAACAGCACTAGCAAACACTCCCCCGAGGACATTGGTTCCGATTCTGCCCAGGTGCAGACCGTCCGGATTGTACTGGTCCCACCTCCCCCAGAACCGGTTCCAATGCCCCAGGAATTTGAATCCCTCCCTGCTGCACCATTGCTCAAGCCACGTATTCATCTGAGCTATCCTGCGATTCCTACTCTGACTAGCACGTGGCACTGGTAGTAATCCCGAGATTACTACTTTTGAGGTCCTACTTTTTAATTTAGCTCCTAGCTCCTTAAATTCATTTCGTAGGAACTCATCCCTTTTTTTTACCTATGTCATTGGTACCAACGTGCACCACGACAACTGGCTGTTCTCCCTCCCTTTTTAGAATGTCCTCCACCCGCTCCGAGACATCCTTGACCCTTGCACCAGGGAGGCAACTTTAGTGTAAGTTCTTAGTTTCGTTCAAACTGGAGTTAAGACTGGCCTTGAGGCCTTGTTGCACCACAAACTTTCAAAAGTCTTTTTGCCCATGATATAGAAACATAGAAACATAGAAACATAGAAAATAGGTGCAGGAGTAGGCCATTCGGCCCTTCTAGCCTGCACCGCCATTCAATGAGTTCATGGCTGAACATTCAACTTCAGTACCCCATTCCTGCTTTCTCGCCATACCCCTTGATCCCCCTAGCAGTAAGGACCTCATCTAACTCCTTTTTGAATATATTTAGTGAATTGGCCTCAACAACTTTCTGTGGTAGAGAATTCCACAGGTTCACCACTCTCTGGGTGAAGAAGTTCCTCCGCATCTCAGTCCTAAATGGCTTACCCCTTATCCTTAGACTGTGACCCCTGGTTCTGGACTTCCCCAACATTGGGAACATTCTTCCTGCATCTAACCTGTCTAACCCCGTCAGAATTTTATATGTTTCTATGAGGTCCCCTCTCATTCTTCTGAACTCCAGTGAATACAAGCCCAGTTGATCCAGTCTTTCTTGATAGGTCAGTCCCGCCATCCCGGGAATCAGTCTGGTGAACCTTCGCTGCACTCCCTCAATAGCAAGAATGTCCTTCCTCAGGTTAGGAGACGGAAACTGTACACAATACTCCAGGTGTGGCCTCACCAATGCCCTGTACAACTGTAGCAACACCTCCCTGCCCCTGTACTCAAATCCCCTTGCTATGAAGGCCAACATGCCATTTGCTTTCTTAACCGCCTGCTGCACCTGCATGCCAACCTTCAATGACTGATGTACCATGACACCCAGGTCTCTTTGCACCTCCCCTTTTCCTAATCTGTCACCATTCAGATAATAATCTGTCTCTCTGTTTTTACCACCAAAGTGGATAACCTCACATTTATCCACATTATACTTCATCTGCCATGCATTTGCCCACTCACCTAACCTATCCAAGTCGCTCTGCAGCCTCACAGCATCCTCCTCGCAGCTCACACTGCCACCCAACTTAGTGTCATCCGCAAATTTGGAGATACTACATTTAATCCCCTCATCTAAATCATTAATGTACAGTGTAAACAGCTGGGGCCCCAGCACAGAACCTTGCGGTACCCCACTAGTCACTGCCTGCCATTCTGAAAAGTACCCATTTACTCCTACTCTTTGCTTCCTGTCTGACAACCAGTTCTCAATCCATGTCAGTACACTACCCCCAATCCCATGTGCTCTAACTTTGCACATCAATCTCTTGTGTGGGACCTTGTCGAACGCCTTCTGAAAGTCCAAATATACCACATCAACTGGTTCTCCCTTGTCCACTCTACTGGAAACATCCTCAAAAAATTCCAGAAGATTTGTCAAGCATGATTTCCCTTTCACAAATCCATGCTGACTTGGACCTATCATGTCACCTCTTTCCAAATGCACTGCTATGACATCCTTAATAATTGATTCCATCATTTTACCCACTACCGATGTCAGGCTGACCGGTCTATAATTCCCTGTTTTCTCTCTCCCTCCTTTTTTAAAAAGTGGGGTTACATTGGCTACCCTCCACTCCATAGGAACTGATCCAGAGTCAATGGAATGTTGGAAAATGACTGTCAACGCATCCACTATTTCCAAGGCCACCTCCTTAAGTACTCTGGGATGCAGTCCATCAGGCCCTGGGGATTTATCGGCCTTCAATCCCATCAATTTCCCCAACACAATTTCCCGGCTAATAAGGATTTCCCTCAGTTCCTCCTCCTTACTAGACCCCCCGACCCCTTTTATAACCGGAAGGTTGTTCGTGTCCTCCTTCGTGAATACCGAACCAAAGTACTTGTTCAATTGGTCCGCCATTTCTTTGTTCCCCGTTATGACTTCCCCTGATTCTGACTGCAGGGGACCTACATTTGTCTTTACTAACCTTTTTCTCTTTACATATCTATAGAAACTTTTGCAATCCGTCTTAATGTTCCCTGCAAGCTTCTTCTCATACTCCATTTTCCCTGCCCTAATCAAACCCTTTGTCCTCCTCTGCTGAGTTCTAAATTTCTCCCAGTCCCCAGGTTCACTGCTATTTCTGGCCAATTTGTATGCCACTTCCTTGGCCTTAATACTATCCCTGATTTCCCTTGATAGCCACGGTTGAGCCACCTTCCCTTTTTTATTTCTATGCCAGACAGGAATGTACAATTGTTGTAGTTCATCCATGCGGTCTCTAAATGTCTGCCATTGCCCATCCACAGTCAACCCCTTAAGTATCATTCGCCAATCCATCTCAGCCAATTCACGCCTCATACCTTCAAAGTTAGCCTTCTTTAAGTTCTGGACCATGGTCTCTGAATTAACTGTTTCATTCTCCATCCTAATGCAGAATTCCACCATATTATGGTCACTCTTCCCCAAGGGGCCTCGCACAACGAGATTGCTAATTAATCCTTTCTCATTACATAACACCCAGTCTAAGATGGCCTCCCCCCTAGTTGGTTCCTCGACATATTGGTCTAAAAAACCATCCCTTATGCACTCCAGAAAATCCTCCTCCACCGTATTGCTTCCAGTTTGGTTAGCCCAATCTATGTGCATATTAAAGTCACCCATTATAACTGCTGCACCTTTATTGCACGCACCCCTAATTTCCTGTTTGATGCCCTCCCCAACATCACTACTACTGTTTGGAGGTCTGTACACAACTCCCACTAACGTTTTTTGCCCTTTGGTGTTCTGCAGCTCTACCCATATAGATTCCACATCATCCAAGCTAATGTCCTTCCTAACTATTGCCTTAATCTCCTCCTTAACCAGCAATGCTACCCCACCTCCTTTTCCTTTTATTCTATCCTTCCTGAATGTTGAATACCCCTGGATGTTGAGTTCCCAGCCCTGCTCATCCTGGAGCCACGTCTCCGTAATCCCAATCACATCATATTTGTTAACATCTATTTGCACAGTTAATTCATCCACCTTATTGCGGATACTCCTTGCATTAAGACACAAAGCCTTTAGGCTTGTTTTTTTAACACCCTCTGTCCTTTTAGAATTTTGCTGTACAATGGCCCTTTTTGTTCTTTGCCTTGGGTTTCTCTGCCCTCCACTTTTCCTCATCTCCTTTCTGTCTTTTGTTTTTGCCTCCTTTTTGTTTCCCTCTATCTCCCTGCATTGGTTCCCATCCCCCTGCCATATTAGTTTAACTCCTCCCCAACAGCACTAGCAAACACTCCCCCGAGGACATTGGTTCCGATTCTGCCCAGGTGCAGACCGTCCGGATTGTACTGGTCCCACCTCCCCCAGAACCGGTTCCAATGCCCCAGGAATTTGAATCCCTCCCTGCTGCACCATTGCTCAAGCCACGTATTCATCTGAGCTATCCTGCGATTCCTACTGTGACTAGCACGTGGCACTGGTAGCAATCCCGAGATTACTACTTTTGAGGTCCTACTTTTTAATTTAGCTCCTAGCTCCTTAAATTCATTTCGTAGGAACTCATCCCTTTTTTTACCTATGTCATTGGTACCAACGTGCACCACGACAACTGGCTGTTCTCCCTCCCTTTTTAGAATGTCCTCCACCCGCTCCGAGACATCCTTGACCCTTGCACCAGGGAGGCAACATACCATCCTGGAGTCTCGGTTGCGGCCGCAGAAACGCCTATCTATTCCCCTTACAATTGAATCCCCTATCACTATCGCTCTTCCACTCTTTTTCCTGCCCTCCTGTGCAACAGAGCCAGCCACGGTGCCATGAACTTGGCTGCTGCTGCCCTCCCCTGATGAGTCATCCCCCTCAACAGTACTCAAAGCGGTGTATCTGTTTTGCAGGGGGATGACCACAGGGGACCCCTGCACTACCTTCCTTGCACTACTCTTCCTGCTGGTCTTCCATTCCCTCGCTGGCTGTGGACCCTTCTCCTGCAGTAAGACCAACTCGCTACACGTGATACTCACGTCATTCTCAGCATCGTGGATGCTCCAGAGTGAATCCACCTTCAGCTCCAACTCCGCAACGCGGACCGTCAGTAGCCGGAGGTGGACACACTTCCCGCACATGTAGTCGTCAGGGACACTGGTGTTGTCCCTGTGTTCCCACATGGTACAGGAGGAGCATATCACGTGACCGAGCTGTCCTGCCATGACTTAACCCTTAGATACACTTAAATTGCCGACAACAATGTTAAAAGTTACTGACTAATAAAGAAAAAGAAAAACTACTCACCAATCAGCAGCCAATCACTTACCACGTTGGCTGTGACGTCACCTTTTGATTTCTTTCTACTTCTTTTTTGCCTTCTCTCCCAGCTGGAGCTGCACCGGTACGCCTCTCTCGACTCCCGCCTCTCTCGACGCTCCCCGGACTGCTGAGCCTTTTATAGGCCACTGCCTCTCTCGACTCCCGCCTCTCTCGACGCTCCCCGGACTGCTGAGCCTTTTATAGGCCGCTGCCTCTCTCGACTCCCGCCTCTCTCGACGCTCCCCGGACTGCTGAGCCTTTTATAGGCCGCTGCCTCTCTCGACTCCCGCCTCTCTCGACGCTCCCCGGACTGCTGAGCCTTTTATAAGCCGCTGCCTCTCTCGACTCCCGCCTCACGCCCGTGTCCAGCTCCATTGACACCGGGAGCCCATTCAGTTCAACATTCAGCATTCTTGGGGAACAATTCGTGGTGAATGTGTGTACCCCATGTACCTCTGCCTCCTTTATCTGAGGCTCTGGCTTGCTGTGATCCTCCGTGGATCTGTCCTCCTCTGCAACATGGTGGTTTGCAGGTTTAACAGGCTTTGCAGCTCACCTGTACATTCGTTGGAGGTGTCCCATTGTTCCACAGGCCTTGCAAACGTACTCTTTGAATCGGCATGAATGGAAATGATGATCACACCCGCAGGACCAATAAGGTGTTCATGGCCTTGCATTCATCACCCTTGATGGTGGACTCTGAGACTTCTGCAGACATGCAGCTGCAGATATGTGTGACCTGCCCTGTACGTTACGATTTGAAAAGAACATCACTTTGTTCACAGTACTTGTAGCGCACTTGTGTGCTGAGAGATTTGCTTCGTATTGTCACTGGTGGCAATGAATGCCTGGGCTATCGCTATGGCCTTACTTAAGGTTGAGGTCTCTGCAGTCAAAAGTTTGCGCAGTATGGTTTTTGGCCAATGGCAAGTATGAAAAAGTCTCTGAGCATGTGCTCCAAATATCCTTCAAATTCGCAATGTACTGCAAGGTGTCTTAGCTTGGCGACATAACTCGCCACTTCCTGGCCTTCAGACTTTTTGTAAGTGTGGAACCGGTACCTCACCATCAGAACGCTTTCATTCGGGTTCAAATGCTCTCGGACCAGTGTGCACAGATCGTCGTACGATTTCTCCGTGGGTTTCGCTGGAGTGAGCAGATTCTTCATGAGGCCATACGTTGGTGCCCCACAGATGTGAGGAGGATCACCCTTCGTTTGGCAGCGCTCTCTTCCCCATCTAGCTTGTTGGCCACGAAGTATTGGTCTAGTCGCTCCACAAAAGTTTCCCAATCATCTCCCTCTGAAAATTTCTCCAGAATGTCCACTGTTTTCTGCATCTTTGGGTTCGCTATCTGTATCTCGTCGCCAGTTGTTGTGTATGGAGAAAGAGTCAGACTGAACACTGTGAGCTCAAAGTAAAGTGTGACCTTAGTCTTTTATTGCAGGTCTCCAGAGTGCCTCTCCAACCTGTGAAGCGTCCTTAAATACCTGTGCTCCCAAGGGACCATGGGATCTCTTCGGACTCTAGCGGATGAGCCCTCTGGTGGCTGTACAGATTAAATACAAGTCCACATATATAACACTTATGTTAGACCGATCGCGATGATTTTCACCATTTCAATAGTTTGATTAATGAATCCTGCGCAGATGATCTCAGGAGAAGCTGTGTTGTCAGGTTGGGTTATGAAAGACTGCAACAACAAATGAAATTACTTGGCAGTTTGATGGGATCATTTGAATTTCTGTTGCATTGTAAACATTAACTGTGCTGTATTTCTTAATGTCAGATTAATCTACTGGTACCTGGGGTCGGAATCTGCAACTAGGGCAAATTTATGCAAACAACTTAACAGATTTTCTGCCAGGTTAATTTTTTTTTTTTTACAGGGTGTAACAGTTATGAGCTCTGCATGTCACTCTCAATCTGCAATGCCTAACTCACTCCATCATGTCCATGATGGTAACTTTTCATCTTAGCATTTGAACGAAGCGCTGTTCCTGTTTGGACTTTTCTTTTTTATTCTGACCTTTATATTTGCATCTCAGCTTAACAGCAACCTCATAGGTACCAGGCGATAAAATATATATTTTATCATGCATCATTTATCAGTTCCTTTTTATGGGCCCAAATTTCCCCAATCCCTTTTTCCGGCGCACTCACCTGAGGTGCGCCGACTTTGTGCGCTCAAAACGGCGCCAAAAAACGTACTCACGATTCTGGCTGCTCTGCTGTGTGTCCTGGATCCTGGTGCAGCGTACATAATGCAGTGAGGGGGGGGCGGAGCTAACGCCCTGTGCCAAAAACAGTGCCGGCAGCTGTCTGCAGGTGTAGTGGAGTCTGCGCGCATGCGCAGTAGCTCCTCGCCCTCTCAGCGCATCCTGCAGGCTGTGAGCCGGACCTCTCCCGCAACGGCCCACGAGCTATTGAACAGATGGAAACCTGCTGTGCTAACTTGTTTCTGGCAAAAATATGGGGAAGTTGTTTCTATTTTACACATCTTTTGGGAGTATATCGGCATACAGCCTTTGGAGCCAATTACTTACAGAGAATGGAAACTTCGCTCGGCTTAATTTCTTTTAGGGAGATCCCGGTACAGATAAAAAAATGATTGTGAAGAAGACTTGTAAAAATGTGCAAGGCAATGAGTGACATGAAAAAAGCCCATGTAAGTAGCTGCTTGTGCTGTTTAAACAACTGTGATTGTGTGTTTGCAGGGTTCCTTTATTTTCTTTTAATCTTTCCTTAAAACTTTATAAGTGCTTTAGGTGCAGGTCTTCTCCGCTTCCTTCTATTTTTTATTTGTTATTGAATGCCTTTTGTGCTTTGTAAGTCTTGGTGCTTTAGAATGTACTAACCTGTGCTGATTTCTTAACTCCCTGCAAGGGTTTTCTGTGCAAGTGGCCACATACTGTCCAAACTGGCTTAAATGGTCAAAACGGCTGGTGACGGCCCTTTTTGGGAAAAAAACTAAACTAAAAAAAATCCTAACTAACTCATTTACACTGGCGCAAATTAAATGTGCAGAATGGGGATTTTTTAAGAAATTCCAGAAAAATCAAGTTGCTCCAAAAAAAACGGAGCATCTCCTGGGCAAATTTGGGCCCTAGGTGTGGATATGTTGTAAAACATACGCGTGCAGCACTACTAAATCTGGTGTTTTATTTGAATGGGTAACATTTGACACCACATTTGATTACTTACATTAATTACCAGTATAATGAACCATATTAGGAACAATGTAGTGAGAGAAGAGAAAAATAAATCGATTAATATGTACATCATAGTACTCTGATTTGCATACTTAAAGGGCCTACTGCCTGAAACAGGTGGATGGTCTATCTATCTAATCTATCTGTATCTATCTAATCGTAGCCAGAAAATCACCTGCAATGGCTTCGCTTCCTGCTCCCATATCGTTACCTCTCATGCCCCCCAAGGATTTATCCTTGGCCCCCTTCCTATTTGTCATCTGCAAGCTGCCCCTTGGTAACATCACCCAAAAACACAGTCAGTTTCCACATGTACGCTGACGATACCCAGCTCTACCTCACCACCACTTCTCTCGACCTCTCCACAGTCTCTAAATTGTCAGATTGCTCGTCCGACACCCAGTACTGGATGAGCAGAAATTTTCTCCAATTAAATATTGTCTTTGGTCCCCGCCACAAACTGCGTTCCCTAGCCACCGACTCCATCCCTCTCCCTAACATCTGTCTGAGGCTGAACCAGACTGTTCGTAACATAGGTTTCATATTTGTACCTGAAATGAACTTTCGGTCACATATCCATGGCGTAACTAAAACCGCCTATTTCCATCTCCGCCCCTGCCTCAGCTCAACTGCTGCTGAAACCCTCATCCATGCATTTGTTACAGCTGGCTGGCCTCCCATATTCTACCCTACGTAAACTTGAGGTCATCCAAAACTCGGCAGCGCATGTCCTAACTCGCACAAGTCCCGTTCACCCATTACCCCTGTGCTCGCTGACCTACATTGGCTCCTGGTTAAACAATGCCTCAGTTTCAAAATTCTCATCCTTGTTTACAAATCACTTAGCCTTGCCCCTCCCTATCTCTGTAATCTCATTCAGCCTCACAACCGCACCCCACCCCACCCCCAGCCGAGATGTCTGCGCTCCTCAAATTCTGCCCTTTTGCGCATCCTTGATTATAACTGCTCAACCATGCCTTCAGCTCCCTGGGCCCTAAGCTCTGGAACTCCCTCCTTAAACCTCTCCACCTCTCTACCTCATTTTTCCTTTAAAACACGCCTTAAAGTCTACCTTTTTGACCAAGCTTTTGGTCATCTGCCATAACTTCTTATGTGGCTTGGTGTCATTTTTTTTGTATTATATCACTCCTGTGAAGCACCCTGGAACATTTTACTACTTTAAAGGTGCTACATAATTACAAGTTGTTGTTGTTGTTGCTGCTTTGTCCACTCAGCAGTAGGCCCCATTAAAAATGGCGACATCTATTTGTATTAATGGGGCAGTATACGTTTGTATAAGATATATATGGTGCATCATGCTTAAAATATGACGGATACCGAAGTGTGACAGAGTAAGAGACAGGGTACATAAGAATTAGGAGCAGGAGTAGGCCATCTCTCCAACCTGCTCCACCATTCAATAAAATCATGGCTGATCTTTGACCTCAACTCCATTTTCCTGCCCGATCCCCATAATCCCTGGATTCCCTTCGAGTTCAAAAACCTATTGATCTCAGCCTTGAATGTACACGACTGAGCATCCATAACCCTCTCGGGTAGAGAATTACAAAGATTCCCATCCTGCTGAGTGAAGAAATTTCTCCTCATCCCAATCCTAAATAGCTAACCCTTTAACCTGAGACTATGACCCCCTAGTTCTAGACTCTCCAGCCAGGTGAAACAACCTCTCAGCATCTACCCTGTCAAGCCCTCTCAGAATCTTGTCTGTTCAATAAGATCATCTCTAATTCTTCTAAACTCCAGAGAGTATAGGCCTAATCTACTCAATCTCTCCTCTTAGGACAACCCTCTCAACCCAGGAATCAATCTAGTGAACTTTTGTTGCACTGCCTCTGAGGCAAATATATCCTTCCTTGGGTACGGAGACCAAAACTGTACACAGTATTCCAGGTGTAGCCTCACCAAAGTCCTGTATAATTGTGCCAAGTTTCCTTACTGTTGTACTCCAACCCCCTTGCAATAAAGGCCAACATACCATATGCCTTCATAATTACTTGCTGTCCCTGTATGTTAATGTTTTGTGTTTTGTGTACAAGGACCCCCAGATCCTTAAATCAAAAAAAAGTGTGATGGGCAGGAAGTGCATCCGGACCTACCATTTTTAATACATTATTGGCTGGATTATCGGCTAATTTGCACTCCATTTAGCACCTCAGCGGGGTGCAAAAAGAATTTTTGGGGCATGAAACGAGGCGCACAAAATTTTGTGCCCGGGCGGAACTTCCACCAATGATTTCGCGGTGGCACTAAAACTTACGACCCCATTTTGACCATTTGGATGATGTAAATCATCGTGCATCGCTGTGATAGCGCCCCGGGTGGAACTTTCGAGCATTTTGCCCAATTTACGTCCGTCCAAGAATCCGCCCAGATAAACCAGATGGACCCAGGGCGCTAACGGCACCATGTTGAAAGCGAAAGAGAAAGTTGCAGTTGTGAGTGATTAAAAGGATTGGAAGAACAACACTGTGTTACTGCATAGTTTTGATTGTGAAGTTTATGTGAGTTTCTAGTTTGTTTTATAAAGGACATTGTAAAAGACGGGGGCCATGCTAACTCAGGAGCCGGTAATCCTGGCTGCTATATTCATACGGCTTCAAGAAGGCTCATTGATGATCATTTGCAATGTCATCGAAGAGGTCGCAGAGGTATAGGGAGGAGACCTTAACCCCCACGAGTTTGCAGGGAACATCGCTCATACCTCCAACTCTCTGAGGCTCTCTGGGCATTAGAAGGCTGCGCTTTCGAAAAGAGGTGGTCACAAGATATGTCAGCTCATACAGGCAGACCTACAGCCTACCAGCGGCAACAGGACTGCACTGCCTGTTGAGGTGATTGTAACTGTGGCACATGCCTTCTATGCCTCTGGCTGCTTTCAGGCATCAGCGGGGGACATATGCTCCATCTCGCAGCACGCTATACATTGCTGCATTCGCCAGGCGATGAATGCACTGTACGCACGCAGAATGGACTTCATAAACTTCCCAATGCTCAGGGAGATCCAAAGTGAGAAGGCTGTAGGTTTAGGACGATTTGCTGACTTCCCCAAGGTTCAGGGTGACCTTGACTGTACGCACATCGCCTTTTACAGAATGCAGAGATTTTCCGAAACCAAAAAGGGATTCCACTCCATGAACATACAGATCGTCTGCGACCATACTTATGGCAGTCAATTCCTAATATCCAGGGAGCATCCATGATGTTTTCATCTTGCGTGAGAACAGTGTCTCACGCATGTTCAGCATCAACCACAAGGCCAGAGCTGGATGTTCGGGGACAAAGGTTACGGCCTCGCCACCTGGCTCATGCACCCCCTCCAGAACCCTCAGACAGAAGCCGAGCATCGCTATAATGAGAGCCATGCAGCCACATGCAACATCGTCAAACAGAGAATTGGACTGCTCCAGCAGCGCTTCTGATGCTTGGACCACTCTGGAGGCTTCCTGTAATACGCCCCTCAGCAGGTCTCTGAATTCATTGTGGTGTGCTGCATGCTACACAACTTAGCTATCATGAGGAGACAGGAATTGCCAATGGGGGTTACAGAACCACCTCGGAGAAAGAAGTGGGGGGAGGAGGAGGAGGAAGGCGAATAAGGAGTCTGGCGAGGAATCCATGCCACCACCATAACCACAGGGGAGGCATCGTGGAAATTTTGCTGCTGCAAAAGCCTACGTCGGCAGCTCATAATTGAACGCTTTGCTTGAAGAGTGAACGGCACATTTGAATGTTGCCTGGCCACACTATCCGACTATGTTGACTATTTCCCCTCTTATTCTGCAAATGAGACACGACACAGGAATGGTTAAGTTGAACAAAAAAATTAATTAAAGATGGTTATAAAGTTTGGAATGTTACATTTATTGAGACTTAAATAAAATAAAATTAGCTGCATCCAGCAGTGAGATAATTCAACAACAAAACATAATGCAGTGTAACATAATAATACTGTAACATAAAACATACGATGCATCCAGCATCAACAACATAATGCAGCAACATCATATCCTGTCCCACTATTTTTTCCCACTGTCTTTTGCCTCCCTTCCCCTTCCCCTCCCTTGCCTGCTGCTCCTACCCAAAATGGCACTAAGATGGCATGCAGCAAGGCTGCCAGAGCGCTGCTGTTGGGGGGAGAAACAATGGAAACGCTCTCTGGGGACACACTGGAACAGCTCATGGCATGGAAGGCCCAGCTTCTGACTGGCTAGCCTCTTCATCAGCGTCGCCAGTCATAGGTGGTTTGGGTGGTGACAGTGGGGAATGCAAAGAGTCTGGCGGCAGGCATGGATTGCATCACCTGCCCAAGCTAAAGCAGAGCTTGTGCCTGTGATGCACCATATTCTGCAAGGATTCGTGCCACATTCTCTGTGACTCCACTGTTACTGCTGGAGGCCACCAGCCTCGTGTTGGCAAGTATGCTCTCACTGGTATCATGGCTGGTACTGACAATCTGCAACCCTACCTCCGTAATGGTCACTTTCAGACTGTCGATGCTAGTTGGAATCCTACCCAAGACATCAAGGAGCTGACGGCTGACCTGGATGCTCTCCCTGGACATTCCAACCTGTGCAGTTCCAGGTCTGCCTGTCTGTCAGCAGACCGACTTTGCCGACTCACTCTCTGGAGAGATGACATGTGAGATTCAACCCCAGCATTGCGTTGCTGCACGCCACTGGTTCCAGGAGCCCCGGATTCATCGAACCCCGAGAACGTCACTTTGTCCTCAGAGGAGTTGAGTGTCGATGGTGGAGCAGGGGTGGATTGATGCTGCGTTGGAGTCGGCTCATCCGTATCCACCTCTTCCTCCTCCTCCAGACGATGGCCTGACATGGAGTGGTCCCTTGAGGGATGCTGCACCTGTGGCTGGTCATCTGGAAGTAGAAAGTAACAGACGAGTGGTTAGCAGCAGGGGAGGGGGCAGGGTGACATGAGGAAGGTTGCATAGCACTGGTTCATTTGAAGGACCACCACTACTCTATTATATCTAGTCCAGAGACACTGCAGGACATTGCCACAACTTATTCCTGAGACACTGCAGGACATTGCCCCGACCTATCCCAGGGCGTATGCAGGACATTGCCCCAACCCTAGTCCAGAGGCACTGCATGACATTGCCCAAACCAGCCCAGGGAGTGTGCAGGACTTACCCTCAATTTCTGAGCGGGGGTCAGCACCCCCAGTGGCAGCTGCCCGACCTGTGATGCTGATGAAGCCTGCCACTCTGTCCTCAATGTCCTTGAGTGGCAGGATCTGAGGTGGACTGCTGTCTGTCCGCACCTGCTCACGTCGATTGTGTGACTTCTTTGCCTGCAAAGATGAAAATGGGAATGGTTACAAAATGATCCAGTCCATCTGCTCTTGTGGCACAGACGTCCACCAAAACACTTATACCTTACTGTCTGAATGCAATACAATCCTAATGCGGAGCCAAAAACTTTGCGCCAGATTAACATCAGCGCCAGAGCAAGCAACTTTCGCCAAATGAAAGTTCACGAGGAGTGTTAGCGTTAACTCTGGCGTTGCACCACACACTTTGTGCACCGGAGCCGAAAGTTCTGGCGCTAAACAATCGACCGTTCTGCGCATGCACAAATAGTTTTTTTTTTCTTCCCGTGCTTCTGATCTGGTCTCCAGTCGCAAACACTAATGCAGGGCATGCGCAGTACAACCAGGGCTGAATCAGCCATTTTACATTTGGATTTTGATCATGGAGGACGACGATTCCAGACAGCATGCCAGTTGATTCAGCCACAAGGCTAATGAAGCTCATTGTTCATCAGGAGGACATGGAAGTGGGGAGCAATCTTATAAGATCTCAGAAAGCAATCTTACTAATGTGTAAAGATCATTCATGGCAAATAGGGTGGCGAACTAAGCCTACCTATGTGTCATGCATTTTAGGAGGCAATCCACAGAGTGCTGAGAGGCTCCAACAGCATGGGAACAAATAGTGTGTCAGATTTATAATTGAAGTAATGAAGGAGTGCATGAATTAAAATTGTACTCATTCTGACGACCCTTGTCAGATCATTAAATTTCTTTTGGTACTGTGTGCCAGTCCTGACCACAATGTCCGAGGAAGAGACTTCCTCTGCTATCTGCCTCCAAATCCTTTTAAATATTGATGTTAATGGTCTAGAACCACCCTGAAGATGCAATTCCTGCCATCTTCTTTCCACAGCCCCCACTAGAGCTTCATTAGCCTTGTGGCTGAATCGCCTGGCATGCTGTCTGGAATCGTCATCCTCCATGATCAAAATCCAAATGTAAAATGGCTGATTCAGCCCCGGTTGTATTGCGCATGCCCTGCATTAGCGTTTGCGACTGGAGACCAGATCAGAAGCACGGGAAGAAGAAAAAAACAATTTGCGCATGCGCAGAATGGTCGATTGTTTAGCGCCAGAACTTTCGGCTCCGGTGCACAAAGTGTGTGGTGCAACGCCAGAGTTAATGCTAATGCTCCTCGTGAACTTTCATTTGCCAAAAGTTGCTTGCTCTGGCGCTAATGTTAATCTGGCGCAAAGTTTTTGGCTCCGCCACGAATTGTGCCCGAAAACTGGCGAAATCGCATAAACTGAAAATCCAGCCCATATATAATTACTGATAAGATTCAAGCATCCAGAATTTCATGCTACACGATAAAGGTTCTAGCAAGAACAAATGAAATTATTGTTTCCTTTCGTCGTCAAGGTTTATTAATTGTAGTTGATTTATCAGTTGTGAAAACATAATTTCAATCAGTCATATGTAATATACTCTCAGTCCCAATATTTACAATACCGTAACAAATGGTGATCTATTACATTACCAGTCAGCATTAAAATGACATAAATTTTCAAAAATCTTTGGCTGGAAAGCAAATGCTATTATACTGTTAAAATGATTGATTTTTTTTAAGTAAATGCATGAAACTGTACCACAGAATCATAAACTGAAGATTTCAGTTATTTTATTTAAACTAAAACAAATCCACTAGAAAAGCTCTTAAATCAGTTCGTTGTTTTCATTATGGGTATCAAATTAGTTCATAGTACATAAGGCTTAAAATCTATTTAAGCTTATTGTGAAGTGGCAGGTTTTGAAGTGTTAAAATGTATAAATGTTAATTCATGCAGTTGCAATATGTCTGACAGTGGCTAATCACCATGTAAAATTCAGAGTACAGAGCTCAGGTTAATTCTATAAGATAGCTTAGCTACCGATCTCTAACAATGTGCATTTTAAAAGGTTTGCACTCCAATTCATGGAAGGGTTTGAGTACTCTCACCCCCGTTGACTGCCTTTGAAACTGAAAACACAGCTTAAACAACATGGACAGGACTTGAGATCATGGACAAGCTTCTACGGCCCAAATTCTAAAACACCTCAGACTCGAATTGGAAATCTTTTAATGTGTGGCAGATGAGACTGGACGGGTTTATCTGTGGAAGGAATTTTACCTCATGTGACAAATTGTGGACATGCGGTGTAATCTAATAGCCTTCTTAAACACATAGGAAATTATTTCGGAGTTAATGAAGTCAGTTGATGGCAGAGATTCATTGGGAAATATTGAAAAATCTGTGAATGAAAGCAACTAAATAAATTAGAGTTAACACAAAAAGAGGGTCAACATTTCTTGTCCTTCAGTCAAAGCGGAGTCATTCTAAAGGTCTACCATTTGAAGCTATGGATGTCTTTTCAGGTTTTCCTGAAATTTGGGGCTTTAAATGCTGAAGAGCCTGACAGCCTTTCTGTATCAACATAGCTTACCCATTAGCTGGAATAAGTCCAAGATTTCCACCCACTAGGTAGGGTTTGAATATAGTGTATTCCACGAATATTTCATATGTTTAAATTTAAAGAGCTATGAATTACAAAACATACTGGATTGCGGTTCTGAAGCATTGTACTTTACTTCAGGAACTTTGTCTCTATTACAGCTAAACTTTATGTACATGTTCTCCTTTCTGTCTCAGCTGTTCAAAGTTACAGTGAACAGAAGTCTCGCTTCAGTTGCTGGTGGAAATGATAAATCCTACTTTACTCTCGACTGATGATTACAGTTGAGATACATTGCCTATGTATAGACATGGGGCAAATTTTCAAACTTGCCGTCTGGGCATAAAACTGGCATCGTGAGTCGGTTGCAACATTATAGAAATGTCCGATTTCTATTTTCATTGACATCTAAGGAAATTAAAATCGGGCAGTTTCAATAATGAAAATTAATGAAAATCTACCCCATACATAAATAATGAAAAGAGCAATACATATGTTCTGCAGCCCTGACCACATAAACTCACTCAATGAGGAAAAGTTTCTATGGCTGATCATTTATACTACTGAATTTGCAAATTTTACCTGTCTTGAACTATTCCCTCTCTTGGTTCAATTAATCATTTATTATAACTTTATAACATATTAGATATGATATATTGGGCTAGAAATTGCATAGCGTCACGTTTGGGGTGATACTTTTGCGCTCCTTCAAAAGTTATCACCAGGCGAAAAGGATTTACTGCTCCTGGCAACTTCCGCTTTAGTGCTCCAAAAGGGAAGTCGAGGAGTAAATCAAGTGCTACCACTTCCCTTAGAGTGCGAAAGTGTGTGTGAGGGGTGGTGTCGGCAGAGCACCAATGCTCAGTGCAGCGCTGCCGTCTCTACAGGCTCCTTTCCCTGGCTTAGAGGGAAGGGCCAATGACGGGGTGAATGAATCTTCATGCTGTCTCTGTGGGGCCAACAGACCTGTGCTACGTGCATAACAACCCGAAGCACTCTAAGAGAGCATCATCATCATCATCATCATAATAGGCAGTCCCTCAGAATCGAGGAAGACTTGCTTCCACTCCTGAAGTGAGTTCTTTGGTGGCTGAACAGCCCAATATGAGAGCCACAGACTCTGTCACAGGTAAGACAGATAGTCGTTGAGGGAAGGGGTGGGTGGGACTGGTTCGGTGCATGCTCTTTCCGCTGTCTGCGCTTGATTTCTGCATGCTCTCAGCATTGAGACTCGAGGTGCTCAGCGCCCTCTCAGATACACTTCCTCCACTTAAGGCGGTCTTGGGCCAGGGACTCCCAGGTGTCAGTGGGGATGTTGCACTTTATCAGGGAGGCTTTGAGGGTGTCCTTGTAGCATTTCCGCTGCCCACCTTTGGCTCGTTTGCCATGAAGAAACTCCGAATAGAGCACTTGCTTTGGGAGTCTCGTGTCTGGCATGCGGACTATGTGGCCTGCCCAGCGGAGCTGATCGAGTGTGGTCAGTGCTACAATGCTGGGGATGTTGGCCTGAATGAGGACGCTGATGTTGGTGCGCCTGTCCTCCTAGGGGATTTGTAGGATCTTGCGGAGACATCGTTGATGATATTTCTCCAGCAACTTGAGGTGTCTACTGTACATGGTCCATGTCTCTGAGCCATACAGGAGGGAAGGTATTACTACAGCCCTGTAGACCATGAGGTTTGTGGCAGTTTGGAGGGCTTGGTCTTCAAACACTCTTTTCCTCAGGCACTGGTGCACTGGAGGCAGTGTTGGATCTCGTCGTCGATACCTGCTCTTGTTGATAGGAGGCTCCCGAGATATGGGAAGTGGTGCACCATCTCCAGGGCCGCGCCGTGGAGGGCTGAGGAATCACGGGGTTAAACTGAATTAGAAGGCACCAGACTGGGGAGAGAAATAGATTTTGCCCTACCTGACACCACAGCCTTTAAATGTCGCTCAGCAAGCAGCCGGCCGAGGTGACAGCGCCTCCTGCAGCTGCCATTGCTAACACCCAATGATGCTGCAGGGGAGGGAGCGACTATCACATCCGAGGCAGTAACGGGGTGCTGCACACCAGATGACGTCACGATCTATGGGGCGCAAGAGAGCGAGGTGGTAAATGTTAGCGCCAAGGAAGTTTGCGGGCATCGTTGAAATCGCCACGCCCGGTGGTTAATCTTTTAGCGCCCCATTACCGCCTCCTGCAGGCCCTAACGGGCGGTACAAACCAGGCCAATTTCTCCCCCATTAAGTCTATACCTATTATAAGAATCATTAATGCGTAACGCACCCCTGTACACACATTAAGATTGGACAATTTAAATCTCAGACCTAGAGATCTACTAAGGTACGGGATGGTAAGCTGTAAAATCATAGTGTTACAATGTCCCCATTAATGTAGGGAAAACGCTTATATTATGAAAATATAAGCCTTGATTTTACAAGGCGCCACTGATGTTGTGGATTCTTGCTGAACTCATGTGCCTGAATCACAGTACCCAAATGTTGGAAGCACAATTTATGGGGAAGTAAGAAGGTAATGCTGCAGGCAAGACTAACTCCAATTTAACTGCTAAAATTATTCAAATGGATCTCATGCAGAATTTCATGATATTGGGTGAAGCTTTGCCCGGCACAAACATTGCCCATGTAAAATTAGTGATTAATGGGACTTGCTTACTTTGACCTAATCCTCAAAGGAAGGTTACTGTTGTTTGAGTTGCTAGCAGACTCTGCTTTTTCTGGCAGTAAACATTTATCTATTCTGCATTAACTTCTACCATAGCTTTTTAGCTCTTATTACAAAAGGCTTAATTTTGCTCAGCAACACTGCATTGCAACTTCTCACAAACAAATTTGGGACGATGACACTCCCTTTGGGTATTCCCATTGTGCTCCATGATATTAACGATCAGGACAATTTTGTGAAGTGACAAAGGGGCCAAAATTGCTCCCTGCCCGAAACGGGGCGCATGTAACCCATTTTGAGTGTTTTTACCGCCGCGGTGGTTGAGGTCGCCTCTTGACCGAAATTCCACTCTGTTTTTTTTTCCACTCGGATCTGGAAGTTGCTCTTAATGGGGACAGGTACGCGGCGGTGGCTATACTAGAGGGGCGGGAGTTGGCAGGGGTGCGGAGTGGCCGCCGCGATTATGTCATCACGGAACCGCGTCACCGCGGCTGTCCCCTTCACTTAAAGGGGAGAGCCTGCGGTGATCTTTAAACTTGGGTCCATTGGGCCACCAGGGAGGGTTTCGGCCGGGCCAGCGGCACCCAAGAGGGGGTGCCAGGCTGCCTGTTCATGGCCCGGCCAAACCGGGGGACATAATTGTCGGGCCGACATAACAGTCAGCCGACAAAAAAAACATGGTGACAGCGGCAGAAGGTCCTCCCCTTTAAGGGGAACCGCACTGCCATTGCAGAAGGCCTCAGCCTCATTGGACCACCGTGAAAAAGCTTGATTTGGCACCGCCGGGCGGCCGAAGACTTTCACGGTGGAATTTTGCCGTCAGGGGAATAGATTGGGGTTGCGCTCTATGATGACGCACTTAACACGGCTCGGCAGCAATGGAGCTGTGGGGGTGAGTGGGATACTGCCGGGATATCACAGGAGCGGAATTTTGATAATGGCAGCCATTACACAAAAAGTCGGCGGACATTGCACTCCGCAGTGTGGCCGCCAGTTTCCGGTGTTAAGAGGCCTTATGGAAAGCGGCAATTTCGGCCCCAAAATATTCAGGTCCAATGACATCTCAAGCAATATGTTCACTCCTGTCAATACCCAAAGACCCATTTTTAGAGTGCAATACATTTTTTGACTTGTTCTTGGGATGTTAGCAATGCTGGCAAGACCAGAGTTATTGCCCATCCTTGTGTTGCTATGGGAACCCACATGGGTCCCAGCTATGCCTGCCTTGGGATATGTGGCACATTCTTTGTTCCAGTCCTACGCAGATCACCTCCCTCACCTCTTTTTCCGGTACATTGATGGCAGTATTGGTGCAGTTTTCTGCTCTCGTCCTGAACTGGAAAATTTCATTCATTTTGCTTCCAATTTCTATCCTTTCTTCGCTTTCACATGCTCCAGCTCCAGCTCTTCCCTTCCTCGACTTCTGTGTCTCCATTTCTGGGACTAGGCTATCAGCCAATATTCATTATAAGCCCAATGATTCCCACCATCGTCATAGGCAGTCCCTCGGAATCGAGGAAGACTTGCTTCCACTCCTAAAGTGAGTCCTTTGGTGGCTAAACAGTCCAATGCGAGAGCCACAGACCCTGTCACAGGTGGTACAGACATTCGTCGGGGGAAGGGGAGTGGGACTGGTTTGCCGCACGCTGCTTCCGCTGCCTGTACCTGACCTCTTCACGCTCGCGGCATTGAGATTCAAAGAGCTCAATGCCCTCCCTGATGCACTTTCTCCACCAAGGGCAGTCTTCGGCCAGGGACTCCCAGATGTCAGTGGTGATGTTGCACTTTACCAGGGAGGCTTTGAGGGTGTCCTTGTAACGTTTCCGCTGCCCACCTTCGGCTTGTTTGCCGTGAAGGAGCTCCGCATAGAGCAATTGCTTAGTCTGGCCTCGTGTCTGGCATGCGAACTGTGTGGCCTGACCAGCGAAGCTGAATGTGGTCAGTGCTTCAATGCTGGGGATGTTAGCCTGGGCGAGGACACTGATGTTGGTGCACTTGTCCTCCCAGGGGATTTGCAGGATCTTGCGGAGACATCGTTGGTGATATATCTCCAGCGACTTGAGGTGTCTTCTGTACATCGTCCATGCCTCTGATCCATACAGGAGGGTGGGTATTACTACAGCCCTGTAGACCATGAGCTTGGTGGTAGATTTGAGGGCCTGGTCTTCGAACACTCTTCCTCAGGCGGCCAAAGGCTGCACTGGCGCACTGGAGGTGATGTTGAATCTCCGCATCAATGTCTGGCATTGTTGATAAAAGGCTCCCGAGGTATGGGAAATGGTCCACATTGTCGAGGGCCACGCCGTGAATCTTGATGACTGGGGGGGCAGTGCTGTGCGGCGAGGACAGGCTGGTGGAGGACCTTTGTCTTACGGATGTTAAGCGTAATGCCTATGCTTTCATATGCCTCGGTGGGTACATTGACTATATCCTGGAGTTCAGCCTCAGAATGTGAGCAGACGCAGGCGTCGTCCGCATATTGCAGCTCAACGACAGAGTTTGGGGTGATCTTGGACCTAGCCTGGAGGCAGTGTAGGTGAAACAGCTTCCCACTGGTTCTGTAGTTTAGTTCCATTCCAGCGGGGAGCTTGTTGACTGAGGTGGAGCATGGCAGCGAGGAAGATTGAGAAGAGGGTTGGAGCGATGATGCAGCCCTGTTTGACCCTGGTCCGGACGTGGATTGGATCTGTAATGGAACCGCTGGTAAGGATCACGGCCTGCATGTCTCCATGGAGCAGGCGAAGGATGTTGACAAACTTTTGGGGGCATTCGGATTACAGAGGAGGCACTCCATAAGCCCTCACAGTTGACAGTGTCAAAGGCCTTTGTAAGATCGAAAAAGGCCATTTATAAGGGCTGGCGCTGCTCGCTGCATTTTTCTGCAGCTGTCGCGCTGCAAAGGTCATGTCCGTTGTGCCCCGTAGGGGACAAAGTCCGCACTGTGACTCCGAGAGGAGCTCCTCGGAGAACTCTAGCGACAACCTTCCCAGTGGCTGATAGCAGAAGATTCCCCTGTAGTTGTTGCAGTCAGACTTGCCCCCTTTTTAAAGATGGTCACGATCACTGCATCTCAGATCTCCCAGCATGCTCTCCTCCCTCCAAATGAAAGCGATGAGGTCATGTATCCGCGCCAACAGCGCCTCTCCGCCATACTTTAGTGCCTCAGCAGGAATTCCATCCGCAACCGTAGCCTTGTTATTCTTGAGCTGTTTTAAGGCTTTGCCTACCTCGTGCCGGGTTGGGGTTTCACTGAGGTGGTGGCGGGTCGCATGCTGCGGGATGGAGTCGAGAAGTTTCGAGCCAAAGGCAGAGTCTCGATTGAGGAGATCTTCAAAGTGCTCTTTTCAGTGGGCTCTGATTGCCTCGGTGTCCTTGATGAGTGTTTCCCCGTTCTTGGCCATGAGTGGGGTGGGGCCTTGGAAGTTTGGACCGTAGGTAGCCTTGACTGCAATGAAGAATCCTTGCATATCGTGGCTGTCGGCCAGTTGTATCTCCTGTGCTTTCTCCATTCATCCCCTGCTCTTTAAGTCCGGGGTTTTTTGTTGGACCTCAGCCTTGAGCCGTCTGTAACGTTGCTTTGCAGCTCCAGAGTTGGATTGTTGCTTGAGGCTCAGAAATGCTCTGCGCTTACGATCTATTAGTTCTTGGATCTCCTGATCATTTTCATCAAACCAGTCCTGGTGTTTTCTGGTTGAGTAACCAAGTGTCTCTTCACAGGCGCTGGTTATGGAGACCTGGAGGGCAGACCAAGCGCTGTGGACATTCAGCGTCTCAGGGTCATCAAGGCACGCCAGATTAGCTGTGTGGTGCTGGCTGTCTTGGGCTCTCTTACCTGGGTCTTTAAGTGCCCAGGAATTAACTTTTTTGCGGCACTGCTTCTGCTGTCCCCTCTGCTTTGGGGCTAGGTTTATATTGATGATGGATCGGATTAGGCGGTGGTCCGTCCAGCTCCTGTAATGGCACAGGTGATGAGCACATCCTTGCGATCCCTGGCTCGGACGATGACGTAGTCGAGCAGGTGCCAGTGTTTGGAGCGAGGATGTTGCCATGATGCCTTGTATTTGTCCCTCTGGCGGAACAAGGTGTTGGTGATGAGGAGTTCGTGTTCTAGACATTTTGTCAGGAGTAGGGTACCACTGGAGTTGGCTTTCCCTACCCACTCTCTGCCAATCACGCCTCCCTAGAGGACTGTGTCTTTGCCGACCCTGGCATTAAAGTCTCCTAGGAGGATCAATTTGTTGACTGTGGGGACGCAGGACAGGGATGTCTCAGAGTGGAATAAAAACCTTCTTTAGCCTCATCCGTTGCATCAAGTGTTGGGGCGTACGCACTGATGACTGTGGTGCATTGGTTTCGGGATAGTGTAAGGCGAAGAATCATGAGGCGTTCGTTAACCTTGCAGGGGATGTCTTTGAGGCGGTCGACCAGTTCATTTTTGACGGCGAAGCCGACTCCATGAAGGTGGCGTTCTTCCTCTGGTTTCCCTTTTCAGAAAAAGGTGTAACCTCCACCATGTTCCTTGAGCTGGCCTTCCCCTGCCCGCTGGGTCTCGCTAAGGGCAGTGATGTCAATGTCAAAATGTCCAAGTTCCTGGGCAACTATGGCGGTGCGGCGTTCTGGCCTGTTGCTGTTGGAATTGTCTATGAGGGTCCTGACGTTCCAGGTCCCGAATTTCATATTAGCGAAGTGGAAGATTTCTGTGCGTGAGTTCTTTTAACATGGGGTGGCCGCTGCACACCGGCAATCACACGGCCTTAGCTGAGCAAGGTCTTGGTCCAGTGGCAAGGGGGTCCAAGACGACTGGCGACCAGGCAGTGCTGTATAAGCCTAAATGCATACGGCGAGATGTTGACTGCATGCTCAGCGCCGAGTAACGTCATTGATGGTAAATGGCCTGAGGCTTGGTTGGGGGGCATGCATTGGGAAGGTTAGCTGCCCGCTGGGGTTCCGAGGGATGTTTTGGGAAGTTTCTTCCAAGGTTAAAAATTTCCCAGAGGTTTCCAAGTTGTCTTAAAAGTTTAAAAATATTTCCAAATTATTTTTTTTTAAAGTTACACGGTTGATTGAAGGTTTAATAAATAGATTAAGAGTTGATTAAAAGTTAAAGAAAAAAAGTCCTCCAAGTTGATTAAAAATTTTAAAGTTTTCCCGAATTGTTTAAGAAGTTTAAAAGTTGATTAAAAGTTTAAAAATTGAGTCCCTTCGGCCGGTTCAGCGCCGGCCCCGGGCAGAATGTTTCACAGGACTGCCGGAAGACTCCACCCCTTTGTCTTCCTTGTGGCCGGCGGGCCAGCGGGCCCACGGGCCCAGAAGAGCCGGCGGACCTCGAAGAGCTCGCGGGCCCCGAAGTGTTGGCGTGCCGCCCAGAAGAGTCGGCGGGCCCCGGTGAGTCTCAGAATAGCCAGCGGGTCCCAGGGTCCTTTCGGCCCGGGATAAAAACGCGCCGGTGCGAGGTCCCTTCGGCCCAGGATACAAGCGGGCCGCTGCAAGGTCCTATCGGCGGGGTCCTAGGAGGCTATCCGCACAGCTACCTTGACTACACGTCCTCCCACCCTGCTTCCTCCAAGGGCTCTTCTTCCAGTTGCTCCGTCTCCATCACGTCTGTTCTGACATATGCCAACACCAGTGTTTTCGATACGTCTTCCTTTTTCCTCAACCAAGGATTCCCCTCCACCGTGGTTGACATGGCCCTCGACAGTGTCCATTCCATTTCCAGCACTTCTGCCCTCACCCCTTCCCCTCCCTCCCAGAACCACGATAAGGTTTGCCTTGTTTTCAACTTCCACCCCACCAGCCTTCACATTCAATGGATCATCCTCTGCCCTTTATGCTACTTCCAGTGTGTTCCGCCACTAAACACATCTTACCCTCCCCTTTCAGCATTCCAAAGGAACTGCTCCGCGATACCCTGGTCCATATTCTCAAACAATCCCTCCCCTTCCCACGACATCTTCTCATGCAAGTGCAGGAGTTGCAACATCTGTCCTTTTACTTCCTCCCTTCCCACCATCCAGGACCCTAAACACTCCTTCCAGGTGAAACAGTGATTTACTTATACTTCTTGCAATTTAGTATATAATATTTTCTGCTCATGATGCGGTCTCCTCTACACTGGGGAGACTAAACGCAGATTGGGTGACTGCTTTGCAGAACACATCTGTTCAGTTCATAAGCATGACCCCGAGTTTCCGGTCACCTGTTAATTTAATTCTCTGCTCCACTCCCACTCTAGCCTCTCCAGCCTCAGCCTCTTACACTGTCCCAATGAAGCTCAACGTAAGCTTGAGGAACAGCACCTCATCTTTCAATTAGGCTCTTTACAGCCTACCGGACTCAACACTTGAGTTCAACAATTTCAAATCATAAGCTCTGCCCCTATTTTTTCGGATGGTAGCTGTTGATGATTCTACTATTACCATTTACACCTCCTCAAGACCCATCTTTTGTTCCTTTACTTGTTCCATTACCATCTCCTTTTGCCTTGCACCATCATCCCTTTTGTCATTTAATCTCTCCTGCCTTCCATTCTATCACAGACCTTTCCCTTTCCTTTCCTTTCCCTTTCCTTTCCCTCCCTCCCTCCCCTCCCTCTCCCCTCCCTCCCCTCCCTCTCCCCTCCCTCCCCCCTCCCTCCCCTCCCCCCTCCCCCCCTCTCCCCTCCCCCCCCCCTCCTCTTCCCCCCTCCTCCTCCCCCCCCCTCCTCTCCTCCCCCCCCTCCCTCTCCTCCCCCCCCCTCCCTC